>NW_027507789.1:182323951-183523951 GCF_037356315.1 Lithobates pipiens | reverse complement strand
CCTAGTGTTAACCCCTTCACTGCCAGTCACATTTACACAGTAATCAACACACTGATTGCTGTATAAATGTGAATGGTCCCAAAATAGCGTCAAAAGTGTCCGATCTTATCCGCCATAATATCGCAGTCACGATAAAAATCGCTGATCGCCGCCTAGTAAAAAAAAACATTAATAAAAATGCCATAAAACTATTCCCTATTTTGTAGACGTTATAACTTTTGTGCAAACCAATCAATAAACGCTTATTGCGATTTTTTTTTACCAAAAATATGTAGAAGAATACATATGGGCCTAAACTGAGGAAAAAAAATTTTTAATATATTTTTTGGGGGATATTTATTATAGCAAAATGTAAAAAATAATGTTTTTTTTTTTTCAAAATTGTCGCTCTTTGTTTATAGCGCAAAAAATAAAAACCACAGAGGTGATCAACTACCACTAAAAGAAAGCTCTATTTGTGGGGAAATGTTGTGGTGTCGATTTTGTTCGGGAGCAATGACGTATGACTGCGCAATTGTCAGTTAAAGCGACGCAGTGCCGAATCGCAAAAAGTGCTCTGGTCAGGAAGGGGGTAAATCCTTCTGGGGCTGAAGTGGTTAACAATACAAAACATTCTCAATACACACATAAATAAAAAATACAAATAGGTACTCAAATAGATCTATCTAATGGATCTCCAACGTGCACTTAAATACAAAAATGACTCTACTGCAGCATATACTCTTAATTCTCCTGGGCCATCTAAATGACAAAAAAGAAAACAAGAGAAAAAGAGAAGGATGGGAGCAGACCCATTCCCCTATCCCCACCCCCAAAAGGGATTAAATCACTTCTAAAAAGGAAAGCAGACACGGCATTAGAACACAGAAAGTGCATCAGCCGATTTCAATGAGCCAGGCCCTCCCATTTAAAATGAGAATTGTGAAAGAAAAAGTGGTTTCTTCTGAGTAACCAAAAAGTAGAAATCTGCTACAAAGTTTTGTTAAAATCTTTGCAATGTACATGGATCACCCAGATATGATTGCCTTTTTTCCCTCAATAAAACTGGAGTTCCTCTTTAAGTTCAAACACAGCATCCTGGGAGGTGGTCACATTCTTCCTCCATATGCAGAACACTGGGTACTTCACATTGGCTAAGAGCGAGAATTTGGTGAATGTTAATTTTTCAAAAGACTCCATCATGTGCACTGTAAAAGCCTAAGTAACAGAGTCTCTACTATAGCATGCCTTATCTAGCGAGTATACCAATGTACGTACTTTTCCTTTTTCTTACCTTTTTGTCCACAGTGGTTTAAATGGCACAAGAGTAGCACTGTATAAGAGTGAACACAGAAATAGATTTAATAGTACATTGCATTCATGTTCATATTGTAAAGCGCTGCGCAAACTGTTGGCGCTATATAAATCCTGAATAATAATTATAATAATGTTAACTTACCTGAACACCACAGCCCAATAAATCCAAACAAGAACTGAAACCCCCGACAGACGTTCTAATCCTTCCCCAGTCTATACAAGATGAAAATGTTTTTGCTATAGATAACAGATGTACTACACTCCGTATCCTAATTAATACCAATGGTATTTAGAGAGAGATTCTGGTGTAAATTTTGAGTACTTCACAAACCATGTCTTTACAGAGCTGGTTTTGTAGATAGTGACACAGTCATGCTGGAACAGAGAAGGTCTTCCCCCAAAATTCAACGGTCTAAAATGTCTTTGTATTCTGAAGTATGACCAGTACCCTTCACTGCAAGCATCTGATCATGATGGAGCATCTGCCTTTTTTTTAATCCATATGGATTTCCATTGCTAACCTCACCTACTATTAAAGTGGTTGTAAACCCTTACAAACCACTTTGACCTACAGGTAAGCCTAGATTAAGGCTTACCTGTAGGTCCAAGAAATATCTCCTAAACCTATACGGTTTAGGAGATATTTACAAAAAGACAGGCACCGCTGACTACGGCGCATGTGCTGTAGACAGCGGCGCGCAGGCGCACTGGGCAGGCCGCAGATCGTGGCGATATGCTGTGAGTGTCGGCTCCCGTGTGCATGCGCGGGAGTGGCGTCATCGCTGCTCCGGCGAATCACAGCGCCGGAGCTACGAGACCCAGAAGTCACTCCGGGATCCATGGCAGCGGCGAACATGAAGACGGAGGACCGCTTCGGGGGCTTCGTTCTCAGCTAAGTTATTCATAATGCGCTAGTATGCTATGCATACTAGCTCATTATGCCTTTGCCTTGCAGGTTGCTTTTTTTTTTTCCAGATGGGTCTACAACCACTTTAAAAAATAAACTATCTACCGGCAGTCATCCTGATCCAAGAATTGTAATACTTACCTGGTTCCATACAAGTCATCAACTTATCCAGGTTACAGAATGATTTTAAACTTCCTAACTAACCTATATAGAAAAAACAAAACAAAATAATTACCTGCTTATCTATTGTCGATTCGCTCAGGTCCAGTCCAAAGATCCTGCCACTCTAAAAGGAGCATTCAACAAGACAAGAAGAGCTCTGAATTATGGAAGCCATGACATCACCCATAGGTTCCCTTGGCCCAGCCACTTTCCATGTTACCTCCTGTCCCCTGCAGAAGCTGCTCGCTGACATAGGGGAGCCAGAGCGGATTAGAAATAGTACATACATCTTTCTTACGCAGGATAGGTACGAGGAGGGAGAAGGGAACATTTAAAAGAAAGTTTTGCCTATAGTTTTACTTTAAAGGGGTTGTAAACCTTTGTGGTTTTTCACCTGAATGCATTCTATGCATTCAGGTGAAAAACCCCTTACTTACCTGAACACGGTCTTTCCAGCGACGGGGAGGAGCACACCAGCTCCAGCCATTGTCTTGGATCCTGATTGGATAGATTGATAGCAGCTCAGCGCAGCCATTGGCTCCCACTGCTGTAAGTCAAATCCAATGACGTGGGGGGGTGGGGTGGGGCTGAGTCCTGCTGTCTGTGTCAATAGATGTAGCAGCAGGACAAGGGAGCGTGCCCGCAAGAGTGCCCTGAGGGAGTGCGGCTCTCCAACGGGGCACTCGAGAGGAGAAGGAGCAGCCAGGAGCGCGGCTGATGGACCCCCAAAAGAGGAGGACCAGGGCCCCTCTGTGCAAATCCAACTGCACAGAGGAGGTGGGTATGACATGTTTGTTTAAAAAAAAAAACAAAAAAAAAAAAAAAAAAAACACACAAACCTTTAGTTATCCTTTAAAGTAGAAGAAAGCCTAACTATATCTATTTTTCTTTCATTTTGGATGGAGTAAGGGAGGATTATGACCCCTGTAAGGTTTATTTTTGGTCATCTTTGTCCCATTTCAGAGATTTTCCTTCACTTCCTGTTTTGGCTATGGGACAGGAAGTAAGAGAAAATCCCTGCAAAATAAGTGAATCTCTTGGGCACCCCCAGATAACCAGAACTAGTGTCCCCAATGGACGAATTCTCCTCTATTACTTTCTGGGGACAACCCAAAATTTGGGGTTTTCTTTTACTTTCAATTATATACAGGACAAAAAGGGTGAATCTCCCTAACAGGGGACACTGACAGCAAGAAAAACAGGAGTTTAATCCATCTCTACTCTATCCAAAACTAGTTTTGCTTTTAGTTATACTTTAAATAATTGGTAAATAGTTGTTACTTTGTGGTTTTATATTAAATACCCACCAAAAAGAGATCTCTAAAACTGCAACATGCCAAAAACTAGGTCCACTGCAAAACATTAAGAATCGTCTTCTTTCTAAAAAGCAGAAAGGGCCTTTGGCCAATTGCAGAGCTGCCGGGGGAACCAGCTATGTCCAGCCTTCTCAATTAGCAAAACAGAGGTGCCACTTTGAGGGGTCCAAACCCCTATCGGGTCTTTAAAGCTTTCTGAGATTATGGAAAGAAAACTTTCAAGGCCCACTCTGGTGGGTCCAAAAACAAAAACTGGATTGAGTGCTCTTTAAAGCCAAGACATTATTCTTGTGTTTAGCCCCAAGAGGCCCTCCAATTATCCTAAACTATTTTTAGACTTCCAGCATTTCAAGATGATAAATGTTAAAGCTTTCACTGGTCACAACTTGAAAGAGAATGTTTCTCTCCATTTTATTTCAAATTTAACAAAATGCACTTTAATTGATCTTGGTTCCAAAACACTAGACAGCAATTAGATTCATATGCAGCATATTCTATATAAAAATAAACACGCAGAGAGATTTACCAAATGAAAATGGAATAAGAAGCAGTACAGGAAGGAAATATGTGTTTAGTAAACTGACATTCCAATACATCAGATCATATAGTAAACCAGAAAGTCTTTCCCTGCAGATCTTTTCACTTTTCCAGTAGTAATTTAGCCACCAGAACTGTTGGGATGATTTCAATATATTTTTAAAATTCCGCTTCACCAAGCTGAATCATAATCCTCCGCAGGTGCCTACTTACCTCCTCTGACTGGGTCTACAAATGTACAGATCTCACCACTGTAGAACACAAAAGATATTTATACATAATACACAAAAAAAAAGTTACTTGTCCTTCCAATTTTTCAGACTGGTCATTTAAACTACTGGCTAGGGTGGATATAAATCAATGATTTTAAGAAAATAAAAACAAACAATAAAAAAATTAAAATCAGATTTTTTTTTTATTTAAAAAAAAAAAAAAATCGATTTTTTGGTTTAAAATCGATTTTTTTTTATTTTTATCAAATTTATTTTAATAAAATGCTTTTGGAGTAAAAATCTATCTAAAGATAGTTTTCTATATAAGATACATTAATAATTTAGTTTACTCAGCATGAATTGGAGCTTATAACTCATTCAATGAATCCAAGCTCGGCAAGCTGCGATCACATGCACTGCATTGATGCATTCACACAATTTCACAGTAACTATAAGATAAAACAAAGTTCAGAAATATTCCTTCATCTCATTGTTTTGCAAATCTATGTACACTACAAACTGTATGATTGAATTGCTTCTGATATTGCTCCTTTACTAACCTGACAGTTTATTATTCTAAATAGGAAACCTTTGTTTTGTTTGCAAATACTAAAGAATAGCAAGAATAAGTCCTTACATTTAAAGAGCACCTGTCATTTCAGATCCATTATAGCAGCCACTGTTAGTGGGCATCCACTCACCTGCTGCTGCCACATCCCTCACCTTGTTGTGTCACTGCCACATCACCAGCCGTCCCATTAAAGTAAATGGGACTGTCGGCGAGTCAACAGCGGGTCAGAGATGACAGTTGCTCTTTAAAGTGGTTGTAAACCCTCCCCCACAACTTTGTCCCATGTAAATCAGCATAAAAAACCCTAATGAACACTGCTTGTAGAGATCTCCTTACTTGCTTAGTATTGTTGTAATAATCCTTTGTTCTTTAGAAAAACATCACTGAGCATGCCCAGATCTCCCCTGATTTACGGCACACTCTGTCTTATCTATCTGTTATCAGGACTTCCTACGGCCCACAGCACTGAACTCCCAGGAGGCTGCTAATCACTCAGAGCTTCCTCCTACACACCATGTGACATGACATACAGTGTAAACCAGGGAATGGGACAGAAATAACTACAGTCTTATCAGCTGAAGCTGATAGGACTCATATACAGGCAAACACTAGGTAATCAGCACAAGTAAATACTATGAAATAAAACAAGTCAGCTATGAGCAGGGAAGCCGGGTTGCCATAGAAACGTTGGATTGAGAAGGAGGCTTGGTTAACAGTACAGGAAGTGCTCAATGTAAGGGCGGAAATACACTCCACTGTGGACTCAGAAAACAATACTTAAGATGGTGCTGCCTAACCCCCGGAAACAAGTTTTTTTTAAAGTTTCTTTAAACAGTGAGTAATATGTGATTTGGGCTGGATTACAGTGGCTATAGTCTGATAATTACTTATTATAAATGGACAAAATGAAAAGAAGCATCAGAGTGGGAGAGTTTACTTCCTCTTTAAAAATTATGATATAAATTAAGTTGTTTTAAATCAAGCTATTTTACAAGTGATTTAAATCGACTTGATTTAATTCAAATCCACCCTGCTACTGGCTGCAACAGACAGGGGATATATGCACCAAAATAATCCAGTACATTGTGCATACATCAAACATGCCTTGGTTATTCAACCAATTCGTTCTCCTGTTAAGTTGTATTACCTTTAGCTAAATATTTTTTTTTTTTATCAAACGATATATCCTTTCAGGAAATGCATACATGCAGCCACCCTCTCAATGTATATATTTCAATGTTACACCCTTTCCTGAACTCGTATATACATACACAAAATACAGACACAAATAGATTTCTGCTTCTCTTAACAATAATTCATTTCTGCAAAAACAGGCTTGAACCCTTTGGTGTAAATCTGTATTTTATTATTTATAAAAGAAAAAAAAAAAATCAGATCCATTGTTTGATCTGACCCAGTAATACTTTTGGCAATGAACAACAAAACAAGAAGAATACACAGCAATACAATAAACATGGAAGAAGCATTATCTGTAGAGTTTTATAAAAGACAGATAAGCTTGGGTCATACTTTATACATGCAAACAACCATAGTTATTTTTCTACATTTTCAGTGCTCTGAGAAGACTTTACAAAAAATAAATAAATAATGCATAGAAGTTTGATTCAAATAAAACAATAAGGCCCCTATATTTATGAACACCAAAAGGGAGCTTGATGTATTTTTTATTTAATTTTTAATTTTTTTTACACCAAGCCAAATGTTGAATGCATGGCATCTACGCACCAGGCTGTAGAGTTTGCTTACCGGATGATAGGTAGTGATGGGAAATGTATAATTTAGCTCAGTATATGCTTTTAGTCGCTGGGGCAGAGGCTCAGATATGCCTGGCAAGCACCCTGCAGCAACCACTGCTTAAAGAAGCCCTAACAGTTGATTATACAATTCATGGCCACTGGTAATGAGACCTCTGCTCTTCAGTCTGCAGAGCTGCTGTAGCCATCACAAGGGGCTTCCACTCTCCCTGTTGGATATATAGTTTGACTATATAATATGATGAATGCAGCTGAGAAAGTTAGAGCAGATCTCGCCACTGGAATTCCAAGGAAACATAAAAAAAAAAAATTAAGGGTTTATCTAGCCCAATAAACGTAACTGAAATATTGTTACCGTTTATTGATCATGTAGCTGCTCATATCTGGTTAATTCACTGTCAGCAGTCATTTCTATAAAGCACATGCCAAGCAGTGCCAAGAGCAAAACCATAAACAGAGGGGTGGGACTGGTGTTCCTATAGACTTTTGGGATGTCCAAAAGCAGTCCAACGGAGCAGTGATCAAAACACGAATAGGCCTAATAAAAAAAAAAAAATATGGAGACTGACAACAGCTTGAAGAGGTGCCTGAAGGACCTTGCGCCCAAAGCTGGCATCGGCCAAAGGCTAAACTTCCATCTGGTGGAACTTAAAAAAACATGTTAACAGAAGACCAGGTGGCAGCATTGCCAATCTAAGAAACAATTCTCCAATGTCTAAAAGCCAAAGAAGCACTTCTAAATCTAGAAGAGTGTACCTTGACAAGAAGGGTGCTACGCAATCCTTAAGACCATGGGCTTGAACAATAATGTGTCTGAGCCACCAAGAAAAGGTGGAGTGAGAAGATGGTTCCTCTTTGAGGTTATCTCATTTGGGATGACAAAGTCTAAAAGTCAGTCTTCTCAATGGTAGCAGTGGCTGCAAAGTAGACTCATAGAGCAGGAACTACATCCAGATAATGGAGGGGAATCTCCTTCTGATGTACTGCAGCTAGACAGATTGATTAAGTACAATGTCCTGGTTAGGGGAAAAAGTTGGAACTGCCTTGGGAAAGGAAGAGGCTCAAGGCCTCAATACAACTTTGTCTCAATGTAAAACCAGAAAAGGTTCTTCACGATGCAAGGCTACCACCTATAGATAAGGCTATAAGCATACCTCAACACCTTCCACTCCAAAATCATTATCTGTTCTGCCTGAAGCTTTAGTGGCCTTGGCTATGACAATATAAGTCAGAAATCAAAGCTGCAATTCAGCCCAAGAAATCCTGCATAACTGAACTCTTCCAGGATAAGGCCAAGGAGGGGGCTACACTCCACAGAGCTAGGACAGACTATGAGGAAGTCATAGAGACTCAAGCCGAGTACAATTTTCCAGACTATTTGAATCAGGCCCTTGAGGTGAAGCACCACAGGCCACTTCGGAATTTTTAGTGAATCGTGATCTGGAAGGACCTGATACAGCAGGACTGCTCCCCATGTAATTTGGGTCTGACATTTTGCACTGCTTGACAGGGTAAACTTCACTCAGAAATTGATGTAAAAGGCTACATTCACACTGGCAATTTAGCCCGATGCAAATTGCAGCGGTAGGAATCTTGTGATTGCTGCTACTGTGAGTGGCTAGGTGCAGTTTATGACAGGTCGCTAGCCGGCGCAGCTTTTCGCTGCTCTCCGCACAACCAGCGATTACTTGCAGTGATTGCTACTGGACGACATTTAAAAAAAAAGTTACCTTAAAAAGGTAACTTTTCATTTGACTTCCACATTTTTACTTGTGTTTATTTTTTCGGAATTCGAATAAACTGGGGATTTGTAGATTAGCTGCTAAAAGATCTCAGAAGCTCAGTGCATTTACGGACTCGCTGCTAAAAGAAACACTGTCACTTTGTCCATTCAGGCCAAATGGATAGGGTTCGCATAACCCCAAGAATACAGTAAAGTATAACTACCTTCCAAGCTCCAACACCACCTTCCCAGTTCAGAATCCTTGCCTAAACTTTGTGGTTAACTGGTGTTGAAGTTTAGTTGGGGGAATGACATCACATCACAGTGTTTGGATCTGGGGACTGGCTGCTAAGGCCGAGAACTGTCACCTAAGTGAAATCACATTCCTCCCCACACCTGGAAGCTTTGCTCATTAAGACTGCTTTCACACTGAGGCGCTATTTTTAGCACCGTAGCGCCTGTAAAGAGCCTCTCCGGTCTCTCCAGTGTGAAAGCCCGAGTGCTTCCACACTGGAGCGGTGCGCTTGCAGGACGGCAAAAAAAGCCCTGAAAGCAGCATCTTTGTAGCGCTGTAGGAGCGGTGTATAGACTGCTCCTAAAACGCTCCTGCCCATTGACATCAATGGGGCAGCTCCACCGAACCGCCGGCCAAGTGCTGTGTGGGCAGTTTTAACCCGAATAGCGCCGCTAAAACGAAAGTAAATGGCCACTAAAATAGCGGCGCTTTACCACCGACGCCTCGGTGTAAAAGCACCAGATGGTTATAAAACTTGGCTCGGTGGGTATACTTGTCTTAAGGGGGTGCGGACGATATCTGACAGTAAAAACTGTCACGATAAGTCAGTGAAATACATGTCCGATGGCAGACTGTTTTCTAGAGCCAGCCGACTCACAGCCACAGTCAAAAGAAATAGCACATAGCGCAAAAATTATTCATTGCAAAGCGTAAAGCTGCCCGCGTGTACACACATACATTATATATATATATATATATATATATATATATATATATATATACACACATATATACACACACATACACACTTAGGGGGGGAAAAAAACATCCTTAGAACCAGGTATAAAAGATTAACATATGTTGATTTAAGAAAAAAAGCCCACTAGAGCCATGAGTCATATTTATATTCCATGGATAAGGAAAAGGAATGTAAAAACAGATTTAAAATTGGAATGTTTAAACAAGTATAAAAAAAAAGTGCAATAAAGGATATTTATCTTCAGAGTAGATACCTATATACAGTGCCTTGAAAAAGTATTCCTACTCCTTGAAATTTTCCATATTTTGGCATGTTACAACAGAAAACATAACATTTATTTTATTGGGATTTTACGTCATAGAACACAAAAGTGGCACATAATTGTTAAATGGAAGGAAAATGATAAATGGATTTCAACAATTTTTACAAATAAATATCTGAAAAGTGTGGCGTACATTTGTATTCAACCCCTTTACTCTGATACCCCTAACTAAAATCTAGTGGAACCAATTGCCTTCAGACGTCACCTAGTTAGTAAATAGAGTCCACCTGTGTAATTTAATCTCAGTATGAATACAGCTGTTCTGTGAAGCCCTCAGAGGTTTGCTAAAGAACCTTTGTGAACAAACAGTATCATGAAGGCCAACGAACACACCAGATAGGTCAGGGATAAAGTTGTGGAGAAGTTTAAAGCATGGTTAGCTTATAAAAAAAAATAGATATCAAAGTCCAGACCTAAATCCAATTGAGAATCTGTGGCAAGACTTGAAAATTTCTGTGCACAGATGCTCTCCATTCAGACTGACAGAGCTTGAGCTATTTTGCAAAGAACAGGTAAATAGTGTAGCGCTAAACAAATGTGACTGAGTGAAATGACAATTAAGTCACCTCAAATAAGCAAAAATTAATCTAAAATGAATATGTGTGACATAAGAACATACACCAAAAAATGTGGAGTAATTATAATGAACCACAATGGTTCATTATTGGACCATTGTGGTTCATTATAATTACTCCACATTTTTTGGTGTATGTTCTTATGTCACACATATTCATCAATAACAGATAAAAAATTTCCAAGCAGACCAAAGGCTGGGTTCACAAATATGTGAATTGGATGCGGCTTTTTCCCCCCTCATCCAATTCGCATGAAAGAAAGTGTGACCAGCTCTCAATAGAGTCAGTTCACACAGGTCCAGGGGGGTTGCGGTCCAGATTGAAAAAGGGTCTGGTGCATCTTTGGGTCCGGTTCAGGTGCAAATTCAGGCTAAAATTCGGACCTGAATCGCACCTGAACAGGTGTACAGGAACACACTGGACCCCAGGCACCAACCCGCGGCCACACATGTGTTACCCAGCCTAATCACAGATCCAGAACAAAGCATTCAGCAACTGAAGACAAAACTCCTGACCGGCATATTTTTCTTCAGCATGGTGGTTGAATAATCCTAGAGCCAGAGAATTTGCCATACAACCCAGGATGATACATTTTCAGGAGATTAGAAAAGGCAGTCTGCATATTTATCTCATGACAGCCTGTCTTCAAAGCTCAACTCTTTCCCTTCCTATATCACAGCCATGTCCTCTGTGGTCAGCTGGAATTTTAACATTTGATGAATGTGTCACGGAAAGGGAAGTAAGAAGTCTGGTTTCCATCTAAATGCCTTCTCCCCCCTTTCAGCGAAACATGTTAGTTTGAGCAAGACAACGAGGAGGTCTACTGCAGTTTGTCATGAACAAGTTTTAAGCATGACATGAACTTAGAAGATGCTAAATATACATATACAGTACTCTAAAAAGCACCAGAGCAAGGCACATGTACTCCAAGGGTCACAGCTTAGTCCTGAGACACAGAGTCCACCAGTGGTGGGGTTAAGGCGACTATTTCTAGCTATGGAGCTCAAAAACCGATATTCTAAAGGTGTGTTCAATTAATGCTGTGATAGTCACCTACCAGTCTGGCAGCTAGATGACCCCGATGATGGCTGCTCCCCAAAATCCCTGCAATAAAGGTTTTATAACATTTGCCAGGTGGTGAGCAACATCCCTATACAACTGGCGGTTAGCCAGAATAAACATTAAAAAATAAAGAATGAAAGTTAAGTTGTCCTGAAGGGAGATACTGAGGGCTGCCACTGAAGACCTCTTTCTGAAAAACCTCGCTATCAGGTTGCTATGCTAATCAGCTGGCTTCAATACTCAGGAGACAGTCGCCCAGAAAATAGGTGATCTTAGTAATGGCAGCCTCTATGCATCTCTCTTGTGACAAGTTTTTGTTTCTCTTTAATTAGATTATTATCACAGTGGAACTACACCCCTCAAGTTAAAGGTTTTCCAAATCAGTTACATTCAAGGGATACCATGAACAATAACTGTTACAGTTCCTTCTGCTCTTACTCTAACTGTCGAGCCATAACATGGCCGATGTCATAACTGATCACATGTGCAGCACCTTGGAAACTGCAGACCAAACAGAGGCCAAGATGGCAGCTTCCTTGTCTTGTAAAGGACAGGAGGGTTTAGTTCCACTTCAAGCCTACCCATGACTGATGTTTTGATTTTGAATAGATGTCAGTGGGTACAATGAGTTGCCAACCTCTTATTGTCTTCAGGGACTCCAATAACAAGTTGCTATAATTCTTAGCTCTGCCCCCTGCAACAACAGCATTAAAAGACAATCTTGGGGGTCTGGCTCATCCTATTGCATTCTCCTGAAGTACAATCCCCCTCCCAAACAGGTTTTTATTTTAATGTTTTAGCACCTTTTTAGTCTGTTAAGTAATTGATTTTTGGTCTTAGAATTGATTGTTATGATGGGCATTATTAATTTTGGCTCGTAACAATTTTTTTTTTTTTGAGAGAAGAAAGCCTAAGAGAAAACATTTGTGCAATAAAACATTATATAGGATAGGGGAAAGAAAATATATTTTTTTTGTGGTGAAGGTTTAATGTTTAATTTAAAATACATGCAGTCTTATGAGGAGCTAGGAACACTGGTGTTATGTGACCCACGGACAGCCAGACAAAAGTAAAATATCAGTTTTGTTTGGATTGACTCATAAGTGAACCATTAGTTAACAAACACCTCTTGGCTTAAAATGTAACTCTAGCCAAAACTCTTTTATTATAATATTGGATACAGTTGCCAAGAATTTTAACCCTAGTTAGGTTTTTATTGCGGTGTTTGGTTCCATTTGACAACAGGGTCTCCTGTCAGGGACAGGAAGAAAAGGGAAATGTCTCCCAACAGGGACCCAATAGCATTTAAAATATGTGTATCGCCTCTACTCCCAATCAGCCCAGGTGAATAAATGATAAAGAGCAGCCTCAGCCTACATGTCTTCACCACACCATGCACCTTGATGCATTTCACCCCGCCCAACAAGGTTTAGTCAAAAAGGGTCTGGGCTGGTCGGGAGTAGCAGCGATCCTTTCCTCTTTGCATTTAAAATATATTATAGTGGTTTAATGCAAGTAGCTCTATTGGGCACCAATATATACAGTTATCTGTGCCCCCCATGGGAGATTTCCCCTCACTTCCTATGCAAACTTTTTCACCAGGTTAAGAAGCAAAATGAAAAACTCCACATTGAAGACCTTACAGGGTTTATAAAGGTTCTAATTTATCCAGGTAATTGTATAGCTAGTATTAGCTAGTGTAAACGATAGGCATATTCCGCTGACTGAACCTCAGAACAGACCAGCTGTGGTGAAGTGAATGAAAGTCTCAGCCTGGGCCTCTGGCTGGTCACGTCCCCCATGGCCTGTTTGGAGCCCAGGCTAAGACTGACATTCACTTCACCACAGCTGGTCTGTTCTGATGTGCAGCCCATGGGATATGCCTCTTGTTTACCAGGGCATTTGGAGCCAAGCAAAGCTCCTTCCCTGGCTGGCACTCATCAGAGGGCACAGGATCAGCATCCCTTACAACCTGAGTGTAAGACCCCTTTCACACTGGGGTGTTTTTCAGGCGTTTTTCAAGCGCTTTAGCGTTAAAAAAAGCGTCTGTAAAGCGCTTGAAAGAAGCCTCATCTGCAGTCCCAATGTGAAATGTCAGCGCCCAAAAAACGCTCGTAAAGCGCCGCTTAAACTAGCAGTGCTTTACCAGTGTTTTTCGAGCGTTATTGGGGCGCTTTTAACCCCTGCTAGTGGCCAAATAAAGGGTTAAAAGCGCCCACAAAACGCTGCTGCCAATAGCGTTTTTCGGGCGTTTTACAAGCGCTTCCCATTGATTTAAATGGGAAGGGACGTTTTAGGAGCGTTGTATTCAACGCTCCAAAAGCGCTGCAAAGAAGCTGCTTGCAGGACTTTTTTTTGACGCTCTGCCAGCGCAGCGCCTCAGTGTGAAAGCACTCGGGCTTTTACATTGGGATTGCAGTTGCAGCTTCTTTCAGGCGCTTTTTTAACGCTAAAGCGCATGAAAAACGCCTGAAAAACGCCCCAGTGTGAAAGGGGTCTTACACACCTTTCCTTTATTTGTTCATAGTATTAGTTCGTCACATTCAGCTGGACTTGTTCTGCAAGGTTGAAGAGGTTTTATTAATCATTTAAGTAGGCATTAGAACTGAGGAAGCCACTTGGATGAGCAGTGAAATGTCTTCAACATCGCAAAAGAGGTCCAAATTAAAATTGGCCAGAGTTTCACTTTAATGGTTCTATCATGTAGAGGAGGTTCAGATGGAAAGGGATTAAACACCTACCCAGCAAAATGTAAAAAACAAAAACAAAAAAACATTGGACTGTATAAAAAGTTTAGCATTTAACAAAAACAGGATTGTCAGAGTAATGGTCATGTTAGAACATTAGATATAAAAGAACAGCCTGACATACTGCAGGTCACTGTAATAAAGTCTCATGATACAAGAGAAATAAAGGACTAGCAGAACCCATAGAGTTTTTCTTCTTCTCGTATCCAGACTTTGTAGTCAGTGCTTCTCCAACATTAACAGAACCAAAATATTTACACGACTGGAAGACATCACTCTGCCTTCTGTTCCTCCCGGAGACAAGGAGTCACAACTTTCTGTTGTAGCAGGTTTAAATCCACACAGAGGTCTTTCCGTCCCCAGACCGACTGCTGATGCTGCTTTTATTAGAACCTTTTTTGGATCGTTTCTCTTTGGTGGATGGTGGGTTACTCTGACTTGTGTATGCGTGAATTGCCGTTTCCAGGCGTTCTTTTGCCATGCGTACTTCCCGATGAAGGTGTTCTAGGTCAGCAGGGAGAGTGTCCTCACTTGTTCCATACTGCTGCTCCTGAGCTATGTTGGCCCTGTTTTGCTTGTATGCCATTTTGGCATTGGTCAGTTCTGTATAATGGATCTGATCGGGTTTGACAGCTATGTTGTATCCAGGTGGAGCTGAAGGCGTGTTCCATGAGATAGGATAGTTATAGGTAGAAGAATCATCCACTTGTTTCCCCCTGTTGTTAAGTGCATCCCGTATGGTCCCAAAGCCAAGGTGGAGCATTTCCCACACATTGAGGAGGAGGCACAGGCAGCTGACACCATACATGATTAACAGGAAGATGGTCTTTTCAGTGGGCCGGGATATAAAGCAGTCCACTGTGTGTGGACAAGGCTCTCTGTGGCACTCATATCTTGCGATAACTTCAAAGCCATAAAGCAAATACTGCCCAGCCAAAAATCCCATCTCAAAAACCGTCCTGACAAGCAGCTGCAAAACATAAATCCTCAACAACCCATCAGCTCGAATCCGCCTTCGCCCATCATGCTTAATCTTGCCATGGCTGTGCTTTCCTCTGTCACTACCCAGCTCAGTCTCTGGGTACATCATAGGGTCTTCTTCATTGTCTTCTTCTACCTCCTCTACAGAACGATTCTGCTTCCACCGCATGGACAGGGATCTAAACTTTGCCTTCTTATCATACTCATAGCGCTCCTCCATTTTTGCTATTTTGTGGATTGCGTAACCCAAATATAAAAGAGGCGGAGTGGCCACCAAGATGATCTGGAATACCCAGAAACGTACATGGGAAAGGGGGGCAAAGGCGTCGTAACACACATTCTCACAGCCCGGCTGATCTGTGTTGCACTCAAACTTTGATTGTTCATCATAATAAATCGATTCCCCTCCGACAACAGTCAGAACGATTCGGAAGACTATCAGAACTGTCAGCCAGATCTTTCCAACAAATGTGGAGTGATTGTGGATTTCCTCTAGCAGTCGTGTCAAGAAGCTCCAGCTCATGTTGCCAGTTCCTCCTTGAATGGAGATCAGAGAAATCCAATGAATTGGCAAATATGTAATTGGCAGATATAAAAATAAATAATTGCAGCTCATCTAAGAAGTAAATAAATAAAAAGTCTAAATAAAAATGGTTTCAAAATAATTTAATGATAAATTTGCCCACTTGCTTAGAAAACCAAAGTCTAATGGCAGTATTAATGTAAGCCTCTTTCGTTGATTATGTTAGAGCTCATTCAGCCCTCAAACATCTGTCTGTAGCAAGGAAGGTGACTCGACCAGCAAGTATGGAACGAGTCAGGTATCTCTAATAGATTTTGGTCATCCTGCCCTTTATATATATGGAGAAATATGTAGCCTACCCTTAGTGACCTCTTCCTGAAAATGTAGCCTCTTGTTATGATGTCACTTTGGCTTCAATATTTTAAGTCACTAACCTTGAGTAATTATGCAGAGAAGTTGGTTTGCTTCTCTCTAAATTCACTGGTTGCATGCTTGTTAATTGTCAGTGGAGGTGGGAAAAGCACCTTACTTATCTGAACCTCCACAAGCAGCACTCCCCTATGCACTGACAGTGGAGTTTCCCCTCAGCGTCTTGCACTGGTCTTCATGATGGCTGAGGACCTTTGATGAAGCATAGGGGGGTGAATAAGCTGCAGGGACCAGCCTAGTAGTACAGAGGAGCCTGTGTCAGGAGACGATCAGGTAAGTAAAAATGCTGTACCCAGTCCCCCTACACATAATCCCGCAGTTAACCCTTGCAGCACAGGAGCAACCCCACTGCAAGGGAGGACTCGCAGGGTTTTGTTTTAAAGGTGTGGAGACACAGAATGAGAACACATACTATACCTGCAGTGCCTTGTTTTTTTCAGCTGGTGTTGCAGTAGACATGAGGGACTCATCTGCAGCTTCTTGAAATCCCACTAGAAGAGAAGAGAACATTTTTTCTTAACAGCACCTTAAATAACCCACACACAGGCACATACCCGCTTCTTTATAAATAACTGATCTTGTCAGTGACAGAGGTTTCATTTGCCAACCCCACCACCAATATGCTGAGCAGTGGACATGCACAGGTCCTAGTGTTCAATCCTTTATATGAAAGTTAAAACTTTGTTATGTTATAGGGAACATCTAGAAATATTTGTTGTGGCTAAGCAGTACATGAAGTCTAGGTTCACACACATGCAGTTCATAATGCGAACTGAGGCTTAAATTTTTTTTTTTTGTCAATTCCTCCTGAAATACCCCAATGTACTAGAGCTTCAAAGCTGTAGATTTGCACTGTAAGATCATCTAAGGCACTGCTGCCTCTAACGGTCTCAGAAGATTTGGAATGATATTTGACAATATCATTACTGCATCTTATGGATCACCTTGCTGGAGAGGAATACAGTACTATGTATCTGTGGACCTGCAATGCTCTCTGCTTCTGTTAGATCCATTCTGTGGATCTGTGCTTCCTCCACTTTTCTTGAAATGCTTTCCCCCTCCAGTCATTAGGGGGTCCCTCTGACACGAGGATGTAAAGCCCTGCCTCTACATTGAGAGTAAAATGCAGGGTGCCTACAGGGAATACTGTTGACTATTCTCCTTTGCCCTCTGCTTGCCTTTTCAGGCACAGCTTTCACAGTTCAGGTCTTCTTTAACAGGCAAATCTGAATGTAAACTTTGGGCAAAAATCTTGGTGCTCCATCTTTTTGTGGTGATCGAGGACCTTATACAAGTGGATCAGACTGGCTTCATGTCGAGGAAGAGCACTGACAAAATATTCATCGCCTTTTTCTCAATCTTTCGGCTGCTCATGACAATGCTAGCACAAGAGTGGTGGCCTCTTTGGATAAGGAGAAGGCCTTTGACTCTGTCAAATGGCCTTTTCTCTGGGGCGTGCTGCGAAGCTTTAGATTCTGGCCTAAATTTCTCCAATGGTTAGGCATGCTTTACAAAACTCCTAAGGCGAGCGTTCGTACCAACGATAGGATTTCAGCATTATTTCCCCTGGGTAGAGGTACCCGACAAGGGTGTCCTCTATCGTCAAGCTTATTTTCTTTGGCACTTGAGCCTCTGGCCATACTTGTATGGGACTGCCGGCTCATTGGAGGTTGGTGGATCACCCCCCTAAAGAAGATTGCTATATTCCAATGACACCTTGCTTTACTTAAGCGATGCAAGCCCCTCCCTGCGAGCTTCCCTGGCAATCTTTGACAAATTTGTGCATTTTCCCAGCATACGGATAAACTGGAACATGATGGTCCTCTTTCGGTTGGACCCTGAGGCCAAGGTCTCGGCAGCTCCTACCCCTTACTTTGGATTGAAGAATTTAAATATATTTGGGCATACGAGTGTCGAGAGATTTCAGTAAGTTCTATAATCTCAACCTCCGCCCCGTGCTGTTGCAGCTGAGGGAGAGGTTAACCTCTTGGATTAACTTGCCCCTGAATATCCTGGGTCGCATCAACATACCTAAAAGGACTTTCCTCCTTAAATTTATTTATGTATTCTGCAACTGTCCTATGTGGCTGAAAAGCTCCTTCCTCAGAGAACTTGTAAGTTGTGCTCATTCTTATGGGTAGGTGCTGCTCCGTGTCTGGCA
Organism: Lithobates pipiens; assembly: GCF_037356315.1. Lineage (NCBI taxonomy): Eukaryota > Metazoa > Chordata > Amphibia > Anura > Ranidae > Lithobates > Lithobates pipiens. The sequence continues at coordinate 183,505,657 of NW_027507789.1, read as the reverse complement.
AGGTCTACCCTTCAGCTGCTGGTTCAATGTGGTGAGTTGGCTCCGTTGGCTTAGTTTATTACTGGGCTGCTATACTCATCACTGTCCACTGGTGGTTTGTGGATTCCAGAGCAAACGCGGCGGTCTGCCTAGAAGCAGCTTTGTTGTGAAGCTCAGCAACTTGGTACACCAGGAGTTCAACAGCATATCCATCCCTCCTGCTCTCAACTAGTTTGGATAGCTGCTAGGACACGTTTCAAGAAACCCGATCGGTAGTCCCCCTATCAGCCTTTATGGGGTAATCCTTCTCTTCTCCGCATCAGGATGATCCCTGACCCACAGGTCTGGCCCAGATTTGATGTTCAGAGATTGCGGGATATTATACATGCAGGGACACTTCTGCCCTTTAGGGAATTAGCTGCTAGATATGATTTTCCCTGATGGATGTACTTCTGATATTAGCAGTTACAACGCTGCTTGCTCACAATTCCCTGACTCGCCCACATTCAAGACTGACCCGATTGAGGAGCTTTTGGCACAGGAGTCACCGACTAAACCCTTATCTATGCTGTATATAGCTCTTCTGAGTATAGAGTATCCTAAGATGGATAGGCTGTGGGAACAATGGCATGCAGATCTACCTGCGCTAGATAGGGAAGACTGGGAAGATTGTTTGAGGACAGTTCCAAGTTTGTTATAGCTTTCAGGGATAAAATTGATCCCAACAAAGTTCTTGCATAGAGCGTACTTTACACCACAGAGGTCACACAGAATCTATCCACAGTGGTCCTCTGACTGCACTTGGGGTCTTACGGCTGAGGGTACATATTTTCACATGTTTTGGACCTGCCCTTAGATGGCAATTTTTGATCTTATCAACACCCGTTTACAGCGGTCTCTCCCCTATACTCCAGAGTTGGCGTTGCTGGGCATACTTCATGATGAGCAAAGACCTGAGAATACTAAGCTACCAATATCCTACTTATTGTATTATGCTAAAAATATTTTTTTAAGTGGGCTTCCCCCTCCCCCATCACATTATCCTCTTGGGAACCTACCATAAATGGGGTGTTGCACATGTACAAAATGGCATACAGTATCTCACAAAAGTCAGTACACCCCTCATGTTTGTAAATATTTTATTATATTTTTTCCCTTTGCTACAATGTAAAGTAGTGACTGTAGAGCTTGTATAACAGTGTGCATTTGCTGTCCCCCTCAAATTAACTCAACACATAGCCATTAATGTCTAAACTCCCTGCAACAAAAGGGAGTACACCCATAAATGAAAATGTCCAAATTGGTGCCAGTTATTAATTTTCCCTCCCCGATGTAATATGACTAGTTAAGAGTCACAACGTCTCAGGTGTAAAAGGGGAGCAGGTGTGTTAAATTTTGTGTTATCGCTCTCACTCTTTCATACTGCTCACTGCAAGTCCAACATGGCACCTCATGGCAAAGAACTCTGAGGATCTGAAGATTGCCAAGACCCTGAAACTGAGCGCAACCACAGTGGCCAAGACTATACAGTGGTTTAACAGGACAGGTTACACTCAGAACAGGCCTTGCCATGGTCAACCAAAGAAGTTGGTTATTATCATCAGCATTATTATCCAGAGTTTGTCTTTGGGAAATAGATGTATGAGTGCTGCCAGCATTGCTGCAGAGGTTGAAGGGGTGGGGGGGGGGGGGGGGGTCAGCCTGTCAGTGCACAGACCATATGCGCATCACATTGTTCCGTGTGGCTGTCATCCCAGAAGAAAGCCTCTTCTAAAGATGAAGCACAAGAAAGCCCGCAAACAGTTCGCTGAATACAAGCAGACTAAGGACATGGATTACTGGAACCATGTCCTGTGGTCTGAGGAGATAAGATCAAAGATAAACTTATTTGGTTCAGATGGTGTCAAGCGTGTGTGGCGGCAATCAGGTGAGTACACAAGTGTGTCTTGTCTACAGTCAAGCATGGTGGTGGGAGTGTCATGTTCTGGGGCTGCATGAGTGCTGCCGGCACTGGGGAGCTACAGTTCATTGAGGGAACCATGAATGCCAACATGTACTGTGACATACTGAAGCAGAGCATGATCCCCTCCCTTCAGAGACTGGGCCGCAGGGCAGTATTCCAACATGATAACGACCCCAAACTCACCTCCAAGACGAGCAACCGCCTTGATAAAAAAGCTGAAGGTAAAGGTGCTGGACTGGCCAAGCATGTCTCCAGACCTAAACCCTATTGAGCATCTGTGGGGATCCCCAAAACAGAAGGTGGAGGAGCTCCGTGATATCGTCATGGAGGAGTGGAAGAGGACTCCAGTGGCAACCTGTGAAACTCTGGTGAACTCCATGCCCAAGAGGGTTAAGGCAGTGCTGGAAAATAATGGTGGCCACACAAAATATTGACACTTTGGCCCAATTTGGACATTTTCACTTAGGGGTGTACTCACTTTTGTTGCCAGCGGTTTAGACATTAATGGCTGTGTGTTATTTTGAGGGGACAGCAAATTTACACTGTTATACAAGTTGTACACTCATTACTTTACGTTGTAGCAAAGTGTCATTTCTTCAGCGTTTTCACATGAAAAGATAGAATAATATTTACAAAAATGTTAAGGGTGTACTCACTTTTGTGAGATACTGTATATAGGGTTGCACCGATACTAGTATCGGTGCCCATAGCAAGCACTTTCACAGACTGTTTACAGATGCTGTTCATCCGATCTGACAGAGCTGGAGCTATTTTGCAAAGAAGAATGGGCAAAAATGTCACTCTAGATTTGCAAAGCTGGAAGAGACATTCCCAAAAAAACTTGCAGCTGTAATTGCAGTGAAAGGTGATTCTACAAAGTATTGGCTGACTACAAATGCATGCCACACTTTTCACATATTTGTAAAAAATAAAAATAAAAAAAATTGAAAACCCATTTATCATTTTCCTTCCACTTCACAGCTGTGTCAAATGTGCCACTTTGTGTTGGTCTATCACATAAAATCCCAGTAAAATAAATTTAAGTTTTTGGTTGTAACATGACAAGATGTGGAAAATTTTAATCGAACAGCAAACTTTCACAGTAAATAAAGAAAAAAAGTGCTGAGAAAAATAGTTGCTCCATGCCTTACAGATTGTAACACTAAAGACACAAGAACAACAGACCCTTATCTGAGCACGCACCCCTGAAGGTCAGGAAAGGGAGGACGAGTGAGCATCCCCCCTCCTGGATACCAGGCCACATGCCCTCAAAATGGGGGGTGGGTGCACCCCTCCACCCCCAAAGCACCTTGTCCCCATGTTGTTTAGGACACGGGGCTCTTCCAGACAACCTTTGCCTGGTGGCTTTTGGGGTGTGCGGGCCAGGGCTTATCGCAATCTGGAAGCCCTCTTTATTTATTATACACAATTTATATAGCGCCAACAGTTTATGCAGCACTTTACAATGTATAGGGGGGACAGCTCAATTACAGTACAGTTCAATACAAAAGGTACAGGAGGGCCCTGCTCATAGAGCTTACATTCGAAAGGGAGTGGGTGGTATAAAAAGGTAATAGCTGCAGATAATGATTTGATGGGGGTGGCTCGGGGACAGTTAGGTGGGTGTGGAATAGGCTTCCCTGAATAAATTAATTTTCAGGTATCTCCTAAAGGTGGACAGGGTAGGGGCTGATCGGATATACCGGGGCAGGGAGTTCCAGAGGATGGGAGAGGCTCTGGAGAAGTTTTGAAGGCGAGCATGAGAGAAGGTAACAAGGGAGCTAGAGAGCAGGAGGTCCTGGGAGGAGCGGAGGGGACGATTTGGGCGATATGTACAGATAAGGTTGGTGATGTAAATGGGGGCGATGTTGTGGATGGTCTTGTATGTTATGGTTAGCATTTTGAATTTTACACGGTGGGGTAGGGGAAGCCGGTGAAGGAATTGGCAGAGAGGAGCAGCAGTCACGGATCGGTTAGTGAGGTGTATTAGTCTAGCAGCAGAATTCATAATAGACTGAAGGGGGTGGGGGGATAGCCTGCTTAAGGGTAGGCCATTAAAAGGAGAGAATTGCAGTAGTCAAGGTGGGAAATAATCAAGGAGTGAATAACTTGCTTTGTGGTGTCATTAGTCAGGAAGGGTCGAATTATGGAGATATTGCAGAGGTGAAGGTGGCAGGATTTAGCCAGTGATTGGATATGGGGGCTGAAGGAGAGGTCAGAGTCAAGGATTACACCCAGCACCCTGGCATGTGTGGAGGAACCAATGGTTGTGTTGTTGATGTTGTTGTGCCTTTTGGCCTTTTACTGAGGAGTGGCTTCCCTCTGGCCACTCTACCACACAAGACTGATTGGTGGAGTGCTGCAGAGATGGTTGTTCTTCTCGAAGGTGCTCCTCTCTCCACAGAGAAATGCTGGAGCTCCATCAGAGTGACCAATGGGTTCTTGGTCACCTCCTTGACTAAGGTTCTTCTCCCCGATCTCTCAGTTTGGCCGGGCGATACAATCCTGTCTGAGGACAACAGATAATTCCTTGGATTTCATGGCTTGGTTTGTGCTCTGTCATGCACTTTTAAGACCCCTTTCACACTGGGGCACTTTACAGGAGCTACAGCACTAAAAATAGCGCCTGTAAAGAGCTGCTCACACTGGAGCGGTGTGCTTGCAGAACATTAAAAAAACTCCTGCAAGCAGCATCTTTGGAGCAGTGTATACACCGCTCCTGCCCATTTAAATCAATGGGGCAGCGCGGCTATACCACCAGCATAGCTCTGCTGTAGCAGCTCTTTGCGGTGATTTTAACCCTTTCTGGGCCACTAGCAGGGGATAACAGCGACCCGCTAGCGGGCAAATAGCGCCGTAAAATGCCGCTAAAAATAACGCCGTTTTACCTCCAATGCCCCCACTGCCCCAGTGGGAAAGGGGCCTAACTGTGGGACCTTATTTAGACAGGTGTGTGCCTTTCCAAATCATGTCAAATCAACTGAATTTACCACAGGTGGACTCCAATCAAGTTGTAGAAACATCTCAAGGATGATCAGTGGAAAGAGGATGCACTTGAACTCAATTTTGAGTGTCATGGCAAAGGTTGTGATTACTTCTGTACATGTGATTTTTTTCGTTTTTATTTTTCAATAAATTTGCAAAGATTTCAAACAAAACTTTTTTCACTTTGTCATTATGGGATATTGTTTGTAGAATTTTGAGGAAAATAATGAATTTAATCCATTTTGGAATAAGGCTGTAACATAACAAAATGTAGAAAAAGTGAAGCACTGTGAATACTTTCCGGATGCACTGTATATGCCAGGCTAGTCAACAGACACGAAGCCGCCTAAAAACTTTGTTAAGCGCCATTCACTTATTTTTTGCCCAGCCATTTTAATAACCTGCAGCTTAACAATAACATTCCAACCATATTTCCTTAAAGGCATAAAGGATCAGTCAAAATTAAATCCAAGGCAAGGCTCCCACTATTACTTATGAAGGATAAGTGAATAGGGAATACCATTCTATTTTTTTACAAAGCAAAGTCTAAACATCTGCTTTAAATTGACGTATTTACAGGCTAAACAACCCATTGGGCCTCTCATCTCAAACTGCTGTGTGACAATGGCCTGTCATGCAAACTAAGCAAGACAACCTTCAGTGACAGTTAAATATAAGAACACCTAAAATAATTACTGTTGTGTCACTTAAGGCCCCTTTCACACTGAGGCAGTGCGGGCGACGGCAGTAAAGCGCCGCTATTTTTAGCGGCGCTTTACTGTTGTTTTAGCAGCGGTCTGCGTCCACTAGCGGGGCGGTTTTAACCCCTGCTAGCAGCCGAAAAAGGGTTAAAACTGCCCGCAAAGCACCGCTGCAGCAGCGCTTTCCCGGCAGTATAGCCACGCTGCACCATTGATTTCAATGGGTAGGAGCGGTGAATACACCGCTCCTTTCACCGCTCCAAAGATGCTGCTAGCAGGACTTTTTTCACCGTCCTGCTAGCGCACCGCTCCAGTGTGAAAGCCCTCCGGCTTTCACACTGGAGTGAAAGGGGCAGGTTTTTTTAGGCGCTACACATACACCTGCAAGGCAAAAGGCATAATGAGCTAGTATGCTAGTATGAAATACTTACCTTAGAATGAGACGCTGGTAACTCACCTGGTCCACGCCGAGGGAGCTGACATGTTGCCTCTGCATGTCTTCCGTGTATTGCGCTGTGAGTGGCTGGAGCCGCGATTGTCTTCACTCCCACGCGCATGACTTCTTTCCAGCAAAGTCCAGAGTCTGCCAGTGTTGTATTGAATACTGTCCCCTGTTGGACAGTGTCCGCCCTATACTGCGCTTGCACAGTACGGAGGACAATGAGACGCTGAAGGTCTCCGAAGATGAACGGTGCCTGTGCACGGAGTCCAGGTTCAAGCCCCACCATCCAAGTGGACATAGAGTTAGAATAAAAAATTGCCGAGCAAATCGAGGGGCCCTGTTACTGAGTGCTACCGTATGTCCACTTGCATGGTGGGGCTTAAACCTGGACTCAGGGCAGTAGGTACTAGCAAGTGCGCAGGCGCCGTTCATCTTCGGAGACTTTCGGAGTCTTCTTGTCCTCCGTACTGTCCCCACCCCCCCCCCCCCCCCCGGAACACCGGGCTTTCAGCCGAGAATCCCCTCTGTGCATGAGCCGCTGAAGTCAGTGGCTCATTGCGAGGAGAAGATCTCCTAAACCGTACAGGTTTAGGAGATATTATTTTTACCTACAGGTAAGCCAATAACAAGGCTTACCTGTAAAAGTTAACATTTTGACTATACAACCGCTTTAATTGAAAGCTGGTAAACTGGCAAAAAAAAAAATAGTAGTGTGCAAGGCCAGCATTTGAGTGGTCACTAGGACCAAACAAAGAGGAAATTTTTTCAACAGGGACACAGACAGCACTAAATCCAAGTCATTGGTTTCAATCTTTCCCCACTCTACTCAAAATGTAGCAGTTTTCATTAGTTTTTTTATTTCCTTTAACTCAATAGCTGGTTAAATCATCAGATGAATGTAAAAAAAAAAAAAAAAAAGGAATTGATGGCAAAAAAATGTAATAAATACGTCACAATCGAGAAAAAAAAATGGCAAGGGCCCCCCCCCCCCCCCAAATCCATACCCGACCCTTAGGTTCCCTTCTGATAGCTGAATGTTCAAACAAGCATTGTTGGCAATTAACATATATGTATGTATAATAAATTATAAGTAAAAACAAAAACAGCGTGGGCATTTTGCTGGTCGCCGCAGCTATACAGAGATTGTTATGAAGAAAAACAATGCAATACTTGCATTTTTGGTGCGGGTCCATTAAAGTCTTACATGCAAAATGCAATCTGCTGTGGGAACAAAAAAAAAAAAAAGAAGTCCCTGACCCTTTCCAAAAACGCACGAGCTGAAGAACGCATAGATGTGAATGTGTACCACAGGAAACTATGTTAACTGAACTGTAGTGCATTTCTGCAAGCCGCACTAACAAAAAATGCATAGGTAAAGATCTGAAAAAGCTCCGGAGCCAAATTTTAGGATTTGTCCATCTTTACTTAAATACAGAAACTCACAAGCTGCATTTAATATAGCTATTAAACTGGTTGTAAACCCTTACAAACTACTTTGACCTACAGGTAAGCCTAGATTAAGGCTTACCTGTAGGTCTAAGAAATATCTCCTAAACCTACACGGTTTAGGAGATATTTGCCAAAACACAGGCACCGCTGTCTTCAGCGCATGCGCCATAGACAGCGGAGTGCAGGCGGACTGAGTGCGCCGCTGTCAACGGCGATATGCCGCGAGTGGCGGCTCCCGTGCGCATGCGCGGGAGTGACGTCATCACGGCTTCGCCGAATGACAGCGCCTAAGCAGCGAGACCCACCGAGAAGATGGAGGCTCCGTACACAAGGGGACAGCGGTGACTTCGCTGGCTCCTGTGTCAGGTAAGTGACACATAATGGACTACTATGCAATGCATAGTAGTCCATTATGCTTTACCTTTGCAGGGAATCAAAGAGGAAGTAAACCCATCAGGGTGTACTTCCTCTTTAAGAATATTTCAATAAAAAAGGAAGAAAATCATAACCCAAGCAGAGCTGAAAGACAAAGGCATACCACAAAAAAAAATAAATAAAAAAAAAAACACACAATAACAACCTTAGAAAGAAACCCAGCAGAGAATTAGCATTAAGTTAATTTAGCACATATTTGACAAGCTTCCAAAAACTCCAAACTTTTTCCCGCAGGCTACAACAGAATATATAAACAACTTCAAATCTATGCCAGTCTAGCAAAACAGGAACCCTAAAATGCTACAAATTAAGAGTCCACGATCCAGCAAGACACTGATGTGGAAACCTCGATTCCCTTTCAGCAAGATAAATTGTGGCACAATCTTTACATTGGGTCACGTATAGGAGAGTGTTTGATATGAGCATTAACTCAATAATTTTCACAAAAGGAAAATGGAAATATTTGCAGTGACAACTGTCAAAAACAAATACTAAGCAGACACCAGAATCCTCTTCTTTAATTAGCTCATAGAAAACGTTGATGTCAACAATTGTCACTGTTGAACATCTTTCTGAGCTGACATGTTCTGAAGGCCGTGCTGACTCTGCAAGAAGAAAGGCGGCACATACCAGATCACCGGCTAGGCATTAAACGTCTATGATCATTTCTGGTCATAGAAACAAGTAAACACTGAAGTGTGGAATTACAAAAAAAAGATTAAATTAATAATTGTTACTTGCTTTTGTTGGACAGAAAACCACACTCAGCCTCATAAACCTGGTATTGCCTATAATAAATGTGATAACGAACACTAATAAACTCAGATTAATGATTTTGGTTTTATTCTGAGGATTGTTTAGGCCTGGATCTCCAAACCTCTAAGTGGAATATCCACCCAGAGTGTGAAATTTAAGTATCCAACCAGTAATATCACACATGTATTGATTGACTTTGTCGAAAACCATCTCCATTGTGTTGTTCATAGCCTGTGACTGTTTAGTTACAAGAAGCTTTAATCCTCTTTTCTCCCATGTGACTGGGAGCCATTTTGTTTTCTTGCATAATACAAAAGCAAACTTGGATTGTGAAACAGGGATTATGATGTGTAGCAAGAAGAATCAGACCTCCCAACCATTCTCAGTCACAGGTACATTACTCATTACAGCAAAGCAACATTCTGCAGACTTAGCAAATACCATATTTATCGGTGTATAACACGCGCCGGCGTATAACACGCACCCCAAGTTTAGGAGGGAATTTTAAGCAAAAAAACTTTTAGGAGGGAAATTTAAGAGAAAAAAAAAAAAAAAAAACTTACATTTAAATGCCCATCAATGCAGCCTTATCAGCGTCTATCTGAAGCCACGTCAGTGTCATTTGCAGCCTTGTCCATCCAGGCAGCCTTGTCAGTGTCATATGCAGCCTTGTCATGCAGTCTGTCCATCATTGCAGCCTTGTCAAGCAGTCTGTCCGTCATTGCAGCCTTGTCAAGCAGTCTGTCCGTCATTGCAGCCTTGTCAAGCAGCCTGTCCGTCATTGCAGCCTTGTGCATCGTTGTCAGCTTTTATTTTTAAAAATGGCGTGCCGAGATGTCCCGAAGGCGGCCGAAAGCCGCAAGAAGGGCCGAAGGCGGCTGAAAGCCGCCCAGAGCCCAAGAAAAAAAAAAAAAAAAAAATCGCACAGAAATCGCGAAGGATTGGCGTATAACACGCACCCGTGATTTTCCCCTGATTTTAAGGGGAAAAAAGTGCGTGTTATACTCCGATAAATACGGTAGGTATGAAATTTGGGTATCTGATGCACAAGTTAAGAAAATACAAAAAGGAGCAGGAAAGAGAGAAAGGTGTTAAAAAAAAAAAAAAAAAAAAAAAAAAAAAAAGAGTAGTGTGTTAGTTGGGGGATGTGACCCCAGAAAATGGAAAATTTATCAAATACTTACTGTAATTTTCCTTTACTGATTGACTCTATGGCAGTCTACGTGTGGGGTAAACCCACCGCCTCTCAAATGCTATAGGACCCCATTCCAATAAATTTGAGCTCACAGCCAGAGACTGCGTTCCGTAACTAGCCAACTCTTGACCAATGGGTGGGAACTCCATCTGCCATGGAGTCCATCAAGAAAGGAAAATTACGGTAAGTATTTGATAATACATTTTCAGTTTTCCTGACAGACTCCATGGCAGTCTACATGTGGGAAATAACTAGCCAGACCACATGGGTGGGTATGCTGATCAAAAATTAATTTTGCCACGTCAACCGAGAGGATTCTTAAACCAAAGTTCACAGAAGATGGAGAAGCAGGCTCTATACAATAATGTGACATAAAAAAGGTATTAATGGAGGCCCACGAGGCCGCTTTGCAGATGACCACTGGAGCCACATGCTGAGCTGCTGCCCATGAAGCCGCCATACCCCTGGTGGAATGTGCCATCACGGCCCCTGGAGGAGCCAAGCCCTATAAGCCTGCTGGATGGATTGGACAATACAGGCCGCAATCGTTCTTGTCGAAGCCCGCTTCTCTTTGTTATTCCTGGAGTGCAGGATAAACAGATAGTCAGAACTTCAAATAGGAGGAAGTAACTTGCAGGTAATCCTTCAGTATTTCCCCTACATCCAGAGGGTGAGCTTCAGTGGACCCTGGGGCCCTGAATGTAGGTAGGACAATTTATTGGTTCTCATGGAACACTGAAGTAACTTTTGGGTTTGAGCCAAGCATAGGGATGAGGAACACCTGGTCTGGGAAGAAAGTCAGGAATGGTTCTTCATGACCCAAGGACCCGATCTCAGAAACCCTTTTGGTTGAAGTGATGGCTACTAGGAAGGCGACTTTTGCAGAAAGGTCTTTGATAGAAGGTGGAGTGGATCCCGTGGTACTGGAGTCCAGTCAGTCAGTCAAGTAAAAGGGGAAGATCCCATTTGGGGAATCTTGGCCTTTTTTTGGGCCTGGAGTCTTGCCTCCCCGCGAAAGAACTGTCGGATTAGAGGATGAACGGCCCATGATGTTCCGGAGAAGACCAACAGGGCTGTGGCTTGGACCCTGAGAGAGCTGATGGATAGAGACAGATCTAGGCTGGATTGAAGGAAGCCAAGCATATCTTGGACTCCTGGATCTCTGAACAATCTACCCGTAGAGGATGAGAATTTAACAAACTTGGCCCATATTCTCCCGTAGACCTTATTTGTGCTTGCCTTTCTCAATCTCATAAGGGTGGAAATCACTCTTGCACCTGAGAGTTTCCAGCCTCTCTCTCTCAAAAACCAGACCATCAGTCTCAGTGCCCCTTGAGAAAGAAGGTCTGGTCTGAGAAGAAGAAGGTCCCAGAAGCTGAGCTGGGTCAGGAGGGGAAACCATGGCCACCACCTCGACCTCTTCCGCTTGGAGTCTTCTGTTTTTCTGGGCCCAGAACATGATTGGCTCAACTTCTTGGAGCAAGGTGGAGCTCTGGGTGCCCCCTTGCCTCTTCACATACGAGACCGCTGTGGTGTTGTCCATTCTCAATAAAACGGATTCCCCTTTCAAGAGATGAGTGAAGGTTTGAAGGGCGCACAGGCTGCCCGTAGTTCCAGGACATTTGAGCCTGGGTTGCAAAGACTGGCATCCCACCTGCCTTGTGCAAGTTCTGACCTGCAAAGGGCTCCCCATCCAGCACCGCTGGCATCGGTCGTGACCACGAACCATGAGACGGGACAATGGAGTAGCAAGTGAGCAGATTTCTGCACTAAAGCCACCAGAAGAGGCTGTTCCTCATCACTGATGTTATATGAATGTATCGATTGCTGTCCCCTGAGTTCCATTGCTGGAGAAACCATGTCTGGAAAGGGCGTAACCTCCACAGAGATCATTTGACCATGGGGGATAGAGACTATCGTGCTGATAATTTTTAGACACTGTGAGGCCCTCAGGCATGAGGATCTCAAACCCCGTGATATTCTCTCTCGAATGACTGGGATCTGCTCCACTGGGAGAGAGATGGTACTTTCCACTGTGTCTAACTGGGCCCTTAAGTATATCAGGCACTGAATTGGTTCCAGGTGGCTTTTTTCCAGGTTTAGTAGCCAACCGAATTTGAGCAGTATCGTGATAACCTGCTCCCTGTGGATCAGCAGTTGCTCCTTGTCTTGGGATAGTAGCAGGAGGTTGTCGAGTGGTACAACCGTATCCCTTTTGTTCTGATGAGGGCCACCAGGGCCAGAAGAACTTTCAAAAAGACTTGGATGAGGTTGTCAGCTCGAAAGGGAGGCAGGTGAACTGTAGATGTTCTTGCCCGATCCTGAGCCGGAGGTATTTGCGGAATTATTCTGCCACAGTCACGTGGAAATAGGTATCTTTTAAGTCGATTGAGATTAACCAATCGCCTGGCTGCATGGCTGGCTGGATGGTGGAGCCTCCATTTTGAATCTTTCATATTTTATAAACTTGTTGAGGTAAGTTAAGTCTATCATGGGGCGCCATGAACCATTTTTCTTTTGGACCCTAAGAAGAGAGGGGCGTATACCCCCTGGAACTCTTTGCCTTTTGGGACAGGCACCACAGCTCCCCGTGTTATCAGAGAATCCACGTAGGACAGTAACATCATCTTCTTTTCTTCTGACCGTGGTAGCAGGGTAGAAATAAATTGGGGGGAGGAGTACTGGTGAAGGACCATGTGTGGCCTGTAGAGACCGTCTTGATGGTCCAGTAGTCTGAGATTTAAGCCACCCAGATGTGTCAGAAGAGAAGCAGACACGCCCCCACCCAACCAGACTGGGAGGGTCCAATCTCAAAACAACTTAGCCGGCTCATGTCCGCTGGACGCCTGGCTTTTAGCAGGCTTTTGGAAGGATATCTGGCCTCTATTTCAATTCCTTCTGAAATCCCGCCTGGGCCTGTAAAAGCATGCTTCCCTTGAACGCTCCGTACTGCATCTTCTTCGCTGGGGCTTCTTCTGGCTGAGCAGACACCTATCCTGGGGCAAGAAGCCTGACTTCCCACCCGTGGCCTGGGCTATGGCGCTATCCAGCCTGTTGCCAAATGCGGGCCCTTCAAAGGGGATCCTACACCAGGCCTGCTTTGATGCTGGATCAGTGAGCCAAGGGCGCAACCATAGGGCCCACTAAGCCGTGACCGAGAACAGCATAGCCCAGGCCAACAGGCAGATTAGGCCCATAGAAGCTTCTCCCAGGAAGGATGCTGCCAACTTCAATTTCTGGACCTCCGAGCCCTGGGCCAGTTCTTCTGAAACACCTTTGAGCACGGGGTCCACATCTTCTATCCAGGCCTCCATCGCCTTAGACAGGGCCAAATGCGGGTTTGCAAGCCGTAATGGCTAACCCGTATATATCCTCTTGAGGTCTTGATCTATTCTTCTCTCAAGCCCATCCTTAAAGGACACAGCTTCCTCTAAAATGGGGAGTGACAGGTTCGGCTAATCATATTAATGCTGTGTCTACTAGGAGAGCGTTTAAGATACTTCACTTCTTCTGCCTTGAAGGGGTATAATCTGGAGGTCTTGCCTACTCTGTTCCATTCTTTGTCAATCATATCCTTTAACTCTGAAAGGAGAGGGAAATTGAAGTGCTCCTTCCCCAGGTGCTTAAAGAATTTCTTCTGCTTAGCCAGAGGAGTGGAATAATCTTCCCACTTAAGGGCCTCTTTAACCGCCTTAATCAGTGGTGAAACCAGGGCGAAGTTGAAGCCTCCGTCAAATTCATCTCCCTCTATCTTGCTGTCTGAAGATCCGGGAGATGCATCATAAGGCTGGGATGGGCCCGGATCCTTGTGGGCCCGGTCAGCCAGGGAGCCTGATAGAGTGGTAGGCTGGCTCCGCGTGCGGGTTGTACCCCACTGCTTGAGGGATTACTGCACTACATGCTTAAGTAGCTACTCCATCTGTCGGCTTTGAGCCTTTTTTTCCCTGACTGCCCGGGCATAACATGAGTCACATAAGGTCTTGCCTTCCGGGACTTGAGTCCCACATCCCCAGCAGGCTCTGCAATCAGAGCGGCTGTCATGGTGGTGAGTGTGGTGCCTGGAGGAGGAATGGGAAACATCTCCTCTGTTGATGGGTCGTAGACGGAGAATCACCCCATGTACCTAGAATGTGAGGGCTGGCTGGCTGGACGGAGGCGGTGATCTGTCCATGGCACCCTGGCGGATGAATAGGTGATGATCCTGCAGCCTTGTAGGAACACCCACACATCCTAGGAGAAAGGAAAACAGGTGGCAGTGCAGAGAGAGAGAGAAAGAGAGAACTTCACCATCTACTATTCCTGCACCATGGGCCGGGGCTGGAGCTTAACTTTACCTGAGAGCCTGGTGCCTGGAGGAGCTGCTCCAAACTGCCCACAGGAATTCTCAATGTGACAGGGGCTCAAAGGGATTTTAAAATCCACGCCATAGTGACGTCACCGCCGTGTCCCATCTGCACCGTGGCGACCTGCCATAGAGCACCTGTGTGGCCACTGGGCCCTTGGCCACGCTGCAAAACCAAGCCTCGGTTCCATCCAAGGATCGTGGAAGCGGGAGCCCTGTTCTGGAAGGCACAAGAGGTCCAGGTGCCATAGAGAAACCAAGGAGCAACGAAAGGGAAAAAATAGGGCAAGGGACGGCATGAGGGAGACAAGGACATATAAACACACAACTTGCTGCCATGGAGGAAAGCTTCAGACCTTGCTAGCCAATCCTTCATTCCTGGGCATACATAGGCAGTCCCCACTGCTGGACACAAAGGCCTGGAGCCACGCACCCCTCCATGGCTAGGAATATATGCCCGGCATCAAGCTCGATTGATTGGACATCCGTAAAACGTAAGTGCATTGCTTTTAGATCCAATGAGGAGGACAAAAAAAGGAATGCAGCCTCTGGCCGTGAGCTCAAATTTATGGGAATGGGGTCCTATAGCATTTTTTTTTTTTTTTAAAGATCGGCTCAGTTTACGGACACCTGGTACAAGAAGAAAGTTCCAGGTCAGCAACAACACATACATTTATCCAGCAAATTAATGACATAATTAGTCACAAATCTGGCTGTCTACACTTAAGCAAAGTAATATTTATTTTTTTAGGACACAAAGCAGCAAATACTTTGTAATGTACCCTTGAGGAGGGAGGAGGGAAGAGGAGGAGGAGGAGGAGAGAGCCGAGATGTCAGCTGGGGAGGAGGAGGAGGAGGAGGAGGAGGAGGAGGAGAGAGCCGAGACGTCAGCTGGGGAGGAGGAGGAGGAGGAGGAGAGAGCCGAGACGCCAGCTGTAGTGTGTTAGTTGGGGGATGTGACCCCAGAAAATGGAAAATTTATCAAATACTTACTGTAATTTTCCTTTACTGATTGACTCTATGGCAGTCTACGTGTGGGGTAAACCCACCGCCTCTCAAATGCTATAGGACCCCATTCCAATAAATTTGAGCTCACAGCCAGAGACTGCGTTCCGTAACTAGCCAACTCTTGACCAATGGGTGGGAACTCCATCTGCCATGGAGTCCATCAAGAAAGGAAAATTACGGTAAGTATTTGATAATACATTTTCAGTTTTCCTGACAGACTCCATGGCAGTCTACATGTGGGAAATAACTAGCCAGACCACATGGGTGGGTATGCTGATCAAAAATTAATTTTGCCACGTCAACCGAGAGGATTCTTAAACCAAAGTTCACAGAAGATGGAGAAGCAGGCTCTATACAATAATGTGACATAAAAAAGGTATTAATGGAGGCCCACGAGGCCGCTTTGCAGATGACCACTGGAGCCACATGCTGAGCTGCTGCCCATGAAGCCGCCATACCCCTGGTGGAATGTGCCATCACGGCCCCTGGAGGAGCCAAGCCCTATAAGCCTGCTGGATGGATTGGACAATACAGGCCGCAATCGTTCTTGTCGAAGCCCGCTTCTCTTTGTTATTCCTGGAGTGCAGGATAAACAGATAGTCAGAACTTCAAATAGGAGGAAGTAACTTGCAGGTAATCCTTCAGTATTTCCCCTACATCCAGAGGGTGAGCTTCAGTGGACCCTGGGGCCCTGAATGTAGGTAGGACAATTTATTGGTTCTCATGGAACACTGAAGTAACTTTTGGGTTTGAGCCAAGCATAGGGATGAGGAACACCTGGTCTGGGAAGAAAGTCAGGAATGGTTCTTCATGACCCAAGGACCCGATCTCAGAAACCCTTTTGGTTGAAGTGATGGCTACTAGGAAGGCGACTTTTGCAGAAAGGTCTTTGATAGAAGGTGGAGTGGATCCCGTGGTACTGGAGTCCAGTCAGTCAGTCAAGTAAAAGGGGAAGATCCCATTTGGGGAATCTTGGCCTTTTTTTGGGCCTGGAGTCTTGCCTCCCCGCGAAAGAACTGTCGGATTAGAGGATGAACGGCCCATGATGTTCCGGAGAAGACCAACAGGGCTGTGGCTTGGACCCTGAGAGAGCTGATGGATAGAGACAGATCTAGGCTGGATTGAAGGAAGCCAAGCATATCTTGGACTCCTGGATCTCTGAACAATCTACCCGTAGAGGATGAGAATTTAACAAACTTGGCCCATATTCTCCCGTAGACCTTATTTGTGCTTGCCTTTCTCAATCTCATAAGGGTGGAAATCACTCTTGCACCTGAGAGTTTCCAGCCTCTCTCTCTCAAAAACCAGACCATCAGTCTCAGTGCCCCTTGAGAAAGAAGGTCTGGTCTGAGAAGAAGAAGGTCCCAGAAGCTGAGCTGGGTCAGGAGGGGAAACCATGGCCACCACCTCGACCTCTTCCGCTTGGAGTCTTCTGTTTTTCTGGGCCCAGAACATGATTGGCTCAACTTCTTGGAGCAAGGTGGAGCTCTGGGTGCCCCCTTGCCTCTTCACATACGAGACCGCTGTGGTGTTGTCCATTCTCAATAAAACGGATTCCCCTTTCAAGAGATGAGTGAAGGTTTGAAGGGCGCACAGGCTGCCCGTAGTTCCAGGACATTTGAGCCTGGGTTGCAAAGACTGGCATCCCACCTGCCTTGTGCAAGTTCTGACCTGCAAAGGGCTCCCCATCCAGCACCGCTGGCATCGGTCGTGACCACGAACCATGAGACGGGACAATGGAGTAGCAAGTGAGCAGATTTCTGCACTAAAGCCACCAGAAGAGGCTGTTCCTCATCACTGATGTTATATGAATGTATCGATTGCTGTCCCCTGAGTTCCATTGCTGGAGAAACCATGTCTGGAAAGGGCGTAACCTCCACAGAGATCATTTGACCATGGGGGATAGAGACTATCGTGCTGATAATTTTTAGACACTGTGAGGCCCTCAGGCATGAGGATCTCAAACCCCGTGATATTCTCTCTCGAATGACTGGGATCTGCTCCACTGGGAGAGAGATGGTACTTTCCACTGTGTCTAACTGGGCCCTTAAGTATATCAGGCACTGAATTGGTTCCAGGTGGCTTTTTTCCAGGTTTAGTAGCCAACCGAATTTGAGCAGTATCGTGATAACCTGCTCCCTGTGGATCAGCAGTTGCTCCTTGTCTTGGGATAGTAGCAGGAGGTTGTCGAGTGGTACAACCGTATCCCTTTTGTTCTGATGAGGGCCACCAGGGCCAGAAGAACTTTCAAAAAGACTTGGATGAGGTTGTCAGCTCGAAAGGGAGGCAGGTGAACTGTAGATGTTCTTGCCCGATCCTGAGCCGGAGGTATTTGCGGAATTATTCTGCCACAGTCACGTGGAAATAGGTATCTTTTAAGTCGATTGAGATTAACCAATCGCCTGGCTGCATGGCTGGCTGGATGGTGGAGCCTCCATTTTGAATCTTTCATATTTTATAAACTTGTTGAGGTAAGTTAAGTCTATCATGGGGCGCCATGAACCATTTTTCTTTTGGACCCTAAGAAGAGAGGGGCGTATACCCCCTGGAACTCTTTGCCTTTTGGGACAGGCACCACAGCTCCCCGTGTTATCAGAGAATCCACGTAGGACAGTAACATCATCTTCTTTTCTTCTGACCGTGGTAGCAGGGTAGAAATAAATTGGGGGGAGGAGTACTGGTGAAGGACCATGTGTGGCCTGTAGAGACCGTCTTGATGGTCCAGTAGTCTGAGATTTAGGCCACCCAGATGTGTCAGAAGAGAAGCAGACACGCCCCCACCCAACCAGACTGGGAGGGTCCAATCTCAAAACAACTTAGCCGGCTCATGTCCGCTGGACGCCTGGCTTTTAGCAGGCTTTTGGAAGGATATCTGGCCTCTATTTCAATTCCTTCTGAAATCCCGCCTGGGCCTGTAAAAGCATGCTTCCCTTGAACGCTCCGTACTGCATCTTCTTCGCTGGGGCTTCTTCTGGCTGAGCAGACACCTATCCTGGGGCAAGAAGCCTGACTTCCCACCCGTGGCCTGGGCTATGGCGCTATCCAGCCTGTTGCCAAATGCGGGCCCTTCAAAGGGGATCCTACACCAGGCCTGCTTTGATGCTGGATCAGTGAGCCAAGGGCGCAACCATAGGGCCCACTAAGCCGTGACCGAGAACAGCATAGCCCAGGCCAACAGGCAGATTAGGCCCATAGAAGCTTCTCCCAGGAAGGATGCTGCCAACTTCAATTTCTGGACCTCCGAGCCCTGGGCCAGTTCTTCTGAAACACCTTTGAGCACGGGGTCCACATCTTCTATCCAGGCCTCCATCGCCTTAGACAGGGCCAAATGCGGGTTTGCAAGCCGTAATGGCTAACCCGTATATATCCTCTTGAGGTCTTGATCTATTCTTCTCTCAAGCCCATCCTTAAAGGACACAGCTTCCTCTAAAATGGGGAGTGACAGGTTCGGCTAATCATATTAATGCTGTGTCTACTAGGAGAGCGTTTAAGATACTTCACTTCTTCTGCCTTGAAGGGGTATAATCTGGAGGTCTTGCCTACTCTGTTCCATTCTTTGTCAATCATATCCTTTAACTCTGAAAGGAGAGGGAAATTGAAGTGCTCCTTCCCCAGGTGCTTAAAGAATTTCTTCTGCTTAGCCAGAGGAGTGGAATAATCTTCCCACTTAAGGGCCTCTTTAACCGCCTTAATCAGTGGTGAAACCAGGGCGAAGTTGAAGCCTCCGTCAAATTCATCTCCCTCTATCTTGCTGTCTGAAGATCCGGGAGATGCATCATAAGGCTGGGATGGGCCCGGATCCTTGTGGGCCCGGTCAGCCAGGGAGCCTGATAGAGTGGTAGGCTGGCTCCGCGTGCGGGTTGTACCCCACTGCTTGAGGGATTACTGCACTACATGCTTAAGTAGCTACTCCATCTGTCGGCTTTGAGCCTTTTTTTCCCTGACTGCCCGGGCATAACATGAGTCACATAAGGTCTTGCCTTCCGGGACTTGAGTCCCACATCCCCAGCAGGCTCTGCAATCAGAGCGGCTGTCATGGTGGTGAGTGTGGTGCCTGGAGGAGGAATGGGAAACATCTCCTCTGTTGATGGGTCGTAGACGGAGAATCACCCCATGTACCTAGAATGTGAGGGCTGGCTGGCTGGACGGAGGCGGTGATCTGTCCATGGCACCCTGGCGGATGAATAGGTGATGATCCTGCAGCCTTGTAGGAACACCCACACATCCTAGGAGAAAGGAAAACAGGTGGCAGTGCAGAGAGAGAGAGAAAGAGAGAACTTCACCATCTACTATTCCTGCACCATGGGCCGGGGCTGGAGCTTAACTTTACCTGAGAGCCTGGTGCCTGGAGGAGCTGCTCCAAACTGCCCACAGGAATTCTCAATGTGACAGGGGCTCAAAGGGATTTTAAAATCCACGCCATAGTGACGTCACCGCCGTGTCCCATCTGCACCGTGGCGACCTGCCATAGAGCACCTGTGTGGCCACTGGGCCCTTGGCCACGCTGCAAAACCAAGCCTCGGTTCCATCCAAGGATCGTGGAAGCGGGAGCCCTGTTCTGGAAGGCACAAGAGGTCCAGGTGCCATAGAGAAACCAAGGAGCAACGAAAGGGAAAAAATAGGGCAAGGGACGGCATGAGGGAGACAAGGACATATAAACACACAACTTGCTGCCATGGAGGAAAGCTTCAGACCTTGCTAGCCAATCCTTCATTCCTGGGCATACATAGGCAGTCCCCACTGCTGGACACAAAGGCCTGGAGCCACGCACCCCTCCATGGCTAGGAATATATGCCCGGCATCAAGCTCGATTGATTGGACATCCGTAAAACGTAAGTGCATTGCTTTTAGATCCAATGAGGAGGACAAAAAAAGGAATGCAGCCTCTGGCCGTGAGCTCAAATTTATGGGAATGGGGTCCTATAGCATTTTTTTTTTTTTTTAAAGATCGGCTCAGTTTACGGACACCTGGTACAAGAAGAAAGTTCCAGGTCAGCAACAACACATACATTTATCCAGCAAATTAATGACATAATTAGTCACAAATCTGGCTGTCTACACTTAAGCAAAGTAATATTTATTTTTTTAGGACACAAAGCAGCAAATACTTTGTAATGTACCCTTGAGGAGGGAGGAGGGAAGAGGAGGAGGAGGAGGAGAGAGCCGAGATGTCAGCTGGGGAGGAGGAGGAGGAGGAGGAGGAGGAGGAGGAGAGAGCCGAGACGTCAGCTGGGGAGGAGGAGGAGGAGGAGGAGAGAGCCGAGACGCCAGCTGGGGAGGAGGAGGAGGAGGAGGAGGAGGAGGAGGAGGAGAGAGCCGAGACGCCAGCTGGGGAGGGGGAGGAGGAGGAGGAGGAGGAGGAGGAGGAGGAGGAGGAGAGAGCCGAGACGTCAGCTGGGGAGGAGGAGGAGGAGGAGGAGGAGGAGGAGGAGAGAGCCGAGACGTCAGCTGGGGAGGAGGAGGAGGAGGAGGAGGAGGAGGAGGAGGAGAGAGCCGAGACGTCAGCTGGGGAGGAGGAGGAGAGAGCCGAGACGTCAGCTGGGTAGGAGGAGGAGGAGGAGAGAGCCGAGACGCCAGGAGGAGGAGGAGGAGGAGGAGGAGGAGGAGGAGAGAGCCGAGACGCCAGCTGGGGAGGGGGAGGGGGAGGAGAGAGCCGAGACGTCAGCTGGGGAGGAGGAGGAGGAGGAGGAGGAGGAGGAGAGAGCCGAGACGTCAGCTGGGGAGGAGGAGGAGGAGAGAGCTGAGACGTCAGCTGGGGAGGAGGAGGAGGAGGAGGAGGAGGAGAGAGCCGAGACGTCAGCTGGGGAGGAGGAGGAGGAGGAGGAGGAGGAGGAGGAGGAGAGAGCCGAGACGTCAGCTGGGGAGGAGGAGGAGGAGGAGGAGGAGGAGGAGGAGGAGGAAAAGGAGGAGGAGGAGGAGGAGGAGAGAGCCGAGACGTCAGCTGGGGAGGAGGAGGAGAGAGCCGAGACGTCAGCTGGGGAGGAGGAGGAGGAGGAGAGAGCCGAGACGCCAGCTGGGGAGGGGGAGGAGGAGGAGGAGGAGGAGGCGGAGGAGAGAGCCGAGACGTCAGCTGGGGAGGAGGAGGAGGAGGAGGAGGAGGAGGAGAGAGCCGAGACGTCAGCTGGGGAGGAGGAGGAGGAGGAGGAGGAGGAGGAGGAGGAGGAGGAGAGAGCCGAGACGTCAGCTGGGGAGGAGGAGGAGGAGGAGAGAGCCGAGACGCCAGCTGGGGAGGAGGAGGAGGAGGAGGAGGAGGAGGAGGAGGAGGAGGAGGAGGAGGAGGAGGAGGAGGAGGAGGAGGAGGAGGAGGAGGAGGAGGAGAGAGCCGAGACGCCAGCTGGGGAGGGGGAGGAGGAGGAGGAGGAGGAGGAGAGAGCCGAGACGTCAGCTGGGGAGGAGGAGGAGGAGGAGGAGGAGGAGGAGGAGGAGGAGGAGAGAGCCGAGACGTCAGCTGGGGAGGAGGAGGAGGAGGAGGAGGAAGAGAGAGCCGAGACGCCAGGAGGAGGAGGAGGAGGAGGAGGAGGAGGAGAGAGCCGAGACGCCAGCTGGGGAGGGGGAGGGGGAGGAGAGAGCCGAGACGTCAGCTGGGGAGGAGGAGGAGGAGGAGGAGGAGGAGAGAGCCGAGACGTCAGCTGGGGAGGAGGAGGAGGAGGAGGAGGAGGAGGAGGAGGAGGAGAGAGCCGAGACGTCAGCTGGGGAGGAGGAGGAGGAGGAGGAGGAGGAGGAGGAGGAGAGAGCCGAGACGTCAGCTGGGGAGGAGGAGGAGGAGGAGGAGGAGGAGGAGGAGGAGAGAGCCGAGACGTCAGCTGGGGAGGAGGAGGAGGAGGAGGAGGAGAGAGCCGAGACGTCAGCTGGGGAGGAGGAGGAGGAGGAGGAGGAGGAGAGAGCCGAGACGTCAGCTGGGGAGGAGGAGGAGGAGGAGGAGGAGGAGGAGGAGAGAGCCGAGACGTCAGCTGGGGAGGAGGAGGAGGAGGAGGAGGAGGAGGAGGAGGAGGAGGAGGAGGAAAAGGAGGAGGAGGAGGAGGAGGAGAGAGCCGAGACGTCAGCTGGGGAGGAGGAGGAGGAGGAGGAGGAGGAGGAGAGAGCCGAGACGTCAGCTGGGGAGGAGGAGGAGGAGGAGGAGGAGGAGGAGGAGGAGGAGGAGGAGGAGGAGGAGAGAGCCGAGACGTCAGCTGGGGAGGAGGAGGAGGAGGAGGAGGAGGAGGAGGAGGAGAGAGCCGAGACGTCAGCTGGGGAGGAGGAGGAGGAGGAGGAGGAGGAGGAGGAGGAGGAGGAGGAGAGAGCCGAGACGTCAGCTGGGGAGGAGGAGGAGGAGGAGGAGGAGGAGGAGGAGTGAGCCGAGACGTCAGCTGGGGAGGAGGAGGAGGAGGAGGAGGAGGAGTGAGCCGAGACGTCAGCTGGGGAGGAGGAGGAGGATTGAGCCGAGACGTCAGCTGGGGAGGAGGAGGAGGAGGAGGAGGAGGAGGAGGAGGAGAGAGCCGAGACGTCAGCTGGGGAGGAGGAGGAGGAGGAGGAGAGAGCCAAGGCGTCAGCCGGGGGGAGGGGGAGAGAGACCAGACGTCAGCCGGGGGGAGGGGGAGAGAGACCAGACGTCAGCCGGGGGGAGGGGGAGAGAGACCAGACGTCAGCCGGGGGGAGGGGGAGAGAGACCAGACGTCAGCCGGGGGGAGGGGGAGAGAGACCAGACGTCAGCCGGGGGGAGGGGGAGAGAGACCAGACGTCAGCCGGGGGGAGGGGGAGAGAGACCAGACGTCAGCCGGGGGGAGGGGGAGAGAGACCAGACGTCAGCCGGGGGGAGGGGGAGAGAGACCAGACGTCAGCCGGGGGGAGGGGGGAGAGAGACCAGACGTCAGCCGGGGGGAGGGGGGAGAGAGACCAGACGTCAGCCGGGGGGAGGGGGGAGAGAGACCAGACGTCAGCCGGGGGGAGGGGGGAGAGAGACCAGACGTCAGCCGGGGGGAGAGAGACCAGACGTCAGCCGGGGGGAGGGGGGAGAGAGACCAAACGTCAGCCGGGGGGAGGGGGGAGAGAGACCAGACGTCAGCCGGGGGGAGGGGGGAGAGAGACCAGACGTCAGCCGGGGGGAGGGGGGAGAGAGACCAGACGTCAGCCGGGGGGAGGGGGGAGAGAGACCAGACGTCAGCCGGGGGGAGGGGGGAGAGAGACCAGACGTCAGCCGGGGGGAGGGGGGAGAGAGACCAGACGTCAGCCGGGGGGAGGGGGGAGAGAGACCAGACGTCAGCCGGGGGGAGGGGGGAGAGAGACCAGACGTCAGCCGGGGGGAGGGGGGAGAGAGACCAGACGTCAGCCGGGGGGAGGGGGAGAGAGCCCAGACGTCAGCCGGGGGGAGGGGGAGAGAGCCCAGACGTCAGCCGGGGGGAGGGGGAGAGAGCCCAGACGTCAGCCGGGGGGAGGGGGAGAGAGCCCAGACGTCAGCCGGGGGGAGGGGGAGAGAGCCCAGACGTCAGCCGGGGGGAGGGGGAGAGAGCCCAGACGTCAGCCGGGGGGAGGGGGAGAGAGCCCAGACGTCAGCCGGGGGGAGGGGGAGAGAGCCCAGACGTCAGCCGGGGGGAGGGGGAGAGAGCCCAGACGTCAGCCGGGGGGAGGGGGAGAGAGCCCAGACGTCAGCCGGGGGGGGGGAGAGAGCCCAGACGTCAGCCGGGGGGAGGGGGAGAGAGCCCAGACGTCAGCCGGGGGGAGGGGGAGAGAGCCCAGACGTCAGCCGGGGGGAGGGGGAGAGAGCCCAGACGTCAGCCGGGGGGAGGGGGAGAGAGCCCAGACGTCAGCCGGGGGGAGGGGGAGAGAGCCGAGACGTCAGCCGGGGGGAGGAGGAGAGAGCCGAGACGTCAGCCGGGGGGAGGAGGAGAGAGAGACCAGACGTCAGCCGGGGGGAGAGAGACCAGACGTCAGCCGGGGGGAGGGGGGAGAGAGACCAAACGTCAGCCGGGGGGAGGGGGGAGAGAGACCAGACGTCAGCCGGGGGGAGGGGGGAGAGAGACCAGACGTCAGCCGGGGGGAGGGGGGAGAGAGACCAGACGTCAGCCGGGGGGAGGGGGGAGAGAGACCAGACGTCAGCCGGGGGGAGGGGGGAGAGAGACCAGACGTCAGCCGGGGGGAGGGGGGAGAGAGACCAGACGTCAGCCGGGGGGAGGGGGAGAGAGCCCAGACGTCAGCCGGGGGGAGGGGGAGAGAGCCCAGACGTCAGCCGGGGGGAGGGGGAGAGAGCCCAGACGTCAGCCGGGGGGAGGGGGAGAGAGCCCAGACGTCAGCCGGGGGGAGGGGGAGAGAGCCCAGACGTCAGCCGGGGGGAGGGGGAGAGAGCCCAGACGTCAGCCGGGGGGAGGGGGAGAGAGCCCAGACGTCAGCCGGGGGGAGGGGGAGAGAGCCCAGACGTCAGCCGGGGGGAGGGGGAGAGAGCCCAGACGTCAGCCGGGGGGAGGGGGAGAGAGCCCAGACGTCAGCCGGGGGGAGGGGGAGAGAGCCCAGACGTCAGCCGGGGGGAGGGGGAGAGAGCCCAGACGTCAGCCGGGGGGAGGGGGAGAGAGCCCAGACGTCAGCCGGGGGGAGGGGGAGAGAGCCGAGACGTCAGCCGGGGGGAGGGGGAGAGAGCCGAGACGTCAGCCGGGGGGAGGAGGAGAGAGCCGAGACGTCAGCCGGGGGGAGGAGGAGAGAGCCGAGACGTCAGCCGGGGGGAGGAGGAGAGAGCCGAGACGTCAGCCGGGGGGAGGGGGAGAGAGCCGAGACGTCAGCCGGGGGAGGGGGGAGAGAGCCGAGACGTCAGCCGGGGGAGGGGGAGAGAGCCGAGACGTCGGCCGGGGGAGGGGGAGAGAGCCGAAGAGTCATGTGAGAGTCTGGAAGCGCTGTAAAATAAGATAGAAATCTGCATTTTTTCATATAGCACAGACACTGGGGTACATATTGTTACTAAACAGAGGGGATTGTATAAACATATAACAATTATGATAGCAGCAGAAGGGGAAGAAGTGGGCACTGTCACGAGCAGACAGGCGGGGGCGGGCAGAGGAGAGCTGTGGCTGATGGAAGCACGTAAACTGACCACGGTATCAGATTAACCATGATACACCGTGGTCAGTTTACAGGGGGAGAAAAGAACCAGGCTAGATCAGCCAGATATTTTATATGATACAGGGCGCCAAACTACAAGCGCTGTGCTGGTATTCATGTTTAAGGAAACGGATCAGTTTTTTCTTTTTTCAACAAGCGCTTTAGTGACATCACCAAGCTCAAAGACACACTAAACCAATAAAAAAAAAAAAAAAGGGGGGGGAAGGAGTGATGCAATAATTTGGAATGAAAGAATGTTCAGCTAAAATGCCCTTTTGCGTGTTCCAATTAAAGGGAAAAATATATATTTTCTTTTCAACTTACATGAGTGAAGACAAGTCACATTGCTGACATATGACTGTAATTAGGTTGCGAGACGTTGTGGGAAACGTTATTCCCTTTATGGGTCACAGGGGTGAAGGATTGACATAAGGCTGCGCTATACACTAGTTTCACATACAAAATTTCCATGCTTCATCCATAATTCTGGCACATCAGAGACGGGAAATGCCTAATAATTTATCATTTCATCTGACTCAAATTTTCCATTCGTTTTTATAAACGTAACAATGAGCAGTAAATCTGTGTACAAAGGTGATTGTAAACTCTACAGATGATTTGTTACCATCACTGTCTGGACACTGAAAGCTGCAACCCATGTGACAAAGGGAATATCTGGTTAGTGTGGTAATCTTTAAGGCATTGCTTTATAAACAAGGGACTGTAACAAAACTGGTCCACAAAGAAAAATGTGTGGGCTGCTCTCTCCTCTCCCCTGCAGCTGCCACAGGAGAGATCATGTGACCAAACCGAGGCTACCTGAAAGAAAGCACGTACGGTACATCTTTCTTACACCGCTGGCTGATCCTGGTGTACAATATATTGTTTTGTTCAGCCTCTGGGTTGAAAGATAGAAATCTATCAGATTCCACCATCCATGCTAGACACAGTGCAGACTGCTGAATCCTCCTGCTGGGCCACTGTATTGGGAAAGCCACTAGCAGCAACTGTCAGAATACCCAAACAGCTTCTGCTGTTTATTTGATTAAAAGTGGTTTCTGTTCCGCTGAAAAAAATTTTTTTCCAGCAGGCTCCTTCGAATGGAGCAGGACTGGGAAGGCAAACACACTGACCAAATTTTGTCCGGTTCATCAGATAGATACCAACCCGAACAAGCATGCACAGAATGAAAAGCCTATTAGATGCTGCATGGGAACAGAGGGAAGGTATGAGGCACAGGTCTTTGGAGAGGAAGGGGAGTACAAAAGCGTTTATTTTTTATTTTTAAACAAACATTGTTTATTAACCTTTTTGTTAAAAGTGCAAATAATGTAAGGCATATAAGAAGTCATAGCACTGCTCCAGGACAACATTATTTAAAACCAGATTTTTTTATTTTTTTATCAAATTTATTTAAATAAAATGCTTTTGGAGTAAAAATCTATCTAAAGATAGTTTTCTATTTAGGATACATTAATAATTTACTTTATTCAGCATGAAATGGAGCTTAGTTGTGTAGCATGAGGCTGTATGTTATGCAATATTTACATTTTTTGGTAAACTCATTTAATGAATCCAATGAATCAGGGCTGAGTCCTGCTGTCTGTGTCAATGGACACAACAGCAGGACATGGAAAAAAACAACTGCACAGTGGAGGTAAGTGACATGTTTTTACTTTTTTAAACAACCCTTTAGATATCCTTTAAATTTAACAAGCAACGTATTTATCCCATGTCTGAAAAGATTATGTGTATAATTGTTTTTCTGAGTTGGGATTATGGGTGAAATACCATGGTTACACATGCCAAGGACCACATTTGACCTGTGTCCGATATATTGGTATAATTATTTTTCTACGAGGGAATTAGGGTGTTAATATTATCATCACACATCCTACATAACATACTTGTCCTGTTTATGATAGGAATATGGTTATAATTATTGTTCTACACGGAGATTATGGATGAAATATCATGGATACACTTAAAGCGGACTTACACAGAAAAATTGAACTTCTGCTTACCCGGTCCAAAGCAGAATCCACAGCTATCTACGCCATCCCCGTGGTCTTCTGGGAGACACACAAGTCCCAGAAGACAGCAAGGATCAGTCAGGACGTGCAGCGCGACTCGCACATGCACAGTAGGGAACCAGGCTGTGAAGCCACAAGGCTCCACTTTCTGATACCCTTACTGAAGATACTGGCGCCTGAAACCCGTGAGCTGAGGGACAGGTCGACTTCGGGTGAGCACATCTCGGGCGCCCTGGACAGGTAAGTGTCCTTATTTAAAAAGTCAGCAGCTGCAGTATTTGTAGCTGCTGACTTTATTTCTTTTTTTTTTTTTCCGGCGGAACTCTGCTTTAACAACGAACATATTTAATCTATTTCTGAAACAAATATGCACATAATTATTTGTTTACATTGGTATTATGGGCGGAATATCATATTTACACATTCCAAGTAACATATTTAAAAACAGTTTCTGATAAGAATATTGGAATATTTCTTTTTATACATTGTTATGTATTATGGGGGGGAATGTCATGGTTATGCTTAACAAGGAACATATTTAACCTGTATCTGAAATTATTTTATTGTTTTTTTTTTTTCTACATGGGGATTATGGATGGAATATCATGGTTACACTTGACAAGAAACATATTTAACAGGTTCTTGATAAGAGAATGGATCAGAAATAGGTTAAATATGTTTCTGTGTGTGCTTAACTGTAATTTTCCACCTATAATCCCCATGTAGAAAAACAATTATACGCAAATTATTATCAGAAATAGGTTACATATGTTTCCAGGTATGTGTAAAGTGGGGTGCCCCCTAAAAAAAATAAAAATTTAAAAAGTCAGCAGCTACAAATACTGCAGCTGCTGACTTTTAATAGTCGGACACTTACCTGTCCCAGGGTCCAGCGATGCGGGGGAACGAAACCCCCCCTCTCTCCCCGATCCGCCCGCGGCGCCATCATTCTTACTTTGGGCACCTGGTCCACCACGCGCCGTGATACGCTGCACAGTCATCTGGGACACGTGACAGGTCCCAGATGACTGTGCCGCGCCTAGGGGAAGTGATGTCACCAGCCCAGGCAATGAAGGAGGCAGACTACGAGGGACCCCCTAGCAACAGGCATTTAGAGGCGAGTAAAAAAAATGTTTCCAATTATTTTTTTTCTTCATTTGTTTATGAATTTTAAGCAATTTTTTATTTTTATTTTTTTGGTGGCAACACTACTTTAAGTATGATATTCCTCCCATAATCCCCATATAAAAAATTTAATGGATATTCTTAGTAGGAACAGGTTAACCATGTTCCTTATTAGGTATAAACATTAAATTCCACCCATAATCCCAGGTAGAAAAATAATGATATGCATATTCCTAAAAGAAATAGGTTAAATATATTCCTTTGTGTGTTTAGCTACAATATTCCACCCACAATGATCCCCATG
Source organism: Lithobates pipiens (assembly GCF_037356315.1). Taxonomy (NCBI): domain Eukaryota; kingdom Metazoa; phylum Chordata; class Amphibia; order Anura; family Ranidae; genus Lithobates; species Lithobates pipiens. The sequence goes on along the minus strand of NW_027507789.1, from coordinate 183,476,878 downwards.
TAGAAAAATAATTATATGCATATTATTATCAGTAATGGGCTAAATATGTTCATTGTAAGGTGTTAACATGATATTACTCCCATAAACCCCATGAGAAATAAGAACTCTACCCATCATAAACAGGTCAAATGTAATTTTTCCATTAGCAAGTGAACAGTTAGAGCCGGTTCACACTGGGGGCGATGCGAGGCGACACGACTCGCTGCGCTCTGACAAGTCGCCCCCGTTCTGTACAATGGAACCGTTCTGAGAGGAGCGACTCGAGTCGCTCCGACTCAGAAAAAAGGTTCCTGTACTACTTCTGGGCGACCTCGGGGCGACTTGCATTGACTTCTATACAGAAGTCATCTGCAAGTTTGCCCGCTGAGGTCGCGGCAGGTCGCGGCGAGGCAAGTCGGTGTCGCCTCGCATCGCCTGCAGTGTGAACCGGCCCTTAAACATTAGCAACTGCTTCTTGCAACATTGTATCAAGCACCGCAGGAAAGAAGAACATATTTTGAGAAACAACAGAGTCATTACCATATACACATGTGTATAAAGTACACTGACATCTAGTGAGAGTTCTCAGTATTGCGGCCAATAATCCAATCATCCCATCATCCCAATATGCAAGTCCCAAATAAAGGTGATCAGAATTTTTTTTAAAGGGACAGTGTAAAAATAAACCGTTTCAAACCACACATGTGAGGTACCACCGCGATCGTTAGAGTGAGCGCAATAATTTTAGTACAAGACCGCCTATGTAACTCTGAACAGGTAACCTGTAGATATTTTTAAAGTGTTGCCTATGGAGATTCTCAAGCACAGTAGTTTGTCGCCATTCCACAATTGTGGAATTGTGCACAATTTTGAAGCATGACATGTTAGGTATCTATTTACTGGGCTAACTTTACAGTTTTTTTTTTTTTATTATTATTATTCATAAAATTGTCTTTTTTTCCAAAAAAAATGCATTTGAAAGACCGCTAATTCTAATTGGTCGGTTCCATCATATAGGCGGCACTGACCAATCAGAACCCACATAGTCCATCCTGTCAGCGCTGAAGAGGAGAGAAACATGCAGGGATTTAAAATCCCTGGACGGGTAAAAAAAAAAAAAAAAAAAAAAAAAAAAAAAATAATCTACACAAGGGATATGCAATTAGCGGACCTCCAGCTGTTGCAGAACTACAAGTCCCATGAGCCATAGCAATACTCTGACAGTCACAAGCATGACGCCCAGAGGCAGAGACATGATGGGACTTGTAGTTTTGCAACAGCTGGAGGTCCGCTAATTGCTTATCCCTGATCTATGCCATGTCCAGATCCAGCCCCCCCCCCCCTTCACTGTCTTCTGGGAGACACACAAGTCCCAAAAGACAGCAGGGACCAGTGAGATTGCGCAGAGTGACTCGCACATGCGCAGTAGGGAACCAGGAGGTGAAGCCGCAAGGTTTCGCTTCCAGATACCCTTACCGAAGATGTTCCACTCCCAACCCACCTCCCAGTACGGCCCCTTTTAGAGAATACAGAACCAAGTATCATTTTGTGGTGTTAAATAATTTGTATGGAATTTGTCAATGACAACAAGACAGACAGTAAAATAGATTCCCTGTATCTTGCAAAAATGCCCCCCCCCCCCCTCAAGCAACAATAGAGCCTACCCAGTAACATTAGACTCAAACAGACAGCATCAATAGACTCTCCAGCAGCCAGAAACAATAGATCCCCTCAACAGTAGATCCCTCGCAGCAACAACTGTCCCCACCAGCAACAATAGACCCCTCCCACAAAACAGATCCCCTCCAGCAACTATTCCCCAGTAGCCAGCATCAATAGAGCCTCCAGCACACTCCAGCACCCCTTGTCATTACATACATTTTGTTCTGGAGGTGCCAGAACTACGTTCCTGCTGAAAAAAAAAGCCCTGTTGGGCTGTTCATGGTTCCCCAAGTCACTCATCTGGAGCAAGTGTAAAGAATGACCTTTTTGTGTGTGCTTGTTCCAGGGCAGAGCCTCAAAATATAAGGAACATGCAGCCAGGCAACAAGCATTCTTAGGACAACAACAGTGTCAGTTTTAATATTTCTCTCATGAAGAAGGTTACTTTATATAAAACTCAGGAGCTGTCATTTGTTTGTTTTGTTTGTTTTGTTTTTTAACACCATCTAAGGTAAGTACGTTTTGGACTTTAAATAATAAACTGATTAGCAAATACAGCCAAGTACCCTATTGATTAAGGTCATGTTAATTTTAGTAATAACTCCACTTTAGGAATCTATAGTCACAATTCACAGCGGGCCATAAACACCAAGCTGAGATTCCAGAGAAAGCAAACACATTCCTTCCCCAAAATCTGTACCAAAAAGGCCAACCTTTCCATTATTTACTGAAAATTGAATTACAGAAATCAGCAGACAGACATGCTGGCTGTGTCCTAACAGCCAGGGGAAAAAATGTAATTTTATGAAAGAAAAGCTCTCTAATGATGAACACTCATTAAAAAGATACTGGGACAAATGTACAGATAAACAGTATAAGACGCATGAAATTCATTGCAAATAAATAAAAACACTAGGCTCAATGGCTGGCCTGGAAATGTCTTCCTGGAAAGGCAATATACCCAGATATTCATAGCAAGTACTCTAATTTCCTTGTATATACAGACATCCACACTGGACTACATGTAATCATTAATTGTAAACCTCTGCCAGTATTTTATTGCTATGTCTGTACCAGCTCAAGATCCCATTTGTCCAGGTGACCGTTATCAGAGACAGAAAGCAAAAGTTAAATCCATCAATAGGAGAATAGGAGGAGAGAAGAAGATCACCGCCATTATTAGTTAAAAAAATAAAATAAATCCACTATATACATATAAATGCACAAAACACACACACACACACACACACACACACACACACACACACCATAGTTTGTAGACGCTATAACTTTTGTGGAAACCAATCAATATATGCGCATTGGAATTTTTTTTTTTTTTTTTATGGAAAATATGTAGCGGAATACAGATTGACCCAAACTGATGAAGAAATTATTGGATTATTTTTTTTTCTTGGATATTATTGATAGCAGAAAGTATAAACGTTTTTTTTTTTGTTTTGTTTTTTAATTGTCTGACAGTCTTTTTTTTGTTTATAGCCAAAAAAAACCCAATGGTGATCACCACCACCAAAGGAAAGCTCATTGTCAGTTGAAGTAACGCAGTGCCGTATCACAAAAAATGGCCTGGTAATTAAGGGGGTAAATATTCCGAGAGGTCAACAACATTTTTTTTTTTTGATTTGGACAGAGAGTAGAAAGGGATTAGAACACTTGTGTTTTTTTTTTGTTGTTTTTTTTAGCGGTGTCCCCTCACGTAATGATGATCTACCTTTCTATGATGGTGTTATAACCCTCCTTTTCTCTATCCAAAAATAAAAACAAAACAAACACCAAAACATTTTGCCTTTACTTCTAAAGCCCCATCCACACACTATCAGATTTTCTCCTTCAGATTTACCAAAACCATATAATACGAGGTCAACCCTTAGCTCCAGTACACACGGTCGGAGATTTCCACAACCAAACCCGTCGGATTTTGTCCGAAACTGTTGCATACACACGGTCAGACAAAGTTGGCGAAAAATCCGATCTTTCAGAACGTGATGACGTAATTTCATTACGATGGGACTACATTCAGGCTAGTAGCCAATAGCTTTGATGTAGGAATTTGATCTGAACATGCGTGGCACTTGGTCCGATCGGAATTCTCTACACATGATCGGAGTATGTCCAATCGGCCCAGTTGGTCGGGAAATATTTCCAACATGTTGGAAAATTGGGTCCGACGGATATTCCAACGGAATCAGTCCAATGCATACCACACACAGTGGGAATATCCGACAAAACGCTCCGATCGGAAACATTCCGATGCATACCACACACAGTCGGATTATACGATAGGACACATTCCAACGGATTCTCCGACCGTGTGTACAAGGGCTTAGAAGTTTCAATTTGTATGCAATCAGGCAGGCCCTTCCAATACATGGTTTTGGTAAATCTAAAAAGGAAAAAAAAAAAAATCAGCAGAAAATCTGATAGTGTATGGGGCTTAATAGACTCCAAATAAAGTATTTTATGGCGAATACAATAATGGGACACAGGAAGTCTTCTCCCATTGGGATGTCCTAAAACAGTTCTGCTGAGGGTTGGGCAACACAGATAGAAAACAAATAGGTCCAATACTAAATACGAATGGAAGAATCTCTGCACTACAAAAAGCTGCCTGAAACACCTTACACTCGAAGGTGGCATTAGGAGGTTTACCTGGCAAAACTTGGAGAATGTGTGAACTGAAGACCAGGTGACAGCCTTACAAACCAGGGAAACAGACTCCTGATGTCAAAATTCTCAAGGAGTGCTCACAGCCACAGTGAGCCCCGACTGGAAAGGGGGTACCTGATCCTATCGGTCATAAGCTTGATCAATAGTCTGTCTGAGCCACCGAGAAACGATGGCACTAGAAGCTAGGGCACCCTTCCTAGGCTCACCTTTAATGACTAAAGAGAATCCATCTTGTGGGAGTTAGAAGAAGTGTAAGAGAAGTGCACTTGAGCTGCCTGAGCCACATCCAGACAATGGAGAGAAATTGAATTCCGGTGAACTGAAGCTGCGTTTTATTTTCAAAGCGTAAAGAACACTGTCCCTATTGTCTACTGTCCCATCCTTCAATCATCCTTCTTCATCCATATGCATACCTCCCAACTGTCCCGGATCCTGTGGGACCGTCCCGGAACATCAACCAAGTCCCGAAGTTCTGCAGGTCCGGGCTGTATCCCAGAGCAGAAGGCCGGAAAAAGTTCTCGGCTCTCCCAACTTAATTTGCAGGCAGCCAGCAGGAAGAGATGTTGGCTACTTCAGTGGCAAGCTACGCAAGCGCCCAATATGCTACTAAGTGCCCTGTGTCTATTTAGTTCAATCCTAGCTGCACCTCCCCACCCAACCCATTTCTTCCATGTTCCCTCAGTCAGTGCTAGTACTCCCCAGGGATAACGCTTAGTAAAGTCATTTGGGTTGTTTTAACAAAACTGGAGGGTGCAAAATGTGGCACAGCTCTGCATAGAAAGCAATCAGCTTCCAGGTTTATTTTTTTTGTCAAAGCTTAAATTGAACAAGTTGAAGTTAGAATTGGCTAGCATGCACAGCTGCACCAGATTTTGCACTCTCCAGTTTAAAGTGGTTGTTAAGTATCTATGTTAAATCATGAAATCCTCTCTCTCACATTATAATCAAATGTGTAGTGTGTGTTTTAAAAAAAAAAAAAAATCATTCAAAGTACCTCATTTACAGCACAGTGGGGCGCGCACGTGGCCCACTGGTGCTCTCCCTCCTTGATCCGAGCACTACAGTGGGAGGGGCCATGTTTCCCCACTGACGTCAGCAGGGAGAAGGAGAGCAGCAAAAGGTCACGTGTGTGTGCGCGTGTGTGTGCCCCACGGTGCCGTTAAAAAGGAATCATTTTTTAAAAACACACACTGCACATCTAATTATAATGTAAGAGAGAGGGGATTACACTGTTTGTCACTAGTAATTTTAACAGCTATTTCGGCCGGAGGGGCAGGGAGGATACAGCTCACACGCAGACCCCTGAGCTGACAGGTAGGGAGGGGGGGGGGGGAGCGGATGACGGAGGCACGTAAAAAACGGACCATGGTAAGCAGGGATCAGCAGCCATGATTACGATGGTCAGCACAGACAAGGGGAGACAGAAACTGGCAGGATCAACCAGGTTTTTTTTTTTTAAACATAGAGAGGGACAAATGACAGCACAAGCACTATGCTGTGTATCCTGCTGTAAAGGATCAGGATTTTTTTCATTTTTTTAGGGTTACAACCACTTTAAGTAAATCACCCTCATTGTGTTCTTAAAGCTGAGGTCCGCAAAAAAAAAAAAAAAAAAAAAAAGGGAAAGGGAAAAACCAGCAGCTGCTGGCTTTTAATATATAGGACACTTACCTGTCCTGGAGTCCAGCGACGTCGGCACCACAGCTGATGTTTCCATCAGCTGTCGAGTGCTGCCGCCGCCATTGCGGGTAAGGGTGCCCGGCAGTGTAGCCTTTCAGCTTCACGCTGGGAACCCTACTGTGCATGCTCGAGGCCCCGCTCCTCTCTCCTACTTGTGAGGGAGCCCCAGCTGTGACGTCAATAGCTGCAGCTGAGGCTCCCGGAAGTGGGAAAGGATACCTGTCGAAGAACTGTGCCAATGTGGCACTGGAGGGAGGGGGGGGGAAATCAGATGAGTGGAAGTATAACCTTTGGGTGGAACTCTGCTTTAAACTTCGAAAAAATAGAAAACATCCTCTGTACTACAATTATTTGAACTGCAAGTGCATTGGATTCAACTTCTGTTTCTTATATAAAAGAGTTATGGTGCATGTGGATGGTGCCAAGTCAGCCTCTCTAAATTTCTGCAAATTAATTATCCAAGAAGGTAATGAGCCCGATTCAATGTATAGCAGGCTACAGAAGGCTTCTACTAGGCAGTGCAACCGGATCTAGAACAGATCTGGCCATCCATAGGAATGGTCAAAGTTATAGGTGGCTCAGACGAATGCCAAACACCCATACTGTTTGATTTACAAAGAAAGGTGCAGCATGACACCAATGCAGACCTCAAGAGATCACATCTTCCATCCCTGCCATTAGGTACATGAGCAGACATCTTTTAACTTTGCAAGGCTACTACTGCACACACACCAAGCAAATTAATAGCACAGTAGTCCTAAACAATCGTTCCCTATATATAATGTGTACACATAAGAAAACCTGGCTATACAAATGTATTAGCAGAGCCTGTCTGTAAATAATTATGGGAAACTTGTAATAAAAATCTTTTGCTACAGCTCTTCATTAGTTTCCCCAAATTCCTTAGCAAGCATTTAGTCTCATCCATTACAGATTTCCACTAATCCAACATCTACAGAAACTACAAAAACACAAAGGGGTGCAAGGGCCTAGTGCACTACCTAATGTAAATTTTATTAAATATAAAAGCCGATGCCAAATACATTCTCACAAAAAAAACAAGTGTTGTATGAGAAACCCAAGTTGCAGATGGGACGGGCTGAAGGTAGGTATTACCAGGACCTGGGCATCACCTAGACTTGCAAGCTAATGCATTTCTAAAGGCAGACCCGCTTTATCAGAGCATTCCTCAAAACGTGTTAGCTTGCCAATCTGTGTGATGCCTGGGTCCCGGTGACCACTTGGGTTCCTTGTACACAGCTTGTTTCACTTTGAGTATGCATTTGGAATTTGCTTTTATATTTAACAAAACATTTACATTAGATTATGCACTAGGCCCTTGCACCCTCGTTTGTGTTTTTGTGCTTTACCAATAAGATTCCCCTATCTGAAGAGGACTGCATTGGTGGAACTTACCGGCGTATGATGGGAATGAACACTGGGATGCCTCTTTGGTTCTCATAACACCTCAGCACTATGGTGCAATATCGGTTCATCATCTACAGAAGCCCGACACTATAACTCAGGGAATCCTCCAAGGGTGGGAGAACATTTTAGTTGCAGGTTCCATGTGAGCGGGATATAAAAAAGTCGGATCTATCGGAGGTTTCCCATCCACTTTAACAATATGAAAAATGTAAACCCAACTGTAGCCAAAATATTTCATGTTAAATCTTTACTAATGGCCGGAACACGGCCTTTATGCTTGTAAGTGACATGTGTTGCTCTGGAAATCTATAGTCTGGGAAAGTGTCACGTATAGATTTTGTGCTGTGCATTGTCCTAGTTTGACAAATGCATTAGGATCCCTTGTCTCTGCAAAAATCGCACTGCCATTTGTGTCACTGTGATATACTGACCGCAGAGCCTGCCTGTCAGTAATGGTTCCAATGTTGCAGGCCAGGTTTACAAAAACTGTTGGGAATTAGTGGTGCGATCTAAAGTTTTCATAAATACAGCCTACTGCAGGAGAAGGACCAAACCCCCCATGGACTTGCCACAAATGGTGAAACTCCTACTATATGTCCTCTGTAGATGTGACATGTGTCAAGCTGGTGACACAACAGGTTTAAGTCCTGGATCACACTGGTGCGATGTGGGAAACCCTGCAATTCATTGCCGATTCCTGTGCTGAATCGCACATTGGTTCACACTGAGATCTGCGAACTGGGATGTTAATCAGGGTGTTAATGTAAAGGTAATGACACCCCCAGATCGGTTCGTAGATCATAGCGCAAACTGTCAAATAGTGCAACAATCAATCCGATTCCAGTGCTATTCTGGGTTCTGCGCCATTTTAGTGCGAATGCGATTTCAGCACTACAGTTGCGATGTCAGTCATCGCACAAGTGTGAACCCAGTCTAAAGAAACAGTCACCTTGTCTATGGAGGGCAACTCAACAGTGTCTCTGGAAGAGGCAACCCCTAACACACACACACACACACACACACACACACACACACACACACACACACACACACCATACTTGACTTACCTGTTACCAGATTTTTCCTCCTCTACAGCAGGAGGTAAGATCAGCTGTGCTGACAACCCAGGGGTGCGGTGACTTCACCTCCCAGTCATGTGACAGTGCTTGATCCTAGGAATTGAATGGTAGGCCCAATCACCATCACAGAGCACCGGCCACATCACAGGTAAGGCATGATAAGTAAATGAGCAGGGAGCTCCCTTTTTCCAGAGACACTGTCACCTTTCCCTGCCTGGTAAGGTGACAGGGTCTCCAATAGGGCTGAAACAACGAATCGATTAATCGACAACTAATCGATTATGGAATGAATTGATTAATATTTTCATAATCAATTAAATCAGACAGCCGATTAGTTGGCCTGCATACAGAATGCATTATTTGTTTACATATCACGAAATACAGCGCACATACATCTCAGTACACCGTCCATACATGTCAGTAAGTGCCTGAGAACTTGTGAATGTGTGAGGAGCAATGCATCATAGGACATGTAGTCCTGGCCAGGAAGTTAGTGGTTCTAAAGGCAGAAGTTTTCTCTACCTTGCTATTGGGGCGATCTATACTGTACTTAACGCACAGCAAAAAGCAGTGTTGAAACTGATCAAACGCAAAACTGCATAAGGCCCCTTTCACACGGGGCGGATCATTACGGATCGCTCCGTTTATCCCCGCTGAGCCGGTGGATGACAGGGCATTCCCTGCACACTGTGCAGGGACCACCCTGTCAGATCTCCACTCTCCTCTATGGGGGAATCGGATGAACACGGACCGCCTGTCAGTGTTCATCTGATCCACTCTGCAGACAAATAGAAAAATAGGATTTTCCTTCGTCTGCAGAATCGGATCATAGTGGAGACGGACAGATGTTCATCCGCTGACACCCGCTATCCCATAGGGATGCATGAATGTCCGTATTTCATCCGAAGACTGATGGATGAAATACTGACATACTGTCCGCATGTGTGAAAGAAGCTTTATGCTGGCCATACACGGGTCAATTTTCAGACGAGAATATTCATATGAAAAATCTTTGTACATTTGCTGAATGATGTTGTTTGAAATTTTCACTTGCTTTTAACATTCAGCTTTAAAATGAATGTCATTTCTGAACAAAAACCACATACACGGTCTGAAAATTCCTTTGACCAAGAAGTTTTCTATCTCTAAAAATTCTCCTGTCACTGAGGTTGAAAACGAACGTCGATTTTACCCCATTAATGATTTGAAAATCGAACAAATGTTCTTAAAATTACATTGTTTTTGTATGGCCAGCATAAAATATATTACAGTTCTGTTTGAAAATCTGCAAAAACACTTTTTTTTTTTGTTTTGTTTTTTTAAGAAAAAAAAAAAAAGGATCAGAGTCTGATGACATTTACTAGATTCAACCTCTAATAATATCTCCTCTAATAGTATATACAGTATATCTCTTCTGTTATTCTAAGAGTGGATTAGAGATTTTGCTCCCTAACCATATAGTTGGTTATTTATATATACCACTGCATAAAGATATTTAACCACTTTGCGCCCGCTCTATAGCCAAAAGACGGCTACAGAGCAGACGCTATCTGCCGGGAGGCCGTCCCTGGACGTCCTCCCGTTTACTTCCCCAATGCGTACCGCCGCGGGCACGCATCGGGGAAGTTCTGTGTTGGCCGTGTCCCTCAGACACAGCCAATCACAGATCGTGCTAAATGGCCAATCACAGTGGCCATTTAGCACTCGATCGCAGTGTCCAATGAGAGATGATCTCATATGTAAACATATGAGATCATCTCTCATCGCCGGCTCCCTTCCTCACACAGAGACAGCGTGTGAGGAGGGAGAGCTTCCGTGCTGCAGCTGCAGCGTCAGCGAGTACACACACACAAGCACGCACACGCACACACACACACGCACACGCACACGCACACACACGCACGCCCACCTGTCCCTAGTGCCACCTATCAGTGCCATCTGTCCCATGTGCCACCTATCAGTACCATCTGTCCCCAGTGTGACCTGTCCCCAGTGCCACCTATCAGTGCCATCTGTCTCGAGTGCCACCTATCAGTGCCATCTGTCCCGAGTGCCACCTATCAGTGCCATCTGTCCCGAGTGCCACCTGTCAATGCTGCCTGTCCCCAGTGCCACCCAACAGTGTCATCTGTCCCCAGTGCCACCTATCCGTGCCACCATGAAAAAGTCCCACACATGTGGTATCGTAATACTCAGGAGGAGTAGCAGAATTTATTTTGGGGTGTCATTTGTGGTATACACATGCCATGTGAGAGACATTACCTATTACAATGACAATTTTGTGGGAAAAAAAAAAAAAAGAAAAAAAATCTTCATTTGCAAAGAATTGTGGGAAAAAATTACAACACCAAAAACCTCACTATGCCTCTTACTAAATACCTTGGAATGTCTACTTTCCAAAAAGGGGTCATTTGGGGGGTATTTGTACTTTCCTGGCTTGTTCGGGTCACAAGAAATGAGATAGACCACCAGTACATCAGATGTGATCAATTTTTTATGATTCGCAGAAACAGCTTGTAGACTTTCTAAGCCCTTGTACACACGGTCGGAGATTCCGACAACCAAATCCGTCGGATTTTGTCCGACGGATTTTGTCCGAAACTGTTGTATACACACGGTCAGACAAAGTTGTTGGAAAATCCAACGTGATGACGTTATTTTGTTACGACGGGACTACGTTCACGCTAGTAGCCAATAGCTTTGGTGTAGGAATTTGATCTGAGCGTGCGTGGCACTTTGTCCGATCGGATTTCTTTACACATAATCGGAGCATGTCTGATCGGAGCATTTTGTCGGAAAATTTTACCGACATGTTGGAAAACTTGGTCCGTCGGAATAGTCCGATGTAGACCACACAGTGTCGGAATATCCGACAAAACGGTCCGATCGGACACATTCCGTCGGAATCTCCGACCGTGTGTACAAGGGCTAACTTTCACAAAGACTAAATAATATCCACTAATTCGGGTTATTTGTAACAAAGATATGAAGCAGTATAAATTTTGGCCAAAATGTATGAAGAAAAAATGAATAAATTTGCATAATTTTAATCACAGAAACAAAGAAAAATTCGTTTTTTTTCAAAATTTTTGGTCTTTTTTCATTCATAGCGCAAAAAATAAAAAACCCAGAGGTGATCAAATACCACCAAAAGAAAGCTCTATTTGTGGGAAAAAAAGGACAAAAAATTAATTTGGGTACAGTGTTGCATGACTGAGTAATTGTCATTCAAAATGTGAGAGCACCGAAAGCTGAAAATTGGTCTGGGCAGGAGGGGTGTTTAAGTGCCCAGTAGGCAAGTGGTTAAGAATAAATTGCCTTTTTTTTTTTTAAACTTTACAAAATAACTAAGTTATACACCACACTTTTTTTTTTTAAGGTTATTAACCGATTAATCGAAACAATAAAATCGGCCAGCTAATTGATGATGATAATAATCGTTAGTTGCAGCCCTAGTCTCCAATTCACTAAGCTTTATTATATTGAAGGTTATTTTCCATAACAAACTCTTTATTCTGCAGGGAAAACCAAATGCCGCGTACACACGTAGCGGACTATCCGGCGGACTTAGTCTGGCCGACTTCCCGCCGGACTTTCCCGAACGAGATACTTGCCCACACACGGCACTTTTTCAGCGGACTAATACGGCGTACTAAGTCCGCTGGACTATCCGCCATACTTTTGAAATGAACGGACTCGCCCACACATGCGGAGGAAAGTCTGCTCATTTTGAGCACGTCTCCAGGTAGCCGGGGCCAGTGAAGGAGGCATCGCTGGCCCCGTCACCTGGTATGGACTTAAAAGGGAATCCCTACGCTGAAAAATCAGCGTGGGGGTCCCCCCCCCAGGTCCATATCAGACCCTTATCCGAGCACACTACCCAGCCGGCCAGGAAAGGGGGTAGGGACAAGCGAGCGCCCCCACCCCAAAGCACCTAGTCCTCATGTTGATGAGGACAAGGGCCTCTTCCAGACAACCCTGGCCGTTGGTTGTCGGGGTCTGCGGGCGGGGGGCTTATCGGAATCCGGGAGCCCCCTTTAATAAGGGGGCCCCCGGATAGCGCCCCCCCACCCTATGTGAATGAGTATGGGGTACAATGTACCCCTACCCATTCACCTGTGAAAAAAAGTAAAACACAACACACAAGGGTTAAAATAGTTTATTGCACAGCTCCGGGGATCTTCTTCCATCTTCGGGGGTCTTCTCGCCGGACTCCTCCGCTATCTTCTGCTAGCTCTTTTACTAGCGGAGGAGCCCGGCTTTCTTCTTCGCCGCCGCCCTCTTCTTCCAACTTCGGGGGTCTTGTCCCCCTCTTCAGTTCTTCTTGCCGGGCCACCGCGCCTTCTTCTAGCTCTTTTACAAGCGGTGGCCCGGTCTTCTGTCACCGTCTTCTGTTCCTCCTCTGGGACTGTGACATCATAATGGGTGGGGACATCATCCGGTGATGTCCCTATACAAGTCGCCGCGTGCCGCGTCCCTGCCATTGTGACCGGAGGCAGCGACGAGGCAACATCTCCAGAAGAGAAGAACAGAAGACGGCAAAAGAAGACCGCCACTATTACAGCAGTAAAGCGCCACTAAGATTAGCAGCACTTTACCGCTAATGCCCCTGCCCCAGTGTGAAAGTACTCTAAGCCCTTGCACACACGGTCGGACATTTCAACAACCAAATCCGTCGAATTTTGTCTGATGGATTGTGTCCGAAACTGTTGCATACACACGGTCGGACAAAGTTGTCGGAAAATCCGATTTTACATAACGTAATGACGTTATTTCGTTACGACGGGACTACGTTCAGGCTAGTAGCCAATAGCTTTGGTCTAAGAATTTGATTTGAGCATTCGTGGCACCTTGTCCGTCGGAGTAGGCTACACATGATCAGAGTATGTCCGATCGGACCAGTTTGATGGAAAATATTTCCAGCAAGTTGGAAAATTTGGTCCGACGGATATTTTGTCATGTTACAACCAAAAATTTTAACTTTCAATTTAAAACTGTATTTTATTGGGATTTTATGTTATAGAATGACACAAAGTGGCACATAATTGTGAAGTGGAAGGAAATGATAAATGGTTTTCCAAATTTTTTACAAATATCTGAAAAGTTTAGCGTGCATTTGTATTCAGCCCCCTTTTACTCTGATTAAAATCTAATGCAACCAATTGCCTTCAGAAGTCATCTAATTATTTATCAGAGTCCATCTGTGTGTAATTTAGGCTACTTTCACGCTGAGGTGTTTTACAGGCGGTTTTGCTCTAAAAATAGTGCCTGAAAAGTACCTGTAAATTGCCTCTTCTGCAGCGCCAGTGTAAATGCCCGAGTGCTTTCAAACCGGTGGAGTGTTTTTGCAGGACAGGAAAAAAGTCCTGCAAGCAGCATCTTTGGGGCGGTGCATACACCACTCCTGGCCATTGAAATCAATGGGCAATGGCGCTTTGTGGGCACTTTTAACCATTTATTCAGCCGCTAGCGGGGGTTAAAATTGCTCTGATAGCAGCCGAAAAGCGCCGCCATTACAGCGGTAAAGTGCTAAAACTAGCGGCACTTTACCGCTAACACCCGCCCGCCCCAGTGTGAAAGTAGCCTTAATCTCAGTAAAACTACAGCTGTTCTGTGAAGCCCTCAGAAGACTTGTCAGAGAACCTTAGCAAATAAACAGCATCATGAAGGCCAAGGAACACACCAGACAGGTCAGGGATAAAGAGTATAAAGGTTGAAAAAAAAAATAGCCCAAGCTTTGAACATCTCACGGAGCTCTGTTCAATACATTATCTGAAAATGGAAAGAGTATGGCACAAATGCAAGCCTACCAAGACATGGCTATCCACCTAAACTGACAGGCCGGGCAAGGAGAGCATTAATCAGAGAAGCAGCCAAGAGGCCCATGCTAACTCTGGAGGAGCTGCAGAGATCCACAGCTTAGGTAGGAGAATGGTACTTCTGTATTGGGTCGGCAGATTTTGACACCATCGACCACTCTATACTTGTGGATAGGTTGAAGATGGTGGCGGGAATGGATGGCATAGCTCTGGCATGGGTTGCCTCGTTCCTGCGAGACAGGGTTCAGAAGGTAAAGCTGGGACCATTTTATTGCTCTGATAGTTCCCTGTCTTGCGGGGTCCCACAAGGAATGGCTTTATCTATGATCCTTTTTAACATCTATATGAGGCCGCTGCTGTACATCATTCACCGTCACAGCCTCCCATTCCATGTCTATGCTGACGACACCCAGATCTACTTCAAATTATCCAAGAAAGGGGAGGATCAGGTCATGCTGGCCTCCTGCTTGGAGGAAATCCAATCCTGGATGAGCGCCAATTATCTAAAACTAAATGGCACCAAAACTGAATGCATCATCTCCAGTAACCAGGTGTATTCCAACTTGTTTCCGTCCTGGCCAGAATCTTTTAAACCTTTTCCGATTCCGGCCAATCAGGTCAGGGACCTGGGTGTCATCTTTGACTCTAGGTTGAACCTGCGCCCTCAGGTAAATCAGGTGGCAAGTTCATGCCATTTCTACCTGAGCCTCCTGAGGTCGACTTTTCGCTATATCGCAGACTCCGATAATGGCATTGACCATGGCGATCTTATCAGCAGTTGACTGGACTACTGCAATGCCCTGTACCTGGGTTTGCCTGCTTGTACCATCTACAAGCTCCAATTGATTCAGAATGTCGCAGCTAGGTTATTGACGGGTGCTGTTCATCGTGACCACACCACTCCATTTCTTAGAGCCCTGAATTGGCTGCCCGTGAAAGAACGTGTTCTGTTCAAAACTGGATGTCTTGTCTTTAAGGCATTGCATGGACATGGCCCAGAGTAACTGAAGGAAAAATGTATCAAGTATGTGCCTACCCGATCCTTGAGATAGACGAACTTGGCCATATTGAAGATTCTAAAATTTAAAAAGAAAACAGGCGGAGAGAGAACAAGTGAAGTACAAGGAGCTGAATTTTGGAACTCATTGCCTCTGAAATTGAGACTTTAGAATGACTTTGAAATTGAAAACCAAACTTTTTGTACAAGCTTTTGGAGTCACCTAATTTTAATGGGATGTGATGGACAGACCCCCAGGTTTTGATTTTGTATGTTGTAATGTTGGCATGTTGGCTCTCCTAAGGTCTTTTAATGTCAATGTCTTTTGTTTTGCTCACCAAAGCCTTCAGGTAAGACTGCGTAGGTTAAGCATTTTAAAAATATATATAAATAAGAACTATTAGTGGTGCACTCCATAAATCTGGCCTTTATAGAAGAGAAGCAAAAAGAAAGCCATTGTTGAAAGAAAACTATAAGGAGTCCCGTTTTTAGTTTGCGAGAAGCTATGTTGGAGACATAGCAAACATGTGGAAGGTGCAGTGGTCAGATGAGACCAAAATTTAACTTTTTGGCCTAAAAGCAAAACGCTATGTGTAGTGGAAAACTAACACTGCACATCACCCTGAACAATACCATCCCCACCCTGAAACATGGTGGTGGCAGCATCAGTTGTGGGGATGCTTTTCTTCAGCAGGGACAGGGAAGCTGGTCAGAGTTGATGGGAAGATGAATGGAGCCAAATACAGGACAATCTTATGCCGTGTACACACGACCGGACTTTGACAGCAAAGTTCAGACGGAACGAATCCGTCAGACAATTGAATCGTGTGTGGGCTTCATCGGACCTTTTCTGTTGAAAAATCTGACGGACTTTAAAAATAGAACAATGTTTCAAATCTTTCCTCCAGAACCAGTTCCTATCGAGAAAACTGCTCGTCTGTATGCAGGTCCGATGGACCAACAACAATGCAAGGGCAGCTATTGGCTACTGGCTATTGAACTTCCTTTTTCTAGTCCCGTCGTACGTCAACGCGTTAAACGATCGGACTTTGGTGTGATCGTGTGTAGGCAAGTCCGTTTCAGCTGAACTCCGTTGAAAAGTCCATCGAAAAGTCCGTCAGAGTTCATTCGTGTGTACGCGGAATTAGAAGAGTCTGCAAAAGACTTGAGACTGGGGTGGAGGTTCACCTTCCAGAAGGACAACGACCCTAAACATACAACCAGAGCTATAATAAGATGGTTTAGATAAAAGCATATTCATGTGTTAGAATGGCCCAGTCAAAGTGCAGTCCTAAATCCAATTGAGAATCTGTGGCAAGACTTGAAAATTACTGTTCACAGACGCTCTCCATCCAATCTGACAGAGCTTGAGCTATTTTGCAATGAATGGGCAAACATGTCACTCTCTAGATGTGCAAAGCTGGTAAAGATACATATCCAAAAAGACTTGCAGCTGTAATTGCAGCGAAAGGTGGTTTACAAAGTATTGACACTTTTCACATATTTATTTGTAAAAATTATTTGAAAACCATTTATCATTTTCCCTCCACTTCACAATTATGTGCCACTTTGTGTTCGTCTATCCAATAAAATACATTTAAGTTTTTTAGTTGTAACATGACAATGTGGAAAACTGCAAAGGGTATGAATACTTTTTCAAGGCAATGTATACCTGGCAGACTGCAAGGTTGAATTAGTAAGGGCAGTGTAATGAATAGTAAAGTCGCGTTTAGCCTGGGTGAGAAATGCATAGGAAGACAGAGTTGCCTGCAGCAAATAAAGCTTTGGCTTCCGTGACCCTGTCCTCCAACTGGATGGTCTGTGAGGTGTTGGAAACTCTAGCAGCTTTAATCCCCGAGATATAATCTCCACGAGTAGAGGCATTGAAGGCATCCCAGACCATAAACCGAGGAACAAAATCACCATTGGTCTCTCCCAGTACAAAGCATGATCCATATGTTCTTCAAATCTTTGATCCTGGATCCGGCTGGGGTCTAGACACCAGCATCCTCCATGTCTGCGATCACCCAAGGTCAACTCAGGACAATCTCGAGTAGAGAATGGTCTGAGATTCCTGCTGGTAAATAAGAAGCCGAGGAAACCATCAGCAAAATAGGTGCCGTGCCAAAAGCCAGATCTATCCCTTCCCCTGAGTGATGAGTAGCAGACAAATTTGAGAAAATCTTCTTATCTTCAGGATGCTTCCAGCACCAGATCTCAGTTGAATCTAGAGAGGTGGCCCATAGGGACAGGTCTGGATCAGGGGATCTGTGGGAGTTAGAAGTATCAAGTGTGCCATCTAAAATGTTATTAAAATTCCCAGCCAACAGAACCCTGGTAAGCTTCAAGGAATTTAACTTGCCATATATCTCACAGAGGATAGAAGAATTGAATGGTGGTATATAAACATTAACAAAGGCAAAAACAGAACCTCCGATAGTGGCTAGCAGAATATTACATTTCGCCCCATGTCAGTATAAACCTGATTCACAGAGAAGGGAAGCGACTTGTTAACCAGGATGGTCACCCCTCTGGAATAATTGAAGTAGGTGGCCTGGAAGGCCTGCTGAACCCAGGAGCATCTGAGAACAAGGACTTTGCTACCCATAAGATGTCCACCAGTCACATGGAGGAAAGGTAAATCCAGGATTAAAAAAAAATAAAAAATAAAAGTCAAGGTAAAACTCCAAGTTCAGAAGCGACCGACGGGCGGAGTGTATCCAGATGGCTGCATAGCGTCTCTGCAGCATCTGCTCTGGGAGAAGAAAGTTGGGAAGGTATAAAATAAAATAAGTGCGTCCCAAACAGCACAAGACGCCATAAAGCAGGGAGGGTAGTAAGGGACTGGAGCTCTTTCTCTAAAGTGCAATAGGCTCACATTTGTGTAGGTGAAATTAAACCCCAGCAGGGTAACACTGAAAAACATGGTGGCAGAACATCTGAGAAATCTCCCGAGATCCCCAAGGGGGAACATTCTTACCGCAGGGCAAGTAACCAGGTAGCAGCCTCCTCTGGTGTGTCAAAGAATTTTACCAAGCCATTGCACCCATAAGCGGCTGGGGTATAGCATGCTATACTGATCCCTTTCTCCTGAAGATGTCTGTGGACTTGTATAGGTTTCCTGGCTTCCCTGTCATGGTAGTTAAGGAACCTCACAAAAAATGGATGCGCTGGGGCTCCAGGAGAATGTCTGCCCACAGGGATTCTGTAGGCCCGCTCTACCACATAAGTAGGTGACACTTCCATTATGTCCAGTAATTCCTTGAATTCCCCCAGCCCTCTCTGGGAGGCACATTGTTGCGCTGAAAATGGTTTCCAGCATCATCCGCCTTAGCAACTAAATTCCGTACCGCGTGCAGCAGGCTGTCCAGTAGACCGTCATGTTGGGCCGTGTGATCCTCTGTGGAGTAGGTGCAGTATTCTGTCTCAGAATGAGACAGAATGGCCCCACATCTTATCCAGGTTAGCACAGATAAGGTTGCATTCTTCAGCCAGCTGGTCAAGGTGGTTTTTAGCAGAGAAGTCCTACTCTGCTCAATCGCTTTGAGGATGAGGGCTGCGTCACCTGCTGGTTCCTGAGTAGGAGGAGAGGGCTCCCTCCCTGCATCCGCCACCATGTCCAGCTTTTCTAGTAAAGCATGAAGTTTGCTGGCCAAGATGGCATCAGGACATGCAGCCGGAGCTGCCAGAGGCCTTTTAGCCGAGATAAGAGTAGCGGTTCGGAGGCGGGGCGCATTGACAATGATCGCTGCCACTTCAAGGGGATGTCAGCCACTGGCCTAACTAAAAAGACTTACAGATGGAACGACAGGATGAGAAATTAGTTACAGGATAGCGGGAGCTCGATCCCCTGGCATTGTCCTCCGTCTACATCGCTCTCACACTTTGAATGGCAAATTAATCAGTCATGCAACACTGTACCCAAACAAAATGTTTATCTCCCCCCCCCCCCCCCCCCCCGGTTGCTAAAACCTTTTTTTGTTTAGATTATAAAATTTTGCTGCCACAAATCTTTGATAAATAATAACCCAAATTATGGATATTATTTAGTCTGTGTGCAAAATAGGCTACTTTCACACTGTATCGGTGACGACTTAGCGGTAAAGCGATGCTCGTTCTAGCAGCGCTTTTAACCCCCAATAGCGGCCCGTTTCGCGGCGCTTCCGAAGCGCTGCAATGCATTACAATGGGCAGGGCAGTTAAGGAGTGCTGTGTACAGCGCTCCTAAACCATCCCAAAGATGCTGCTTGCAGGACTTTTTGTAATGTCCCGCAAGCGCACCCCCCCAGTGTGAAAGCACTCGGGCTTTCACACTGGGGTGACATGGGAGGCATTCTTCAGGCGCTTTATATGCGCTATTAGCACTAAAATACCTGAAAAAACCCTTTGGTGTGAAAGTAGCCTTAAGCCAGGTTCACACTGGTACAACAGGACAGTTGTACAACTGTGGATCCGACTTTTCCCTGTGGCTTGAAGTACGAATTCAATGAACGGGCATTTGACTTTGATCCCGAGAATGCCAAGCACTGTGTCTGGTATGAATCTTTAGGGGAAACTCCACACAAAAAAAAAAAATGGCATTGGGTTCCCCATCCAAGAGCATACCTGGCCCTTCGGTCTGGTATGGATTTTAACCACTTCAGGACCGCCGTATTGCCAATGTACGTCAACACAATGGCACAGGCAGGCACAATCACGTAAATGTACGTGAATGCCTTCTAGCGGGTGGGGGGTCCGATCGGACCCCCTCCCGCTAGATACGGCGGTCCCTTTCGGTGCCGGAGCGATCGGCGATGAGGGGATGGCCGTTGGTTTCCGCCCACCCCCTCTCGATCGCTCCTGGCCAGTGACGAACTTCCTCCCCTGTGAAAATGTAAACACAGGAGGAGGAAGTGATGTCACACTCCTCGTGGCGGTCTTTTTGAACCGGACAGCGAGGAGTGAAGACGTTCAAGTAAGTGCACCAACAGTCCACTGACACATAGGTACACACAGGCACACATTTCACCCCAGTCACCCCCCGATCACCCCCCCTGATCGGCCCCCCGCCCCCCCCAGTCACAGTGTCACTAATGCAGTGTTCATTTATTTATTGATCACTACATTTAGTGTCAGTTGTGACTGTAAAAAGTGTCAGGGCAGCTAGTGTTAGGCCCCTTTAGGTCCAGGGTAGCCCCCTACCCCCCCCTAATAAAGGTTTAACCCCTTGATTGAAAAAAGGGGAAAAAACTGCGCTACGGAATACAAATGGTATTGAACGGAAGCTGCAATTCAAAATGTACACCAAAAATACACCAAACAGAAATAGAAAAAAGAAAGAACTGCGCTAACCACAAATACCCAAATGTGAGTAGGGTATGTATATGTGCCAGACCCACGATATGGGTCTTGGTGTCTTAATATCTCCAAGACCACCTCCAAAGTATAATGAAAACCATATACAAATAAGTGCAATTTAAATGCAAAAACAAACCATAAATACGTGTCAAGAATGTGAGTTCCCCAAACACAGTATGAGTAAATCAAACTCAGTGCATATACCTCTAAAAATAAAGAATTAAGAAATAGAATAGAATATGAAAAAAATATTTGCAATTTTTTTACATAAATGAAATATCAAGAAAAAAATAATTATATTTAGAGACACCCTATATAATGTCCATATAGTTATATGTCAAAAAAGATAATAATAAAATGTCCATGTAGTAACAAACACCAGTGAAATAAAGCTTCAAGTGGAGTGCAGCAGTGAAGGACAAACTTCAAACAGCTGAGTTATAAGTACACAAAATGAAATCTTCTCCAAAGATGTATTGTGCTTTTCCCAACACCGAATGAGTGAATTTGCTTCTTACCAGATCCAAGCGACCCCCGTTACAGAGGGTCACCACAGGCGACAATAGTCAAAGAGTATCCGGATAGCGATTCCTCCTCAAGCGATCCTGGATCTTTCACGCGGTAGGGTTATGGCTGTTAATCCACATATCACTCCCAACTCAACGTGGTATCACATAGGGAAAAACATAGGCTCCAGATAGTGTAAAACCAAAAGACTTTAATTTGCAAAAACGAACGTATACACTTACATAAAAGACTTTAAAAGCAGGTTCAAAACAGAAGCGTGCACCGGCCGGATGCACGCCAACGCAGAGACCAACCCGTCCTTCCTGGTCCAAAAAGCACGAACACGACTGGGGTGACGTCGACACGTTCACACCGCCCTACGCGTTTCGTAATAATTTACGTCGTCCAGGGGCACGGGCGGCGTGCGACGTCACCCCTTTTATAACAATCAACTTAACCAAGCCTCGCTTTGGGTCAGCGGCCATCTTAGATATCACTTAAGCATTAGAAATCAGTGACCATGGGCCAAGCCTCACTATCAATCACGAACGTCAGATGTACGTGTCTGCAACGAACGTCCTATGATTGTAGACCATACCTCGTTTCCATACGAGCGTCATATGGTCATAAACCAAGCCTCACTTTCAGGTAATGACCCTATTGGACGAGAGACGTGGCAAAAGCCCTCATTTCAAACTACCCTTCCTATGTCCAAAAATAGGGCATAGTGTAGGTCAAAAAAGAGGGTGAACTAAAGCAAAAAATCAATACATTGAGAAATAGTGATAGATAATAATAGAATAAAACCAAAAAATAAAATAAATAAAATAAAATAAAATACCGCAAATTGGTATAGAAATACACCAAAAAAATAATATTTTGCGTTTCTTGATGTATTTGTATGTCCATCAAATACAGTTAAAAACTGGGGCTACTGTAAACATATGTTTCAAAAACCTTTTTGACTCACATTTTACCCAGAGATTAGCCTAGGGCATCCCAAACAGATATCAAGGAATGCAATTAACAGTGTAACGGGGGGTCGCTTGGATCTGGTAAGAAGCAAATTCACTCATTCGGTGTTGGGAAAAGCACAATACATCTTTGGAGAAGATTTCATTTTGTGTACTTATAACTCAGCTGTTTGAAGTTTGTCCTTCACTGCTGCACTCCACTTGAAGCTTTATTTCACTGGTGTTTGTTACTACATGGACATTTTATTATTATCTTTTTTGACATATAACTATATGGACATTATATAGGGTGTCTCTAAATATAATTATTTTTTTCTTGATATTTCATTTATGTAAAAAAATTGCAAATATTTTTTTCATATTCTATTCTATTTCTTAATTCTTTATTTTTAGAGGTATATGCACTGAGTTTGATTTACTCATACTGTGTTTGGGGAACTCACATTCTTGACACGTATTTATGGTTTGTTTTTGCATTTAAATTGCACTTATTTGTATATGGTTTTCATTATACTTTGGAGGTGGTCTTGGAGATATTAAGACACCAAGACCCATATCGTGGGTCTGGCACATATACATACCCTACTCACATTTGGGTATTTGTGGTTAGCGCAGTTCTTTCTTTTTTCTATTTCTGTTTGGTGTATTTTTGGTGTACATTTTGAATTGCAGCTTCCGTTCAATACCATTTGTATTCCGTAGCGCAGTTTTTTCCCCTTTTTTCGCTTCTTCTGTATTTTCCAATTATTAATTGCTGCTTCGGTTGTCTTGGGTCACACCAATCTTGTGATTATGGATATCTTTGAATTTCGGGCAAAAAGGGTTGTAGACATAACTGGAGTCTTTGACTCTACCCCACCGTCAATGGGCTCCGATACAAGTGGTCTTTTCTTGCGGCTTAAGAATTTGACCACATCTGAGATCCATCTCCAATGGGACATTGCCTTCCTGGAAACCTATATTAGGGAGGCAATGGTCCCCAGGAGTTTGAGGTGGAATGTCAGTCCCCAACAAGGGGAACCGGATTTAGAAGGCTGGCATAGATATTTTAATGAATCAGGGGTGAGCTTATTACGCTTTTTAGCTCAAAAAAAGAGCGAGAAAGCAGCCCGATTAGACATAGAGATTAAGGCCATCAGAGATTCCCTATTACCTCTCAGGGACAGTGAGGAGTATAGGGAATGTTCCAAGAACCTATTGAAGGTGCTTGAAAAAGAAGAAAAAGATCAGAAAATCAAGAAAAAACGGAAATATAATAGGGATAAGGAGGATTACAATACTGGGATGGTTTTTTCTTGGCAGAGGGATTTAGTTTTGGAAGAGGTGGTGGAGGTCCAGATGGACACATCACAACAACTGAATTCACTGGGCGTAGTAGGAGGTGACCCCGCACAACCACCCCCCGAACAACACCCAATCCAATCCCGGCACCAGCTATGGTTTTAGGAGACCTGTGAATAATCAGAAAACTCCATATCAGACTAGGAATCAATATGTGGGAGCTCCTCAACAGAGAATCCCCAAAAAAGGCCCCAAGTTGAACGGGCCATACCCTCACCGAGCACCTTTTTCTCCGAGAACAGGACGACCCAGCCATCCAGGGACCTATGGGCCCCCAGATTGGACTCAGGGTCCTTACCAAGAGAATCTCCCCTATCAGAATAGAGATGATAGGAATTATAATTACAATGTCCCCATTCAAAATCGTTTTTTTCCCCTCCTGACTCTGAGACCCCTAGGGGATCGGGCCGAGCAGGAGGGAACTGGAGGGCGGACCCCAGACGGCACCCTAATTCTTATATCCAGGGGAGTCCTGGATATAGACAGGGACACCAACAGCCTGCCTATGAGGGAGGGCCCCACACCAGTGGAAATAATAACCAACATTTTTTTCCCAGGGACAACAGAGGCCTGAAAAGGTCCGTCGAACAAAGAGAGGGGTTAGAGGGGGGAGGCGAGCCCAATCAACAAAAAAGAAAGAGGCCATAGGAACTGGAATTTTTAATCTAAGCAAACAGGAACTCACGGCTTCTGAAACTAAATTACTCGATAAAGGTTTGAAATTTGCTCCACCCAGGTGTCTGAGCAAGTTTCAAACTTATATGGACGTACACAAATTTGTCCGCAAATTGAATATAAAACGATATATGTTGGGTAACCCCATCAGAGAGAATACCACGAGAATAACGGAGTTTCAACACTCCAACCTTTCAAATGCGTCCCTTTTTAATCCTCCAGGATCCCTTGCACCCAGTATTAAGGTGTTTAGGGATGTGGTACTACGTGACCTGGAGGATATTAGGGTGAGGAAAGTCAAAATGCGTAGAGACCTGGAGATGGGCCTAGACACTTTGTGTAACAACAAGTCCCTGGTCATTAGACCTGCCGACAAAGGAGGGGGGATCGTGGTACTAGATCGATGCGACTATTTGAAAGAGATGTACCGCATCTTGGAGGATAGGGAAACATACACTATCCTTAATCGGGATCCAGTGGACAAATATAAGAAGGAACTGGGTAGGATTGTGGAGGGAGGTCACCGGAGGGGCATTCTAAATGATAAAGAAAAACTTTTTTTGATACCTTGTGCCCCCCGTACACCTGTTATCTACTACCTCCCGAAACTCCATAAGAATCAAGCTTGCCCCCCGGGACGACCCATAGTCAGTGGTATTGACTCGGTTACGTCCCGGGTGGGCAAGTATATAGATCACTATTTGCAACCTCTGGTCCAAAAGGTCCCGTCATATGTCAAAGACACCAAACATATAATCAATCTTTTGTCTGGCATCACCCCTGGAGATGGTCTTTGGTTGGTCACGGCAGATGTTAATTCATTATACACCATCATCCCCCACTCATTAGGAGTGGAGGCAGTGAGACTATTCCTAGAGAGGGGGTCGGGTCTTCCTTCACCTCAGATTGATTTCCTAATAGAACTTCTGGAATATGCGGCCGGACACAACTATTTCTGGTTTGACCAGCAATTTTATCGCCAGGACAGGGGTGTGGCCATGGGGGCAAAATATGCCCCCAGCTTGGCCAACCTTTTCATGGCCAAATGGGAGGAGGACATCATTGATGCCCCTAGAAGGTCTGAGATAGTCCTGTGGGCGAGGTATATCGATGATGTCCTCCTCCTGTGGGAAGGAACAGAGCCAGATTTGCGGTCGTTCATGGACAGTTTAAATGAAAACAACAGAGGGATCAAATTTAGTTTTGAGGCCAGCCAGGACGAGGTCAATTTCCTTGATCTCAATATCAGGAGGGTTGGAAATGAGTTCATCACATCCACATATTTTAAATCCACCGATAGGAACTCGTATATCCCTACCGATAGTTGCCACTTTCAACCTTGGCTAAAAGCTGTTCCCCTGGGGCAATTTTTACGCCTCAGACGGAACTGTTCGGACATTGCAAAATATGATGAACAGGCAGCGATTTTGGCAGGTAGATTTTTGGAAAAGGGATATGATCCCGTTTCCCTTGATGCAACCATGAAGACTGCCCGGACTAGAGATAGATCTTCACTACTGGCAGATAGACAAAGTGCTAGGGCTTACATACAGGGTGGTGTACCGTTTGTTACGACTTTCTCAGTCCAACATCGCGGTGTAAGAAATTTGATTCAAAAACATTGGCACTTACTCACTAGTGACCATGTTTTGAATCCAATTCTACCCGTTAAACCCCAAATAATTTTCAAAGGGGCCTCTTCACTGGGAAACAAGATTGCCCCCAGTGTACAAGACCCGCCTAGGGCCAATAGGTGCTTCTTTCAAAATCTAATTGGTTACTATAAATGTAAGAACTGTCAGGTCTGTACCCTGAATCTACATAGGGGCACTAAGATTTCTAGCATTGCATCTTCAAGCACCTCTAGAACATACGAAATAGAGTCTTTCATCACTTGCTCTTCGGAGGCTGTGGTTTACCTTTTACAGTGCCCTTGTGGCCTCCAGTACATAGGGCGGACCAAGAGGGCACTCCGCGTCAGGCTGAACGAACACATAGGCAACATCAGACGTGGGTTTGATAAACACCCTGTGTCCAGACACTATGACCAGACACATAAGAGAGACCCATCAGGCACCCTATTTGTCGGTTTAGACAAATATAGGCCCCACTGGAGGGGAGGGTCCCTGGTTAGGGAAATATCCAAGCTCGAAATGGCCTGGATTCATAAATTGAAAACATATGTTCCGTTTGGCCTTAATGTGGACACCGATGTAAATGCCTTTATTAATAACTCTTGAGGTGACCTGTTTGATATAATGCTTCTCTACCATGGCTCTTGTATCATTTTCTGTGAAATACCATTTTACTGTACTTTTTTCTTGCTGTTTTATTCTGGTATGTATTATTGTAGAACATATCCCTGTTTTTCTCCTTTTTGGCCCCTTTTAGATGGCAGGCCTGGCTTTGGGTTTGGCGGCCCTCTGGATGTGGGGACTCACTGTTAATTGCATTCCTTGATATCTGTTTGGGATGCCCTAGGCTAATCTCTGGGTAAAATGTGAGTCAAAAAGGTTTTTGAAACATATGTTTACAGTAGCCCCAGTTTTTAACTGTATTTGATGGACATACAAATACATCAAGAAACGCAAAATATTATTTTTTTGGTGTATTTCTATACCAATTTGCGGTATTTTATTTTATTTTATTTATTTTATTTTTTGGTTTTATTCTATTATTATCTATCACTATTTCTCAATGTATTGATTTTTTGCTTTAGTTCACCCTCTTTTTTGACCTACACTATGCCCTATTTTTGGACATAGGAAGGGTAGTTTGAAATGAGGGCTTTTGCCACGTCTCTCGTCCAATAGGGTCATTACCTGAAAGTGAGGCTTGGTTTATGACCATATGACGCTCGTATGGAAACGAGGTATGGTCTACAATCATAGGACGTTCGTTGCAGACACGTACATCTGACGTTCGTGATTGATAGTGAGGCTTGGCCCATGGTCACTGATTTCTAATGCTTAAGTGATATCTAAGATGGCCGCTGACCCAAAGCGAGGCTTGGTTAAGTTGATTGTTATAAAAGGGGTGACGTCGCACGCCGCCCGTGCCCCTGGACGACGTAAATTATTACGAAACGCGTAGGGCGGTGTGAACGTGTCGACGTCACCCCAGTCGTGTTCGTGCTTTTTGGACCAGGAAGGACGGGTTGGTCTCTGCGTTGGCGTGCATCCGGCCGGTGCACGCTTCTGTTTTGAACCTGCTTTTAAAGTCTTTTATGTAAGTGTATACGTTCGTTTTTGCAAATTAAAGTCTTTTGGTTTTACACTATCTGGAGCCTATGTTTTTCCCTATGTGATACCACGTTGAGTTGGGAGTGATATGTGGATTAACAGCCATAACCCTACCGCGTGAAAGATCCAGGATCGCTTGAGGAGGAATCGCTATCCGGATACTCTTTGACTATTGTCGCCTGTGGTGACCCTCTGTAACGGGGGGTCGCTTGGATCTGGTAAGAAGCAAATTCACTCATTCGGTGTTGGGAAAAGCACAATACATCTTTGGAGAAGATTTCATTTTGTGTACTTATAACTCAGCTGTTTGAAGTTTGTCCTTCACTGCTGCACTCCACTTGAAGCTTTATTTCACTGGTGTTTGTTACTACATGGACATTTTATTATTATCTTTTTTGACATATAACTATATGGACATTATATAGGGTGTCTCTAAATATAATTATTTTTTTCTTGATATTTCATTTATGTAAAAAAATTGCAAATATTTTTTTCATATTCTATTCTATTTCTTAATTCTTTATTTTTAGAGGTATATGCACTGAGTTTGATTTACTCATACTGTGTTTGGGGAACTCACATTCTTGACACGTATTTATGGTTTGTTTTTGCATTTAAATTGCACTTATTTGTATATGGTTTTCATTATACTTTGGAGGTGGTCTTGGAGATATTAAGACACCAAGACCCATATCGTGGGTCTGGCACATATACATACCCTACTCACATTTGGGTATTTGTGGTTAGCGCAGTTCTTTCTTTTTTCTTTAACCCCTTGATTGCCCTCCCAGTTAACCCTTTCACCCTCTTTTACCAGTGTCACTAAGCGATCGTTTTTCTGATCGCTGCAATAGTGTCACTGGTCCCGCTAGGAAGCTAGTTTTTTTTTAGGTTCAACGCCAGGTTTTTATACCGTTAGGTACCCCGATATATAAACCTAATAAAGGTTTTAACCCTTTGATTGCCCCTAGAGTTAACCCTTTCACCAGCGATCGCTGCATAAGTGTCACTGGTGACGCTGGTTAGCCAGTTAGTTATTTAGTTATTTAGGTTCCCCGTCAGCTTTTTATAAAGCTTCAGGTACCCCCATATAAATACCCAATAAAGGTTTTAACCCCTGATTGCCCTTAGTTAACCCTTTCACCAGTGATCACCGTATAAGTGTTACGGGTGACGCTGGTTAGGTAGTTCGCTTTTTATAGCATCAGGGCACCCGCCATTTATTACCTAATAAAGGTTTAACCCCCTGATCACCCGGCGGGTGATATAAATTTGGTTTTAGGGTCAGAAAGGGTCTGCGTCGCCCCAGGCAGTGCTAGGTTAGTGCCAGCACCGCTAACACCCACGCGCAAAGCATACACCTCCCTTAGTGGTATAGTATCCGAACAGATCAATATCTGATCTGATCAGATCTATACTAGCGTGCCCAGCAATTTAGGGTTCTAAAAAAACGCATTGTTAGCGGGATCAGCCCAGATACCTGCTAGCACCTGCGTTTTGCCCCTCTGCCCAGCCCAGCCCAGCCCACCCAAGTGCAGTATCGATCGATCACTGTCACTTACAAAACACAACACACATAACTGCAGCGTTCGCAGAGTCAGGCCTGATCCCTGCGATCGCTAACAGTTTTTTTTGGTAGCGTTTTATACAGTCGCTGACAGGCTAGGTGCTTTTTTACCTGTGAGTCTCACTACTGTACCCCTAAATTTAGAGCCCAAAATGGCAAAGCGAAGGTACACTAGTGAAGAGGCCTACACGTTTCTGAGCATGACAGATAGTGAAGAGGAAGACACTGATCTGTCAGATTCAGGCTCAGAATACGAACCTGTAGAGGACAGCGCCTCCATGTCAGATAGCTCTGACGACGAAGAAGAGGTCCCTGCTATTGTCAGGCGTACCCGACCCCGATTTTCTGATGTTGTTGAGGTGCAGGAACCGCAAGTCCCTCGTATGGAGTATAGAGCCAGTACTAGCGCCGCTCATCCTTTTGGTGAACTGGCAAGCACCAGCGGCCTAGTACACCCTGGACGTACATCCAGCACTGCAGTATCACGTGGTGACGTGGCGAGTCCCATAAGTGCAGTTCAAGCTGGCGAGGTGGCAAGCACAAGTAGTGTCCCGCTGCCACCAAGAAGAAGACAAAGACAGGCCCGTCGTACCCATAGTGCCCTTCCTGCAGAATTCGCCTATCCCAATTGGGTGCCCACCACTTCTGCAGAACCCGTACTTCCCCCATTCACTGCCCAACCCGGTATTCAGGTGGATACAGATGATTTTACGCCACTCGATTTTTATTCTCTGTATCTCACGGAAGATCTCTATAGATCTATTGTGGACCAAACCAATTTATATGCTGGTCAACGCATCGCCGCTAATCCCCAGTTGCCGTCTCTTGCCAGAGATTGGAAACCAGTTACGGTTTCCGAATTTAAGACGTTTTTGGGCCTTTCCCTCAACATGGGCACACATAAATTTATGCGGATGCGGGCTTATTGGTCCACGCATCCGGCTGACCACATGCCCGTGTTCTCTAACTCCATGTCCAGGAAACGATACGAGCAGATCTTGCGGTTCTTGCACTTCAGTGACAATGAACTTTGTCGTCCACGTGGAGACCCTGAATACGATCGGCTCTACAAAATTCGGCCCCTCATAAACCACTTCAACCAACGTTTTGCAGACTTGTTTACTCCCCAAAAAGTTGTCTGCGTTGATGAGTCCCTGGTTAAGTTTACTGGTCGCTTGTCATTCAAACAGTACATTCCCAACAAGCGTACCAGATACGGGGTCAAGCTCTATAAGTGCTGTGACAGGGCCACAGGCTATGCATGGAGCTTTATGGTTTATGAGGGTAAAGATAGTTACGTAGAGCCGGAGAACTGCCCTGATTACATAGGAAGCGCTGGCAAGATAGTGTGGAAATTGGTGTCACCCTTATTCGGAAAGGGGTACCACTTGTACGTGGACAACTATTACACCAGCGTGCCACTGTTTAGTCATTTATTTGATAATCAGATTGGAGCATGTGGCACCGTGCGACCTAATCGCCGGGGCTTTCCCCAGCGGCTTGTAGATTCCCGTCTTAGGCTGGGGGAGAGAGCCTGCTATCGGTGTAATAATTTGCTCGCTATGAAGTGGAGGCATAATAAGAATGTTTTCGTTCTTACCTCCCATCATGCAGACACGACGGTCCAAATTTCTACGGCGACTGGTATTGTGGAGAAACCCCTCTGTGTCCACGAATATAACAAAAATATGGGAGGGGTGGACCTCAATGACCAGATGTTAGCGCCGTATCTAACTTCCCGTAAGACCAGACGCTGGTACAAAAAAGTGTCTGCTTACTTATTTCAATTGGCTTTGCTGAATGCTTTTGTGCTATACAAAACTTCAGGCGGAACATTAACCTTTCTTTTCTTCCAAAGAGAGGTTGTCACAGAGCTTCTGTTTCCAGACGGTCCTGTACCTCACCATTCCCAACCAAATGCAGTAAGCCGGCTGCATGAGAGGCATTATTCTTATGTCCTCCCGAGTACCCCTACCCAACGAGCCCCCCAAAAAAGATGTCGTGTCTGTAGCAAGCGCGGATATAGGCGTGACACCCGTTCTTATTGTCCACGCTGTCCTGGCAATCCTGGTCTTTGTCAGGGTGAGTGTTTTGAACGCTACCATGAACTAGTGAAGTATTAGCGTAGGGTACAGCATTTCACAGGCTAGGCACACTTACACAGGGTCTCCCAGGATGCCATCGCATTTTGAGAGACCCGAACCGTTACAGTTACAGTTTACAGTTCAAAAAAAAGTGTATAATAAAAAATAAAAAAAAAGTAAAATAAAAAAACCAAAAAATATATAAAATATAAAAACCAAAAATAGTTGTCGTTTTATTGTGCTCTCTCCCTCTCTCTCTCTCTCTCTCTCTCCTCTCAAATTTTTTATACTTTACTGTGTTATTGTTAACCATTTTTCATGTTTTCAGGTACGCCATTCAGCTGCAGCGTGGATTTATTTATCTTGACAGCAACAGCGTTTGCTCCCACGATACATAAAGCCGCGACTCCAGTGCTGTAGGAGGTGATTTCACCACCACAGTTAAAAAAGAGCATATATGCCGAAGCATGGGGGCATAAGGGGTGGAGGAGCGATTTTGCTCCTAATGCCGCGTACATACGGTCAAAATTCCGACGGAGGGCTTGCCCGTGGAAAAGTTTGAACGTATGTACGCAGCATAACTTTTTTGCGGGAGGATGCCCCCATGCTTCGGCATATATATATTTTAGGCACAGGTTGTGTTAAAAAATGTTTTATTTTTTACTGTTTTTTTTGGCAATTGCTTTGCAGGTATGGTATGGTAAGGTTTTACTGGGATGTTACTTTGTTTTAACGTTAACCATAATTTGCTTAGCAGGTACGCCATTCAGCTGCAGCGCGGATTTATTTATCTTGACAGCAACAGCGTTTGCTCCCACGATACATAAAGCCGTGACTCCAGTGCTGTAGGCGGTGATTTCACCACCACAGTTAAAAAAGAGCATATATGCCGAAGCATGGGGGCATAAGGGGTGGAGGAGTGATTTTGCTCCTAATGCCGCGTACATACGGTCAAAATTCCGACAGGGGGCTTGCCCATGGAAAAGTTTGAACGTATGTACGCGGCATAACTTTTTTGCGGGAGGATGCCCCCATGCTTCGGCATATATAAATGGTGCATGTATGTCCATCATTAGAAGTGGGTGGATGAAGGGAGGTATCTAATGGTGGGCATACCCACCGATCAATCTCTTTTTTTTCGTTCAGACAACATGACTCTCAGTAAATAGCTTGGGGTGTCTACTTTCCAAAATGGGGTAATTTGGGGGGGTTTTGTGCTATTTTGGCATTTTATGGCCTTTGCACCCTTAGAAATCCTGAAGGTGGTGATTGGTTTTCGGGGTGCCGTACGCGACTAGACTCCCAAAAAGTCCCACACATGTGGTATCCCCATACTCGGGAGAAGTAGCTGAATATATTTTGGGGTGCAATTCCACATATAACCATGGCATGTGTGAGCAATATATCATTTAGTGACAACTTTTTGTACATTTTTTTTTTTTTTTTTTTTTTTTAGTCATTATTCAATCCCTTAGGACAAAAAAAATAAATATTCAATGGGCTCAACATACCCATCAGCAGTTTCCTTGGGGTGTCTACTTTCCAAAATGGGGTCATTTGGGGGGGTTTTGTGCCATCTTGGCATTTTATGGCCGTCAAAACTGTGATAGGTAGTGATAGGTAGTGAGGAGTAAAATAAAAAAATTATGCCCTTAGAAATCCTGAAGGCGGTGCTTGGATTTCGGGGTCCCGTACGCGGCTAGGCTCCCAAAAAGTCCCACACATGTGGTATCCCTGTACTCAGGAGAAGCAGCAGAATGTATTTTGGGGTGTCATTTCACATATGCCCATAGCATGTGTGAGCAATATATCATTTAGTGACAACTTTGTGCAAAAAAAAAAAAAGTTTGTAATATTCCCGCAACTTGTGGCAAAATATAAAATATTCCATGGACTCAACATGCCTCTCAGTAAATAGCTTGGGGTGTCTACTTTCCAAAATGGGGTCATTTTGGGGGGTTTTGTGCTATTTTGGCTTTTTATGGCCTTCGAAACTGTGATAGGTAGTGAGGGGTGAAATCAAAAATTTGCACCCTTAGAAATCCTGAAGGTGGTGATTGGTTTTCGGGATGCCGTGCGCGACTAGACTCCCAAAAAGTCCCACACATGTGGTATCCCCGTACTCGGGAGAAGTAGCGGAATATATTTTGGGGTGCAATTCCACATATAACCATGGCATGTGTGAGCAATATATCATTTAGTGACAACTTTTTGTACTTTTTTTTTTTTTTTGTCATTATTCAATCCCTTAGGACAAAAAAAATAAATATTCAATGGGCTCAACATACCCATCAGCAGTTTCCTTGGGGTGTCTACTTTCCAAAATGGGGTCATTTGGGGGGGGGGTTTGTACTGCCCTGCCATTTTAGCACCTCAAGAAATGAGATAGGCAGTCATAAATTAAAAGCTGTGTAAATTCCAGAAAATGTACTCTAGTTTGTAGACGCTATAACTTTTGCGCAAACCAAAAAATATACGCTTATTGACATTTTTTTTACTAAAGACATGTGGCTGAATAAATTTTGCCCTCAATGTATGACTAAAATTTAGTTTATTCGATTTTTCTTATAACAAAAAGAAGAAAATATCATTTTTTTTCAAAATTTTCGCTCTTTTTCCATTTATATCGCAAAAAATAAAAATCGCAGAGGCAATCAAATACCATCAAAAGAAAGCTCTATTTGTGGGAAGAAAAGGACGCAAATTTCGTTTGGGTGCAATATTGCATGACCGCGCAATTACCAGTTAAAGCAGCGCAGTGCAAAATTGGAAAAAGACCTCTGGTCCTTAAGGTATTTATTGGTCCGAGGCTGAAGTGGTTAAGGGGAACCCCCACGCCGAAAAAAAACAGACCCTTACCCGAGCACACAACCTGGCAGGTCAGGAAAGGGGGTGGGAACGAGGGAGCGCCCCACCAAACCATACCAGGCCACATGCCCTCGACATGGGGGCCCAGATCCCAGCCCCCCACTCTATGTGAATCAGCATGAAGCAAGGTCAGCAGGTGATGTCATCCGCAGGCCTCGCCCCCTTATGACATCACCAACCGGGGCATGATTGGGCAGTGATGTCATAAGGGGGTGGGGCCTCCAGATGATGTCACCCAGTGACCCCCACCCCATGCCAATATAAATAGTGGCTAACCATGCACCCAGCATCAGAGCGGGAGAGCGCCGAGTCAACATCGGAGGAAGAACAGGGGGAGATGACAGCACAGAGACGACACAGCGGACAGAGGGAGAAGAACCAGAGAGAGCTAGAAGACATCAGCGGAGAAGAACCGGCAGAAGCAGAAGACATCAGCGGAGGATGGAGAAGAAAATTGGAAGAGACACCGGAGCTGCCTTAATAAATTACTTTAAAAACCTATGTATGGCTTTTTATATTTTTGACTTTTTTTTTTTTGAATGTACCCCATACTCATTCACATAGGGTGGGGAGCCCGGATCTGGGGGACACCCCTTGTTAAAAGGGGGCTTCCAGATTCCAATAAGCCCCCCGCCCGCAGACCCCAACAACCAACGGCCAGGGTTGTCGGGAAGAGGCACTTGTCCTCATCAACATGGGGGCAAGGTAATTTAGGTGGGGCTTGCTGCCTGGTTTGGTTCAGGAGGGGGCACGCACTCGTCCCCACCCCTTTCCTGACCTGCCACAGGCTGTGTGCTCGGATAATGGTCTGGTATGGATCGGGGGGGGGACCTCATAGCGGGTTTTTTTCCGGTGTGGGGGTTCCCCTTAAAATCCATACCAGACCAAAGGGCCTGGTATGCTCTTGGAGGGGCGACCCATACGGTTTTTTTTGTATTGGTGTGGAGATCCCCTTCAAGATCCGTACAAGTCGCATGCCAAAGTTGGATAAGTTAAGATGGCAATCTGACTTTGATCCAACTTCAGTGATATTCAATGGGCTGAAGTAGGATCAAAGTCGGACCAAAAGTAGTACAGGGAGCATTTTCAAAGTTGGACCGACTTGTGTCGGACCAGTTAAGAAAGCTCACATAGGGAAACATTGATTTGATTTTCACATGTCATGCGACATGAGCTCCCAATGAGCCATCTCTTAAGGCCCCTTTCACACATGCGGACGATATGTCCGTATTTCATCCATCCGTTTGCAGATGAAATACAGGCATACATTCATCCCTATGGGATCGCGGGTGTCTGCGGATGAACATCCGCAGACACCCGATTTCGTCCGCCTCCGCTACTGTCCGATTCTGCAGACGGAGGAAAATCCTATTTTTCTATCCGTCTGCAGAGCGGATCGGATGAACACGGACAGACGGTCCGAGGGCATCCAATCCCCATAGAGGAGAGCGGAGAGCTGACAGGGTGGTCCCCGCACAGTGTGCGGAGACCGCCCTGTCCGCAGCCAGCTCAGCGGGGACAACGGACCGATCCCCGCTGAGCGAGCGGATCATCACGGGGCGGATCATTACTGATCCGTCCTGTGTGAAAGGGGCCTTAGGGTATCTTTACCCTGATCGGGGATGGGCTGTGTCCTAAGGGAAACACCTGAACCCCGGGGGCACACGACAGCGTCATATGACGCCCACCCAGAGGGAAGGAGGGTTCCTTCTGGTGTCGTCTTACAATGCGCTGGTAGGGAAGGGGTTAAAGGGGAGCTCCAGTCCCCATAACAGATTTTTTTTTTTTTTAAACACACACACACACACACACACACACACACACACACACACACACACACACACACACACCTAGTGTGAATCGGCCATAAAAAAAAAAAAAGAGTATGGAGCAGAGTAGACACTTGAGAC
Source organism: Lithobates pipiens (assembly GCF_037356315.1). Lineage (NCBI taxonomy): Eukaryota > Metazoa > Chordata > Amphibia > Anura > Ranidae > Lithobates > Lithobates pipiens. The sequence goes on along the minus strand of NW_027507789.1, from coordinate 183,441,044 downwards.
CTGGATGCTACTTTGAAATCGCGATTTCAAAGTAGCAAGGTCAGCACAATTTCCGGTGCTACTTGATAGACATCGGTGTGGCATCATACACAGATGTCTATTGAAGTCTATTGAAGTCTGCAAAAGTAATGCAGGAACTACTTTTGCAAATCTGTGCAGCACTGCAAAATTGGTTTTGCACCGATTGGTGGCAATGGCCCTGTTCCAATCGGCTGCGATTGTCATGCAATTTTATCTCTCAAATCGCATGACAAATCGCTCCAATGTGAACCTAGGCTAAATAAAAGGGTTAGCGTACAGTCTTGTTTACACCTTGCTTTTGCTTTAAGGTAAAAAACACGAGCCTTTACAACCCCTTTAAGGCCCGTACACACGATATGATGGGTCTGATGGAAAAATTCATACGCGGAGCTGTTTGCCGATTTTCGGATCGTTAGTACGATGCTTTTGACAGCCGATTTCCCTTTTTCGTCAGACAAAAGCTGGATGTGCAGGCTATAAATTTTTTGTCGCATGTGAACTGATTTTCTTATCATTAGTACGAACAGAATAGGAAAAGCAAGACTACACATGCTCAGAAACGAAAGAATACAAACAAAGGAAAATCTAAACGTGTGTACGAGGCTTTAGCCCAGGTTCACACTGAGCTGTGTCAATGAAGCCGTGCAAGTTCAACTCAACTCGCACCATTTCACTCCCGCATGTCAGTCCCAATTTCAGCCGCGATTTCAGAGTTTCTGCATAGATGATGTCAATGTAAATCGCAGCCTGAATTCACAAAAAAGTAACACAGAAACTACTTTTTAAATCAGTGCAACGCCGCACATGTGGTGTCGCACCAATTAGGACGGTGCTATTGATGGCAATTGCCGATGATTTGACATGTCGAGTCGCATGTCAAAACGCTCCAGTATGAACCAGGGCTTAACCGCTTCACCGAATGACACAGACAGGCAAATTGGCCTACAGGTACGTCCATTTAATGCCGGTGAGTCCGACCGCGGGTCCCGCAGACTCGATCGCCGTGGGGATATCCGCGATCGTCTCACGGGGAGGGAGAACGGGGAGATGCCAATGTAAACAGCATCTTCCCGTTCTGCCTAGCAACCAGTGACACTGATTTCTGCTCCCTGTGATTGGAGCAGAGATCAGTGATCTGTAAATCATAGCCACGCCCCCCACAGTTAGAAACACACCCCTAGGACACACTTAACCCCTTCACTGCCAGTGTAATTTACACAGGAATAACTGCATTTGTATAGCAGTGATTGCTGTATAAATGACAATGGTCCCAAAAATGTCTGATGTGTCCGCCATAATGTCGCAGTCACAATAAAAATTTGCTGATCGCCGCCATTACTAGTATAAAAATAAATAAATAAAAGATTAATAAAAATGCAATAAAACTATCCCCTATTTTGTAAACGCTATAACTTTTGCGCCAACCAATCAATAATCGCTTATTGCGATTTTTTTTGCCAAAAATATGTTGAAAAATACGTATCGTTCTAAACTGAGGAAAAAAAAATTTTTATGCATTTTTTTGGGGAGATTTATTATAGCAAAAAGTAAAACAATGTGTTTTTTTTTCAAAATTGTTGCTCTTTTTTTGTTTATAGCGCAAAAAATAAAAACCGCAGGAGGTGATCAAATACCACCAAAAGAAAGCTCTATTTGTGGTACAAAAAAGACATCAATTTTGTTTGGGAGCCACATTGCACGACAACGTGCAATTGTCAGTTAAAGCGACGCAGTGAAAATCGCAAGAAGTACTCTGGTCTTAAGCCAGCAAAATGGTCCGGGACTTAGGCTGGGTTCACACCGCTGCGGCAGCGAGAACCGGATGTGATTTGCACCGCACTGCAGTGCAAATCACATCCGATCTCTGTGCGATGCGAGTTCAATCATACAGATAGTATGGCTGAATTCGCATCGCACCCGCCGCAAACTCGCACGGGACCCTTTTTTTGGTCCGCAGCAGAATCGGATTGCATGGGTGTTCACACCATGCGATCCGATTCCTGTCCGAGTTTGCAGATCGCACTGCGATATGCGAAGTGATCTGGGGGTGTCATTAACATTTCACTGACACTCCCAGCAGTCCGCATAGGGCAGTGTGAACTGCCGGCGGGAGGCATGCGATGCGAGAACCCACCGCGGATTCGCGGCGTTCCCGCATCGCTCCAGTGTGAACCCAGCCTTAAGTGGTTAAGGTGAGAGTTCTGGGAGCATAGAGGTGTCACTAGGAGGAGAAAGCACACCAATTTGTTTTTATTTATGCACGAAAGAAGCACCTTTTTTTGGAAAATCGTGATTAATATTGGGCACAACACCGTTGGAGTATGAACTGTTTAGGCAGCCGATATTCACTTTTTTTGAAGTATCGATCACAAACGTACTGATGATACAACTATTGCTTCAAGGGGTTGTACCGGGGGGGGGGGGGGGGGGTTCATGCAGCTGCAGACATCACCCTGATACTGTTCTTTAGAGCGGACAGTCAGCTTTCTTTTAATAACATTTGATGTGTGTGGGAGGGGACACCCCCCCTCTCCTGCCACCTTCCACAGCTCGATCGGGCACTCCCTTCCCACCAGGAGGCCCGAGACACCAGCCGGCATGTCCGCTGACTGGCCACAGACCCAAACAAAGCAAATCAGCGGTGTGCGGGTCCCGGAGATCGTAATCAGGAAGCAATGTCATGACATCACTTCCGGATTACCGGCATCCTAAAAGGCGCCAGTTTTAAAAAATACAAAGTATTCAAAAACATCGAGCTTCATTTTTTGAATAATTTCAAGTACAGAGGAGGGGTTTGGGGTCTTATAGACCCCCGATCCCTCCATAAAAAGGGATCTCACTGCCTATTATTGTCACGAGGGATGTTTACATTCTTTGTGACAGCAATCTTTTTTTTGTTTTTCAAAAAAGGACAGTGTAAAAATAAAAAATTTAAATCTACAGAATATCGGCACCTCATATCAGCCTGAACGGCAGCCGAAAAGTCAGTATCGGCCCTGAAAAAAAACGATATTGACCCCTGGAACTGTTATATACACTTTCATTTTATCACACACTTATGCAATGGACTGCAATATGTGATGCACTTTGTGTTTCTGAATATATATATATATACACACACACACACACATATACATACATACATACATACATACACACACACACACACTATATATGTCTGCGCAATGCCATCTTTACACTTGTGGGAACACAATAGGTGGATGCAGCGGCTCGTCTTTATCACCTTCACAGTCATCAGTTCATTTTATTTGAACATCCAAGTTTTGGTTTTCTTACATTTGTACGCTTGGGTAGCACAGAGGTACATTTACACTTATAGTCTTAAAGGGTAACTCCACTTTTGTGGGAAAAAAAATAATAACAGAGCATATGCAATTACCGTACTACACAAGTCATATTGTAATTAAATGTGATTAAAGCTGACCTTTCCTTTTCAATCTGCAGCTCTGTAGTTCTCTGGAGAAATTGTGTATATGGAGCCCCCCGGAAATGTCATTTGTGTGATTGGCTCACTGATTTCTCCCAGAGGTCTACACGAAGGTCGGCCATACGCGGCTCAGCAGGGACCGCCCCACATTTGTACTGTTAATGGGAAGACTGAACGTACCAAGTTGATCGATCAATGTGGGTACAACCAGCCTGGCGGATTCTCTTGCGATTATCGCCACTGCCAATAATCACAAAAGCCCAGCAGAAGGGATTCCCCCATCAACGCGGTCTGTGCAGATGGGGGAAATCAAGTGAATTACTATCTTACAATCCCCGGTTGCAGGAAATAAATTCTCTTTGTGTATGGCCGGCCTAAGATACAAGTCAGATTTTGAGCATCCTCTGCAACAACGCCATTTTGGGTGAGATTCTCCTAAAGATAAATTTACATCTAAAGGATGCAGACCAGTCTATACAGCGCCAGTACAGTATGTATATATATAGTGCAAAAGAAAACTCTGTAAGGATAAATCGACCCCACCAGAAGATGAGCTAATCTATCAAGAAAGAGTTAAAAACAGCGCATATTATTCTAAATCCAGACAATAACGGTAATATGCATAAAATAAAATAACTTCCTCAAAATATTTAAACCCAAAAAATATGTTGCAAAAAATTCCAAGCTCAATATTTCATATTGTGTCCATTTAACCAATGTCCGGCTAAAAGTTAGTGCTTGGTGACGAAGACATTGATCTCAAAGTCATTCAACATAGTTCATTAAAAGTTATATATAATCTATATTGCACTATTGCCCAGAATACACCTCCACACGTGTGCACATGCAAACACGGAGGACATAGGATGGAACATCAAAGCCCAGGAGAGAGGTGTTGCAGTCTCGCAAAGGAGAGCTTGCAGATAACAGCCAGAGAAAGAACTGCCTTAACCCTCAGATGATGTCAATACGACGAAACGCGTCAGGGTGGAACCATATGAGATTGAACACAGCAGGAGTGACAGGAGTAAGAAGGGGAGAAGCGTCAAGCCGAGAAATATCAGCGGAGCGATCTATCGCTGAGGGCGGTAGGACCATCCTCTAAACTAAGCTGTCTCTATCTGATCCTAGCTGCTAATCCATATATTGAATTTACGCGTGGAAAACTTTTTACGTTTGTGAGTGCAATGTTTGTTGGTTTTTAATTTAATAAAGCACTTTATTGGTTTTACGGAATTACACTATATGCACTTTTCTTTGTAATTATACTTCCTATGGAGACTGAGTGGAGGAGCATATGAAGGAAGAAAGGAAGACACCTGCATTTTTTCACCTATGAGGATTTCTTAATCAGCTGTGAGAAATCAGCTAAAGTCTGGTAAGAGAAATACCTAAGGGGGACTATCTCTTCACTGGCAACGATTCCGGGCGGTGTTTGCATGTGCACACGTGTGGAGGTGTATTCCGGGCAATAGTGCAATATAGATTATATATAATTTTTAATGAACTATGTTGAATGACTTTGAGATCGATGTCTTCGTCACCAAGCACTAACTTTTAGCCAGACATTGGTTAAATGGACACAATATGAAATATTGAGCTTGGAATTTATGCAACATATTTTTTGGGTTTAAATATTTTGAGGAAGTTATTTTATTTTATTTTATGCATATTACCGTTATTGTCTGGATTTAGAATAATATGCGCTGTTTTTAACTCTTTCTTGATAGATTAGCTCATCTTCTGGTGGGGTCGATTTATCCTTACAGAGTTTTCTTTTGCACAATAGTGATAGGGCTGTATCAGTGTATAGAGCCTAATTAAAACAGCTGCTTAAATAGGAACGAAATTCCACACCCCCCAGAATATATACACACAGTTTAAAGTGTAAGCGCTTGTTATATTTTTTTGCATCTGGCTAGGCGGCGCTAGGTGTAAGAAAATTGGGGTATTTGAGATTATATATATATATATATATATATATATATATATATATATATATATATATATATATATATATATGCCTAGTCTATACAGTGTCAGTATATTATATATGAGCCCAGTCTCTACAGCGTCAGTACAGTCTATATGAGTCCAATCTATACAGAGTCAGTACAGTCTATATGAGCCCAGTCTATACAGCGTCAGTACAGTCTATATGAGCCCAGTCTATACAGGGTCAGTACAGTATATATGAGCCCAGTCTATACAGGGTCAGTACAGTATATATGAGCCCAGTCTATACAATGACATTAAAGTATGAGTCCAGTCTATACAGTGTCAGCACAGTATATATGAGCCCAGTCTATACAGCATCAGTACAGTATATATATACACGAGTCCAATCTATACAGTCAGTACATTATGAGTCCAGTCTATACAATGTCAGTACAGTATATATGCCCAGTCTATAAAATGTCAGTACAGTATATATGAGCCCAGTCTATAAAATGTCAGTACAGTATATATGAGCCCAGTCTATACAGTGTCAGTACAGTATGAGTCCAGTCTATACAGTGTCAGTACAGTATATATGAGCCCAGTCTATACAACATCAGTACAGTATATATATACACACACACACACACACACGAGTCCAATCTATACAGTCAGTACATTATAAGCCCAGTCTATAAAATGTCAGTACAGTATATATGAGCCCAGTCTATAAAATGTCAGTACAGTATGAGTCCAGTATATACAGTGTCAGTACAATATATGAGTCCAGTATATACAATGCCAGTACAGAATGAGCCCAGTCTGAGTCCAATCTATACAGTCAGTACATTATATATGAGCCCAGTATATACAGTGTCAGTACAGTATATATGAACCCAATCTATACAATATCAGCACAGTATGAGCCCAGTCTATGCAATGTCAGTACAGTATATATGAGCCCAGTCTATATAATGTCATTCCAGTATATATGAGTCCAGTCTATACAGTGTCAGTACAGTATATATGAGCCCAGTCTATGCCAAGTCTATACAGTCAGTACATTATATATGAGCCCAGTATATAAAATGTTAGTACAGTATATGTGAGCCCAGTCTATACATCAGTACAGTATGAGTCCAGTCTATAAAATGTCAGTACAGTATATATGAGCCCAGTCTATAAAATGCCAGTACAATATGAGTCCAATCTATTCAGTGTCAGTACAGTATATATGAACCCAGTCTATACAATGTCAGTACACTATATATGAGCCCAGTCTACAGTGTCAGTACAGTATGTATATGAGTCCAATCTATACAGTCAGTACAGTATATATATGAACTCAGTCTATACAATGTCAGCACAGTATGAACCCAGTCTATGCAATGTCAGTACAGTATATATGAGCCTAGTATATAGTGTCAGTACAGTATATATGAGCCCAGTCTATACAGTGTCAGCACAGTATATACGAGCCCAGTCTATACAGTGTCATTCCAGTATATATGAGCCCAGTCTATACAGTGTCAGTACAGTGTATATGAGCCCAGTCTATACAGTGTCAGTACAGTGTATATGAGCCCAGTCTATACAGTGTCAGTACAGTATATATGAGCCCAGTCTATACAATGCCAGTAGAGTATGAGCCCAGTCTATACAGTATATATGAGTCCAGTCTATACAATGTCAGCACAGTATGAGCCCAGTCTATGCAATGTCAGTACAGTATATATGAGCCCAGTCTATACAGTGTCAGTGCAGTATATATGAGTCCAATCTATACAGTCAGTACATTATATATGAGCCCAGTATATACAGTGTCAGTACAGTATATATGAGACCAGTCTATAAAATGTCAGTACAGTATATATGAGCCCAGTCTATACAATGTCATTGCAGTATGAGTCCAGTCTATACAATGTCAGTACAGTATATATGAGCCCAGTCTATACAGTGTCAGTACAGTATGAGTTCAGTCTATACAGCATCAGTACAGTATACACACACACACACACACACACGAGTACAATCTATGCAGTCAGTACAATATTTAAGAGCCCAGTATATACGTCAGTACAGTATATATGAGCCCAGTCTACAGTGTCAGTACAGTATGATCCCAGTCTATACAGTGTCAGTACAGTATGAGTCCAATCTACACAGTCAGTACAATATATATTATATATATAGTCCAGTATATACAGTGTCAATAGAGTACATATGAACCCAGTCTATACAATGTCAGCACAGTATGAGCCCAGTCTATGCCATGTCAGTACAGTATATATGAGCCCAGTCTATACAATGTCATTCCAGTATATGAGCCCAGTCTATACAGTGTAAGTACAGTAAATGTTAGCCCAGTCTATACAGTGTCATTAAAGTATATACGAGTCCAGTCTATAAATATATATATATATATATATATATATATATATATAAGTTCAGTCTATACAGCATCAGTACAGTATATATACACACACACACACACACACACACACACACACACGAGTACAATCTATACAGTCAGTACAGTATATAAGAGTCCAGTCTATACAGTGTCATCAATGTATATGAGCCCAGTCTATACAAAGTCAGTACAGTATGCATGAGTCCAATCTATACAGTCAGTACAGTATATGAGCCCAGTATATAGTGTCAGTACAGTATATACGAGCCCAGTCTATACAGTGTCAGTACAGTATAGATGAGCTCAGGCTATACAATATCAGTACAGTTTATGAGCAGTCTATACAATGTCAGTACAGTATATATGAGCCCAGTCTATACAATGTCAGTACAGTATATATGAGCCCAGTCTATACAATGTCAGTACAGTATATATGAGCCCAGTCTATACAATGTCAGTACAGTTTATGATTCCAGTCTATACAGTATATATGAGTCCAGTCTATACAGTCAGTGACTGGTCTCGTATGATGTACGGACACTGGGTACATATACGCTGCCGGTGAGTGTCGGTAGGTACACGGTGTGTGCGGTACTCACTCAGGTCGGTTGCTCGGCGCTCCCATGAGGTGTGTAGTGTCCGCTTTCCTCTCCTCTCTTCTCTCGTTCTCTCCCATAGTGGAAGTCTCAGCGAATCACCGGCCGTCCTCCCTCACGATGCAACTCCGCCCAGTCCCCGCCTCTCATTCCCACCCTTCTCAGCTTTTTTGTTTGTAGCGGTTCTCTAGCGTTACCGCCTTTTTCCTCCGCACCAATCAGTTGCAGCACTGAGGCGGCCGTGTGATACCTGAGCAGTAGGCGGCGCTGCAATCACCTGTGTGTAGTGCGGTAGCCTCGGGTGTATTACTGACTGAGTACGGTGTGGACATTCTAGTCACATCACCGCTATGTCTCTATTATTCCTCACAGACACAGAGCTCCCCACACTGTACACTCACCTCACTCCCTCCCCCGAGGAGCTGACACTCTAATGTCCCTAAAGCAGGTCATAGATGAAGCCATGTTCTTTTCTCCACCCCACAGATTGCAGGAAAGAAGATCCCTCCATTCCCCATCTACACTCAGTGTTGGGGGAATCCCTCCCATTGCACTATTGTGTTCTGCCAGCAGGAGCTTTCCCCTTGGAATACAATGATCACTGCTGGTGGCCATAGCCGCTGTCAGCGATCGCCAAAAAAACTCTGGGAGGTTGTACTGAAGTCAATCGATAGATCAACCTCAGTACAACCAGCCTGTCCATACATGGTTCGAAAGTCGTCCGAACTTCAATCCATATATGACAGGGGTCTCCAAACTGCGGCCCAGGGGCCGGATGTGGTCCTTCGCATGCTTTAACCATACATATACGGCGGTTGGCTCCTCTGCACAAATCACTGTGTATGTACGGCGGCTCCTTTAACCACTTCAGCCCCGGAGGATTTTACCCCCTTCCATACCAGAGCACTTTTTGCGATTCGGCACTGCGTCGCTTTAACTGACAATTGCGCGGTCGTGCAACGTGACACCCAAACACAATTGACGTCCTTTTTTTCCCACAAATAGAGTTTTATTTTGGTGGTATTTGATCACCTCTGCGGTTTTTATTTTTTGCGCTATGAACAAAAAAAGAGCGAAAACTTTGAAGAAAACACAATATTTTTAACTTTTTGCTATAATAAATATCCCATTTTAAAAAACAATAACACATTTTTTCCTCAGTTTAGGCCGATACGTATTCTTCTACATATTTTTTGTAAAAAAAAAATCGCAATTAGCAATTATTGATTGGTTTGTGCAAAAGTTATAGCATCTACAAAATAGGGGATAGATTTATGGCATTTTTTTTTACTAGTAATGGCGGCGATCTGCTTTTTTTTTCGTGACTGCGACATTATGGCGGACAGATCAGACACTTTTGGGATCATTCATTTTTACACAGCGATCGTGCTATAAAATTGCACTGATTACTGTGTAAATGTGACTGGCAGGTAAGGGGTCAACACTAGGGGGCGCTGCAGGGGCTAATATGTTCCCTATGGGAGTGATTCGAACTGTGGGGGGAGGGGACTCATAAGGGGAGGAGACCGATGGTGTTCATCTGTACTAGGAACACACCATCGGTCTCCTCTCCACTGACAGGACATGGATCTGTGTGTTTACATGCACAGATCCACAGTCCTGCTGTGTTTCCGGGCAATCGCGGGTGCCTGGCGGACATCGCGGCTGCCAGGCACACGCACCGGGTCCCGAGCGATGCTGCGGGTGCGCGCGCGCTGCCTAGACGGCCGGGAATATATCGCCCACCCAGGACCGCCTATCAGTGCCCATCCGTGCTGCCTATCTGACAGAGACTCTTTACCACGTGATCAGCTGTGTCCAATCACGGCTGACCACGATGTAACCGGGAAGAGGCGTTGATCGGCTTGATCGTTGATCTGACAGACGTAAGTAGAGGAGAGCCGATTGGCTGCTCTCCTGACAGGGGGGTCTGTGCTGATTGTTTATCAGCACAGCCCCTCCTCGGATGCCCGCCCAGGACCATCAGGCTGCCGTCCAGACCACCAGGGATGACCACTACACTGGGCCACCAGGTATGCCACCCTAGACCACCAGGGAAATGCCAATCAGTGCCCAGGCAGCTGCCAATCAGTGTCAGTGAAAAATGCCTACCAGTGATGCCTATCAGTGAATTTCAGTGCCCATCAGTGCCGCGTATCATTGCCCAGCAGTGCCTTCTATCAGTGCCACCCATAAGTACTCATCAGTGTTGCCTATCAGTGCCCACCAGTGCCACCTATGAGTGACCATCAGTGCCGCCTATCAGTGCCACCTATCAGTGCTGCTTATCAGTGCCCATCAGTGTCGCCTATCAGTGCCCATCGTCAGTGCCATCTCATTGGTGCCACCTCATCGGTGCCGCCTTATCAGTGCAGCTTATCAGTGTTGCCTATCAGTGCCCATCGTCAGTGCCACCTCATTAGTGCCATCTCATCGGTGCCGCCTTATCAGTGCCCATCAGTGAAGGAGAAAACATACTTATTTACAAAATTTTATAACAAAAACAAAAAAAAAAACGTTTTTCATTCTGCTACATATTTTTGGTAAAAAAAAATTGCAATAAGCATATATTGATTGGTTTGAGCAAAAGTTATAGCAGTAACAAAATAGTGGCTAGATTAATGGGATTTTTATTATTATTATTTTTTTACTAGTAATGGCGGCGATCTGCGATTTTTATTGGGACTGCGACAGTGTGCTGGACAGATCAGACACTTTTTTGGGTCCAGTGACATTTATACAGCGATCGGTGTTATAAAAAATACACTGAATACTGTATAAATGTCACTGGCAGGGAAGGGGCTAACATTGATCAAGGGGTTAAGTGTGTTCCCTGGATGTGTTCTAACTGTGGGGGGAATGTGACTGACTAGAGGAGGAGCCAAATTGCTGTTCATATTTAGTAGGAACACACAATCTGTTTCTCCTCCCCTGTCAGAACAGGAGTGTGTGTTTACACATACAGATCCCTGTTCTGGTTCTCGTGCCCACGGGTGGCCTGTAGGGGTCCCCCACTGTGTGAAGCATGTGCGCCTGCTATGGCTTTTAACCACTTCAATACCAGCCACTTTTGCACCTTCCTGCCCAAGCCAATTTTCAGCTGTCAGTGCTGTCACTTTTAAATGACAATTGCTACACTGTACCTAAACTAAATTTTTATCGTTTTGTTCCCACAAATAGAGCTTTCTTTTGGTGGTATTTGATCACCTCTGCAGTTTTTATTTTTTGCTAAATGAATAAAAAAAGACCAAATTCTTTATTTATTTATTTTTCAGAAAATTCCTTTTTTTACATTTTTTGGGGGGATAATTATTATAGCAAAAAGTAAAAAATTTTGTTTTTTTTCAATATTGTCGCTCTTTTTTTGTTTATAGTGCAAAAAAATTAAAACGGTGATCAAATACCACCAAAAGAAAGTTCTATAAAGGATGTAAATTTTGTTTGGGTACAGCGTCACATGACCGCGCAATTGTCAGTTAAAGCCACCCACTGACACCAATGATTGGGTATTATTCCTCCCACTGACACCAATGATGAGGCACTATTCCTCCCACTGACACCAATTATGGGACTCTATTTCTCCCACTGATACAATGATGGGGCATTATTCCTCCTACTGACACTAACAATGGGGTACTATTCCTCCCACGGACACCAGTTAGGAGGTACTATTCCTCCCACTGACACCAATTATGGGACTCTATTTCTCCCACTGATACAATGATGGGGCATTATTCCTCCTACTGACACTAACAATGGGGTACTATTCCTCCCACGGACACCAGTTAGGGGGTACTATTCCTCCCACTGACACCAACGATGGGGCACTGTTCTCCCATTAATAGCATAGATGGAGCACTTTTCCTCCCACTGACACTAATGATGGGGCACTATTACTCCTACTGACACCAATTAGGGGACTCTATTTCTCCCACTGATACTAATGATGGGGCACTATTACTGCAGCTAATACCAATGATGGGGCATTGTTTACTCCCACTGACATCAGGACATTTTCCTTCCCCACTGGCCAAAGTCTGGCCCCCCTAAAGTTTAAAGGACAGTAAACTGGCCCTTTGTTTATAGTTTGCAGACCCCTGGTCTATGATCAGCTTATATCACGTATTAGAGCCATTTTAGCCAGGAGCCAGTTACCCTACCAGTGTGTAGGGAGAGGAAACCCACACAAGGACAGGGCTAGAATGCAAACTCATGCAGTGTCCTGACTGAGATCTAAACCATGGACACCAGTGCTGTAAGGCAGAAGTGCTAACCACTAAGCCCCTGTTCACACACAACCAACTGTCCTACATCCCACATGGATCAGGACCATCTCAGCATTTGAACAGAATCCCATGAGTCCAGGAAATGCCCTGCCATGGAAGCAAGCAGACGAACTCAGGCCAACAGAAGTGAAGGAGCTGTCCACTATGTAAGAGATTTGGTGGCCACACGGCCAAAGCGGTCCACTATAGAAGAAGCGAAAGGGGCAGAGCTGGGCATGAGCTGTCCATTATACAGTGAATGAGTGCCACCAGGCTCAAGCTGTCCACCAAAGAAGTAAATAGGTGGCGGATGAACCAAGCTATCTGCCATATAAGTAAATGAGTGGAGGATGGGCCACGCTGTCTGCCATAGAAGTAAATGAGTGGAGGATGTGCCAAGCTGTCTGCCATAGAAGAAAATGGGTGGAGGATGAGCCAAGATGTCTGACACAGAAGTAAATGGGTGGAGGATGGGCCAAGCTGTCTGCCATAGAAGTAAATGGGGGGAGGATGGACCAAGCTTGCCATCATAGAAGTGATTTGGTGGCCACAAGGCCAAAGCAGTTCACTATAGAATAAGTGAATGGGCAGAGCTGGGCCTGAGCTATCCACCATGCAGTGAATGGGTGGCCTCCAGGCCAAGCTGTCCACCAAAGAAGTAAATAGGTGGAGGATGGACGAAGCTGACCACCACAGAAGTGAATGGGTACAGATGGGGCAACACTGTCAACCATAGAATGAATGAAGAGGCTGGGTCAAGCTGTCCAAGGACTTATTGCAGTTACAGGACATCTTACCGACTACCGAATCCCAGATATTATTTTCCACCTATGATATTGGGGTATTTTTGAATATACAGTACCTATATAATTATGTCTCTTTAAATTTATTCTGAAAGAAAAAAACCTTCCCCCCCCCCTTTTCCCCCTCATGCCGCGTACATGCATAGCCGACTATCCGACGGACTTAGTCTGGCGGACTTCCCGCCAGACTGTCCGCCGGACTTTCCGAACGAGCTACTTGCCCACACACGGCACTTTTTCAGTGGACTAATACGGCGTACTAAGTCCGCCGGACTATCCGCCGTACTTTTGAAATGAACGGACTCGCCCACACACGCGGAGGAAAGTCCGCTCATTTTGAGCGCGTCTCCAGGTAGCCAGGGCCAGCGAAGGAGGCGTCACTGGCCCCGTCACCTGGTATGGACTTAAAGGGGAACCCCTACGCCAAAATATCAGACTCTTATCCGAGCACGCTACACGGCCGGCCAGGAAAGGGGATGGGGACGAGCGAGCGCCTCTTCCTGAGCGGTACCAGGCCACGTGCCCTCAACATGGGGGGTGCCTTGGGGAAGGGGGGGGCCGCGCTGCCATTAAAGTTCATGATCGTGTAAAGGCGGGTGTCCCAATACTTTTGGTAATATAGTGTATATACTGTACATTCCCTTAGTCCCTGCCTGTCAAGGAGCTTACAATCTAAGGTCTCTAACTCACATTCATACATATACTGTACATACTAAGGCCAATTTAGATAGAAGCCAATTAATCTACCTGCATGTCTTTGGAGTGTGGCAGGAAACCAGAGTACCCATAGGAAACCCACACAGGCACGGATAGAACATGTAAACTCCAGACAGGTAGTGCCATGGTTGGGATTCAAACAAACAACCCTAGTGTTGCTAGGCAGAAGTGGTAACCACTTAGTCACTGTGCTGGTTAGCTCTGGTGTAGCGCCGGCTCCTGACGAGCATACGCTATATGTCTTTGAAAATTAATATTCCTGAAACCACAGTTGGGCTTTAAGGCTAATTTTGCTAAATTATGGTTTCAGTAACAGTCTGGCTGGATTGCACTGAGTTCTCCTTAACCGCAGGTGTCGCTGTCACAGCGGTAAGTGGTTAGAACGCAGTCTAGTTGAGTGTATTAAGTGCCACATTTTCTCGGAAAACCAGCACAGTGGGCGTGTTCTCTTGTTGTGCACTCTGGGGGGTGGTATTTAAGGTACTGAGATCATGGATTCCGGTCCATAAGATATTTTCTGTCTGCTTGGTCCTGGTCTTCCTGACCAGCCCCCATGGCCCTCCTGGCCTGGGGTGCGGATCCATGCAATTCCGAGTCTCGGGGCTGGATAGTCCGAGGCAAAGTAACTGCAGGGACTGAGGATTCAAAGGTGGTCCGGTCTCAACTAAGGAGAGTCCCAGCAACTGGAGAAGCATCCAGGGGAGGACTCTTCAGGAGGAAGCCATGAACAAGGCTGGCTTCTCTGAAGGAGCCTGGAGGCTCAGTTGAAGAACACTTCATGGACTTACAATCTTACGGTATCGCTGGACTGGCTGAGAGATACTGGTACCGTATGATAGTTCTCTAAATTTGTCCATGACTCTCAGTTATGCTCAAGTAATTCATATCCAAGTCTGTGGCAGAGACTTTGCTCAGGTAATTCACATTCAAGTCTTTGGCAGAGACTTTGCTTTACCTAACGCCCTACCGGCTGCTAGGCCTAGTGAGAGGAGGTCTATCCGGGGGTTGTGAGAATGCAGCTGTGAAACGGTTAATCTCTGGATTTCTTCTATAAGAGACTTTCTACTCTTGCAGTTCCAAAAGTACCTGAACTTTCTCCTAACCCTCTACTCTACATTGAGAGACTGTTTTATCTTCTAAATAAATAACTCTTAAAGCGGAGGTCCACCCTAAAGTGGACCTTCCGCTCATTGGAATCCTCCCCCCCTCCGGCGCCACAATTGTCACCTTTCAGGGGGGAGGGGGTGCAGGTACCTGTACAGTACAGGTAACTGCACCCACTTCCGGGATAGCTCTCTGCGGAAAGGGGCGTAGATTACGCCCCTTTCCGAAAGTCCCCCGCTGCCTGATGGGAAACACACAGATCCCAGAGGCAGCAGGTCCATCCTTAATGCGCAGCGCGACTCACGCATGCGCAGTAGGGAACCGGGAAATGAAGCCGAAAGGCTCCACTTCCTAAATCCCATACCCAAGATGGCGGCGGCAGCACCCAAGAGACGATCGAGAGATCGGCTTCGGGTGCCGACATCGCAGGCGCGCTGGGCGGGTAAGTGTCCTTATTTTAAAAGTCAGCAGCTGCAGTATTTGTAGCTGCTGGCTTTTAAAAACAAAAAAACAGCGGACTCCCGCTTTAAGAAGATCCAGTGTCAATTTCTGCATTTCTTTGGGTCATCTACCTCGGGAAACCCTAGACAGAGACGAGGTCAAGAAGGTAACAGTAAGCCCAACAAAACCAGCAGTTCCTTCGGGGGTTAGTGCTACACTGGTAACATAGGTGAACAGCTGGAGGGATCTTAGACCCAAGGACTGTTAGGTGTGACCTCAACAAGTCACCTATTTGTCAGGTTATGTTACCGTTTCCCAATTGTTAGTTAGAGTTCTTATCTAAGCAAAGAGACACGGAGGTATTCAGTATTTCTGCTCAGAAGTCCGTCGTAACTCTGACTCTCTCTGACTGACTCTGAGCTCTTTATTACTTCTCTTTTATAGACAGAAAAGGGCAGACATCAGCAATGTAAAAAAAAAACATTTTTGCAAAGAAAAAGCAATTCTCCGGGTGTTATCAGCTGATAAGACAATCTTCTGGGCGTAGACTGCTTTTTAGGGCTGATGCGGCCTCTTCTTGATGAGTACGTGACTAAAGATGACGAGTCCTTATTTTACTGAGAAGTATAGAGAAAGACATGTATTTAGTAAGACATATTGTCAACCATTTTGTTTAGACACCCCTTAATCCTTACATTTCCCCCTTTGACATCACCCCTCCCTCTTGCCCTGGGTCCACCTGAACAAGTTCTAGTCAGCCTATATCCAGAGTACTCTCCCCGACCGCGAGTTGTCAGAGGGGTATACACCCATCCCCCTGGACAGTACCAACATCTAAAATTCAGGAAGAGTGGCTTTTCTGACAGATGGGTGATGTCAAGAAACTAAATCTACCTATCTTCACAAAAGTTCCATCTTTTCCGCATCATTTACCTTGGCTTTCTTGCAAAAGCACATGAGCAGTTTAAAGCATGCATAAAAGAAAAATACGAATAAGAGCACCACTATAATCGTCATTGCTGCCTTCTTAACCCAAGAGAATAACCCTGAGAAACTAAAAGTTCCACCAAACGGATCCCAGTCGCGACCAATATTTCGGGCCTTCTCTTGTAAATTCTTTACTTCCGTACGGTGTTGTGCAATGATGTCATAATAGTCAGGTACCTCAATGCTGGTGTTATGTATCCAAGTACAGCACTCATAGTCCTCAGTAGTTTCACAGAGTCCTGTCAGTGCTGCACTCATACTTTCAATTGCTAATTCATGTAATTCTAATTGTTGTCTGATGGCTCTGGTCTCCAGATTTAACTTAGTAATGTCATCAGAGTTTTTCTCCAAAACATCATTAATAATTCCTGTATAGTTATTTAGTCTTTTCATTAAGTCTATACCCCATCCTGTCCAGGACGGGAACCAAACCCATGCCATGTCCTTCTTCAGGAATATTTCTCTTTTACTACGATACCTGAGGGGATATCTAGGGTGCATGCTAGCTTCTAATAGGTGATCACCTCGTTCATCACCTACTACTCCCATTACTGGTACTAAACTTGCGAGGTAGCACCATCCCTGAGCTCTTCTAGGTATCCAAGTATAACATTTATCCTCACAACAGATGTATATATTGTTTCCTAGAGCTACTGATCTTGAACTGATATCATTTCTATAACGAGAGGTGTATCCATAGAGGGATAAGTTGGATACTAACCACCTAACATTATTATCCACAATGTTAGTGAGGAAGTCAGATAATGTCTGGTATGTGCTGGAATTACTGGGATAGAAGCTTCCATTTAATACGACAATGGACAAATTAAACTTGCTGTCTTGGCATTCTCCATTTCCTCCCGTTGTGTTCCCTAAGTTGAAACACCAGGCAGGGGAAAAGGCGAGACCATTTGACTTAAACATTACTGTCTCGCTGGTATTTGTTCTAATTATGTTAATGCTACTGTTAGCAAGATCAGTATAGTTTATAGGAACTGCCATCAGTGGTATACTTGCTGTGCTGGGGTGTAATTTGCTACAAATCCAACATTTCTCATATCCTGACTTCTGGGCATAAGCATATTTAAACTTCAGTAATAACATTTTTTTTAGAAAATCCTTCATCCTTGTGTATTTTATTCTGTGAGGTAACCAAACTATTAGCCAGAATTACTGAAACAATAAAAAGATACATGTTGTCATTTGCCAACTGGCTCCTTTTTACAATGAGAAGCGTGGATCCAGGTAGGTTTCCCTTCCAATTTCACTGAGGTTGCTGTAATCAATAGCACCTGGAAAGGACCTTCAAACCTTGGTTCCAGTGTCTTTCTGGTATGTTTCTTTACATACACATAGTCTCCTGGTTGTAGATCATGAGTACCTGTGACAGAATTAGGGTCTGGAAGAATACACACTCTTGTGGATTTTAGTCAGACGCTGTTGCAACTGTATTACATACGTAGTTAACCTATCACATTGTAATTGCATACTTTGAGGAAAATATAAACCTAATCTAGGTGCACTTCCAAACAGTATTTCATATGGGGATAACCCTGTTTTTCCTGTTGGGGTGTACCTAATAGAGAACAAAGCTAAAGGCAGACATTCTGGCCAAGGTTTATTTAACTCTTGCATAGCTTTTTGTATTTTCAGCTTGATTGTACCATTTACTCTTTCTACTGATCATGAACTCTGTGGGTGGTAAGGAGTATGAAAACTTTGTTGAACCCCTAACATTGCCATCACATTTTGCATTATTTCTCCCGTGAAATGTGTCCCCCTATCTGATTCTATTGTTTCTGGGAGACCAAACCTAGGTATCAGCTCAGTAATCAGTTTCTTGGCGGTGGCTTTTGCCGTAGCTGATTTCACAAGATAACTTTCGGGCCAGCCTGAAAATAGGCAGATGCACACGAGAACAAATTCAAAGGGGCCGCTCTTAGGCATTTGTATGTAGTCAATCTGCAGTCTCTGAAAGGGATATTGGGCCTGGACCTGATGTTTACGTGGGGTTTTCACTCTCTGTCCTGGGTTATTAATCAGACAGATTTGGCATGCAGCACAGTAGTTCCTTGCAGTACTACTGAATCCAGGGGCTAGCCATCCTTGGCTTACAATCCTATACATAGAATTGGAGCTGACATGAGTGGGTAAGTGGACAGCCGCTGCCATTGCGGGGTATAGAGAAGCGGGTAGACATATTTTGTCTCCTTCTCTCCATACATTGTCAAGGCCTGGTGCAGCTCCCTCCTTAACCCAACGGTCCTTCTCAATAGCCCCTGCTTGTTCCTGTAGTTCCATTAGCTGCTGCCATGTGGTTTCGGGCATACTCACCTGTACCGTGGCTAAGGTCTCAGGGCTTACTTCCCCTAGAGCTGCCTTCTTTGCAGTTAAATCTGCAAATGCGTTTCCTTTTGCCTCAGTTGTTTTTGCGCTCGTGTGTGCCGCTATCTTCATGATGGCTACTCTTTTAACCTTTTGAAGATTGTTCAGGACTCTTTTGATTCCTTCACCATGTTTAACAGGTGTGCCTGCTGCTGTAAGGTAACCTCTAGCTTTCCATATGTGGCCATAATCATGTGCCACACCGTAGGCGTATGCGGAATCAGTGTAAATGTTCCCTTCTTGTCCCTCCACGTGTTCTAGGGCTTTCTCTAGAGCGGTTAGTTCCGCTTCTTGTGCCGACATGTGTGCTGGTAGTGACTTTGCCTCAATTACCTGTGTGTCCGTTACCACAGCATAACCTGTGTGATATTTACCTTTGTCATCGGCAAATCTACTACCATCTATGTACAGTGTGTGTTCTGCATTTGCAATGGGTATGTCTGTGACATGTGGGAACCCTGTGGTTTCTTGTTCCATAAGTTGAAAACAATCGTGTTCATCAGATGTTATGTCATGAAATGAAAGTGTGTCAGAATCCTGAGTATCTTGTGCTGTGTCTACACCATTATCATCATTACTCCCCCCTGTCAAATCTGTCTGTAATGGTAAAAGCTGTGCTAAGTTAAAAGAAGTGCATCGCTGAAAGGTAACATTGGGGGGTAGGAGCAAGGTGCATTGTAGACGCAGCTGCCTTGCCATTGATATGTGTTTTGGCTGGACCTGTGACAAGATGGCGTGTATGTCATGTGTGGTATGTACCACTACAGGATTGTCTAAGACAATTTCTGAGGATTTGTCAATGATAATTGACACTGCTGCGACTGCTCGTACACAGGACGGTGATCCTCTAGAGACAGGATCGAGGGCCGCCGAGAAGTATGCTACCGGCCTTTGTTTGATGTGTTGTTGTGTCAACACCCCTGTTGCGTGTCCCGTGATTTCAGCAATGTACAAATGAAATGTTTTGGTATAATCAGGGATCCCAATCGCAGGTGCCGAAATTAGTAACCTTTTTAAGGTGCTAAAAGATTCATGACCTGCTTCTGTGAGTACATAGGGTACTATTTTCAAGCAATCATATAATGGCTGCATCAGAGAACTGGCATGTGGTATCCATTGTCTACAATATGACACCATTCCCAGAAACATACGAAGTTGCTTAAAGTTGCGTGGGATATTCATTTGTCTTATGGCCTGGACTCGGTCTTCAGTGAGGTGTCGAGTACCCTGGGATATACAGTGGCCCAAAAAGACAACCTTTTTCTGACATACCTGTAACTTAGTTCTATTCACCTTGCACCCTTTTTCAGCCAGGAATTGTAACAATGATAGAGTGGCTTTTAAACAAGTTTCGTTATCCGGACAACATAACAATAGGTCATCTACATATTGCAACAATACACAAGTGTCAGGCGGTAGCCATTCCCCCTATTTTTACTTTTTAAGGTTTAGTCAGTGGGGCATCGGACAAAAGACCGTCATAACCACTTATGGGTATGGTGTCACGGGACGTCATGTGTGGAGGGACTACTGAATCAGACAACAGACTGCGTGACGCTCCTGTGTCAACCAAACAAGGAATATGTTTACCTTCCACCTTCATCAACATGTGGAGCATTTTGTTCTCTGATTCAGCTAGGACTGGGGCAAGTCATGCGGTCGGATCGTCCCTATCATTGGTACGCCTCTGTCTGTAGTCCCTCGTGTCTCTGTCCGTGTTTCCTTCCTGTTCGTCTTTTATCCTTTTCCTACAGTCTCTTTTTATATGTCCCACCTTGTTGCAGTAATAACAGGTAAGAGGTTTACGGGAGGAATTCCCTCCTTCATTGACCCGGGCAACAGTGTTAACTCCCGGTGTCCTTCTGGGTTTAGTTTCTGCTAAATCAGCCTCTATGCCTTGTGCTTTCTGCAACAATGTTCCTCTGTCCCGTATGGCTCTCCATTCGGGAGTACATGCCTTCAGTTTGTCACCTATTTGGGGTACTAGTCCTTCTATGAACTGTCGATTGAAAGCCCTAATGGTGACGGGTAAGGCTAAATCTAGACCTTCGTCAGCCATCATGCTTTCCATGTTGAGGTAAAATTCTGTAACAGTCTGACCTGGGGCCTGTTTTATGGGCGCTGTCGAACCCCTTTCCTGCTGTTTCCCTTGGCAAAATTCTCGTAACTGAGCAATAAACAGGGGTCTAGAGTCTATATGACGGGGGTGTACTCCTGGTGGATCTGCCGCTGGATCCCCTTGTGGTCTATGTGGAGCAATTTCATTCATAAATTGATTAAACATCGTTAGTGTCATTTTATGTCTACATATATCTTCCCCATCTTGCCAAGTTGCTTCATGTGTGTCTAGTAATTGTGTCACGAATCTACAGAATGCGGCAGGTTTTGCTACGGGATCAGGAGCATTCTGTATTAATGCCATAAGAGTGTCAGCCGACCAAGGTGTCCATGTCCTCAGAACGACTTGTCGGGTCACTGTAGGTGGCTGTCCTGCTTGACCCGCATTTGGATTATTTACTTGTATTACCCTAGTCCGACTATGGACTGGAGCTACGGGCTCTGGTCTTTGAGTGCCGCAATGCACACATTCCTGTGCCCAGTCTGGGTTCTGGGTACCGCATACTCGGCATACCCATCCTCTTCCTCTTAAGGAAGGATAAAGTTTTGGTCTTTCATTACCTGGTGTGGTGGTGTTATAAGGAGGTGGAGTATCTCCCGTATTTACCCTATCGCCGGGAGCAGAAGGAAGACTTTTGTGTCGGACCTTCATATCCCATCCACCTTTTTCCTGACAATACTCCCATCCCTCCTCTTTGGCCCTGTTGGAAACCTTAATTAAACATTGTATTTGTGATACCCATCTGTTCTGCAATATCTCTCCCTGTCTGTCTCTCTTTATTTCTTCCCAACCTTCTACACTTAATCCATTTTCTCCATCCATCCCCAATTTCTTGAGAATCCTATTTGTGCCCTGTGCCTTATCCTTCCCATACAACATTGTAATTATGTCTTTAACAGCATAACATTTCTGAGATTCCTCCTGGGGTTTACCATGTGTCTGGCCCATTTTGACAGTCCTGCCTAGGTGGCGTTTGGATCACTTACTAAGTGTCTCGTTGCCTTCTCCTCCTAGGGTGCCAAAATACTAAAAACCTCTCCTAGATGAGATTTCTGAAATCGAATTACTTTATATGCTAGCCAACTGACAAATATTATGACCAGACTGACGGCTACAACATATACAAGCATTCCCTTTTGGTGGCCAAACACATATGACTAGGTCTCCGGGACTTTGTGGAGACCTTTATTCCCTTCCCATTACCATGGAATCTCTCAGCATTCATTTCTTATTCCTGCTTTATCGAGGCAGTCAGGACTTATACTTTCAACCCGTTTTTAGGCTCATGAATCAAAAAGCGTATATCAAACTTAAGTGTCGGACCCCCAAAGTACTCTTACGAGTTAAGGGCGCATTCCGTTACCCATTGGGATGATATATGTTTCAATTCACACCATACAAACAGGGCTTATTTCATTCACAACAGACAGATGACAAGTAGACAGACAAGAAACAACGGTAACATAAGCCAAAATATTAAGTTCAAGACCCGCTTACTACAGAGGTTGGTGTTTACCTGAAGAACAATTCAGACAGATCAGGTGGGCACAAATCTAAGAAGCACAGAGTTTATAAGAAAATAAAGCTTTTCTTACCTGCGCAGGATTTGTCTGTGGTTCTTGATGTGCCCGGCCTTTTTGTTCCGTCCTTATGTTCGTTCGCCTCTTGTAGTTTCTTTCTGCAGGTCCCTGTTCGGGCGCCAGAAATGTTAGGTGTGACCTCAACAAGTCACCTATTTGTCAGGTTATGTTACCGTTTCCCAATTGTTAGTTAGAGTTCTTATCTAAGCAAAGAGACACGGAGGTATTCAGTATTTCTGCTCAGAAGTCCGTCGTAACTCTGACTCTCTCTGACTGACTCTGAGCTCTTTATTACTTCTCTTTTATAGACAGAAAAGGGCAGACATCAGCAATGTAAAAAAACAACATTTTTGCAAAGAAAAAGCAATTCTCCGGGTGTTATCAGCTGATAAGACAATCTTCTGGGCGTAGACTGCTTTTTAGGGCTGATGCGGCCTCTTCTTGATGAGTACGTGACTAAAGATGACGAGTCCTTATTTTACTGAGAAGTATAGAGAAAGACATGTATTTAGTAAGACATATTGTCAACCATTTTGTTTAGACACCCCTTAATCCTTACAGGACACATGGGAGTCACTTCACTGCAACTGCAGTACTTTGGTCGCAATGAGGGAGGGCCTCCTTGCAGTAGTTGGGGCTTCCGGAAAAGCTGCATGCAATTAGGCTCCTGCTCAGCTCCCTGCACGCCATTTCTGACAGTGGAGGGCCTTCCACCTGGCCGCAGGTCACTTGCCAAGCTACCTTTGCCATATCATGTGTGACCTCTCTGAGCCGTTGAAGGAGGGAAGCTAGGACCTCTCTTCTCTGACCATGTCCAAGAACCCAGGGAGTTGTTGTAAAAGGGTTGAAGGGCACTTGAGCATGGAGAAAAAATGGGCACTACAGCTGTGCTGTGAATGGGCAAGGTGTCCGTGTCTCTTTAAAGGGAGGAATTGAACCGCAAGTACGGGGGTAGAGGGCTATGGTCCAAGACATGGACAGATGGGAGTGATGGGTGTTAATAATAGAACATTGTTTAGTCGTAAATTGGTTGGTGTATAATGTTCATGAAGCAATAGCTTAATAGACAGGAAGCACTGCTTCTCCAAAGAGGAGATTCCCACGGAGAGGAACTAACCTTTGAACCCAAGCTGCAGTTAAGTTGCAGAAATTAATTCCAGGATTGCTAAACTACCAGTAGTAGGAAGACGATGTTGATGTTTCTCTCCCTATTAACACTCAATTATCTGTATAAACTTACAAGCACACACATACATTTTAAAGTGCACCTGTCATAGAAGTACTGGACTACCATTGCTGCCCTCAAATTGCCCGGTTGTGTCGGCTTCCAAATCTTTGAGTCACCCAGAACTAGCATATTTCTGATGCAGACTCATTAAAACAAAAGCATTAACCTGGCAGGCAGGACAAAAAGGACAGTTCAGTAACAGCAACATCGGCTTCATCGCAGACAGTGGCAGTGCGTCCATTTAGGGTGCACAGGCGCCGCCCCATCTGTCACGCCACCCCTTCTATGTAGAATGGATAGATTCATGCATTGCATGAATCTATCCATGGCCTCCGCTTCCACCCCCCCCCCCCGCCGGCTCCTTTTTGGACATGTGGGGGGGGGGTGTTTTTGAAGCACCCGATTAGAGCCATAGGCTCTAATAGGCTTCAAAAAACTCGGAGCGCTGAGCATTCTAATACCCGTCACCCGATCGGATTAAGCTACCGGAGCCCTGATTGGATGCCTAAGGGAACGGAAGAAGACACACATGGGAGGATAGAGAACCATGGAGGACACAGGTGCTCGCCGCCGTCACCCGCTGCCTGACCCACCACCAGGATGGGGTAAGTAGTGTGTTCCAGTCAGGCGGAGAGCAGGGGGGGGTCACGGAGGCTGCATATAATGGGCACAGAGGCTGCATATGATGGGCGCAGGCTGCATATGATGGGAACAGAGGTTGCATATGATGGGCAAAAGCTGCATATGATGGGCACAGAGGCTGCATATGATGGGCACTGGCTGCATATGATGGGCACAGAGGCTGTATGATGGGCACAGAGGCTTCATATGATGGGCACAGATGCTGTATGATGGGCACAGAGGCTGCATATGATGGGCACAGGCTGCACATGATGTGCACCATCTGCATATGTTGGGCACAGAGGCTGTATGATGGGCACAGACGCTGCATATAATGGGCACAGACGCTGCATATGATGGACACAGTGGCTGCATATGATGGGCACAGTGGCTGCATATGATGGGCATAGTGGTTGTATTTGATGGGCATAGTGGTTGCATTTTTATGGGGCACAGTGGCTGCAATTTATGGCACAGTGAGGCTGCAACTGATGTTTTTTTCAGAATTTTTCAGTTTGTTTGCACCCCCACCAAATGTTTTGAGCACCAGCCGCAACTGATTACAGATGTACATTAAGATTGCAGAATTCCTCTTACATGAAGCATATACTGTTCTTTATATATTTTCTTCTGTCTTAACTCCTTCCTCTGCTAGCAGAAATGGGAATATGCTTATAAGTCAGTTATAAAAAGGCTGCCAAAAGCAGTCAGGCAGTGCTGGATTCTCTTATTAGGAAGTAAAACATTTTCTGCAAATTGTCATGGATAAAAACAACATAATATAAAACACCAAAGGTGTTTTTTTTTTCAGTAGAATGGTAAACACTTATGCCGTATACACACGACCGGACTTTCCGGCAGACTAGGTCAGACGGAATCAGTCCGTCAGACAATCCGATTGTGTGTGGGCTAATCCGATCATTTTTCACATAAAAAATCTGATTGACCTAGAAATAGAACATGTTTCAAATCTGTCCGATGGACTCAATCCCTATCGGGGAAAACGTTCGTCTGTATGCTAGTCCAACGGACCAAATACAATGCAAGGGAAGCTATTGGCTACTGGCTATTGAACTTCCTTTTTTAGTCCTGTCTTACGTCATCATGTTCAAAACGAACTGACTTTCGAAATGGACTTAGTCCGTTCGTGTGTGGCCAAGTCCGTTTGTTCGGAAGGTCCGTCGGAACTCTGCAGAAAGTCCATTGGGAAGACCGCCGGACCTAGTCTGCCGGAAAGTCCGGGCGTGTGTAAGGGTTGTATTTATGAAAAAAAAAGTCAGAGCTATTTATGGTGTTGAACTGTTTGTACATTCTTTCTTTGTAAATTGGGGCAAAAACAAGTGTTATTAAGTTATTTGGACTCTTCAGGTTGAACCTTTTTTTAATTCATAAGGCAGAGAGTGAATCAGGAAAATACCACACTAGAGCCACTAGATGGAGCTGACGATCAGATGGATCATTGGCTCTGTCTATCGGCCATATAATGCGGTATTTTCCTGATTCTCTCTAATCCAAATATGTCAAAATCAAGGCCTGAATCCGGCTCGCCAGGCATTGTCATGGTTCCCTCGCACAAAGTATTGCACACAGAACATGGCGGAACTCCATTCTGTTATCTCTAGCTCTCACCCTCTGCCCCTGCTCCCACTTGTAAACACGGAAGCCTTCTGTGGTTTTTAGGGGGGTAAAAGGAATGGCTTTACTCTCAGTGGCTCAGCGGGAGCTAACAGATCCCTGCACACACTCACAGCAAGGCACAGTGGGGACAGATCTCCAGAAACTGAGAGCGAGAATCCGGGCTAGGTAGGAGAGAAAAATGTGAGGAAGCTTTTGGTTGGTTTTTGCATAACCCTGAACTCTGCACTCTGTGTGTAACTCACTCCTGAACCCTGCACTTTGTACGTAGCGCACCCATAAATTCTGCATTCTCTACATAGCACACACCTGGAACTGCAATCTATGCATAGGGCACTCCTGAACCCCGCACTCTGTATGTAGCACACTCCTGAACTCTGATCTCTGAACATAGCATAATTCTGAACCCTGCACTCTGTAAATAGCACACCCCTGAACCCTGCACGTGGAACAATCCTGAACTCAGATCTCTGAATATAGCGCAATTCTGAACCCTGCGCTCTGTATGTAGCACACCCCAGATACAACCAGCCCTTTGAGGGCAACAATACTGCTGATGCGGCCCGCAATTAAATGGAATTTGAAACCCCTGGTCTATTCTGTATGTAAAAATGTCTTTCAACCTGAAGAAAAAAGAGCCTAATGATGTAAATGTTTTCTCCCTTTTGCAAGGAACAAGCATACAGTGCCTTGAAAAAGTATTCATACCCCTTGAAATGTTCCACATTTAGTCATGTTACAACCAAAAACGTAAATGTATTTAATTTGGATTTTATGTGATAGACCAACACAAAGTGGCACATAATTGTGAAGTGGAAGGAAAATGATAAATGGTTTTCAAAATTTCTTACAAATAAATATGTGAAACGTGTGAGGTGCATTTGTATTCAGCCCCCTGACTCAATACTTTGTAGAACCTCCTTTCACTGCAATTGCAGCTGCAAGTCTTTTTGGGGAAGTCTCTACCAGCTTCTAGAGAGCAGGGGCGACCCATCCATTAAGGGCACATGGGCACTGCTGCCTGTCATTGGAGGGGCTGAATTTTTGAAGCACCGATTACAGCCAGAGGCACTAATAGGCTGCAATATATGGCAGGCTTGGGTCGCAGAGAGTTAGGCCGCGTACACACGGGCGGACTGTTCGTCCAACTTTGTCCGCTGAACAGTGTTTGGGCGGACAGTCCGCTCGTGTGTGGGCTTTCAGCGGACAGTTTCAGCGGACAGTTGGACGGACAAGGTTTTTCGGAAATTCCGTAAAACTGTCCGCTGAAACCTTGTTTCAGCGAACAGTCCGCTCGTGTGTAGGCTTGTTCGTCAAACAAAGTTGCGCGCATGCTCAGAAAGGATTTTCACGCCGAAAGCTATAATGCAGTGTATAGGACGTCGTATTTTTCGTCCCGTCGTACATCATCGTCGTCACGTCATCGCGCACGGTTTCAGCAAACTGTTCGTCCGTCGTGTGTGGCCATGTCCGTCCATGCTAAGTTTGAGCGGACTGTTTGCTGAAACTGTTGGACGGACAAAGTTGGGCGAACAGTCCGCGCGTGTGTACGCGGCCTAACACTGATCCTCCTCCCTGCCAATTAGGAAGCAGGGTTTGACACCAGTCACCCGATTGGTTGAAAGGACAGGCGATCCTATTGGATGCCTGGGAGGAGATGAGGAGGAGCTGAAAGCCACCATGAAGGAGAGGACACTCAGAGCCGAGCCGCTGCACAATGCTGCCTGCCACCCGCCACAATGGAGTAAGTGCCGTACTGACCGGCAAACAGCGCGGGGGGGGGGGGGGCATTTGCCACAAGTGCCGCTGGGGGGAGATGGGTGGTTGCCACCCAAAAAACCCCACCAGCCACCACTGCTAGAGAGTGACATTTTTCCCATTCTTCAAAATAGCTCAATCTCTGTCAGATTGGACGGAAAGCCTCTGAACAAGTCTTGCCACAGATTCTCAATTGGATTTAGGTCTGGACTTTGATTTGGCCAATCTAACACATGAATAGGCTTTGATCTAAACCATTCCATTGTAGCTCTGGCTGTATGTTTAGGGTTGTTGTTCTGCTGGAAGGTGAACCTCCACCCCAGTCTCAAGTCTTTTGTAAACTCTAAGCCCTTGTACACACAGTCGGAGATTCCGATGGAATGTGTCCTATCGGACCATTTTGTCAGATATTCCGACTGTGTGTGGTCTGCATCGGACTGTTTTCGGCGGAATATCCGACGGAGCAACTTTTCCAACTTGCCGGTAAAATTTTCCGACAAAATGTTCCGATCAGACATACTCCGATCATGTGTAGCCTACTCCGACGTGCAAAGTGCCACGCATGCTCAGATAAAATTCCTAGACCAAAGCTATTGGCTACTAGCCTGAACGTAGTCCCATCCTAACGAAATAACGCCATCACGTTATGTACAATCGGATTTTCCGACAACTTAGTCCGACCGTGTGTATGCAACATCACTTCCGGACCTCTTCCGGAATTAATCCGTCGGAATTACTCAGACGGAATTTGGTTGTCGGAATCTCCGACCGTGTGTACAAGGGCTTACAGGTTTTCTTCTCAGATTGCTCTGGCTCTGTTCATCTTCCCATCAACTCTGACCAGCTTCCCTGTCTCTGCTGAAGATAGGTGGAGATGGTGTGTTTTGGGTGATGTGCAGTGTTAAGCCCCGTACACACGAGAGGACTTATGTCCGACAGACTTCCGAAGGAGTTCCGTCGGAGTTCTGCCGGAGTTCCGCCGGAGTTCTGACGGACTTTTCGGCGGAGCGGACTTGGCCACACACAATCACACTAAACTCCGACGGATTCGAACGTGATGACGTACGACTGGATTCGAATACGGAAGTTCATAGCCAGTAGCCAATAGCTGCCCTAGCGTCGGTTTTAGTCCGTCGGAATAGCATACACACGAGCGGAGTTTTCGAAGGGACCCGGGTCCGGCGGAGTTCCGTCGGGAAAATTTGAAGCATGTTCCATATTCTAAAGTCCTTCGGACTTTGGCGAGTCAAAAGTCCGTTGCAGCCCACACACGATCGAATAGTCTGACGGACTCAGTCCGTCGGACTTTGGACGTTGAAAAGTCCGCTCGTGTGTACGCGGCATTAGTTTTCCACCACACTTAGCATTTTGCTTTCAGGCCAAAAAGTTAAATTTTGGTCTCATCCAACCAGAGCACCTTCTTCCACATGTTTGCTGTGTCCCCCACATGGTTTCTTGCAAACTGCAAATGGGACTTCTTATTCTTTCTACAATGCCTTTCTTCTTCCCACTCTTCTATAAAGCCCAGATTTGTGGAGTGCATGACTTATGTCGCGTGCACACGATCAGACTTTCCAGCAGACTTGGTCCAGCGGACTGGAATCCTTCAGACAATACGATCATGTGTGGGCTCCAGCGGACTTTTTTTCACCAAAAGTCAGACGGACCTAGAAATAAAACATGTCTCAAATCCATCTGATGGACTCAAGTCCGACGGACTAAAAATCGGGAAAACCGTTTGTTTGTGTGCTAGTCCCATGGACCAAATACGACACAAGGGCAGCTATTGGCTACTGGCTATTGAACTTCCTTGTTTAGTCCTGTTTACGTCATCACGTTCAAAACGAACGATCTTTCAAACTGACTTAGTCTGGTCATAGTTGTCCTGTGGACAGATTCTCCCACCTGAGCTGTGGATCTCTGCAGCTCCTCCAGAGTTACCATGGGCCTCTTGGCTGCTTTTTTGATTAATGTTCTCCTTGCTCAGCCTGTCAGTTTAGGTGGACGGCCATGTCTTGCTAGGTTTGCAGTTGTGCCATACTCTTTCCATTTTCAAATGATGGATTGAACAGTGCTCCATGAGATGTTGAAAGCTTGGAATATTTTTTTTAATAACCTAACCCTGCTTTAATCTTCTCCACAACGTTATCCACGACCTTTCTGGTGTGTTCCGTGGACTTCATGATGCTGTTTGTTCACTAAGGTTCTCTGACAAACCTCAGAGGGCTTCACAGAACACTGAGATTAAATTACACACAGGTGGACTCTATTTACTAATTAGGTGACTTCGGGAGACAATTGTTTCCACTAGATTTTAGTTAGGGCCGGTTCACACAGCGGGCGATGCGAGGCGACACGACTCGCCTCACCTCGCTCCCGCAAGTCGCCCCCGTTCTGTACAATGGAACCGTTCTGAGAGGAGCGACTCGAGTCGCTCCGACTCAGAAAAAAGGTTCCTGTACTACTTCTGGGCGACTTCGGGGGCGACTTGCATTGACTTCTATACAGAAGTCCTCTGCAAGTCGCCGCTGAGGTCGCCGCAGGTCGCGGCGAGGCAAGTCGGAGACGCCTCGCCGCGCCTGCAGTGTGAACCGGCCCTTAGGGGTATCAGAGTAAAGGGGGCTGAATGCAAATGCATTCAGATATTTTCAGATATTTATTTGTAAAAAAAAAAAAAAACATTTATCATTTTCCTTCCACTTCACAATTATGTGCCACTTTGTGTTGGTCTATCACATAAAAACCCAATAAAATACATTAAAATTTTTGGTTGTAACATGACAAATTATGTTTTTTTTCCACTAGTTATTATATTATGGTCAGTGTAACAGTGCTAGCCTTTGCACCTAGATAACAGAGGAAGTACGTTGGAATGCTCAAACTTCCATCATTGTCATATGCTTTATGTATGTTTTTGTTCTATTTTCCAGCTAGGCAGGGAGTCCATCAATCAGGGATGTGGCTGTCTTATCTCATCTGTCCCTGTCCCCCTCAATGTGTCCCCCACACCCTCTGAGCACAGAGCAGGCTCATGGATGTCCGTTTATTAGTCTGTCCCCGTGTGTAAACAGAGGACCATGAGAAAGAAACATGCGGTCTCATCCGATGGGAACTGCGTTTCCTCACAGCTGGAGGAAGACTGCATATTGCGTGTCACCTTTCTTGCCCTACTTCTCAAGCTATCACTAATCTCTTCATCAAATGACAGCATAGTGTGGAATGGGTTAAATCTAAGAGATTTCCTGTTCAAGATAAGACAGCAAAAAAATAACCCGACATGCTGTATTTAACCACTTCAGCTCCGGACCAATAAATACCTTAAGGACCAGAGGTCTTTTTGCAATTTCGCACTGCGCTGCTTTAACTGGTAATTGCGCGGTCATGCAATATTGCACCCAAACGAAATTTGCGTCCTTTTCTTCCCACAAATAGAGCTTTCTTTTGATGGTATTTGATTGCCTCTGCGATTTTTTTTTTTTGCGATATAAATGGAAAAAGAGCGAAAATTTTGAAAAAAAAAGATATTTTCTTCTTTTTGTTATAAGAAAAATCGAATAAACTAAATTTTAGTCATACATTGAGGGCAAAATTTATTCAGCCACATGTCTTTAGTAAAAAAAATGTCAATAAGCGTATATTTTTTGGTTTGCGCAAAAGTTATAGCGTCTATAAACTAGAGTACATTTTCTGGAATTTACACAGCTTTTAATTTATGACTGCCGATCTCATTTCTTGAGGTGCTAAAATGGCAGGGCAGTACAAACCCCCCCCCCAAATGACCCCATTTTGGAAAGTAGGGGCTACCCTGGACCTAACACTAACTGTCCTGACAGTTTTTACTGTCACAACTGACACTGAATGCATTGATCAGTAAAGAAATGATCAATGCAATCAGTGACACTGTGACTGGGGGGGGAGGGGGGGCAGGGGGCGATCGGGGGGGGATCGGGGGGGGGTTTGTGTGCCTGTGTGTACCTACATGTCAGTGTAGTGTTGGTGCACACTTACTTTCTGTCTTCTCCTCGTAGTCCGGTCAAAAAGACCGCCCCGAGGAGAATGACATCACTTCCTCCTTCCTGTGTAAACAATACACAGGGGAGGAAGCTTCTCATTGGCCAGGAGCGATCCAGAGGGGGTGGCCGAAAACCAACGGCCATCCCCTCATCACGGAGCGCTCCTGGACCGAATCGGACCGCCGTAACCAGCGGGAGGGGGTCCGATCGGACCCCCCACCCGCTGGAAGGCAATCACGTAGATGTACGTGATTGTGGCTGCCTGTGCCATTGTGCTGACGTACATTGGCAATACGGCGGTCCTCAAGTGGTTAAAGAGAAACTTCAAAGCAGAACTCATTTATGTATTTTATACATAGTGATAGTAGCACTCAGAGCCAATCAGTCTCTCTTGCTTTGCACAGTGTGGTCATTCTAAAGCCTTGTACACACGATCAGACTTTACGACGGGAAATGTTGGATGTCAGGCTGTTGTCGGTAAATCCGTCCATCGGACAATTGTTGTCGGACTTTCCGCCAACAAATGTTGGATGGCAAGTTTTAAAATTTTCCGCGGACAAATGTGTGTTGTCGGATTTTCTGAGCGTGTATACATTGGGCAAAAGTCCAAAGTACAAACACGCATTCACGGAAGCAAGGACGAGCCAGCAGTCGGTCTTGTAAACTAACGTTTGTAATGGAGAATTAACATTCGTGACGTGGATTATCAAATCTCGAAATGCAGCGCACAATTCTCTTCTTCTTTAAAGAGGAAGTAAAGCCGTACAAAAAATAAAAATGATGTAAAAACGCCCATAAAAAAATGCCGGCCATCTCCACGAATAAGTCTTTTTACGACGAAACGTACGTTGGGTGGCAGACGTGCTGACGTCATCGTGATACAGCGAAGGCTGGATGGGCGATTGCATGCCGACCGGCATTTTTTATGGGCGTTTTTACTGCTTTCTGTGTAAGTGTATTTCTTTACTTTTATTAAATTTGTTATACGGAAATATGCTATGGGGAGTCTTCTTTCCATTTCCCTGGAATACCAAGTACTGCCTTTCTGCTTCACGTGCTGCTGTTGATGGTCCCGGCCTGTTTCATTCAATAGGGGAGCCTACTGTGATGATGATCTGAGGAGGTGCTGTGGAGATTGGCTATGGGCATGAAATCGCTTGCCTTTTGGTAAGCGCATATTTTGTGTGGTGGTGGTCACGATCCTTGGTGTGTTTTGGTTGCACAGAAGATTGAACACTTTTTATTTTTACATTATTATTACACTCATATTATCACCATTTTTTTATTATTATCACTAATATATATTTTTTACATTTCATTTTTATTGCTACTATTAATCTAATATTTTTTATTTTTCCATTAATTCTTATGTAATTTAGGTATTTATTAAGTTTTCACTGGACTATTTTTCATTTATTGGACTTTTTATCACTTCACTTTATCATTTCATTATTAAAACTCGTTGTTTATAATTATTTTTATAAATTATGGTATGTAAGATTTATTAGAGGGGTAGATCAACTTTTTTCACTACTATTGCAATCAATTAATCACTCATAGGTGTTTATATTTAATTTTATTTACAGTATTTATGTATGTGCACGGCTTTTTTCTTTTGTTATCTTATTGTGTGTTATGTGTATCTTGTAAAACTGAGCTGCTGCAAATTTTTAGTTGTACTAGTGTAGATTTAGGTTTAGCGCGGTATTTGTTTTTCTTTTTGATCTATGTACGGATACTCCAGTCTCTGCTGTGGAACTCTGCAGCTCCTCCAGGTGTACCTTAGGTCTCTGTGCTGCCTCTCTGATTAATGCCCTCCTTGCCCACTCCGTGACTTCTGAAGGTAATTGGTTGAATCAGAGGTTTTTATGGGCTTTATAACAAAGGGGGTGAATACATACGCACGTGCCAATTATCAGTTTTTTATTTCTGAAAAATAGTTTTATGTATATATTTTTCAAATTTCACTTCACCAACTTAGACTATTGTGTTTTGATCCATCACATATAATTCAGATTAAAAAAACATTGAACTAAAGGCTGTAATGTAACAAACTACATAAAAAGTAGACATGTGCAGAGTAAAAAATTTTGTTTTCGTCCGAAAAATTTATTTATTTAGTTACTCCCAAAATTTGTTTTTATTTATTTCGTTTTTCGTTCAAAAATTTGATTCGTCCGAAAATCCACATGAATTACGGTCGAATCTGTCTTTGAAGGCTTATGGTGTCTGTCGAATGTATAAAGAATATTCGACAGAGCTAGTGTATAGCATACTTCGTGTGAACTTTAGAACCCTATTAAAGTCTATGGGACTCCAACGTTCAAAATCTAAAGTGCTAATTTTAAAGGCTAATATGCAAGTTACAGCCTAAAAAGTGTTTGGGGACCCGGGTCCTGCCCCAGGGGACATGTATCAATGCAAAAAAAAGTTTTAAAAACAGCCGTTTTTTCGGGAGCAGTGATTTTAATAATGATTAACCACTTGCTTACTGGGCACTTAAACCCCCCTCCTGCCCAGACCAATTTTCAGCTTTCAGCGCTGATGCACTTTGACTGACAATTGCGTGGGCATACAACACTGTAACCAAATGAAATTTTTATCATTTTTTTCCCACAAATAGAGCTTTTTTTTGGTGGTATTTAATTCCGGCTGGGAGTTTTATTTTTTGCTAAACAAACAAAAAAAAATGGAAAATAAAAAAAAATCATGTTTAATAGTTTGTTATAAAATTTTGCAAACAGGTCATTTTTCTCCTTCATTGAAATGCGCTGATGAGGCGGCACTGGTGGGCACTGATAGGCTGCACTGGTGGGCCCTGATAGACACGGTTAAGGTGGCACCGATAGGCATAGATAAGGCGGTACTGATAGGCACAGATAAGGCAGCACTGATGGGCACAGATAAGGCGGCACTGATGGGCAAAGATGGGCACAGATAAGATGGCATGGATGGGTGGCACGGATGGGTGGCATGGATGGGCACAGATAGGTACCAATGATATATGGGACTGAAGGGCACTGATAGGTGCCTCTGATAGGTGGCACTGCTGGGCACTACTGATGGGCACTGATGGGCACTGGTAGATGACACTGATGGGCACGGATATGTGGCATATGAGGTGCAGCACTGTTGTTGAGGCAGATTGTGGGCACTGATAGGTGGCACTATGGGCACTGATGGGTGGCACTATGGGTACTGATGGGTGGCACTATGGGCACTAATGGGTGGCACTATGGGCACTAAGGGGTGGTACTGATGGGTGGCACTTTTACTATAAGTAGGTTGCACTGGCAGGGGGCAGGTGGGCACTGATGACTTGGCCGTGATTGGGACTGAAGTCCCTCTCACGGCCGCCGGTGATCGGCTTTTTTTTTTCTCCTCGCGCTGTCAGCGCGAGGAGGAAAATTAGCCGATTGTCGGCTCTGTTGTGATCACATGATCAGCTGTCATTGGTTGACAGCTGATCACGTGGTAAGGGGTCGGGATCGACCCCTTGCTCCGATCCGTGATCAGGCGAGTCTCATAGACTCGCTGATCACAGAGCGTGCCGCACGCGCCCCTCAGGGGGCGCGCAGGCCGCTCGTGCACAGGACGACGTCAATAGACGTAGTCCCGGCAAAGCAGGTCCGCACTGTAGCCGTCATTCGGCTATAGCGCGGATCTCAAGCGGTTAAAGTGAAACAATAAAAGTGTAATATTCCTGCCTGCCTGTGTTACATCAGAGGGGGGCGGGGTCACCCATACCTCACGGGGAAGCCCAGGTTTCCCCTTGCGTCAGAGGGGGGCGGGGTCAGGTGACGGATGGCCCCGCCCTCCACATATAACAAACGTCAGGCTGCCGGGATCCCCGCAGTGTCTCCTCCGTGGAGATAGAAGATGGATGGATTCGCTGCGCTGGATCAGATCAGCCATCGCTGGACCCCGAAGAGATGATCATCTGTCACTGGATAGCAAGAGTGGATTAGCACCACTGGAATCTTTTTTTTATTTTTAATAGAAAAAGGAATTTTTCAAAAGTGTGTTTGTCTTATTTAACAATTTTTTACACTTTCTTTGTGAAATGGTAGGGGTACTTTTGTACTCCTTTACCATTTCAAACAGGGGGGGTGGGATCTGGGGGTCCCCTTGTTAAAGGGGGCTTCCAGATTCTGATAAGCCCCCACCCGCAGACCCCCACAACCACCGGCCAGGGTTGTGGGGATGAGGCCCTTCTCCACATCAACATGGGGACAAGGTGCTTTGAGGGGTCACAGACCCCCAAAGCATCCTCCCAATGTTGAGGGCATGTGGCCTGGTACGGTTCAGGGAGGGGGGGCGCTCTCTCGTCCCCCCCTCTTTTCCTGTGGCCTGCCAGGTTGCGTACTCGGATAAAGGGTCTGGTATGGATTTTTAGGGGGACCCCCACGTCAATTTTTTTTTAAATTTGACGCGGGGTTCCCCTTAATATCCATACCAGACCTGAAGGGTCTGGTATGGATATTTAGGGGGAACCCCACGTAAAAAAAATTTTTATTTGACGCAGGGTTCCCCTTAATATCCATACCAGACCTGAAGGGCCTGGTAATTGAATTTGGGGGACCCCCACGCTTTTTTATTTATTTATTTATGTTATCAATGACTTTCAATGAGTGTTCTCTGTATTACGGAGCCGACAATTCATAATAGCTGCGACTGATTTTAAAGGACTTTTTTTTTTTCCTGCATAAATGACACTTTGTGCAGGGACAGTTCTAAGCACCAGAAACATGTGCCCTTTCACAGGCATACTATAGACACCCACCAGGTACGAAATTTAAAGGAATATTACACTTTTATTGTTTCACTTTAATCAATATTAAAATCACTGCTCCCGAAAAAATGGCCATTTTTAAACCTTTTTTTTTGCATTGATACATGTCCCCTGGCAGGACCCGGGTCCCCAAACACTTTTTAGGACAGTAACTTGCAGAATCTTTTCTCTCTGTCAAATCTTTTTTCTCTGTAGAATATTTTCTCTATATAATCTTGGACTAATAGAGGTAAGGTTAGGCACATTCGTCCACAGGTTCTATAGACACAGATTGTTATTGTCAGAGTCACGTCGAATCTCCTATTCTATATCGAACTGTTGTAACAAGGAAAACGAAAATAAAGCATTTATTTATGTCGGATCTTTCGTTTTTCGGATTCTGTGCGTTCGTTATCGTTTGTCAAAACGAAAACGAAAATACCTGAAATTCGGACGAAAATGCATTTGGACGAAAACGAATGTACATGTCTAGTAAAAAGCCAAGGGGGTGAATACTTTTGCAAGGCACTATATGGTATGCAGGGAAGTTCAGGCAATGGTCTAGCGGTGGGCGGGCGTGTGTGTCACACAGTTTACTTATATATTTCAGCTGTGCAATTAGCTGTCTGTCTACAGCTCAACCGCAATAATTTGTTATTAAAATTAGAACTGTAGACAAAACTTTTTTTCATTTTTTTTTTTTTACATTTATGATAGAGTAAAGAAGGGGGGGGGGGGGGGTATAACTCCTGTTAATTTTTTGTTTTGCCATCTGTGTCTCATTGGGGAAATTGCTCTTGTGACAGCAGGCAGGTAAAAATCACCTGGTTGCATCCAGGATGGAAAATATGTATACCCTAGATTTAGGCGGTATGCCAATTTATACCACTAGAGGGAGTGCTACAGAGGGGAAGAGTTAATGAGCCCAGCTGAAGTAAGTGGGCTCATTAAGACCTCTACAAAAAACCCCAGCAGGCTAAGGGAGATGCTCCATCCTGGAACCAGTTCTGTGTTTGTGTAGACTGGGGAGTGTGGCATTTCGTCCTGTGCGGTGAGTTAATGCCTATGTGGCAAACTTCTAAAACAGGAAGATAAGGCTGCACCTAGTTGTTAGACAGGGAATCTAAGTGTAGTAAGCGGTCAAGCTGACCAGGATTTCTTTTCATGTTTCTTTTTGTTTTGCTGTTATATTTTTCACTGCATATATTATAAATAAACCACACCTTTGTTTTTGTTTTTTTTCACCTACAACGCTGTCTGCGGTCTCGGTTCTGTGCATCAGAGGGGGCGGGGTCACCGGCTGGCGTTATATAAGACCTGTCAGAAGAAGAGAAGCATCACACAGCGGGAGCCTCCCATTGCGCGGAGCGGTCTGAGAACCAAGAAGAGACGCCATGTAGGAAGATGCCGGACGAGAACACCGGAGCAAGAAGAAGCGGATTGGAGGAAGAAGAAGATGGAGGAAGAAACCGAAGGATGAAGAAAGGAAGAAGACCAGAAGAAAGGAGATGAAAGAAGACTTTAATAAAGGACTTGTCAAAGACTGTCTCTTGTAGTTTTTAACACTTTTCTCACTTTCTTTGTGAAATGGTAGGGGTACCTTTGTACCTCCTTACCATTTCACACAGGGGGGGCAGGATCTGGGGGTTCCCTTGTTAAAGGGGGCTTCCAGATTCTGATAAGCCCCCCGCCGACAGACCCCCACAACCACTGGCCAGGGTTGTGGGGATGAGGCCCTTGTCTTCATCAACATGGGGACAAGGTGCTTTTGGGGGGACCCCAAAGCATCCTCCCAATGTTGAGGGCATGTGGCCTGGTACGGTTCAGGAGGGGGGGGCACTCTCTCGCCCCTCCCCCTTTTCCTGCGGCCTGCCAGGTTGCGTGCTCGGATAAGGGTCTGGTATGGATTTTGAGGGGGACTCCCAAGCCATTTTTTTTTTGGGCGTGAGGTTCCCCTTAATATCCATACCAGACCTGAAGGGCCTGGTATGGAATTTTGGGAGACCCCCACGCATTTTTTTTCTACATTTTTTATTTATTTTTTCTTAATGCTAACATGACCTGGGTGCAAATAGCCTTAAAAAAAACCCATAGAAGTGAACCAGTGCAAAAAAAAAAAAGTCAAGTTGAGAAGTGTGCCTGTTCAACTTATGCAAATGAATCTACGTGGCTTGACATTTACTAAGATTTTGCCGGTGCAGTGAACCAGAACACTTGAACGGGCGCAAATGCCGCTTTCACATGTGCACTGCATAAATTGACCTAGCGCAGTTCAGAGTGTATTGGCAGGCGCAGCAGGCTTGCTCAGAGAAAGTTAGTTAATTTTCCATTCTATTTTGGGCCTAGTTGTTACTTGGACAATCATATCTATAGTTCCTCACATCATCCCACATCACACCCATAATATTGGCACTACCAGCTTCTTTTAATTCTGAGTTGAAGATGCGGTGCGCCAGGTCTTTAGCAGCACACAGATCGCGGCCTCCCGTGCGCTGGCATGCTCATAGTAAATGGAGAATTGCGCTGTGTTACAGGCGCAAGTGCTTTGTGAATGCGAAAACGGCCGTTGTACGTCGACGTGCACCTCAACTCATGGCGCAAATGCTTTGTAAATCAGCCCCTGTGTGTCCATGACTGGCAAGAAGACAGAAGAAAGTAATTAATTTTACTAAGTGTTATACTGGACTCTGAACTCTCCTTTCAGCCCCACATCCAATCACTTTCCAAAGCTTGCCGCCTCAACCTCCGAAACATCTCTAAACTACGTCCCTTTCTAACCAATGAAACCACAAAGCTCCTGATTCACTCCTTGGTTATCTCTCGCCTTGACTACTGCAACTCCCTCCTCATTGGCTCACCTTTAAATAGACTATCCACCCTTCAGTCCATCATGAATGCTGCTGCCAGACTCATACACCTTACAAACCGCACAGTGTCTGCCACCCCTCTCTGCCAATACCTCCATTGGCTGCCACTTGCCCAATGAATTAAATTCAAAATACTAACACTTACAAAGCCATCCACAACTCTGCCCCCAGCTACATCACTAGCCTAGTCTCAAAGTACCAACCTAATCACCCTCTTCGTTCCTCCCAAGACCTCCTGCTCTCTAGCTCCCTCATCACCTCCTCCCATATCCATCTCCAGGACTTCTCCCGAGCCTCGGCCATCCTCTGGAACTCACTACCCCAATCTGTCAGAATGTCTCCAAATTTACCTACTTTTAGGCGATCCCTGAAAACTTTCCTCTTCAGAGAAGCCTATCCTGCCTCCATCTAACAACTGCACTATTTTCTCCATTAGCTCATCCCCCACAGCTATTACCATTTTGTATAACTTGACCCTCCCTTCTAGATTGTAAGCTCTAAAGAGCAGGGCCCTCTGATTCCCCCGTCTTGAATTGTATTGTAATGTAATGTCTACCCTAATGTTGTAAAGCGCTGCGTAAACTGTCGGCGCTATATATATCCTGTATAATAATAATAATAATTAAAAAAATGCAGAAAATACTGCCGGCATGGAGCCCCAATAGAGGAAGAAAGTCTCAAGAGTTGGGCTTTAATAACATAACAAAGTGATAATCTTGATAAGTTTATATTGTTTATTGAATTGTATTGGTAGAAATTCGACTTTAGAAATAGTCAAAAACAATAGCACAGCAAAGGGTTAACAAAGACAAACAGCATTGCTTAAATTATCATCAGGGTTGAGAAAATGCAAGACTAGATGACATGATGATGTACGTGCGCAAAATTCAGCCATGTTCAATAAATTTTAGCTGGTAAGAAAAATAACATACACCTTTCTCATGCCCCATAATAACCTGCATGTAGACCAGTCTGCCCCTCAGTGACGTTACATGGATTGCCTGGGATGATGTTTTCCTTTCTTTTTAAATGGAACTAGACTGCTGGGTGCTTCATGCATTAAGCTTGAAGGAATAACTGCCCATATTGCATATGGCAGCCAATCACATTCTTCATCTCATCCAGTAAAAACATGAAAATAAGAATTTAATGTCTGCCATCTGCCAAGCCTCCTGTGCATTGGCCTCACACCCACATGATAGGGTAAGAGCAGGTTATACCACACGATTAGCTGTGACCAGTGACAGCTGATCACAATTTACATAGTTACATAGTTAGTCAGGTTGAAAAAAGTCCATCCAGTTCCACCACAAAA
The DNA here is from genome assembly GCF_037356315.1 of Lithobates pipiens. Lineage (NCBI taxonomy): Eukaryota > Metazoa > Chordata > Amphibia > Anura > Ranidae > Lithobates > Lithobates pipiens. Next base: position 183,400,019 of record NW_027507789.1, on the reverse strand, counting down.
AAAAAAAATATATATATATATATATATATATATATATATATATATATATATATAAAATAAATATCATACCAGCCCATATACCCAATTCTATACCCACAGTTGATCCAGAGGAAGGCAAAAACCCCCAGCAGAGCATGATCCAATTTGCTAAAGTAGGGGAAAAAAATTCCTTCCTGATCCCCCGAGAGGCAATCGGATTTTCCCCGGATCAACTTTACCTATAAATTTTAGTACCCAGTTATATTATGTACACTTAGGAAATAATCCAGGCCTTTCTTAAAGCAATCCACTGAGCTGGCCAGAACCACCTCTGCAGGGAGTCTATTCCACATTTTCACAGCTCTTACTGTGAAGAAACCTTTCCGTATTTGGAGATGAAATCTCTTTTCCTCTAGACGTAAAGAGTGCCCCCTTGTCCTCTTTGTTGACTGTAATGTGAATAACTTGACACCAAGTTCCCTATATGGACCCCTTATATATTTGTACATGTTGATCATATCCCCTCTTAATCTCCTCTTATCAAGAGTGAATAAATTCAGTTCCTCTAATCTTTCCTCATAGCTGAGCTCCTCCATGCCTCTTATCAGTTTGGTTGCCCTTCTCTGCACTTTCTCCAGTTCACCGATATCCTTTTTGAGAACTGGTGCCCAAAACTGAACTGCATATTCCAGATGAGGTCTTACTAATGATTTGAACAGGGGGGCAAAATGATATCTCTCTGGAGTCCATACCTCTCTTAATACTGGAAAGGACTTTGCTCGCTTTGGAAACCGCAGCTTGGCATTGCATGCTATTATTGAGCTTATGATCTACCAAATCCCCCAGATCCTTCTCCACTATGGATTCCCCCAGTTGTACTCCCCCTAGCATGTATGATGCATGCATATTCTTAACAACCAAGTGCATAACTTTACATTTCTCACCATTAAACCTCATCTGCCACATAGTCGCCCAATTAGACAGAGCATTGAGGTCGGCTTGTAAATTGGAGACAACCTGTAAGGACGTTATTCCACTGCAGTAAACACAATGTAAACACAAACTGGTTATCAGCATTCCTTTCCTCGCGCTGACAGCGCGAGAAGAGAGCCGATAACCGGCTTGTGAGAAAGGGACATCTACACTGATAGTCAGGACACTGATTATCAGTGTCCTGTTTATCAGTGCAGCCCCAACAGTGCTGCCAATCAATGCCCACCAGTGCTGCCAATCAGTGCCGCCTATCAGTGCCCCTATCATTGTCACCTATCAGTGCCCATCAGCGCCACCTATTAGTGCCCATTAGTGCCACCCATCAGTGCTGCCTATCAGTGCAGCCTCATCAATACCGCCTCATCTGTGCCCATTAATGTAGCCTATCAGTACCCATCAGTGTAGCCTCGTCAGCGCACATCATCGAAATAGAAAAATTCATTGTTTGCAAAATTATATAGCAAACTGTGAAGAAAAAAAATCTAAATTTTCTGTCATTTTTTGTTTGTTTAGCAAAAAAATAAAAAAACACAGTGGCGATTAAATACCACCAAAATAAAGCTCTATTTGTGTGAAAATATTTATAACATTTCATATGGGTATGGTGTAGCACGAACTGTGCATTTGTCATTCAAAGTGTGACAGTGCTCAAAGCTGAAAATTGGCCTGGGCAGGAAGAGGGTAAAAGTGTCCGGTAGACAAGTAGTTAATGGGGGTACAGAAAGCTATGCAAACCTAACAGTGGTTCTAATCTCTCCCCATTCAATCCAAAACTATATAAAAAAATTCCTTTAGTTCTACTTTAACTTCCCAATTTGTCTTGGAATTATTATTATTATTTATTATTATACAGGTTTTATCTAGTGCCAACAGTTTGCTCAGTGCTTTACAACATGAGGGCAGACATTACATTTACATTACAATTTGGTACAAGAGGAATCAGAGGGCCCTGCTCGTTAGAGCTTACAATCTAAAAAGGAAGGGTCAATTGATACAAAAGTTAATAGCTGTGGGGGGGATGAGCTGACGGAGGAAGTAAAACAGTGTTAGAAGCAGGATAGGCTTCTTTGAAGAGAAGGGTTTTCAGGGATCGTCTAAAGATGGATAGATTAGGGGACAGTCAGACAGATTGGGGTAGGGAGTTCCAAAGGATGGGAGAAGCTCTGGAGAAATCCTGGAGGTGAGCATGGGAGGAGGTGACAAGGGAGCTAGAGAGCAGGAGGTCTTGGGATGACCGAAGAGAGCGGCTTGGTTGGTATTTTGGGACTAGGTTAGTGATGTAACTAGGGGCAGAATGAAACCTTTATGTATCCTCGGTTTCCTGTTTTTGTTGTGCATTATTAGTTCAGATGTAACTTTGTCCCTTAGAATGGAATGGATTGTTGACATTTCTTATAGTATGCAGAATTTGGGGACTTGCTGGTCAGTGTTAGCTGGGCAAATTCCCCCTTGGTCACTCTTATTTGAGAGAAAAAGGGCTAAAGATTGGTGATGAAGATAGGTGTAACTTCAGGGTAATTGTATTTATTGTCTCTGGAGGTCCTCCTGCAATACTCATTTTCAGCCTAAAGTTGGACCCCTTAGTACCTCTTCTTCACCACAAGATGTCCTCAGCCTTCTGTGTTAAATGACACCCAGTGTCATTCAATCCAGAAGACTGAGGAAAGACCGTGAGTACAGGGTGTTGTGGTGCCATCCCCTGAACACAATATCATGTACTTTCAAATGTATTGATGCTGAGAGAGGCGCTAATGTCATCAAGTCAGCATAACTCTGTGCATCATCCAGGAACAGGAGAAGACCGAAGGGAAAGAGGACGCTGTGTGTCCATGACCGGCAAAAAGACATCAGAAGAAAGTAACGGATGAAAAAAAAAAAAGCATAAAATACTGCCGGCATGGAGCCCCAATAGAGGAAGAAAGTCTCAAGAGTTGGGCTTTAATAACATAACAAAGTGGTCATTTTGATAAGTTTATATTGTTTATTGAATTGTATTGGTAGAAATTCCACTTTAGAAATAGTCAAAAACAATAGCACAGCAAAGGGTTAACAAAGACAAACAGCATTGCTTAAATTATCATCAATGTTGAGAAAATGCAAGACTAGATGACATGATGATGTACGTGCGCAAAATTCAGCCATGTTCAATAAAATTTAGCTGGTAAGAAAAATAACATACACCTTTCTCATGCCCCATAATAACCTGCACATAGACCAGTCTGCCCCTCAGTGACGTTACATGGATTGCCTGGGATGATGTTTTCCTTTCTTTTTAAATGGAACTAGACTGCTGGGTGCTTCATGAATTAACCACTACAATACTGGGCACTTTCACCCCCTTCCTTCCCAGCCCAATTTTCAGCTTTCAGCGCTCTAGCGCTTTCAGTGACAATTGCGCGGTCATGCTACACTGTACCCAAATGAAATTTTTATCATTTTGTTCGCACAAATAGAGCTTTATTTTGGTGTTATTTATTCACGACTCCGTTTTTTTTTTTTTGCGATATAAGCGCAAAAATAGCGTAAATTTGGAAAAAAAACAATATTTTCTTTTTTCTATTTGAAAAGAAATCCAATAAAATCAAATTTTGTCATAAATTTAAGCCAAAATGTATTCTGCTACATGTTTTTGGTAAAAAAAAATCCGTTAACTGTATAATAATTGGTTTGTGTGATCACGGACATATGTACGCAAATGATCATGTACATATGTGTGCAGGTGATCACGTACATATGTGTGCAGATAATCATTGGGACATGTGATTTTAGTGGGACATATGTGGGGGACATGTTTTTATTATTAGGGACATGTGTTTTTATTATTTGGGGACATGTATGTTTTGGGGACATGTGTGTTTTGGGGACATATGTGGGGACTGTGTTTGTACTGTGTGGTGTGTTGTGTGTTGACACTACACTGATGATCAGTGAGTAAAAAGCTGTAAAAAGCAGCCCATACTCACTGATCATCAGCCGGCTGCAGCGTTCTGCTCTCCTCTCCTCAGCGGTGACTTCCGTGTGAGGAGAGGAGAGCCGATTGCCTAGCAACCGGCTGTTTGTTTACATCACATGACGGCCGTGATTGGACACGGCCGTCATGTGATCAGGAGGGCCAATCACAGAGCCCTCCTGCCGATCTGAGATGTGCCGTGTCCGGGTGACACGAGCACATCGGGATCGCGCCGCTGCGCGGGCGTGCGCGCGCGCGATCCCGCTACTCCTGAAGGACGTTCCTGAACGTCCTATCAGGAGTAGACGGCTCCCACCCGGCCGTATATATGCATTGGCCGGGTGGGAAGTGGTTAAGCTTGAAGGAATAGCTGCCCATATTGCCTGTGACAGCCAATCACATCCCTCATCTCATCCAAAAAACAGGAATAAGCTGAATACGCTGAATAAGCCAGAAAATATAGCATTGTGTACCAAGGGGACATGATTTGCAAGTAGGCTTCATTGCCTTGGGGCTAGCTTCATACTTTGTACCTTATAAAACCTACTATATTGAATTCTACGGACTAAGATTGGGATGCCTTTAAAGTTCATGTGTGTGTAAAGGCAGGTGTTCCAATACTTTTGACAATATAGTTTATGTCTACTTTAGGTGTTTACCTGGGTTTCATATTAGCAGTCCCACCTAAACACCTCGGCTCCCTTGGGTTTTAAAGGTGCAAGTTTCAGGGCTTCACTACCTTAGGCAAAAAGTGATAGAAAATGTAGAGTGGGAATAGGATAGAACTTGTGGGGCAGCACAGTGGTGTAGTGGGTTGCCCAGCAATAAAAGGGGTCGTTGGTTTGAATCCCAACCCTGACACTACCTGCCTGGAGTTTGCATGTTCTCCCTGTGCCTGTGTGGGTTTCCTCTGGGTACTCCGGTTTCCTCCCACATGCCAAAGAAATGCTGGTAGGATAATTGGATTCTGTCTAAATTGTCCCTCGTATGTGTATGTATGAATGTGAGTTAGGGACCTTAGAGTGTAAGCTCCTTGAGGGTAGGGATTGATGTAAATGTACAATGTATATGTAGATTGGCATCGCTATATAAGTACCTGAAATAAATAAACTTCTGAAATATGTTCTTTGCTACCTTGCCTTCTTCCCCCTACTGCACTCCTTATGCCTGGATGTCATAGGGAGAGAAAGGAAGAAAAAAGCTCCCCAATAGGGTCACACACAGTGGTGGCTGCTCCATAAGAGTCGCACGGGCACTACCCCCAACCATACGCCTGCCCACCCTGATCTACATGCAGGAATGCTGGACTATGGATTCCAATGGCAGGGGAGTGTATTTTTAAGAACATGATTATAGCCTGAGGCTCTAATAGGCTTCAAAACAGAGCACTGCGCCCTGATCCCACCCAGTTGTGTGACACTAGCGAATGAATATTCGCAATTCTGCCACATTCTCCTCCTTGCCAATCAGGAAGCCCCTATTGGCCAAGCCCTGGCCAATCGTGTCTCAGGACACACTTCTGGGATCCAATCGGCCGGAAGAAGAATGTCTGTGCTCTCGCTGGAGCCGCCCGGCTCTTCCTTCTCCCTGCCTCCGAGTCTCCTCCATGCCTCCACTAGGTAAGGTGACCATCGCTGCCTGTGTTTCCCGCAGGGTGGGTGTTAGTGCTGGGGGGGTGATCGCCGATGCCTGTGTCTCCAGCAGGGGGGGTGGGTTGTTGGTGCTGCGGGGTGATGGCGGGTGCCAGTGCCTCCCGCGGGGGTGTAGTGTCGGTTGTACTCCCAAAAAATAGTAAGCACCAGCCACCACTGCAAGGGATCATTTTCACTTTTCACAGAGTTGGCCTTTAAAGGAGGCGTGTTCTGACAAAAACACAGGACTGCCATTGCTAACCTCCTCCTCCTGAAAATGCCAGGTGCTTGGCTGTCCCTGGCTTCAATGCTTTCTCAGTCACAGACCTGGAACAAGCATGTAGCTAGTGAAGTCAGAGAAAACTTAGATCTCTGAATACTCACACACACTTGTTCCGGGTCAGTAACTCAGAAAGTCCTGTAAGCTTTGGGTCATCATGATAGCCAGGACACTAGTATTTCCAGAAGGAGATCCCAGCAATGGCAGCCTCCATATTTCTCTCTGTACAGTCTTCACTTATTACTGAATACGGATGTCACAGAATCTGTACACATGGCGGTAATAGATGTGTATGGGGAGGATCATTATAATACAATGAATTTTATGATTACCTACAATACCATTGTAGTGGTGACAGGGTCACTTTAAGAGAATCTATGTATACTCTGATTATACTATATTTCTGTGCCGCCCCACAAAGTATTTGTTCATAAATTTATTAGTCTACTTACACCGACAGTTTATGTCAATTCTACCTTTTGAAAAGAATATTGAACACACCCACACAGATGAAAAAAAATTGCATTTATTTATTTTTGCATTTGAGCCTGAAAAGCATTACAACCAGGATCAGTGGATGGCGGGTGCAATGCTCAGGCTCCTGCAGACTATTCTTCCAGCTGCAAGTCTATACAGCGGTACGGACATTCAGTTACAGGGCTGGAGGAAGTGATCAATAGACTACTGTCGAGGTGATGTCCCACACGTGTGTTCCATTCAGTGAAGGCACCAGGATGGGGGTGCTATACCACCTTTAAAATTTCTTTAACCACTTAAGGACCGAACCTCTTTTTGAGATTTGTTGTTTACAAGTTAAAAACTGCTTTTTTTTGCTAGAAAATTACTTAGAACCCCAAAACATTATACATTTTTTTTTCTAACATCCTACAAAATAAAATGGTGTTCATTGCAATACTTTCTGTCACACCGTATTTTCTCAGCGGCCTTACAAGCGCACTTTTTTTGGAAAATAATTTTTTTTAAATTAAAAAAATAAGACAATAAAAAAGTTAGCCCAATTTTTTTTTTATATTGTGCAAGATAGTGTTACTCTGAGTAAATTGATACCCAACGTGTCACATTTCAAAATTGCGCCCGCACGTGGAATGGCGACAAACTTTTACCCTCAAAAATCTCCATAGGTGACATTTCGAAAAATTGTACAGGTTGCATGTTTTGAGTTACGGAGGAGGTCTAGGGCTAGAATTATTGCTCTACCGATCGCAGAGATACCTCACATGTGTGGTTTGCACACCGTTTTCATATGCGAGTGCTACTCACATGTACGTTCACTTCTGCGCGTAAGCTTGGCGGGACGGGGCACGTTTAAAAAGTTATTATTTTTTTTCTTATTTATTTTATATTACGATATTCCTCTTCAAAGTTAGGAAGTATATCAGCGCGTAATGGTCCGTAAGTGGTTAAGCACCCCCATCCATTGGGCATCTGCCTGGGTTTCCAAACACCAGTACATTCACAGTGCAGTGCAGGCTATACCTGTGTTCAAGCACAGAGGAGGTGCTACTGCAGCTGCCCCGCCTCCTTCCTCAGCCGCCTCCTTCCTCAGCCAATACCGTGCTTCGAGTCGCCCCGCAAACGCCCCCTCTTCCTGAACTGTCACATTGGATAAAAAGTTAGCCTAGGAGAAGAGCCAGGGGACCCAGTTGCCCAGCACAGCTCCATATCCATATCATGTAGGAGGAGGAGAGCCTGACACCAGCAAAGCAATGCGTCTATGACTAGTGCACAGGGAGTTTGTCTTTGTCAGTTGGATGAGCAGTTGGATCAGCGGTCCCCACCCCAGAAGTCATGGCATTAGAGGTTATGTGTGGGCTCAACTTTCCATTCCTACCCCAGTCATAGTTTGTCTTCTTCTGGGGGCCTCCTCTCCCCTCCCCCCAATCTCTTCAGTTCTCTCCCCCCTCTGTTTATCACTTTCCACTCTTGTTCCTCCTCTGCTCTCTCTCCAATGATGGGACTTGTTTTATTCCCAATGACACAACAATGGGACTTATCCCACTGACACCAATGGTGGGCCTCATTTTATTTCAACTGACCCTAATGGTGGGATTTATTATTTTGCCTTTGAGGTCCATGATGGAGTGTCATTTATCCCACTGACCTCAATTATTAAATTTATTTTAATAACACTGACACCAATGACGGCACTTATTTTATTCTCATTGACACCGATGATAGGACTTCTTTTGTTCTACTGACAACAGTGATAGGACTTATTTTTATCCCACTGACACAAGTGATGGGATTAATTTTATTCTCACTGGCACCAATGATGTACCCCCATGCCCTCTTGGCAACACGCTTCACACACCTCATTTTTCTTCTCAAACTCTTTGAGGTGTCCCTCTTAATTATTTTCAATTGTTTGAAACTGTTATAAAAGGATATATCTTTAAGCCCTTGTACACACGGTCGGACATTCCGATGGAAAATGTCCGATCAGACTGTGTTATCGGATAATCCGACCGTGTGTGGGCTCCATCGGACTGTTTCCGTCTGAATATCCGACCGAAAAAGTTTTAGAGCTGGGCTATAAAATTTTCCGACAACATGATCTGATCGGACTTTGTCTGATCGTTTGTAGAGAATTCCCATCGGACAAAGTGCCACGCATGCTCAGATCAAATTCCTAGACCAAAGCTATTGGCTACTAGCCTGAACGTAGTCCCGTCGTAACGAAATAACTTCATCATGTTCTGAACGATCGGATTTTCTGACAACTTTGTCCGACCGTGTGTATGCAACACCAGTTTCGGACAAAATCCGACGGATTTGGTTGTTGGAATGTCCGACCGTGTGTACAAGGGCTAATGAGAGCCTCACATTAAATCTGAATAAAATGGCATTGCCCCTAATAAACAATGTGGCCAATATAAATAAAGATCACCTTTTCACATCTTCTGCTTGATCCATCTTGTTCCAGAATTTTTCCAAAATCTGCACAACAGAATGTGCAGTGCACCGCAACAAGCGACTTTGCGTTGTGGTGCGCTGTGTTGGGAGAAAAAAACCTATGAATCAATGCTCTGCACATTGCTATACACCCTTTCCATTTCAAACAAACTTTGCATAAAAAGGGATTTTTGGTTCACATGTATCGCAATACATGTTTAAGCTGGCCAACTGCATCAAAGTAATCCCTCTCTGGCCAGTTTTTTTTTTTTTTCCTATACATACAGAGCAAAGCGTAGCGGTTCCAGTATAAAAACACTGCAGCTACAGGGAAGAAATTCTTGGTGGTGTCATCTTGTCTTTTGACACAGGGCACAAAGCTTGATGGTTTCTATCAAGAGAGACGCTGTAGGTGCAGGACACAAGTCCTTGGTGGTCTCTTCTAGTGATGGACGAACTTCCGACGGGACGTTTCGCGAACGCGAAACGCGAACGGGCACAAACGTTCGCGAAAACGACCGTTCGCCGCGGGCTCCATTGACTTCAATGGGAGGCGAATTTCGCAAACCTTTAGGTCGAATTTGCGGCCACGGGGTAATTATTAGGGGGTAGCACGTAGTCCCACCACCTGGACAATAGCATAATACATGTATGAGGTGAATTTGGGATCGATAACTACAAGCATTTTTTTTTTATTTGGGAAATTGTTCTGACAATTCAGGACTATGGAGCTAATGAAGGCAATGGAGGAGAGGGAAGGTCAGGGACCAGGGTAGGCAAACAAGAGGGTGCAGGAGATACAGAGCACTGACAGCAGCACCGTAATACAGAGCACTGACATCAGCACCGTGACATACAGCGCTGACAGCAGCTCCGTGACATACAGCGCTGACAGCAGCTCCGTGACATACAGCGCTGACAGCAGCTCCGTGACATACAGCGCTGACAGCAGCTCCGTGACATACAGCGCTGACAGCAGCTCCGTGACATACAGCGCTGACAGCAGCACCGTGACATACAGCGCTGACAGCAGCTCCGTGACATACAGCGCTGACAGCAGCTCCGTGACATACAGCGCTGACAGCAGCTCCGTGACATACAGCGCTGACAGCAGCTCCGTGACATACAGCGCTGACAGCAGCTCCGTGACATACAGCGCTGACAGCAGCACCGTGACATACAGCGCTGACAGCAGCTCCGTGACATACAGCGCTGACAGCAGCTCCGTGACATACAGCGCTGACAGCAGCTCCGTGACATACAGCGCTGACAGCAGCTCCGTGACATACAGCGCTGACAGCAGCTCCGTGACATACAGCGCTGACAGCAGCTCCGTGACATACAGCGCTGACAGCAGCTCCGTGACATACAGCGCTGACAGCAGCTCCGTGACATACAGCGCTGACAGCAGCTCCGTGACATACAGCGCTGACAGCAGCTCCGTGACATACAGCGCTGACAGCAGCTCCGTGACATACAGCGCTGACAGCAGCTCCGTGACATACAGCGCTGACAGCAGCACCGTAAGCAGCCCCAGGAGGAAGTCAGCACAGCACAGGGATGGTGTGATCCCCTCATAATAAGAACCCCCAGGAGGAAGTCAGCACAGCACAGGGATGGTGGGAGCCCCTCATAATAAGAACACCCAGGAGGAAGTCAGCACAGCACAGGGATGGTGGGAACCCCTCATAATAAGCAGCCCCAGTAGAAATATGACACCGCTCAACCTCTTCAAAGAGGAGGGTAGGGGCATATAGTACGGTGTGCTTTTTTGGGTCAGGGAAGTGAGCCAAATGAATTAAGAAGGTCTGTGTGCTTGATTCCAAAAATTGTTTATAGACATATACATGGTCTACTGATCACATGTGTTGAATTCCTCCGAGATCCATGCCTCATTCATTTTTAGAAATGTGAGGTAGTTAACACTGTGGTGAGCTAGGCGAGTACGCTTATCGGTCACAATCCCCCCTGCTGCGCTGAACGTCCTTTCGGACAGGACACTGGATGAGGGGCAAGCCAACAGTTCGATTGCAAATTGGGCAAGCTCTGGCCAGAGGTCAAGCCTGCCCACCCAGTAGTCTAGGGGTTCATCACTCCTCAGAGCGTCCACATCGGCCGTTAACCCAATGTAGTCGGACACCTGACGGTCTAGGCGTTCCCTGATGCTGGATCCGGATGACACCTGTCGATGGGTCGGCTGAAAGAATGACCTCATATCCGAAGTCACCAACACATCTTCAAACCGGCCTCTTCTTGCAGGCGCTGTTGGATTGGTACCCGCAAATCCTTCTCTGGGAGTGGGAATTGCTCCTCTGCCAGCGCACGCAAAAGCAGAATGCAGCATTTCTCGAAGCAAGGCCTGGAAGTGCTGCATTCTGACAGCCCTCTGCGACGGCGGTAACATTTCCGCCATTTTGTGTTTGTACCGGGGGTCTAAGTACGTTGCCACCCAGTACTGGTCCTTGACCCTCATGCTTTTTATACGGGGGTCCCTATTAAAACACTGGAGCATGAAGGCCCCCATTTGCACTAAAGTGGAAGCGGTGTGGTGGCCTGGCTCCTGCTCATCATCCAGGATAATGTCGTCCTCTTCATTCTCCTCTCCCCATCCTCGCACAACAGGGATCCCAGAAAGGTTTAAAGCATGCTCTTCTTGCTCCTGCTCATCCGCCCCGGCACCATCCTCCTCTGACTCCTCATCAGACTCCTGTTGTTGACTTGTCTCAGATAGAGTAGCCCCCCCTGGGAATTCATCCAGCATTGCGACTTCCTCATCTTCCCGCTCCTGCTCCTCCACAGCCTGATCAATGACACGACGCAATGCACGCTCCAGAAAGAAGGCATAAGGTACCATGTCACTGATGGCGCCATGGCTGCGACTGACCAGTTTGGTGATCTCCTCAAATGGCCGCAGAAGTCTGCATGTGTCGCGCATGAGCAGCCACTGGCGCGGTGAAAAAAAACCCAGCTCCCCAGAACCGTTTCTTTCGCAGAGTTCATACAGGTAGACGTTAACTGCACGTTTCTGCTGGAGCAGCCTATCAAGCATATAGAAGGTTGAGTTCCATCGCGTCGGGCAATCGCAAATAAGACGTCTGACCGGCAGATGGTGTCGCCGCTGAATGTCAGCAAGGCGAGCCATGGCCGTGTAAGATCTTCTGAAATGGGCCGAGATTTTCCTTGCCTGCCGCAAGATGTCCTGGACCCCAGGGTATTTGACAAGGAATCGCTGCACGACCAAGTTTAAGACGTGTGCCATGCACGGCACGTGCGTGATTTTGCCCTGTTTCAATGCGCTAAGCAGATTGGCACCGTTGTCACACACCACTTTACCAACTGTCAAATTGAGCGGTGTTAGCCACTCATCTGCCTGTGAACGCAAAGCTGAAAGGAGTGCCGGGCCAGTGTGGCTCTTTGCTTCCAGGCACAACAGACGCAGCACGGCATGGCAACGTCTCACCTGGCATGTGGAATAGGTTCTGGGGAGCTTGGGCGGTGCAGTGGAAGAGACGCTAGCAGCGGAAAAGGAGGAGGCAGCTGAGGAGGAGAGGGAGGAGGATGGAGTAGGAGGAGGAGAAGAAGAGTCAGGCCTGCATGCAATCCGTGGCGGTAAAACCAAATCTACACGGGTGCCACGGGTTACATGCTTGACGGCCGTCAGAAGGTTCACCCAGTGGGCAGTAAAACTGATATACCTTCCCTGCCCGTGTTTGCTAGACCACGTGTCTGTGGTCAGATGTATCTTGGCACCGACACTGTGTGCCAGAGATACATTCACTTGCCGCTGAACATGGCCATATAGCTCTGGGATGCCCTTCTCTGAGAAATACTTCCTTCCTGGGACCTTCCATTGTGGTGTTCCAATGGCCACAAATTTGCGAAAGGCCTCCGAGTCCACCAGTTTATATGGCAGTAGTTGGCGGGCTATGAGTTCTGACAAGCCAGCCGCCAACCGTTGGGCAAGAGGGTTATCCGGCGTCATCATTTTTTTACGCTCAAACATTAGGCCCACGGAAGCCTGCCTTTTTGCAGAAAAATGTGAGCTTGGCGTGATGGAAGGTGGAGTGGAGGACAATTGTGAGGAGAGAGGAGAAGGAGAAGTAGAAGACGAGGCTGGACGGTGAGAGCCTGCAGTGTGGCTTTGTGTGTTCCGTTGCTCCCACTGGGCTCGGTGATGGCTGCTCATGTGCCTTCTTAAGGCGGTCGTCCCTAGGTGAGTATTGGGCTTACCGCGACTAACGCGTTGACTGCAAAGATTGCAGATGGCAACGCTATTGTCAGCAGCGGACACGTTAAAAAAAGCCCACACTGCGGAGCCATGTGCCGGTGTCCTGGGAGCGCCAGATGTGACCGTACATGGTCGATGACTCGCTCCTGATACATTTGCAGTCTGCTTTGTCCCTGCTGTGCAATGTAAGTCATTGCTGCTTCTCCTCCCTATCTGCTGGTCCATATCTCCCTCTGAACTCCCCTCCTCTTCCTCTCTTGTGGGCACCCACGTGACATCACTAGACACGTCATCATCAACGTCACCTTCCCCACCGCTATAAGTAGAGTAGGCAGCAACACCGGGGACCAACCTCCTCCTTGGGCTGATCTGGGTACTGGCGTCAGACTGCTGAGTAGCGCTTGTTGCTACCTCCTCTTCCTGATCCAATACCAAGAGTGGCTGCGCATCAGAAATGTCCTCTTGATATGGATCGGAAAATAATTCCAGTGACTCAAGCGGAAGGTATGTGGTGGTGGTGGTGGTGGTCGTGTTGTTGGTGGTAGTGTCTTTGGGGGTGCACATAGCAGAGAGTGAAGAAGAGGGTGCAGATCGAGAGGATGAGGAGGGTGCAGAAGAGTAAGGCTGAGCGAGCCACTCAACCAAGTCTGGTGCATCCTTTAAAGTAATTGAACGCACCTTCTGCAACTTCCCACTTTGGCTCAAGCCTGTTGCTCCTGCCCTACCCCTACCACCCCTGCGGAAGGGCCTGCCTCTTCCTCTGCATGTCATTTTTTAAATGACCCTGTGACAAAACTCTTAGTCCCTATACCGCTGAAGGACTGCTGCAGTATAGGTGAGCGGTCAGCAGTGGTGCACGTCAACCCTATCTATTGTGGACCTATAGCGGTCCTTACAGAACAGCAGACTGTACCGCACTCAAGCCTATGTACCGTAGCACCCTATACCAAGTTACCAGTCCTTATAAGAACTTTTGTGGACCAAGCAGGTTGTGTATTAGTGTTTAGCAGACTGTACGTCAGTCCCTATACCGCTGAAGGACTGCTGCAGTATAGGGCAGCGGTCAGCAGTGGTGCACGTCAACCCTATCTATTGTGGACCTATAGCGGTCCTTACAGAACAGCAGACTGTACCGCACTCAAGCCTATGTACCGTAGCACCCTATACCAAGTTACCAGTCCTTATAAGAACTTTTGTGGACCAAGCAGGTTGTGTATTAGTGTTTAGCAGACTGTACGTCAGTCCCTATACCGCTGAAGGACTGCTGCAGTATAGGGCAGCGGTCAGCAGTGGTGCACGTCAACCCTATCTATTGTGGACCGATAGCGGTCCTTACAGAACAGCAGACTGTACCGCACTCAAGCCTATGTACCGTAGCACCCTATACCAAGTTACCAGTCCTTATAAGAACTTTTGTGGAACAAGCAGGTTGTGTGTTAGTGATTAGCAGACTGTACGTCAGTCCCTATACCAATGAAGGACTGCTGCAGTATAGGGCAGCGGTCAGCAGTAGTGCACGGCAACCCTATGTATTGTGGACCGATAGCGGTCCTTACAGAACAGCAGACTGTAACGCACTCAGGCCTATGTACCGTAGCACCCTATACCAAGTTACCAGTCCTTATAAGAACTTTTGTGGACCAAGCAGGTTGTGTGTTAGTGATTAGCAGACTGTACGTCAGTCCCTATACCAATGAAGGACTGCTGCAGTATAGGGCAGCGGTCAGCAGTAGTGCACGGCAACCCTATGTATTGTGGACCGATAGCGGTCCTTACAGAACAGCAGACTGTAACGCACTCAGGCCTATGTACCGTAGCACCCTATACCAAGTTACCAGTCCTTATAAGAACTTTTGTGGACCAAGCAGGTTGTGTGTTAGTGATTAGCAGACTGTACGTCAGTCCCTATACCAATGAAGGACTGCTGCAGTATAGGGCAGCGGTCAGCAGTAGTGCACGGCAACCCTATGTATTGTGGACCGATAGCGGTCCTTACAGAACAGCAGACTGTACTGCACTCAGGCCTATGTACCGTAGCACCCTATACCAAGTTACCAGTCCTTATAAAAACTTTTGTGGACCAAGCAGGTTGTGTGTTAGTGTTTAGCAGACTGTGCGTCAGTCCCTATACCGCTGAAGGACTGCTGCAGTATAGGGCAGCGGTCAGCAGTAGTGCACGGCAACCCTATGTATTGTGGACCGATAGCGGTCCTTACAGAACAGCAGACTGTAACGCACTCAGGCCTATGTACCGTAGCACCCTATACCAAGTTACCAGTCCTTATAAGAACTTTTGTGGACCAAGCAGGTTGTGTGTTAGTGATTAGCAGACTGTACGTCAGTCCCTATACCAATGAAGGACTGCTGCAGTATAGGGCAGCGGTCAGCAGTAGTGCACGGCAACCCTATGTATTGTGGACCGATAGCGGTCCTTACAGAACAGCAGACTGTAACGCACTCAGGCCTATGTACCGTAGCACCCTATACCAAGTTACCAGTCCTTATAAGAACTTTTGTGGACCAAGCAGGTTGTGTGTTAGTGATTAGCAGACTGTACGTCAGTCCCTATACCAATGAAGGACTGCTGCAGTATAGGGCAGCGGTCAGCAGTAGTGCACGGCAACCCTATGTATTGTGGACCGATAGCGGTCCTTACAGAACAGCAGACTGTAACGCACTCAGGCCTATGTACCGTAGCACCCTATACCAAGTTACCAGTCCTTATAAGAACTTTTGTGGACCAAGCAGGTTGTGTGTTAGTGATTAGCAGACTGTACGTCAGTCCCTATACCAATGAAGGACTGCTGCAGTATAGGGCAGCGGTCAGCAGTAGTGCACGGCAACCCTATGTATTGTGGACCGATAGCGGTCCTTACAGAACAGCAGACTGTACTGCACTCAGGCCTATGTACCGTAGCACCCTATACCAAGTTACCAGTCCTTATAAAAACTTTTGTGGACCAAGCAGGTTGTGTGTTAGTGTTTAGCAGACTGTGCGTCAGTCCCTATACCGCTGAAGGACTGCTGCAGTATAGGGCAGCGGTCAGCAGTAGTGCACGGCAACCCTATGTATTGTGGACCGATAGCGGTCCTTACAGAACAGCAGACTGTAACGCACTCAGGCCTATGTACCGTAGCACCCTATACCAAGTTACCAGTCCTTATAAGAACTTTTGTGGACCAAGCAGGTTGTGTGTTAGTGATTAGCAGACTGTACGTCAGTCCCTATACCAATGAAGGACTGCTGCAGTATAGGGCAGCGGTCAGCAGTAGTGCACGGCAACCCTATGTATTGTGGACCGATAGCGGTCCTTACAGAACAGCAGACTGTAACGCACTCAGGCCTATGTACCGTAGCACCCTATACCAAGTTACCAGTCCTTATAAGAACTTTTGTGGACCAAGCAGGTTGTGTGTTAGTGATTAGCAGACTGTACGTCAGTCCCTATACCAATGAAGGACTGCTGCAGTATAGGGCAGCGGTCAGCAGTAGTGCACGGCAACCCTATGTATTGTGGACCGATAGCGGTCCTTACAGAACAGCAGACTGTAACGCACTCAGGCCTATGTACCGTAGCACCCTATACCAAGTTACCAGTCCTTATAAGAACTTTTGTGGACCAAGCAGGTTGTGTGTTAGTGATTAGCAGACTGTACGTCAGTCCCTATACCAATGAAGGACTGCTGCAGTATAGGGCAGCGGTCAGCAGTAGTGCACGGCAACCCTATGTATTGTGGACCGATAGCGGTCCTTACAGAACAGCAGACTGTACTGCACTCAGGCCTATGTACCGTAGCACCCTATACCAAGTTACCAGTCCTTATAAAAACTTTTGTGGACCAAGCAGGTTGTGTGTTAGTGTTTAGCAGACTGTGCGTCAGTCCCTATACCGCTGAAGGACTGCTGCAGTATAGGGCAGCGGTCAGCAGTAGTGCACGGCAACCCTATGTATTGTGGACCGATAGCGGTCCTTACAGAACAGCAGACTGTAACGCACTCAGGCCTATGTACCGTAGCACCCTATACCAAGTTACCAGTCCTTATAAGAACTTTTGTGGACCAAGCAGGTTGTGTGTTAGTGATTAGCAGACTGTACGTCAGTCCCTATACCAATGAAGGACTGCTGCAGTATAGGGCAGCGGTCAGCAGTAGTGCACGGCAACCCTATGTATTGTGGACCGATAGCGGTCCTTACAGAACAGCAGACTGTAACGCACTCAGGCCTATGTACCGTAGCACCCTATACCAAGTTACCAGTCCTTATAAGAACTTTTGTGGACCAAGCAGGTTGTGTGTTAGTGATTAGCAGACTGTACGTCAGTCCCTATACCAATGAAGGACTGCTGCAGTATAGGGCAGCGGTCAGCAGTAGTGCACGGCAACCCTATGTATTGTGGACCGATAGCGGTCCTTACAGAACAGCAGACTGTAACGCACTCAGGCCTATGTACCGTAGCACCCTATACCAAGTTACCAGTCCTTATAAGAACTTTTGTGGACCAAGCAGGTTGTGTGTTAGTGATTAGCAGACTGTACGTCAGTCCCTATACCAATGAAGGACTGCTGCAGTATAGGGCAGCGGTCAGCAGTAGTGCACGGCAACCCTATGTATTGTGGACCGATAGCGGTCCTTACAGAACAGCAGACTGTACTGCACTCAGGCCTATGTACCGTAGCACCCTATACCAAGTTACCAGTCCTTATAAAAACTTTTGTGGACCAAGCAGGTTGTGTGTTAGTGTTTAGCAGACTGTGCGTCAGTCCCTATACCGCTGAAGGACTGCTGCAGTATAGGGCAGCGGTCAGCAGTAGTGCACGGCAACCCTATGTATTGTGGACCGATAGCGGTCCTTACAGAACAGCAGACTGTAACGCACTCAGGCCTATGTACCGTAGCACCCTATACCAAGTTACCAGTCCTTATAAGAACTTTTGTGGACCAAGCAGGTTGTGTGTTAGTGATTAGCAGACTGTACGTCAGTCCCTATACCAATGAAGGACTGCTGCAGTATAGGGCAGCGGTCAGCAGTAGTGCACGGCAACCCTATGTATTGTGGACCGATAGCGGTCCTTACAGAACAGCAGACTGTACTGCACTCAGGCCTATGTACCGTAGCACCCTATACCAAGTTACCAGTCCTTATAAGAACTTTTGTGGACCAAGCAGGTTGTGTATTAGTGTTTAGCAGACTGTGCGTCAGTCCCTATACCGCTGAAGGACTGCTGCAGTATAGGGCAGCGGTCAGCAGTAGTGCACGGCAACCCTATGTATTGTGGACCGATAGCGGTCCTTACAGAACAGCAGACTGTACCGCACCCAAGCCTATGTACCGTAGCACCCTAGACAGACCAAGTTACCAGTCCTGATAAAGAGCTTTGTGGAACAAGTGAGTTGTGAATGATTAGCAGACTGCAGCAGAAGGGCAGCAGTCAAGTATAATATTCTTTCTATATTTGGAAGAAAGAATATTATACGTGTACAAGCCTATTACCGTACCACTGATACCAGTCCTGAAAAGAACCTTTGTGGAACTAATAGTAACAGCAAGTCTTTAAAATTATCCTCACTGCCTGACACACTGCTTCCTGCCTGTCCCTATACAAATTGGCAAAAAAGAGTAGGCTGGAACGATTAGCTGGAACAGCTCTTTTGTGGACCTGATAGTAACAGCTAATGATGATGATGATGATGATGATGATGATGAAGAAAGACTAATCTGGCTGAGCTGTCCCTAAAATAGCAGCATACAGCGCTCTGTCCCTTTATCTAAACTGACAAAAGAAACTCAGGCTGCTGACCTAACACCTATACCAGTCCTGAAAAGAACTTTTGTGTACCAAATAGCTAGCGTTTTCTCTGTCCCTACTCCACACAGGATCCTTTCCCTACAGTGACAGAAGAAAGAATGTAAAATGGCCACCGGATCGGGTGTATTTATAGGTTAGGGGGAATGTCCAAGTGTCCATGAGCTGTCATGTCTCAATTGGTTGTCCTGTAACACATGATAAACGTGTCACGAAAGGTTAAAGTTCTTGTATACATTAAACACGTAAGTCCGCCGGGGCGAACGACGGAAAAAGGCGTTCGAACCCGCGGACGGCGAAAGTCGGAAATTCGCCGCGAAACGACCGCCGGGCGAACCGTTCGGCCATCACTAGTCTCTTCTGTATGTATAGGAATTGATGATGGCATGTTTTGCAGGTGAATTCCATAACTCCCAGTTGATCGGATTATTATGTGGATCAACCATCTGTGGTGCGCTGTCAGTGGGCACATTGCCTGTGTAGTAGCTTTGAAACCCGGACGGAGAAGGGCAAGGATTTCAAATCCCCGGACCACTACACAGGCTCTGTGGGCACTAACAGTTCATCACCCTGGGAGGTAAGTACAGCTGATAGTACAGTATGGAACTCACCTGTTGATCCTGAAGAAGGCAAAAAACTCTTATGAAGCCCTTATGGTATAATTTGCTCCAATAGGGATAAAATTCCTTCCTGACCCCCGAAGGCGATCGGATTACTCCCTGGATCAGCCATCTGCGGTGTAAAGAATGGTGGTAAAAATTCTCTGATGTTACGAAGTTGTCAAACATGCGTAGAATTGTTATTTCCGAATCGTCTCAGGACGATGTCATTGCCTAATACAGATTCACATGCGTGCCCACACACTGTTGATGTATGTGAACTGGGGTAAGTATATCTCCTCTCCTGGATCCTTTGATGTTTCTGGCATTATAGCCGATGGAGAAAGTCGGTCGTCCATTTCCATGTCCAGGGGCTGTAAAAAGAAAACACAATGCGTCATATTCAATGTTTATAGATCTCTGAATTTATTTTTTAATAATTATCAGCTCCCCCAATACAGACTAGAGCCGATCTCTTCTTCCTCATTTCCCTGTAGCGAGAGAACAGATAGGACATAAATCTAGAAGCAGACTATGGGGTTGATTTACTAAAATTGAGAGTGCAAAATCTGGTGCAGCTGTGCATGGTAGCCAATCAGCTACTAACTTTAGCTTGTCCAATTAATCTTTGACAATAAAACCTGGAAGCTGATTAGTTTCTATGCAGAGTTGCACTATGTGTCTATGGCCATCACTTCCACCACATAGTGATGGGTGACGTCACATCTCATAGATCTCATAGAGATTGTATCATGTACCATTGTACCATCTCTCTTCCACTCACAACTGTGCACCATTGTGTCTGATGCTTGAAAGTTATGTTCTTATCTTCTCCTCTCATGGAAAAAAGGAACTATTGACTGGTTAGTCTGTAAGGTTTTCCTGCCGGTTGGATTACATTTGTGTTCCCTACATTATCTGTAAAGACACAGCATTGCTCCAATCTATCAGATATATAGTAATATCATCCCATTAGGATTAGGTACTTACCTTGTCCACTTGGAATGGGGGCAATGCTTTCCCTTCCTCTAGTTCTTCCCAGTCGACGGATTCCAAGAAGATGTGGGATCGAATGTCTTCACTGATCCCCAGTCTCTCCTCTGGATATTTGCAAAGCACCTATAAAATAATGAACAGTTATATCAATGAGGACTTGTATACATGAGTAATAAAAGTTACATCACTTGGCTCTGTATAGATTAGGAAAGAACTCTGACTATTGTGCGTCTCCTCCTGGGTGGTTCTTTTCAACCCAATAGAGCATCTTAGCGTGTGAAGACACACATATAGACTAGTATAGGTGCTGGATGCAAAAATAAATGAGTTTGAGTGGTTTTGATAGAATTATGAAATGTGCATATCAGTGATTTAACCCATGTGGCATTTTCTGCCCCCTTATATGATAAAGTGTCACCATGGTCGTGTAACTGAACCTTTACCAGGGGGACAAAGAAGCCAAACAACCCAACAGTCAAGCCAATGACCAGACTTGTCAGCAAACCTACATTAAACCCCTAGAGCAGCACCAGTAGTAGTAGAAGTCTTTCCTGTTGCTGTTTAGAGTTAAAAAAAAGTTCTTCTCCTACTTACTCCTTTTATGAAGTCCGCCAGGTCCGGGTCCATGTCAGGGGGATAATAGGGGTGGCTGAAGTTCACCTCTTTTCTGTACTCATCGAAGTTCATGCTCCTAAATGGCATACGCTTTGTAGCCAAGATGTAGGTGATGACTCCCACTGAAAACCAGTCAGGTTCAAACTGGTAAAAGTCATTGCTGACAACCTGCCAATCCAAAGAAAAGACATCAATAAGTACATTGGTCAGAACAGAAAACCAGAATACATCAAAGAAGCCCAAAAAGCTAAGTTCATTTTTAAAGGGGCTGCATAGTTTGTTATATAGACTCCCTGTCTAAGGGAAGTATTTATAAAGCTGTTGTGTGTCCTTTAAATGGCCATACTGCTGCTTTACAGAAATAAATCTTTATAAAGCAGAGTGGAGTGTTACAAAGGTATATGGCACTCCGCTGACTTCTCAGGAGTTTGAACATTAATAAAAGTAATGGGTGTAAAGAAAAATCCGAGTGGTATTTGATGAATTCGGATATACTGAATAGGTAAGTTATGGTTCCAGCCACACCGGTGGTCCTTTTATCGTCCCATAGACCTCCTACTGCCAGTCCATAATCGGCGACGCGGATATGTCCTTCTGCATCCATTAAGATATTATCAGGCTTGAGGTCCCTGTAAAGAGAAAGACTGTAAGTGTCATTTTCTGGCACGGGTCATCTAAAACAGATTTGGAGGATCACTTTACCGCCAACTGATATTTCAATTATAGGTGGCAGCTAGTGACGGAGGTTTTCCATTAGCTTCTTATATCAGTTGGTTGGAGAAGTGGGAAGACATTAGGTACCCATGTATGAATGTGCCTCTCCTCAATCTCACCTCTGAACACATTTTACACAGGTATATGGTATAGAATAAAATAGAATAGAATTAGTTACCTATGGAGGATGCCATTACTGTGATGGAACTCCAGTCCACAAGCTATTTCTGCCACAACGAATCTGTAAAAGAGAAAAAGTTAGATTGAAACAAAATTACATTTAGAAGAAATTAAATTCAGATAGAAGCAGAACCCATGATCAGAGGGAGGTAGGGGCAGGAAGGGGCTGGTCCAGTGTGATTAACAGTGCCACCTGAGACAGGTGCAATTCCTGGTGCAGTTTTTAAGATCCCAAAATCCCAAACAAGTCTACTGGGCGATCCCATTTATAGGATCCAATCTGCCCCATTTTAAAGGATAGGTACCTCCAACACTGCCCCTATGCCTGTGTCTCAATGGACATGTACACTGCGACTCATTACTAGGCAACTATGTACTGTCTCCTGATGGACATTCTCCAGCCAGGAAATGAGGTGCGCTCTGTCTGACAGGTTGCAGCTGATCCCCTTGAGACCGTCTCCTATGATGAAACACGTCAGGGCGGGGCTAGTGCTGACTTCATCACACCGTCGCACCCCTGGTGGTCCATTTGTATACTGCTCTGTAATACTTTGAATAATGGGAGTACCTTTTCTCTATAATAAATAAATAGTATATGTGGCTTTATGTTATGGAGCTTCTATGATTTCTATCTTTTGCCGCTATTGAGATACATCCCTGCTGGAGAGGCCTGTGGGGAATGGGACAAATGGGAATCATTTGGTCCATACATGGCATTTGGCTGATGTCTAATACCACACAGACCTCCTATAATTTGGGGTCTCGTGTTCCGGTAAGAGGCTGGTGTTTTCTATGTGGTGTTGGAATTTACAAGAGGTCACAGATGGATTTATGAATTATCAGTGGTGGACGTTTATGTATTTCTTTATGACTTATGTGCACGATTTGCACATTTTCAATGGACTTACATTGTAGATTGTGATTTAAAGGTACAGGGCAATATTTTTTGGAATTATGAAGTTTCTAATGAACACTGTGATAAGGTCACAGTGTGCTTCTCACAGTATGCAGTACAATCAGAGTAAAGAATTTCAGTACAGGAGAGGAGTCTGTACAACTGTGCAAGACTGACGGGAAGGCTTTTATGAAATTTGAATCCCTTGTGGGTTAGCTAAAAAGGAGTCCAAAAAGTGGAGATACATCTATAGATAAAGTAGAAACCCCTTAAAGAAATACAATACTTCAAAAAACAGAATCATGCAGCAACCAATTAAGAGATGACCAATCAGGATTGGACAAATCAGATCCAACACCATGTCAGTGGGCCCTATAGCAATCACTTGGTCTAGTATGGCGATAGTTCCAGATTTGTGTCCTTGTTCAATAACTTTACTAATTCTCATGACTCTGATTACCAGTCATTCAATCTTTTACTTTCACAAGTAATAGTTTAAGCACTTAACGACCAGTTGCCACAGTTATACTGTGGCAAGTTGGCTCTATTACGTGAATCGCTTTCATTGTACGTCGGTTTGTGTAATAGATATAGCCCGCGGCCCCCGGAGCCCATGTGCGTGGCTGGTGGGTGCGATGTCCGCCGGCCACCCGCGATTGCTCCACACAGAGGCAGAACGAGGATCTGCCAGTGTAAACATGGTGGATCCCCGTTCTGACAGGAGAGCTGAGAGTGATCGTCTATTCCTAGTGATTAGGAACAGCGATCTCTCTCTCCTCCTCCAGTCAGCACAGCCCCCATACAGTTAGAAACAGGGAACACATTTATCCATTTCATTGCCCCTGGTGTCAACCCCTTCCCTGCCAGTGACATTTATACAGTAATCAGTGCATTTTTATAGCACTAATCGCTGTATAAATGTCACTGGTCCCTCAAAAGTGTCAAAAGTGTCCAATCTGTCCGCCGCAATGTTGCAATCCCACTAAAAGTCGCAGATCGCCGCCATTACTAGTAAAAAAATAAAAATGCATTAAATCTATTCCCTATTTTGTAGACGCTATAACTTTTGCGCAAACCAATCAATATACGCTTTAAGTCCCACAGTACCGGGGGGAATGTAAGCTCTAGGAGCAGGGCCCTCCTGTATCTTTTGTATTGAACTGTACTGTAATTGTGTTGCCCCCCCTATACATTGTAAAGTGCTGTGTAAACTGTTGGCACTATATAAATCGTGTATAATAATATAATAATAATAATAATACTTGTCTTCTCTAAATATGTGAACAGCTGTGAAGAGTATCCTTGAATACTCTATCTTGGATCTTGGATACTCCCAAGAGAGAGAACATCTTGCAATAATTCAACACATGAAGGGGTGCTCTTGCTACTATTTCCTCTGGTGGACCCCGGGTACCCCAGTCTGCACTGCTCCCTGACAACATTTCCTGCTGTGTTGCTGTTCATCTGGGAGTTTTGTTTTTTCTCACCCGTTCTTGTGTGGCTATATGTCCTTTTTCACAAAGGACGTTTTGGCCTAAATTTACAAACAAATTTGATTTTCTACATTTTTTATTGGATATATTTTATGGCAGAAAGTAGAAAATATATATATATATTTTTTTTCAAAATGTTTTTTTTAGAAAAAATCCAGTGGTGATCAAATACCACAAAAAGAAAGCTCTATTTATGTGGGGGAAATTTTTTTCCTTTGGGTACAGCGTTGCATGACCACGCAGTTAGTAGCGCAGTGCTGAATAACAAAAAATGGCCTGGTCATGACGGAGGTAAAACCTTTCAGAGCTCAATTAATCACCACTGGGTTTTTATTTTTTGTTATATAAATGGAAAAATACAGAATATTTAAAAAAAAACAAACATATTTTTCTTAGTTATAACATTTTGGAAAAGCTACATTTCTTTGGTAAAAATACCCCCAAATCTGTGTATATTATTTAGTCTGTGTGAAAGTTATATTGCCTACAAACTATGGTATATACAGTATCTCACAAAAGTGAGTACACCCCTCACATTTTTGTAAATATTTTATTATATCTTTTCATGTGACAACACTGAAGAAATGACACTTTGCTACAATGTAAAGTAGTGAGTGTACAGCTTGTATAACAGTGTAAATTTGTTGTCCCATCAAAATAACTCAACACACAGCCATTAATGTTTAAAATGCTGGCAACAAAAGTGAGTA
Organism: Lithobates pipiens; assembly: GCF_037356315.1. NCBI lineage: Eukaryota > Metazoa > Chordata > Amphibia > Anura > Ranidae > Lithobates > Lithobates pipiens. Next base: position 183,375,037 of record NW_027507789.1, on the reverse strand, counting down.
CACCCCTAAGTGAAAATGTTCAAATTGGGCCCAAAGTATCAATATTTTGTGTGGCCACCATTAGTTTCCAGCACTGCCTTAACCCTCTTGGGCATGGAGTTCACCAGAGATTCACAGGTTGCCACTGGAGTCCTCTTCCACTCCTCCATGACGATATCACAGAGCTGGTGGATGTTAGAGACCTTGTGCTCCTCCACTTTTTATTTTAGGATGCCCCACAGATGCTCAATGGGGTTTAGGTCTGGAGACATACTTGGCCAGTCCATCCCCTTTAGTCTCAGCTTCTTTAGCAAGGCAATGGTCTTCTTGGAGGTGTGTTTGGGGTCGTTATGTTAGAATACTGCCCTGCGGCCCAGTCTGCGAAGGAAGGGGATCATGCTCTGCTTCAGTATGTGACAGTACATGTTGGCATTCATGGTTCCCTCAATGAACTATAGCTCTCCAGTGCCGGTGTCCTGTCGAGAAAGGTCCCCCTTTGGATAGTGTCCGCCCTGTACTGCGCAAGCGCAGCACTTGCACAGTACGGAGGACAAAGGAGACGCCGAACGTCTCCGAACATGAACAGCTGTTGATCAGCTGTACACGACGTCTGTGCAATTAACACTACATTGTGCCACATGCTCCCGCATACTCCTGATGCTCGTGCAACTCTGCAAGGGGTAGGTGTAGGGGTGGATGCATACAGAAGAGTCTTCTGTATGCATCGCTTACACACTTCTCCTGCCCCTTTGAGAAATCCACCCCCATCGTATGAGCTCTGCCCATCATGTGGCCTTTTCTGTATGCATCCGCCCTTTGCAGAGTTGCACAAGCATCAGGAGCGTGAGGGATGCAGTGTGCGGCGTATGGTCTGAGTACTGACAGGCTGACCCCCCCCATCCCTTCAACCTCTGCAGCAATGCTGGCAGCACTTATATGTCTATTTCCCAAAGACAACCTCTGGATATGACGCTGAGCACGTGCATTCAACTTCTTTGGTCAAACGTGGCAAGGCCTGTTCTGAGAGGAACCTGTCCTGTTAAACCGCTGTATGGTCTTGTTTCAGGGTCTTGGCAATCTTCTTATAGCCTAGGCCATCTTTATGTAGAGCAACAATTCTTTTTTTTTTTTTCAGATCCTCAGTTCTTTGCCATGAGGTGCCATGTTGAACTTCCAGTGACCAGTATGAGAGATTGAAAGTGATAACACCAAATTTAACACACCTGCTCCCCATTCACACCTGAGACATTGTAACACTAATGAGTCACATGACATCGGGAAGGGAAAATGGCTAATTGGACTCAGTTTGGACATTTTCACTCAGACATTAATGGCTGTGTGTTGAGTTATTTGAGGAGACAGCAAATTTACACTGTTATACAAGCTGTACACTCACTACTTTACATTGTAGCAAAGTGTTGTCACATGAAAAGATAGAATAAAATATTTACAAAAATGTGAGGGGTGTACTTACTTTTGTGAGATACTGTATATTTGAAAATTGATCAAGCCTGATGTACTAACAGCCTAGCTAATTTTTTTTTTTTTATCATACTTTTGCCAGTGCAGTACAGCATAATCATATGACTGGTATAGTGGTGATCGTGGATACTGACTGGAGACAGTATGTATAAAAAAGAAAAAAAAACTAAAAAAAAACCTACTTTTTTTTTTATTCGATTTTTTATTTATTTTTCTTTAACATTTGTTTTTAGTTTTTCATTTTTTTTTTTTTTTATATACTGTCATCAGAATATTTGAGTTTTACTATAGTGATACTGTACTTCTCTGGGGGGTGTGTCAGGGATTTGTTTTTCTTTTTACACTGTAATTGCTTGTCACAGTGATGATCACTGTAACAGCAAAGGTTTGAACTGTCATGAATGGCTTTCATTCATTGCTCATTAGGGTTTCTTTACTTGCTGGATAGTGTAAAATCTTCTGCATAGAAACAAATCAGATTCTGTTTTCTTTTTTTTAGCTTAGTTTAACAAGCAGAGGTTAGAAGCGAATTGGTTTTTATTCATTTGATTTTGCACTCTCCAGCTTTAGTTAATAAACCCCATTGTTTACTATTGTGATGCTGCGATTGGCCCACAGCTATAACATGGTGCAGGAGGCTGTAAATGGCCCAGGTACCATGTGATCACTGATGACAATCACAGATCACACACTGTAGTAAAAAACGGGGATCTGATTTATCTTTCAATGATTTTTATTCAAGTTTTTCACAATACAAAGTAAGGACCATGGCATTGATTTTAACAGTGTATGGTGTTCACAATCGGAAAAGCATTCCTTATAATTACTTTCCATATTATCCTCTTTTTTTCAATTTGCATCTTGTTCATAAAATCTCTCAACCTTTATGGGATAGGCCATCCGTGTTGAGCTACATACCATATCCTGTAATCCAATAACAATTATATAATTAGGGTTCTAGGGCACGCACCCCATGCCAGGGGAAGCAGGACACCGCAGCAAAAATTCGGTGATAACCCGTTCCCCCAAACCACGAAGTGGCGGACCCCGGCCCAACAACACCAGAGTCTCTGAAAAAGAAGGAGACAGAAGGGGGGAGAGAAGGAAGACGAGAGGAAGGCGGAAGGATTCCACACTCTGTGCTAGACCCCTCAGGAGACTCCCTAGTCAGTGAGTGTCCTGGGGTCATTCGTCAAGTAGGCGATCCAGGGACCCCATATTTTGTTAAACAGCTTTATTTTATCCTTTCAGCCTGCACAATTGCTGTCAGTCTTTAACATAAGCCAAGAAAGTTTATGTTTAATTTGGTCAAACGGTAGGACTGCTGACTTCCAGTTCATGGCTATTGTAATTTTGGCCACTACGAATATAAACGTAAGGAGCCGTCTTTGGGATTTGGAAACTTCATCAGTCTTAAACCCTAATGCCCTGTACACACGGTCGGACTTTCCAACAGAAAATGTGCGATCAGACTGTGTTGTCGGAAAATCCTATTGTGTGTGGGCTCCTATATATATATATATATATATATATATATATATATATATATATATATATATATATATATATATATGCATATGTGTTAGGCATGCAGCAACAGGCTAATGAAGATTTACATACCAGATCCTCCACTCCTCTTTGCTGCTAGACTCCTGCGGCATCTTCTCCCCTATGATCCAGAGGTCTAAGGTCCTGACATGATCAAGACCTATGCAGGGTCTGCATTGCATTGGACATGAGGACTGCACTGCCGGATCATGGGGGAGCGCCATCTGCCCGAGACGTAGAGGATCGAATAATTAAAATTGCTTCTCTCTCCCTTAGAATGAACAAGCAATTAACCCTTGTAGTGCGTAGGTAACCAATCTGCAAGGGACCAGTGGCAGCTGCTCCATAAGGGTCGCACCGGCACCGCCCCCCCCCCCCCATCCATACGTTCGGCCCCATGATCTACATACAGGGATGCCAGACTATGGACTCCTGTGTCTCCCGAGGGGGGGGTTGTTGGTGCTGCGCAGTAATCGCCGCTGCCTGTGTGTCCCGCTACAGGGGGTGGTGCTGCGGGGTGATAGCCGCTGCCTGTGTCTCCCGCTACAGGGGGTGGTGCTGAGGGGTGATCGCTGCTGCCTGTGTCTCTTGCTATAGGGGGTGGTGCTGTGGAGTGACCGCTGCTACCTGTTTTTCTCGCTGGGGGGGTTGTTGGTGCTGCGGTGTGATTACCGCTGCCTGTGTCTCCCGCTACAGGGGGTGGTGCTGCCGAGTGACTGCTGCTGCCTGTTTCTCCCGCTATGGGGGGGTTGTTGGTGCTGTGGGGTGATCGCCGCTGCCTGTGTCTCACGCTACAGGGGGTGGTGCTGCGGGGTGACTGCCGCCACCTGTGTCTTCCGATGGGGGGGATTGTTGGTGCTGCGGTGTGATTACCGCTGCTGGTGTCTCCCGCTACAGGGGGTGGTGCTGCGGGGTGACTGCCGCCACCTGTGTCTTCTGATGGGGGCATTGTTGGTGCTGTGGTGTGATTACCGCTGCCGGTATCTCCCGCTACAGGGGGTGGTGCTGCGGGGTGACTGCCGCCACCTGTGTCTTCCGATGGGGGGGGGGATTGTTGGTGCTGTGGTGTGATTACCGCTGCTGGTGTCTCACGCTACAGGGGGTGGTGCTGCGGGGTGACCGCCGCCACCTGTGTCTTCTGATGGGGGGGATTGTTGGTGCTGTGGTGTGATTGCCGCTGCCAGTGTCTCCCGCTACAGGGGGTGGTGCTGCAGGGTGACCGCCACTGCCTTTTTCTCCCACGGGGGGTGGGGTTTGTTGGTGGTGCGGAGTGATTGCCGCTACCAGTGCTTCCCACATGGGGGGTGTAGTGTTGGTTGTGCAGCCCCCAAAAATAGTAAGCACCAGCCACCACTGGTCACACACACTTTACCATAACTTTACTTACCTCTACACAAAAAGAAAAAAATGTTGGCGTCAATGTCAGGCTTTAAGTACAGTTGTGTAGAAATGAAGACCGTCTCGCAGATGGAAGAACTTTTTTTTTTTTAGTGTACAAATGAAGATAAGAGGCTCATCTTTAACTTCCTACTGTCAGGTCTAGTGGGTGCCATTAGGTCGGGATATGAGGTGTTTGCCAAATTGAATTCCCTCTTTCTTTTCATGTGTGTGATAGGAGGTCAGCCAGCGACCCAAGCTATTCTTCCCAGGCTCTCCATGGAAAGCAGCCCAGTCCTCCTCGTACATAAAGCACCTCTGTGAGAGCAGAATCCATTCCTCCCAGAGTGACCTGGAAAGAGGACAGGCCTGTGTGCTCCTCCGATGCATCACTCATATAGGTGGGTATCACTCATTATCTGTCTCCTGTTTACCTATGCCTGGTTATTATCCATGTGTGTACATAACCTGTCCATTAATGTACATGTTATTCTTCTGGCTGACATTTATCTTGTCTTGTATGCACCAGTTTGGAATCTATGTATACATATGATCATCACCAGTCTCTTGAGACGCTGTCCAGAGACATCATCAAAGTGTTTGACATAAGATCTGACTTTAATACAATCAGCAGTTCATTATGGGAGAACCTGATCGATTGATAAATGAAGTCCTTAAGTCAGATTTATGGAAGCTAAAAAGGAATGTGACATGGAGCGACCAATCGGATGTCTGCCTTTGCTTTCCAGCAATATCAAATTGCTTTTGTGAATGTTTTTTTGGGCACAGCAAACACTTTATAGTTGCCTTAGAACAGTCTTGCGTGCATCTGTCTCAACGCACACAAGACTCAATTTACAAAGCTTTAACACCAGTCTAAGCCACTCTATTTACAGCCATGAGGCTATTTAACTGTCACTGGACTTACCTGAAAATAACTGTCACTTTTTTAAAAAGTAAGGTTACTTATCCTGGTATGTTAGCTTTGTAAACGGAGCCCATAGAGTTTGTTGCTTTTGTGGTTGGAGCTAATGGATGTGTCTCTATTTCCAAACTATTTAAGGAAAGGGTCTTTTGGATGTCATGGGGTATGCATTCCTGGAGATCCCTTGAAGGTGGCAGTTAGGGCTAGTTTACACTTGCTTCAAAACAAGGCTTCGGACAGGCTTTAACAAAGCTTTCTGAACACCAGTCAAAGCTCCTGTCACTAAATAAAACGGTTAGCTTACAGTCCTGTTTACACCTTGCTTTTGCTTTGCTTTGACTTTGCTTCAAAAATTATCCCCCATGTAGCTTCAGTGGTGTTTCAAAGTGTCTTCAAAGCCTCCATAGAAGTCTATGGCAAAGCTAGGTTGAAGCCCCACCAAAGCCTCATCGAAGCCCCACCAAAGCCCCACCAAAGCCTCATCGAAGCCTCACCAAAGCCCCACCAAAGCCCCACCAAAGCCCCACCAAAGCCTCATTGAAGCTCCACCAAAGCCTCATTGAAGCCCCACCGAAGCCTCATTGAAGCCCCACCGAAGCCCCACCGAAGCCCCACCGAAGCCTCATTGAAGCTCCACCAAACCACCCTTATCGAAGTACCAAGCAAAAAGGTCCAAACAGGACTGTAATAGCTCATTTACACTTGCTTCGGCTTCAGCACACATTAGTTTACACTTGCTTAAAAACATGGCTTTGGACACTCTTTGTTAAAGCTCCCCCAGCACCAGTCAAAGCTCCTGTCACAAAATAAAATGGTTAGCTTACAGTCCTGTTTAAACCTTGCTTTTGCTTGGTGCTTCGAAGACTATGGCTGCCACCTCATCCCTTTAAACCCAAACACATATTAATTACACAGGTTCTGTGGCTGATTAAGGTGAAAATTATACTCATTCTGTGATTTAATTAGCCTCAGAACCTGTGTAATTCAAAGGTGTTCGGGTTTAAAGGGATGAGGTGGCAACTCTATCAATGAGGCTTCAAGCAAGCTTTGGCATAGACTTCTATGGAGGCTTTGAAGAAGCTTCGAAGCACCACTAAAGCTACATGGGGTATAATTTTTGAAGCGAAGCCAAAGCAAAGCAAAAACAAGGTGACAGGACTGTAAGATAACCATTTTATTTAGAGACAGGAGCTTTGATTGGCATTCAGAGAGCTTTAACAAAGTGTGTCTGAAGCCTTGTTTTGAAGCAAGTGTAAACTAGCCATTAATGTGAGTTGAAGCCGAAGCAAGTGTAAATGAGCCCTTACTGTTACATTCTGGGTTTGTTATCCCTTTATTTTATACCACATTAACTCCACTTCCTCCTCTTTTGCAGATAACTGTAAAGTTTGGAGTTGAACACCATGTGACGGGCTGGTACAAAGGTGGCAATATGTCTGCAGACAGGGATGGGTGGGTCCCGGAAGAACAGGAGACTGTCACCAGCAAATTGCAACGTAAAATGAAGCAGTCCCCTCTCGTCCCAGTGGGTAAGTGAGCGTTACAATAAATATCACACTTAGGGCTCCTTCACACGGGCAGACCGTTCAGTTTTTTAGGCGGACGTGAACAGACGCCCCATGCAGGTCTATGGAGCCACAGATGTCAGCGGGGACATTTCCGCTGACATCCGATCCGCTGTATCTAGACAGATGAAAACCCTATTTTCCATTCGTCTGTCGGATCTGATAAAAAAACAGACAGGCGGTCCGTTTTCATCCAATCCCCCATACAGGAGAGCTGAGATCTGACAGGTCCGCTTCTGCAGAGTGAGTAAAGTCCTATGTGGGTCCTTTGGCCCATTTAGTCTCGGCTATTTTTTGTTCTTCAGATAATGTTTATCTTTTACCTTTTCTCTTATGTTTCTATACAGTAGACAAATTGCTTCCAGCCTTCCTGGGTGTTCAGGGGTGGCCCAGGCCCCTCCACATCTTCCCACGGGATATACACTATATTATCAAAAGTATTGGGACACCTGCCTTTACAAGCACATGAACTTTTAGTCTGTAGGGTTCAATACCCCACCCTTAGCAGCTATAACAGCTTCAACTCTTCTGGGAAGACTGTCTACAAGGTTTAGGAGTGTGTCTATGGGAATGTTTGACCATTCTTCCAGAAGCGCATTTGTTAGGTCAGGCACTGATGTTGGATGAAAAGGCCTGGCTAACAGTCTTCTCTCTAATTCATCGCAAAGGTGTTCTATCGGGTTGAGGTCAGGACTTTGTGCTGGCCAGTCAAGTTCCTCCACCCCAAACTCGCTCATCCATGTCTTTATGGACCTTGTTTTGTACACTGGTGCGCAGTCATGTTGGAACATGAAGGGGCCATCCCCAAACTGTTCCCACAAAGTTGGGAGCATGAAATTGTCCAAAATGTCTGCCGTCTTAACAGTTCCCTTCACTGGAACTAAGGTTCCAAGTCCAACCCCTGAAAAACAACTACACACCATAATCCCCCTCCACCAAATAATTTGGACCAGTGCATAAATCAAGGTCCATAAAGACATGGATGAGCGAGTTTGGGGAGGAGGAAATTGACTGGCCTACACAGAGTCCTGACCTCAACCTGATAGAAGACCTTTGGGATGAATTAGATTGGAGACTGCAAGCCAGACCTTCTTGTCCATATCAGTGCCTGACCTCACAAATGCTCTTCTGGAAGAATGGTCAAACATAGACACACTCCTAAACCTTGTGGACGGCCTTCCCAGAAGAGTTGATGCTGTTATAGCTGCAAAGGGTGGGCCAACTCAATATTGAACCCTACAGACTAAGACTGGGATGTCATTAAAGTTCATGTGCGTGTAAAGGCAGGCACCCCAATACTTTTGGTAATATAGTGTATGTTTGTGAAGTTCTTTCGATATACCTACGGCACTTGTTTTTCATTTGAATTGTAAGCATTATAACACACTGTGCACTCCTTTTGGCTACATATGTTAATGTAGAGATTTAAATTAAAAGAAAAACTTTGCAAAAAAAAAAAGAAAAAAACACACTTAACTTCCCACCCAATAATTAACCACATTTACCATTGACGCTAACACTTAACCATCTCCCTGAGACTTAAAGAGGAAGTAAACCCCTTCAAACCACTTTGACCTACAGGTAAGCCTAGATTAAGGCTTACCTGTAGGTCCAAGCAATATCTCCTAAACCTATATGGTTTAGGAGACATTTGCCCGAAAATGGGCACCGCTGTCTACGGCGCATGCGCCGTAGACAGCGGCGCGCAGGCGCACTAAATGCGGCAAGTCCAAGAATGGATTTGCCTAATTTGTCGACTCCCGTGCGCATGCGCGGGAGTGACGTCATCGCGGCTTCGCCGAATGGCAGCGTCGGAGCTGCGAGACGCGACTCCCGTGCGCATGCGCGGGAGTGACGTCATCGCGGCTTCGCCGCTGTCATTGGTCGGAGCTGCGAGACGCCACCAGCAAGATGGACACGGCGGACTACAGGGATCAGCGGCGACTTCGCTGGCTCCTGTGTCAGGTAAGTGACACATAATGAGCTACTATGCGATGCATAGTAGTCCATTATGCTTTACCTTTGCAGGGAAAAAAAGAGGAAGTAAACCCATCAGGGTTTACTTCCTCTTTAAAATGTAAATACTGTATAGCAAAAAGTTAGTATATCTCTTACCTAAACTGAAAATATAATAAAAAGCATGCATAAAACTTCTGCCAATGACAGACGTTTGTGTTTTTTCTGTGTGATATACCAGGCCTTAGCAGCCTGGTATATCACACCTTTCAGGTACCATGTGATAATGACTAGTGGGGGAAAAAACATGCATCAGTAAAGGAGCACTCTTGCCAATTTTTTATTTTTTGCCTATATCTGTCTACCTAATGGCAACTCACCTTCTAAATTTGTCCTGGTGTCCATTGTTACCAGACAGAAAGTGTTAAGAATCCAAAACTTAAACAGTTCTTAACAAGGTGAGGGGAAACATTCCAATGTTTCTAATAATAAATAATTAATTTCCTCTTACTTTCTGTTGTGTCTCCAGGACAGGAAGTGAAGGGAATTCTCCTCAATTGGATCACAAAATCAATAAAACATTGATTTTAACAATTCTCTACCCTATCGAAGCTAAAAATAGGATAATATAACCAATGAAATGATGACTTATCACTTAACCTTACCCAAATACTTCATACTTACCCTAACCTCTAGTCTATTTCCTAACACTGAATTAAACCTTTATAGCACCATACTTATCACACCCAGCACCCAAAGTTATTGGGTGTGCCAGTCCTGCTCTGATACCTAAACTCTGCCAAAAGCCTTCAGTGCTGAAAACAACCAATTTCACCACAGATTTAACCACTTGCCGACTGGCGCACGCCGATATATGTCGTCAAAATGGCACGGACAGGCAAATGGGCATACAGGTACGTCCATTTAAATTTGCCGCTGTGCCATCGCGTGCGCGCCGGTCGGGACCTCCATGAGTCAGATCGCGGGTCCCGTGGACTTGATTGCCGCGGGGATACCCGCGATCATCTCACGGGCAGAAAGAATGGGGAGGTGCTAATTTAAACAAGCCTCTCCATGTTCTGCCTAGTGACACTGTCACTGATCTCTGCTCCCTGTGATCGGAGCAGAGATCAGTGACGTGTCACACACAGCCACCCCCCTCCCCCCCACAGTTGGAAACACTCCCCGGGGCTCACTTAACCCCTACACTGCCACCTAGTGGTTAACCCCTTCACTGCCAGTGTCATTTACACAGGAATCAGTGCATTTGTATAGCACCGATTGCTGTATAAATGACAATGGTCCCAAAAATGTGTCAAAAATGTCCGACGTGTCTGCCACAATGTCGCAGTCATGATAAAATCACTGATCCACGCCATTACTAGTAAAAAAGAATTATTAATAAAAATGCCATACAACTATCCCCTTTTTTGTAAACGCTATAACTTTTGCGCAAACCAATCAAAAAATGCTTATTGTAATTTTTTTTACCAAAAATATGTAGAAGAATACGTATCGGCCTAAACTGAGGAAAAAAAATGTTTTTTTATATATTTTTGGGGGATATTTATTATAGCAAAATGTAAAAATTAAGTTTTTTTTTTAAACTGGCGCTCTTTTTTTGTTTATAACGCAAAAAATAAAAACCGCAGGGGTGATTAAATACCACCAAAAAAAAGCTCTATTTGTGGGAAAAAAAGGATGTCAATTTTGTTTGGGAGCCAAGTCGCACGACCGCGCAATTGTCAGTTAAAATGATGCAGTGCCGAATCACAAAAAGTGGTCTGGTCTTTGGCCAGCAAAATGGTCCGGGGCTTAAGTGGTCAATAGATACATGAGATCTGTAAGCTAGAACATTCTTCAACAATATTCTGTCTCTATGAAGATATTTTTTGTATTTGACCCATATCTGTAACTTTGCATTAAGCAAGGGGACCAGACAGTCCAAATTAGGAACCAGAAGGCGTGTATAATGATTCAGGGAATGTGTGCATCCATTGACAGCATTACAAAAGGCTTTAGGCTGTCATACAGAGCCTGATTTGAAATGTTCACAGTACTGGCAGAGAATGGACAGTGAATTGGTTAACTCATGAATAAGCGCTTAGGAGGAATTAGATGATGACACCCCATGTACAGGCTCCGTACACAAAGAATTTGTTGTTGGAAGCAGCGTGCTCTTTTCTAGACCTATAGAGCAGTGGTCTCCAGATGTGGCCTTTTGCTTGCCTTTATCTGGTCCTTGGGGCACTCGTCATCCCAATGATATGAGACAATATTCTGCCATCAACAATAGGGCACCATTACTCCCACTGATCTCAACAATGGGGCACCATTTCTCCCACTGATATCAACAACGGGGCACTCTTTCTCCCACTGATATCAACAATGGGGTGCCATTTCTCCCACTGATATCAACAATGGGGTGCCATTTCTCCCACTGACACCAACAATGGGGCACCATTTCTTCCACTGACACCAACAATGGGGCACCATTTCTTCCACTGACACCAACAATGGGGCGCCATTTCTTCCACTGACACCAACAATGGGGTGCCATTTCTCCCACTGACACCAACAATGGGGCACTATTCCTTCCCCTAATACCAAAGATGGGGCACGGCTTACTCTCACTGATGCCAGAAAAAAATTCTATCCCTGCTGGCCATAGTCCAGCACCCCTAAAGCCAGAAGTACAGTAAACTGGCCATTTGTTTACAAAGTTTGGAGACCCCTGCTATAGAGCATTGAACTGTCTAGTCCAGCAATCGAGAACCCGAGAGGAGGAGATGGTGTATATTTGGCTTACAGTCCTCTATTTCTGCAGCTCCTGCACACCTTTCACAGAAAATTCAACAGCTCCCTTAACCTGGGAGTATGTAGAGCTGACCAGGCAAGGCAAACAAAATGGACTGTTCGGTAACTTTACAATCTGCATTATTAACAAATTCCTGATATTTCACAATATATACAATTTTTTGAACATATACTTCTACAGGGCTGAGAGACAGATGCGAGCCAATCCGCCAGCCCCATAGAAGTCTATGGGAGTCTACTGCACATACATGGACAGTGGGTGAAGAATGTTAGCACAAAGGATGTAAACATTGCAGAAGACCTTGGTGGGGAGAATGTGGTATGGAGCTTTGGGGGTGAGGTGGAAGGTGGCATAAGGGGTTGGGCTATTTCAGTTTGGGAGTGTGGAGGCAGAAGGGTAAGAAAAGTTTCCGTACCCTGTAACCTCCAGTGAAATGGTTTTGCCAATATTGGAATGTAAGCAGCCTACAGGCTGAAAGAAGCATTTCCTTAGGCAGGGTCGAATTTCAAAAGAATTTTCTTTTGAAAAATCTTATCTAAGAATTTTTGTTCGAATTTCCCACCATTAGCGGGCTGTAGCAACAGCTGAATTTCTAATCAATGATGGGAGAATCGTGTGAAAACAGTAATAGAAAAAGAAATGTGCATGTACAAGAAAAAAAAATTCCCGGAAGGAAAAGAAGATTCCCAGCCACGAAAATTCTTTTCTGTAGCAACATGAGGTGAAATTGAAGGCTTGGTTGGTTGAATTTCAAAATCAATGGTGGCAACATCAGATTACAAAACGCATGAAATTTCAGATTTTCAAAAGAAAATTATTTTGAAATTTGACCATGTACTTTACTTTGCCTTTACTCTTCCCCACTGATCAGACTACAACATTGTACAAGGTGAGAGGTTTCAGATGATCAGGGGCTAAGTTAAGGATGCCTGAAGAAAGATGGTTCCATCTTCCCAGAGCGAAAAGCAGATGAAGGTATTGTCAAGGGGAGTACTGTGATCTCTGTTATGGGCTCATTTGTATATGCTTTGACTTCAACACACATTGAAGTGTCTACCGCTTCAACATGCTTTTTTTTATGTGTTTTTGATGCTTCTGTGATGCTTCGATGATGCTTTTATGAAGCTTTAATGAAGCTTGGCAGATGCCCTCTGTATGTGTTGATATCTCATACTTGCAATTTCTCCAAATCAAAGCGAAGCTAAAGTTGAATTAAAGCCTCTCAAAAGCTGCAGGCGCTTCAAGTGCCCAACAACATGGGAGTGGGTAGATGCGGTAGAGGAAATATATAATATGGAAAGCCTGAATCTGAGAGAAGAAGAGGAAAGGGTAACATTTTTAAAAAAATGGAGAGGTTGGAAACAATTTAAGCGAGACTGGAGTTACTCCGCACAATTAAGACCATAAAGACCAGGTTATCAGGAGTAGGGACACTACTGACATGGGGATAGGGGTGGAGGGGGGGGGGGGGGGGTAGTATTACTTTAGTGAATAATGGGAGTAAGATGTAAGAATAGTTTTAAGATTATGAAATAAAAGTTTTATAAACATTTTTATTTAATTACATAAGTAAGCAATAAGAAAATAGCCACAATGATGTGAAGATTAATTTTAAGAGACAACAATGAGCGTCAAGTTGATTTATAGTCTCAGGTGAAGATTCGCTGACGTGGCAAAAAAAAAAAAAAAAAGCTGCAGGCGCTTCAAGTGAGCTTTGCCATAGAATTCTATGGAGGCTTTGAGGACCCATTCAAGCACCACTAGAGCGACATGGGGTATCATTTTTGAAGCCAGAGCAAAGCAAAGCAAAAGCAAGGTGTAAACAGGACTGTAAGCTAACCATTTTATTTAGTGACAGGGGCTTTGACTGGCATTCAGAGAGCTTTAACAAAGCCTGTCCAAATCCATGTTTTGAAGCAAGTGTAAACTAGCCCTAAAGCAGGGGTGCCCAACCTTTTGAAGAGCGAGGGCCACTTAAGCGACTTAGTAACCAGTCGCGGGCCACAATGAGCAGATGACAGTTCTGCATCCACTCTGCATATGCAAAGCTGACACAGACACAGCCCACTCTACTCTATGGGCCCTCTCATCTGATCAAATGGAAGGGGACAGATCCACATTTTTTTAGCAGATCGGATTGGAAGGAGGCAGGTGTAAACGGACACAAGTCTGTTTACATCTGCTGCTCCATAGAGATGAATTGAGGGTCCGATTGGGTCAGACAGATCATGTTAAGGGGCCTAAGGCTACTTTTACACTAATGGTCTGCGGTCTACCTGTACCTGTGACTTTTCCTGCAGGTTAGCTGTACTTTGCCATAGAATTCTATCATATCCTACAGGTGTGGTCTACTTTCTGAAAGTGCACCAAACCCACAGGTAAAACCAGAAGTCTATGGCTCAGTGCACTGTGGATCAGTTTAAAAGCAGCCCAGTAACCACTGCAGAACAGATATGTCCATATATATATAGCGATACCCTCACTTAAGAGGGCCGCAAGTTTGGTTTGGGTCCTGAGCACAGCTCCGCCAACCCCCCGGCAATCTGCACTACCCACTCTGGCACAGTTAGTATCTAGCAATACACATTAAATCACTTATACTCTAAATATGTGTGTGTGCGTGCGTGGGTAACTCAAGCTCATAGACAATCTTTCAAAGTATATAACTGACTTTACTTATTATTTTTATGAAAGGAATAACATGAATCAAACATTTGGATTGCAACACATAATCAGGTCCCTGCAGTAACCAGTAATAAAGATAAAAAGAGTAATCAGCATAATAAATTATTGCTATGCAACTCTAGCGCTGCCCTTTTTCAGCTACTTCCCCACATGGGTAAACACCCAGCACTGTCTACCTATGCAGTCAGGCCTGACTGATCTAGATGGAAGTCCAGTAAAACAATATTTGCTAGCAATCTTTCGGTGGTGCACTTGAAGAACAACTTTGTAATCCAAACGAATAATAAAGATAAAGCATCTGTCTTTAAACAGCTCTCACCACCCGGACAAGTCCAAGTCCGGTTTCTCTGCCTTTTCGTCTAGGAACAGGAATCCACCGACCTCCGAGTCTTCAATCCTTCTGGTGTACAGCAGCAAGGAATGAGAAAATGTCTCTCAGGTGCAACTAGGCTGGCAGAGAGCTCTTTGGAAAAGAGCACAAGGCCCAGGCTTCAGGCCTTGTGCCTCAGCAGTTCAGCACAGATCTCCTCTTGCTTGAAGAGAGGGGGGTGTCCAAAGAGAGCGAACTAGGCCTCTCCCCCTCCTTATATTTCCTCCCCCATAAGTCTCTGGGGCATAACTCAAAGCATCCTGGGAACCAGCGGGGTTCTGGGAACAGTAGTTTTATAGTTCTTAAAGAGACCCCGCTACACACTCCCCCCACTTAAACTCTTTGGTCCCCAAAGATAAACTTTTAACACATATCCTGTACCAATTTTGAAAGTGCTGAGTATGATGTTGGTACAGGGAATTTCCACCAAAACTCAGAGGTGGGATTCCCTGTCCCACAGGTCACACTGACATGAGTGGCCTGCCTAACTGTGCCAGAGAGTGAGCTGGGGTTGCCCTCCACCAAATGGTCAGTGGAAGGATTAGAGCGTTCAGCACTTCTTCTAGCAGTCACAACAGAGTCCTCAGAGCTCTCTCCCATTTGAGAGTAGGTTAGCTTCTTGGGGGGTCTCACAACTCGGCGAGCTCTCTGTTCTCTTGGGACTTCAGGCTCTGGTGCCACAGGCTCTACTTCAGGAACACATTCTGACAGCATCACTGGTTCTGGAACATCAGTTCCTTCCTCTTCTGAGTAAATGCTAGGGATATCTGCCCAGCCTTCAGGCACACCACTAGATGGAATGAACTCTGTAGCTTCTGGGTTCAGTGTCCCATCCTGTGTATCCTCAGTAGGTGGGAGATCTATGGCAGAATTTCCTGGAGTTGATGAAGGCCACAGCCACTCAAGCTCTCCTCTTCCACCTTCACCTTGTTGGGAATCTTGTCCATCTCTAACCCGGGAGGTCTGAGACCGAGTGCTAGGTCCTGGGGTATCCAGAATGGAAACAGATTCAGGTGGATCTCTCACTGGAGGTATTCTGACTGCTTCAGTAAGCGGGAGCAAATGATTCCTGTGCCAAGTTTTCAAGGGCCCCACTTTCCCCTCTGGTTTTAGCTTATATACAGGCAATCCAGGTAGCTTTCTGCAAATGACATAGGGCTCCGATCTCCATCTATCAGCAAGCTTGTGCTTCCCAGGGATCCCCAGATTGCGTAGCAGTACACGGTCCCCAGGCTGCGGGTCTTGCACTCGAACCTTCAGATCGAAGTTCCTCTTGTTGCAGGCTCCCCTTTGGTCCAAGGCCACCTGAGCTTGTTCATGGGCCACTTTCAAATTGTGTCTAAGTCGGTCCACATATCCCTTGTGGGAGGTAGCAGAGGCATGGTCTAGGGAAATGCCAAAGGCCAGATCCACCGGCAATCTTGCTTCTCTCCCAAACATGAGCCGGTAGGGGGAGTAACCCGTCACATCACTTGTGGTGCAGTTGTAAGCGTGCACCAGAGCTGATATGTGTTGGCTCCAGTGTTGCTTCTTCTCTGTCTCTAGAGTTCCAAGCATGTTTAGTAAGGTCCGATTAAACCTCTCAGGTTGGGCATCTCCTTGTGGATGATAAGGTGTAGTCCTGGTCTTCTCTACTCCCAATGAGTCCAGTAGGTTCCGGATCAGACGACTCTCAAAGTCCCTTCCTTGGTCTGAGTGGATTCTCTGTGGTAATCCATAGTGGACAAAGTATTTTTCCATGAGCACCTTGGCCACAGTGGAGGCCTTTTGGTCTTTGGTGGGGAAAGCCTGGGCATAACGGGTGAAATGATCGGTTACCACCAGAACATTTCCCAATCCACTCAAATCGGGTTCGAGGCAGAGAAAGTCAATGCACACCAGATCCATTGGACCCTGACTCTGTAGGTGGCCCATTGGGGCAGCTTGATGGGGTAGAGTCTTCCTCTGGATGCATCGTGCACAAGAACGGCAATATTCCTCCACTTCTGCCCTCATACAGGGCCAATAGAACCGGCTTCTGACAAGCTGAAAAGTTCTCTCCGCCCCTAGATGGCCATGCTGTTCATGTAAGGCAATTAGTACCGTCTCTCGGTGCTTCTCTGGGAGAAACAACTGCCACTTATCTTCTGAGTTATCAGAGGGGCCCCTTCGGTAGACCACTCCCTGATGTACTTGTAGCTTATCCAACTCTTTCCTCAGCAGGCGAGCCTCCTTGGAAGGGTGATGTTGAAGTCCCTCTGGATTCTCATTCTCCAAAGCTTCAAGGACCAATCTCCCCATGGGGTCTTCCAATTGGTCATAGCTCAGCTCCTTTCTGGACAGCTTTGGCAGGAGTTCCTCTGCTAGTTGAATTACCCCACAGTAGGGTTGAGGGACTCCCACTGCGGTGACTCCTATCTCCTCTGCTCTGGAGCCCCCTCTTGCTTGAAACTCAGCACCCTGACAGAGTGCTCGCACTCCTTCCGGTGCTACCTGAGTCCAGTCTTCCCAGTCATCGACCATGACATGAGATCTTCGGGACAGGGCATCTGCATCCCTATTTCCAGCCCCTGGTCTGTATTTTAGACTGAAGTTGAATCCGGATAATGCAGCCAACCATCTGTGTCCGGTTGCATCTAACTTTGCAGTAGTGAAGAGGTAGGTCAGAGGATTGTTATCTGTCTTTACGGTAAACTCCGCCCCATAGAGATAGTCCTTCAGTTTGTCTACTACTGCCCATTTGAGGGCCAAGAACTCCAATTTATGAGTGGGGTAGTTCTTCTCCGAGGGAGTCAGGCTCCGGCTCACATAGGCCACTGGTCGCAGCTGCTCTTCATGCTCTTGATAGAGCACTCCGCCTAGGCCCTCATGACTGGCATCGACATGTAGCTCATATGGTCTGGTGGGGTCGGCATAGGCCAGGACTGGGGCCGTGGTAAGGCTCCTCTTCAAGGTTCGGAAAGCCTCTTCACACCTTGGGCTCCACTGATCTTGAACCGACTCACCGGCCCTCCTGGGTCCCAAACCATCCTCTTCTCCTTTAGTCTTGAGCAATTCGTTCAGTGGCTTGGCAATCCAGGCAAACCCATCCACAAATCTTCTATAATAGGAGCAGAACCCCAGGAAAGATCTGAGCTCTGTGACTGTTGTCGGTCTTGGCCAAGAGGTAACTGCCTCCAACTTCTCAGGGTCTGTAGCCACTCCCTTTTCAGACACTATGTGTCCCAGATAGTTCACAGAGGATTGGTAAAACCGACACTTCTCGGGAGAAAGCTTGAGTCCCTCTTCGCTGAGTCTTCTCAACACCTTCTCCAACCTGGCCTCATGTTCTTCCAAAGTCTTCCCGAAGACAATGACATCGTCCAAGTACACAAGGACTTCTATGAGGTTCATGTCTCCAACGGTCTTCTCCATGAGGCGTTGAAAGGTAGCAGGGGCTCCAGACAGGCCCTGAGGCATTCTGTTGAATTCAAAGAATCCCACTGGGGTTATGAAAGCTGTCTTCTCTCGGTCTTCCTGGTGCATGGGGATTTGGTAGTATTACTCTTGAGGTCCATTAGACTGAACCACTTGGCACCAGCCAAACTCTGTAGGGCATCCTCTATTCTCGGTGTGGTATACTGGTCAGGGATGGTCCTCCTGTTGAGAGTCCTGTAGTCAATACAAAGCCTCAACGACCCATTCTTTTTCCTGACCACCACTATGGGGGAAGCATAGGGACTTCTAGACTCCCGAATCACACCAGTCTTCTTCAACTCCGCAAGCTGCTCCCTCAGATCCTCCAGGTCAGCTAGAGGGACCCGCCTAACCCTTTCCCTGAAGGGTTTGTCTTCTTGGAGGCGGATTCGGTGGGTGGCACTCCTGGCACATCCAACATCAAACTCATCCTTTGAGAAAATCCTCTCCCATCTAGTCAGCTGGGCCTTGGCTCTCTCCTTCCAGGCTCCAGGTAGGTCCGGGTTCTCCATGGAAAGTTTTTCCCAAACATCTCCTCCTTCACCCGTTCCTTTTACTTCAGACCAGCTGACTGGGGCCGCAGGACTCACCTGCCCCAACAGCATTCTGGCAGGGATCTCTATGGGTCTCTCCGTAGGGTTTCTCACACTCACTGGGACTCTTCCTCGAGCCTTCTTCAGGGCCTTGATTGAAATCACTTCCGGTATCACTTCCAGGCCTGAGTGATCCTCCCTTGGATCGGATTCCAGCATGACAAAGGGGCCAGGCTGCTCCCAGGTAAGCTTCACCGTGGCCCTGAGGCAGGCTACCTCTCCGGGCTGCAGCACCACTCCCTCTCTCCCAAGTCTCCACACCTTCCCTATCCCCTCTCCTGGGGTCTTCTGCTCTAGGACCAACCGTTGGTAGGCTGGGATGGATATTGGGATCTTGATGGTTACTCGTCTCCACTAGAGGGGTCAGAAGTCTTCGCACCAGATCCGTATTGGTCCCTATGATGAGGGACATCTTGCTGGCCCCGGGCGGTCTAGGACACACAACTGCCAGGGTGTCAAACACCTCCGTTTTCCCTGCCACAGATGGATCGAAGTTCAGCTTTATGGGCAGGTAACCATCGTAGGGGAAACTCTGAGTTCCAAGGCCCCATATCTCCAGCTCTTCTATCTTCTGTATAGGCAAATGGCTCAAGTGCCTATCATAGAAGTCTCTGTACAACAAAGTCACTTGAGCTCCAGTGTCCAGGAGGGCCTTCGTGTAGACTCCTTCCACCTGGATGGAGACAGTGGGGGACGGGCCGACCAATTCTTCTGGGAAGGGCCGGGTTGAGGCCACCCTCTTCTGGGGACCCGTCTTCATCCAGTTGGTTTTTGACTTTACTCTTTTTCGAGCCTGGTATGCATTGACCCTCCCCACAGTAATGGGAGTACAAACCCGCCGAGGGATGTTATTGTCTCTTATTTGTAGACATTCCTTCTGAGGGGTCTGGTTTCCTCTCTCTCTCTTCCTTCTATTCAGTTTGGAGTTCACTGAAAGGCATGGGCACCCGGTTGACTCCCTCACCGGGGCCCTCTGAAGTTTCCCGCCGGCTGGCGGTTATCTATCTTCTTCTTCTTGGGACTGGAACATCTACTGGCGAAGTGGCCACTGCCCCCGCAGTTGTAGCATAGCATCTCTTCTCGGTCTCGAGTGGGGCTTGGTGTTGGTGTATCTGGAAACAACTCCCTCCTAGGACTTAGTTTCTGGGCTCCCCCTTGACCTTTCGCCATCATAGCAGTCAACATCTCCATCACCTGGGACATCTGTAATTTCAAAGTGTCCAGCTCCTTATCTCTAGCGGGAGTCATGGCCGGTGTAACTATTGCTACCGGTTGGTTGACGGGCTCGGTGAGATGTTCTTCCCTTTTCTCTTCCAGTAGGGCCTCTTCCTCTCTGATCATTCGGATGAGGTCAGTGTACTCCAGATTCTTCCCATCCAGTCAGGCACGCAGTGTCCATGCAATAGGATCCATGGGTTGAGCTCCCCTCAGTACCTGTTGAGCACGGGCCTCATCTACTTTTCCTGGGCTGATCCCCTTCTTTAGGATCATCCTATGCAGGATTTTATCTAAACGTCCCATGTAGTCTGATAGTTTTTCACCTTTCTTCTGGTAGCAATGCTCTAACTGATAAGCAAGCTCAGAGATTTTCTCTGTCCCACCAAACACAGTCTGTAGTACATCTAGGTACTCCTGCGCATTACAGTCTGTCCTGCTCATCTTCAGGTTGCGAACGGCCTCTAGAGCAGGCCCCTTTAGACTTTCCACAATCCTCTGCTTCTTTCTGTGCTCTGGAACTTCCCATTCCTCTAGTGCCTGAGTTGCGCTATCTAACCAATCTTCAAATCCCTCTTCTTCCGAAGGTACAGGTTTCCTCCCGGAAAACATCCGGAGTTTTCTGTACCCCGACATCGGGTAATCTGTGGGATCCTTCTTGCACTGGGCCACAATCTCCCCCAGGACAGCACACAGTTCTGCGCTAAGGGTGGCCGGTGCTGATCTGAGACTCTCGGGTGAGGTACGGGCCGCAGCCTGCGGTGATCCCGTTGGCGATGGCTCCTCCTTTGTTGCGTGCGCCAACCTATAGGATCTGTTGTCTTGTGTCCGTACACGGTTGCGCTTGCAAGCCTCCGGCATCCCATCCCAGTATTCCACTAGCGCATACTGATATAAGATGTCTGGGTCTGATTTTATCTCCATCACGCATGGTTCATGGTCTGGGGACACTGACTTCATTAACTCCTCTACGGTCTCTGTCGACCATTTCTCCCCTGGGAGGCTAATGACCACTGACTGACTTGGGTCGGCCTTAGCCGCTTCACACCACGCTCTGACTCCCTGTGGGTCCATGCCGGTACCTCTGGCGTGTTCACCGCTGTCTCAGAAATCCCGGATTTACGAGCCCCCACGTATAGCGATACCCTCACTTAAGAGGGCCGCAAGTTTGGTTTGGGTCCTGAGCACAGCTCCGCCAACCCCCCGGCAATCTGCACTACCCACTCTGGCACAGTTAGTATCTAGCAATACACATTAAATCACTTATACTCTAAATATGTGTGTGTGCGTGCGTGGGTAACTCAAGCTCATAGACAATCTTTCAAAGTATATAACTGACTTTACTTATTATTTTTATGAAAGGAATAACATGAATCAAACATTTGGATTGCAACACATAATCAGGTCCCTGCAGTAACCAGTAATAAAGATAAACAGAGTAATCAGCATAATAAAGTATTGCTATGCAACTCTAGCGCTGCCCTTTTTCAGCTACTTCCCCACATGGGTAAACACCCAGCACTGTCTACCTATGCAGTCAGGCCTGACTGATCTAGATGGAAGTCCAGTATAACAATATTCACTAGCAATCTTTCGGTGGTGCACTTGAAGAACAACTTTGTAATCCAAACGAATAATAAAGATAAAGCATCTGTCTTTAAACAGCTCTCACCACCCGGACAAGTCCAAGTCCGGTTTCTCTGCCTTTTCGTCTAGGAACAGGAATCCACCGACCTCCGAGTCTTCAATCCTTCTGGTGTACAGCAGCAAGGAATGAGAAAATGTCTCTCAGGTGCAACTAGGCTGGCAGAGAGCTCTTTGGAAAAGAGCACAAGGCCCAGGCTTCAGGCCTTGTGCCTCAGCAGTTCAGCACAGATCTCCTCTTGCTTGAAGAGAGGGGGGTGTCCAAAGAGAGCGAACTAGGCCTCTCCCCCTCCTTATATTTCCTCCCCCATAAGTCTCTGGGGCATAACTCAAAGCATCCTGGGAACCAGCGGGGTTCTGGGAACAGTAGTTTTATAGTTCTTAAAGAGACCCCGCTACACATATATATATACAGGGCAGGACTTAGGGTGGTTGGGGCCCCTGGGCTTGAGTCACTTTCGGGCCCTACCTTCCATACATTACCGTATTTATCGGAGTATAACACGTACCCCAAGTTTAGGAGGGAATTTTAAGGAAAAAAAAACTTTTAGGAGGGAAGTTTAAGGAAAAAACATTTAAATGCCCATTAATGCAGCCTTATCAGTGTCCATCTGCAGCCTTGCCGATCCATCTGCAGCCTTGTCATTGTAGTCTTGAAGTTTAAAAATGACACCGCCAAGATACAGAGTCCTGTGTATCTCGGCGGCTCTCGGGTCCTCTTGGCGGTGTAACGACATATTCGGCGACCCATCACAGTTTGCTACGGAAGAGGTGTTCCGTTGCCACCATCTTGTTACACCCCACACTCGTCCACAGTAAAGATACACTAAGAAGGGGTAAAGTGGACATGTTGTTACACCCACCAGATTTTTGCATTTTACATGTATTTATAACAGTAAAGACAATTTATATAGTGAAATACAGGACTTATAACTCCGTCTGACTACTTAGATCTTGAATTTTAAAAGCAGCGGCAACCCTGCCCATCTCACAGGTTTGCTAATCTGACAGAAGTTTTCTGCTTTTAAAATTCAACATCTAAGTAGTCAGACGGAGTTGTAAGTCCTGTATTTCACTATATACTAACTTTAATGTTATAAATACGTCTAAAATGCAAAACTCCAGTGGGTGCAACATGTCCGCTTTACCCCTTCTTAGTGTATCCTTACTGTGGAGGTGTAGCAAGATGGCGGAGAAGGAATGTCACTTTCGTAGCAAACTGCGATGGGTCGCCAAATATATCCTTACAGTGGCTCTCGGGTCCTCTTGCAGTCCCGAGCGGAGCTGAGTGTACTCGGCTCGGGTCAGTCAAGCCCAGTCCCTGTGTTATGTCCATCATAGGGCGGGACTGGGTGTGACTGTATGTGGAGTGGAGCCGAGTACACTCGGCTATGTATCTCAGCAGGGCCCGTGGGGCCCCTTAATGGGTGGGGCCCATGGGCTTGAGCCCAGTCAAGCCCAATGGTAAGTTCTGCCCTATATATATATATATATATATATATATATATATATATATATATATATATATATACACACACTGTGATTTTAGTAATAAATTTGCTGTCCCATGCAGAGTGCATTTGGTCTCACTCCACCTATGACAGGAGCCGGTGCTATACACTAAGCATTGGCTTATGCGGCTCTGCTCTGCAACTGCTTGCTTCCTCCACTGCTGGCTTCATTCACAACACTAATGCTCTGGCATGGCGGGTAGGCAACCTGCAATCTGGGCTTATTAACCCGCCATCCCAGAGCAGGAGGTCGTGGGCCACATCAGAGGGCTCCGCGGGCTACTGGTTGGGCACCCCTGCCCTAAAGTGATCATTAATACCTAGAATTGCTGCACTTACAATGTACTTTACCTGAAAAAACATATATGATGCTGGTCCTCTTTAAAACGGTTAACACTATATTTTGCAACCCCCCCCCCCCCCATTCTTTCCGCCCACAGCACAAGCCCAGAAGTGCTTTATGGTAAACTAATAGGCTGACGGCAGAAAAAGACCATGGGATGCATCAAGTCTGATCCATTTATCGTTTTTTTTTTTTTTATATTTTGGGGGTCCTCATTTTTTATTTTTTTTTGTATTTAGATCTATGTTTATCCTAAGCACATTACATTCATTTTCTATTGTTTTCAGTAAATTATTCCAAAATGGTTTAAAAGGCATCAAAGCTTGTTGTTGAAGAATGACACTTTTTTTTGGCACGTAAGCAATATTGCCATAGGAAAATCATTAGCTCCAGAGCACAATGGCTGCATTCATAGCAATCTGGCAAGGGCTCATCCATTTTGTCCTAATTTCCCAATAATATTGCTGACTGGGTAATTGTGTGGATATTCAGAGAAGGCTGCCTTGCACAGTGCTGGGAAAGACATTTGCATAAGAGGCTGTCTGAGCTCCCTCAGCATAGCCAATGAGGACTCTACCTCACTCAGAACCACCCTGGTTTAAGAATTATGCCGCGTACACACTCGGAATGTCCGACAGAAAAAGTCAGACGGAAGCTTTTCATCATAGATTCTGATCGCGTGTTTGCCTCATCTGACTTTTTTTTTCTAAAATTCTGACGGACCTAGAAATAGAACATGTTCTAAATATTTCCGATGGAACCAATTCCTATCGGGAAAACCGCTCGTCTGTATGCTGTTAAGACAAACCAAAAACGGCGCATGCTCTGAAGCAAGTACGAGACAGAAGCCATTGGCTACTGGCTATTGAACTTCCATTTTTTTGTCCAGTTTTACGTGTTGTACATCACCGTGTTCTTGACGATC
Organism: Lithobates pipiens; assembly: GCF_037356315.1. Taxonomy (NCBI): domain Eukaryota; kingdom Metazoa; phylum Chordata; class Amphibia; order Anura; family Ranidae; genus Lithobates; species Lithobates pipiens. The sequence goes on along the minus strand of NW_027507789.1, from coordinate 183,350,666 downwards.
GGACTTTGGTGTGATCATGTATACGCAAGCCAGTTTCAGCGGAATTCCGTCGGAAAAACCTTCAGAGTTTATTCCGATGGGAAAACCAGTCGTGTCTACAGGGCATTAGAAGGATCAAAGCAGTGGGCTGGTTGGACATAGTGGAGGCCACTTCTGCTCTTTGAAAAGGGTTTAAGAGTTTGTGCTTTGATTTTAACTACCTCAATACAGGAGAGCAGCTGACAGGGGCGGACTGACAACTCATGGGGCCCCCGGGCAATAGGAGATTATGGGGCCCCCAGGCAATCAGAGATTATAGGGCCACACAGTATACACAAACACACACAGTATACAATCACACAGTATACACAGACATGTTTCTATTGGCTGAGAAGGAACTGGAGAGGTGGGGCAGCTATAATCTCTGGATTTTTTGACCAAAGGGATGTCGGTAAGGGACATTTCAGAGACAGATATAAAAAAAAAAAAACACAGATTTTTACATACTGTCCCTGGTTTTACTGAGGCTGGCAACCCTGATGGGGCCCCCTAGTGGCCCAGGGCAATGCCTTAGTGGCTGAATGGTCAGTCTGCCCCTGGCAGCTGATCATCTATCCTCTACTCGTGTCTGTCAGATGTGAGTGAGGGAAAAGCCGATCAATGGCTCTTCCTGTTTACATCATGAGCAGCCGTAATTGGACACAGCTGATCACATGGTAAAGACCCTTCCCGTCAGAAGCGCTTTACCGAGATTGGTGTAGCGGTATTTCAGACTGACACACCGCACCGCCGATCGCCGCGATGCGCACCCCCACGGCCACGCGAGAGCAGTCGTTTTGGAGGGCCATCATATGATGTCCACTCAGAACGAGAGCCGCGCTGCCCAGCCGACATTTGAGGGGCGGCATGCAGTAAGTGGTTAAAGCTGAGGGCAACCTGACTGGGCCGGTGGGGGGTAATTGCTCAGGTCTATTTTCACTCTTAAAGCGGAGGTCCACCCTAAAATACACTCCCATGGCTATGTGTTCCCCCCTTCCCTAAACGCTCGGTAACCCCCTTACCTTCCAGCTGACTTCTTTAGTTTTTTTGCTTTTGAAATTTCCCTCCACAGTGAAATCCGGAACAGGGGAGGAGCCGATGCGGAACGGGGGCATGGCTTAATCGTCAGGTCACTCGTTCCGGTCTGCCGCATGGGCTCCTGGGACCTTTTTTTTTTTTTCTCCGGAGTCTGTGGTGTGCATAGACTCGAGATCTCGCGTGAGGCAGAGAAGGGAAGTGACGTTATATGTGACGTTGGTTATATGAGCGTTATCTTCGTTGCCATCACAACGGGGCGGGACTTCCGACGACGCCGCCCGTTGTGATGACAACCTCTGCAATTAATGGCGGCGATACTGCGCATGCGCGAGATCGGCGCTCTAACGGGCGGTGCATGCTGGTCCATCAGCATGCCCGTATCCCGGAAGAGGATGCCTGTGGGCTTCACATGCCCACAGGCAATATGGAAACGCTCGGGAGGAAAGTTTATAACTTATCCATATTCGAAAAAAGTGACAGGAAATCGATTCGAAAACTAAAGAAGTGAGTGCTTAGTTTAGTACTGTTATTGCTTGTGATACTCCTAACAAAAAAAAAACTTCCAGACAGTGGACTCCCGCTTTAACTAAACCTGACCAATCCTCTCCATAATAATCTTATCCAACTCAAAGTTAAAGTGATCTTAAAACAACAGGTTCCTTAAAGACAAAGCCCAGCCTGTAAAATGAGCATTTCCACTTAGCTTTCTGGTAAACTTTGGCACTTTTCTGCTTCCCATCTGCTCCAGATATTCCACACTTCCAGGTGTGTAAATACCTCTTTCCCCTACAACAGGCTGTCTTTCTTGTAATGTGCCAATACAGGACCCATCCAAAGTGTTAAATACCCGCAGTGGCCGAGGGGCAGCAAACATCTTAAGTTTGAGGACACAGGCCACCAAAAAGGTAAGTACAGATGTTCTTCGCTATATTTACTTTACAAGTGACATTGTGGTGACAGGATCACTTTAACATCCTAAAATTGGATACTTTCTTGTGATAGAACTCTATGGCCAGCTCTGTCACATAGAACAAGTCACATGCTCCTCCATACCTAGGAGTACTATTTATCCTTCAACTCCCCAACAATGAACAGAGCCTTGATTCTTTCTTGATTTATTGTCCAATCAGGTGGCTGGTGGAAGTCTGGTGATGTTAGGAAGATGAATTGCTTAACCACTTTCAGACCGGACCATTTTGCTGGTCAATGACCAGAGGTCTTTTTACAATTTGGCACTGTGCTGCTTTAACTGGTAATTGCGCGGTCATGCAATGTTGTACCCAAACAAAATTTGCGTCCTTTTCTTCCCACAAATAGAGCTTTCTTTTGATGGTATTTGATTGCCTCTGCGATTTTTATTTTTTGCGATATAAACGTAAAAAGACCGCAAATTTTGAAAAAAAATGATATTTTCTACTTTTTATTATTAGAAAAATCCAATAAACTCAATTTTAGTCATACATTTAGGCCAAAATGTATTCAGCCACATGTCTTTGGTAAAAAAAAAGTCAATAACTGTATATTTATTGGTTTGCGCAAAAGTTGTCACATCTACAAACTAAGGTACGTTTTCTGGAATTTACGCAGCTTTTAGTATACGACTGCCTATCTAATTTCTTGAGGTGCTAAAATGGCAGGGCAGTACAAAACCCCCCCAAATGACCCCATTTTGGAAAGTAGACCCCCTAAGGAAATTGATAAGAGGCATGTTGAGCCCATTGAATATTTTATTTTTTTGCCTCAAGCGATTGAATAATGACAAAAAAAATTTTTTTTTTTTTTTTTACACAAAGTTGTCACTAAATGATATATTGCTCACACATGCTATGGGCATATGTGAAATGACACCCCAAAATAAATTCTGCTGCTTCTCCTGAGTACGGGGATACCCAGGGGCGTAACTAGAAATCACAGGGCCCCATAGCAAAATGTTGTATGGGGCCCCCCTGCAAACAGCCCCCCCCCCACAAAAAAAATTAACTAATTCCATTAAAAAACAGATTACCATACTCATGTGGCACAGTAGAATTCGACCATGACCAGTAAGATCATTTATCAGTGACCATGACCAGTAAAATCATTTGACTGTGACCAGTAAATTCATTCATTAGTGACCGTGACCAGTAAATTCATTCATCAATGACCGGGACCAGTAAATTCATTCATCAATGACAGGTACCAGTAAATTTATTCATCAGTGACCAGTAAATTAATTTATCAGTGACAGTGACCAGTAAATTCATTCATCAATGACAGTGACCAGTAAATTCATTCATCAATGACAGTGACCAGTAAATTCATTCATCAATGACCGTGACCAGTAAATTCATTCATCAGTGACTAGTAAATTCATTTATCAGTGGCCGTGACCAGTAAAATCATTCGACCGTGACCAGTAAATTCATTCATCAGTGACTGACCAGTAAATTCATTTATCAGTGACCGTGACCAGTAAATTCATTCATTAGTGACTGACCAGTAAATTCATTCATCAGTGACCATGACCAGTAAATTCATTTATCAGTGACAGTGACCAGTAAATTCATTCATCAATGACAGTGACCAGTAAATTCATTTATCAGTGACCGTGACCAGTAAATTCATTCATTAGTGACTGACCAGTAAATTCATTCATCAGTGACCATGACCAGTAAATTCATTCATCAGTGACCAGTAAATTCATTTATCAGTGACAGTGACCAGTAAATTCATTCATCAATGACAGTGACCAGTAAATTCATTCATCAATGACCGTGACCAGTAAATTCATTCATCAATGACCGTGACCAGTAAATTCATTCATCAGTGACCAGTAAATTAATTTATCAGTGACCGTGACCAGTAAAATCATTAGACCGTGACCAGTAAATTCATTCATCAGTGACTGACCAGTAAATTCATTCATCAGTGACCATGACCAGTAAATTCATTCATCAGTGACTGACCAGTAAATTCATTCATCAGTGACCAGTAAAATCATTTGACCGTGACCAGGAAATTCATTCATCGATGACCGTGACCAGTAAATCCATTTATCAGTGACCAGTAAATTCATTTATCAGTGACAGTGACCAGTAAATTCATTCATCAGTGACAGTGACCAGTAAATTCATTCATCAATGACCGTGACCAGTAAATTCATTTATCAGTAACAGTGGCCAGTAAATTCCTTCATCAATGACAGTGACCAGTAAATTCATTCATCAATGACCGTGACCAGTAAATTAATTCATCAGTGACCAGTAAATATATTTATCAGTGACCGTGACCAGTAAATTCATTCATCAGTGACCAGTAAATTCATTTATCAGTGACCGTGACCAGTAAAATCATTTGACCGTGACCAGTAAATTCATTCATCAGTGACTGACCAGTAAATTCATTTATCAGTGACCGTGACCAGTAAATTCATTCATTAGTGACTGACCAGTAAATTCATTCATTAGTGACTGACCAGTAAATTCATACATCAGTGACCATGACCAGTAAATTCATTCATCAGTGACCATGACCAGTAAATTCATTCATCAGTGACCGTGACCAGTAAATTCATTCATCAGTGACCGTGACCAGGAAATTCATTCATCAGTGACCGTGACCAGTAAATTCATTCATCAGTGACCGTGACCAGGAAATTCATTCATCAGTGACCGTGACCAGTAAATTCATTCATCAATGACCGTGACCAGGAAATTCATCCATCAGTGACCGTGACCAGGAAATTCATTCATCAGTGACCGTGACCAGTAAATTCATTCATCAGTGACCGTGACCAGTAAATTCATTCATCAGTGACCGTGACCAGGAAATTCATTCATCAGTGACCGTGACCAGTAAATTCATTCATCAGTGACCGTGACCAGGAAATTCATTCATCAATGACCGTGACCAGGAAATTCATTCATCAGTGACAGTGACCAGTAAATTCATTCATCAGTGACAGTGACCAGTGCAGGACATTAATACAAAAATTACTGTGACCAGTGCAGGACATTTACCCCCTCCCCCCCGCCATGCTGCATATTAGAAAAATCAGTCAAACTCACAGACAGTTCAGAATGCAGTCTGGCCCCATCACTGCATCAGCTTAATTTAGCTTGTACGGTACCTCTGGAACTGTAGTCTGCAAATTCTGCAATCAAGTGAGGGCATTGACTGGTTCCTCCTCGGCGGTGCTTCCTGGCTCCTCTTGTATGCAGGCTGCAGTAGCTCAGCAGTAGCTCAGCATAGCATAGCTCAGTAGCTCCGCCCATCGAGCCTCCGGCCGAGTGACGTCACGACGGGGCTGACGCCGGTGTTCTAGGCAGGACAGAAGCTTGCCAATGCCGAGCCCCGGACTACTCGGCATCGGGCTTTGGCTAAGGGCACCATTCGGCAGCGGTCCCCACTAGGCTGCGGGCCCCATAGTGACTGCGGGCCCCATAGCGACCGCGTGGGTTGCTATGGCGGTAGTTCCGCCACTGGGGATACCACATATGTGGGACTTTTTGGGAGCCTAGCTTTAATTTTTTTATATTTCTTTTCACAAAGTTGTCACTAAATGATATATTGCTCACACATGCCATGGGCATATGTGAAATGACACCCCAAAATAAATTATGCTGCTTCTCCTGAGTACGGGGATACCACATGTGTGGGATTTTTTGGGAGCCTAGCCGCGTACGGGGCCCCGAAAGCCAAGAACCGCCTTCAGGTTTTCTAAGGGCGTAAATATTTGACTTCACTCCTCACTACCTATTACAGTTTTGAAGGCCATAAAATGCCAAGATGGCACAAAACTCCCACAAATTACCCCATTTTAGAAAGTAGACACCCCAAGCTATTTGCTGAGAGGCATGTTGAGTCCATGGAATATTTTATATTTGGCACAAGTTGCGGGAAAATTACAAACTTTTATTTTTTTTTCACAAAGTTGTCACTAAATGATATATTGCTCACACATGCTATGGGCATATGTGAAATGACACCCCAAAATAAGTTCTGCTGCTTCTCCTGAGTACAGGGGATACCACATATGTGGGACTTTTTGGGAGCCTAGCCGCGTACGGGGCCCCGAAAACCAAGCACCGCCTTCAGGCTTTCTAAGGGAGTAAATTTTTGACTTCACTCCTCACTACCTATTACAGTTTTGAAGGCCATAAAATGCCAAGATGGCACAAACCCCCCCCAAATGACCCCATTTTGGAAAGTAGACACCCCTAAATTTAGGGGTACACTAGTGAGACTCACAGGTAAAAAAGCACCTAGGCTGTCAGCGACTGTATCAAAACGCTACAAGAAAAACTGTTAGCGATCGCAGGGATCAGGCCTGACTCTGCGAACGCTGCAGTTATGCGTGTTGTGTTTTGTAAGTGACAGTGATCGATCGATACTGCACTTGGGTGGGCTGGTCTGGGCTTGGCGGAGGGGCTAAACGCAGGTGCTAGCAGGTATCTGGGCTGATCCCGCTAACAATGCGTTTTGGGAAACCTAAACTGCTGGCAACGCTAATATAGATCTGATCAGATACTATATTACTAAGGGAGGTGTATGCTTTGTGCGTGGGTGTTAGCGGTACTGGCACTAACCTGACGCTGCCTGGGGCGACGCAGACCTTATCTGACCCTCAAACTTATATCACCCGCCGGGTGATCAGGGGGTTAAACCTTTATTAGGTAATAAATGGCGGGTGCCCTGAAACTATAAAAAAAATAACTAACCAACCAGCGTCACCTGTAACAGTTATATGGTGATCACTGGTGAAAGGGTTAACTAGGGGGCAATCAGGGGGCTTTATGCGGTAGTATATGGGGGTCCCTGGCGCTATAAAAAGCTGCGGCGAACCTAAATACCTACCTGCCTAACTAGCGTCACCTGTGACACTAATACAGCGATCAGAAAAACGATCGCTTATTAGGCTGGGTTCACACTGGAGCGATGCGGGAACGCCACGAATCCGCGGCGGGTTCCCGCATCGCATGCCTCCTGGAGGCAGTTCACACTGCCCTATGCGAACTGCTGGGAGTGTCAGTGAAATGTTAATGACACCCCCAGATTAGTTCGCATATCGCAGTGCGATCTGCAAACTCGGATCGCATGGTGTGAACACCCATGCGATCCGATTCTGCTGCGGACCAAAAAAAGGGTCCCGTGCGAGTTTGCGGCGGGTGCGACACGAATTCAGCCATACTATCTGTATGGCTGAACTCGAATCGCACAGAGATCGGATGTGATTTGCACTGCAGTGCGGTGCGAATCACATCTGTTCTCATAAACCGCTGCAATGTTAACCCAGCCTTAGTGACACTGGCGACGGGGGGTGATCACGGGGTTAAACCTTTATTGGGGGGGTTAGGGGGGTACCTTAGAACTAAAGGGGGCTAACCCTAACTGCCCTAACAGTTATTACAGTCACAAATGACACCCGCCGGGTGATCAGGGGGTTAAACCTTTATTAGGTAATAAATGGCGGGTGCCCTGAAACTATAAAAAAATAACTAACCAACCAGCGTCACCTGTAACAGTTATATGGTGATCACTGGTGAAAGGGTTAACTAGGGGGCAATCAGGGGGCTTTATGCGGTAGTATATGGGGGTCCCTGGCGCTATAAAAAGCTGCGGCGAACCTAAATACCTACCTGCCTAACTAGCGTCACCTGTGACACTAATACAGCGATCAGAAAAATGATCGCTTATTAGGCTGGGTTCACACTGGAGCGATGCGGGAACGCCACGAATCCGCGGCGGGTTCCCGCATCGCATGCCTCCCGGCGGCAGTTCACACTGCCCTATGCGAACTGCTGGGAGTGTCAGTGAAATGTTAATGACACCCCCAGATCAGTTCGCATATCGCAGTGCGATCTGCAAACTCGGATCGCATGGTGTGAACACCCATGCGATCCGATTCTGCTGCGGACCAAAAAAAGGGTCCTGTGCGAATTTGCGGCGGGTGCGACGCAAATTCAGCCATACTATCTGTATGGCTGAACTCGAATCACACAGAGATCGGATGTGATTTCCACTGCAGTGCGGTGCGAATCACATCCGCTCTCATAAACCGCTGCAATGTGAACCCAGCCTTAGTGACACTGGCGACGGGGGGTGATCACGGGGTTAAACCTTTATTGGGGGGGTTAGGGGGGTACCTTAGAACTAAAGGGGGCTAACCCTAACTGCCCTAACAGTTATTTCAGTCACAAATGACACCAATGCAAAAAAAAATAAAAAATGCAATTGGTGTCACTGTGACTGGGGGGGCAGGGGTAATTGGGGGGGTGATCGGGGGGTGAAGGGGGGGGTGTGAGTGTGCCTGGCATGTTCTACTGTGTAGTGTCGTGTTGGTGCAACTCACCGATCCTCTCTCCTCGGTGCCGGAACGAAAAATACCGACACGGAGGAGAGATTACATCACTTCCTCTCCTGTGTTTACATTACAGGAGAGGAAGTGATGTCACGCCTCACTTCCATTCGTCAGGAGCGATCGCGAGGGGGTGGCCATGAACGAATGGCCGCCCCCTCATCCCGGATCGCTCCTGAACGGATACCGACCGCCGCAGGCACCGGGGGGGGCCCGATCGGGCCCCCCACCCGCGGGAAGGCAGGGACGTATATATACGCCCATATGCCTGCCCGTGCCATTCTGTCCACGTATATCGTCGTGCGGCGGTCGGCAAGTGGTTAAAGTGATTGTAAAGGCTCATTTAAAAAACAAAACAAACATGTTTTACTTAGCTCCTCTGTGCAGTTGGATTTGCACAGAGCAGCCTGGATCCTCCTCTTCTCGGGTCCCTCTTCGCTACACCTGGCTACTCCCTCCTGCCGAGCGCCCCTACAGCCAGCATCTTCTAATGGGGGCACCTGAGCCGTGTTACAGCTCCCTGTATCTATTCAGACATGGAGCCCTGACCCGGCCCTGCCACCTCTCTCCCCTGATTGGCTGACTTTAACTGACAGCCACGGGAACAATGGCGCCGCTGCTGTGTCTCAGCCAATCAAGAGGAGTGTCCTGGATGGCTTAGACCAGTGATGGCGAACCTTGTCACTCCAGATGTTTTGGAACTACATTTCCCATGATGCTCATGCACACTTCAGTGTGGTTGAGCATCATGGGAAATGTAGTTCCAAAACATCTGGGGTGCCAAGGTTCGCCATCACTGGCTTAGACACTCGTGGACATCCCTGGAGAGAGATAAGGCTCAGGTAAGTAATTAGGGGGTGCTGGGGGGGGGCTACTACACACAGAATGTTTTTTTTTTAACTTAAAGAGGAACTGCAGTCTGCTCACATAATTTGTAATAAAAACATCTTTGCCATTCCGAAGCTTCCATCCAACTACTTTGCATATTATTTTAAATATACTGTGATTCTGCACTTGCCAAATATGCTGCAGAAATCTCCCTCCACGGAGTCTGGCTGCATCCATTTTAACTGCGGGCAGCTGAAGTTGCTGCCTGTTCACTTCCTTGACTTACACAGAGGCACACCTCCAGCTCTCATTAGCCCTCTTATGACTCATCCCCCCTCCCCTCCCAGCAAACTCTCATGAAAGTGAGAGAGAGAGCTGTGCATGATGTCATAAGCCTAGGCTAATGACCAGACAAGAAGCAGGAAGTGGGCTGTATAAGGTATTTACTGGTAGAAAAAATGTTTTACTATCCAAAGTTAAAACAAGGAGATTTAATAGATGGAAAGTTGAAAAAATTACTGAAGTTCTACTTTAACCACTTGCCCGGCCAGCTGCCATCATTATACTGCGACAGGTCAGCACAATCCCTCAAACCCTCGTAGCTGCACCTCGGCTCCTTTAAGCGGGATAGCAGGCGTGCTCCTGCTACATTGCAGGGGGGCCGATGCTCTTGGCCGACGGTCGCGATGACCGCCAGCCGTGCGCGATCGCAGGCACAAGAGGCAGAACAGGTATGTGTGTGTGCAAACACACAAATCATTGTTCTGTGAGGAGAGGCAAGGCAGATCGTGAGTTTCTAATAGCTAGGAAATAAAATCTGTCATCTCCTATAGTCAGTCCCCTCCGACCCACAATTAGAACACACAGTAGTCAGGGAACACATTTAACCCCTTGATCGCCCCCTCTAGTGTTAACTCCTTCCCTGCCAGTGACATTTACAAAGTAATCAGTGCATTTTTATACCACTGATCACTGTATAATTGTCAATAGTTTCAAAACTGTGTCAAAAGTGTCGGACATAATGTCACATTCCTGATAAAAATCGCAGATCGCCGTCATTACTAGTAAAAAATAATAATAAAAACGCCATACATCTATCCCCTATTTTGTAGATGCTATAACTTTTGCGCAAACCAATCAATATACGCTTATTGCAATTTTTATTACCAAAAATATGTAGACGAATACATATCGGCCTAAACTGAGGAAAAATATGGCTTTTTTAAAGATAAATAGGGGATATGTATTATAGCAAAACGCACAACATGTGTTTTTTTTTTGTTCAAAATTGTCACTCTTTTTTTGTTTATAGCGCAAAAAATAAAAACCACTGAGGTCATCAAGTACCACCAAAAAAAAAACTATTTGTGGGAAAAACAGATCAATCAATTTTGTTTGGGTACGGCACCGCACGACCGCGCAGTTTTCAGTTAAAGCGATGCAGTGCCGAATAGCAAAACATGGCCTGGTCATTGAGCAGAAAAATCTTCCGGGGCTGAAGTGGTTAATACATATAATGCATTAAGATAAAAAAAAAAAAAACCTTCTGCCTTTACAACCCTTTTAATTGGCGACTATGTGAGGTTGATTTACTAAAACTGGAGAGTGAAAAATCTGGTGTAGCTGTGCATGGTAGCCAATCAGCTTCTAACTTCAGCTTGTTCAATTAAGCTGAACAAGTGTGAAAGATGTGTGCAAATCTCTAGATTGCCAAAATTACAAATACTTTGGAAGGTAAAACAATATATTCATGTAATACCTTATTATTTCTAAGAATTGTATTGTTACTTCTATGTTAACCACTTCGGCCCCAGAAGAATTTATCCCCTTCCTGACCAGAGCACTTTTTGCGATTCGAACTGTGTCGCTTTAACTGCCAATTGCGCAGTCATGCGATGTTACAGCCAAACAAAATTGATGTCCTTTTTTTCCCACAAATAGAGCTTTCTTTTGGTGGTATTTGATCGCCTCTGTGGTTTTTATTTTTTGCCCTATAAACAAACAAAAAAAGCGACAGTTTTGAAAAAAAAAAAAAACGCATTATTTTGTACTTTTGCTATAATAATTATCCCCATTTTTTATTTTTTTTTAAGTAAATTTTTTCTCAGTTTAGGCCGATATGTATATGTATTTTTCTACATATTTTTGGTAAAAAAAAAATTGCAATAAGCATATATTGATTGGTTTGTGCAAAAGTTATAGCGTCTACAAAATAGGGGATAGATCTATAGCATTTTTATTATTATTCTTTTTTTACTAGTAATGCCATTGATCTGCTATTTTTATCATGACTGCAACATTATGGTGGACATATCAGACAATTTTGATACATTTTTGGGACCATTGTCATTTATACAGCGATCAGTGCTATAAAAAAAAAATGATTACTGTAAAAATGTCACTGGCAGTGAAGGGGTTAACACTAGGGGGCGATCAAGAGATTAACTGTGTCCCCTGGGAGGTGATTCTAACTGAAGGGGGAGGGGACTGACTAGAGGAAGTGACAGATTGTGGTTCCTAGCTAATAGGAACACACGATCTGTCATTCCTCTCAGAACCGAACAGGGATTTGTGTGTCTCCTGCTCACGCTCGCTCGTGGCCGGCCAGCCGTCCACAGAAAAGCCTTCCAATCAAGGACACTGGTTCTGGTGTCCTGGGAGTCCCCTAAGGGATTCCCTTAATTTGCAGGGATTTTATCTCACTTCCTGATTGGATATGGTACAGAAAGTAAAGGGAAATCTCTACAATAGGACGCAGATAGTGAAAAAATAAAAAAGTTAAACAGGGGTTATAACCTTGCCTTGCTCTGAACAAAATGAAAAAAAAAAAACAGTTTTGCTTATAGTTCTACTTTAATAAAACCATGTCAGTAACCTGTTCATTGATTCTTCTATTCTACAGGCCTGGCTGGCTTTTTCGTCATAGTAGCTTATGGCCTTTACCGTCTGAAGGAAAGGGGCAACATTAAGATGTCTGTTCACCTGATTCATACACGGGTCGCTGCCCAGGCCTGTGTGGTAGGAGCCACTGCTCTGGGTAAGCATGTCTAGAACAAAGTCATAGTAAAAAATATAATCTCAATGGAATCTGTGTATTAAAGTTGCATATATATATATATATATATATATATATATATATATATATATATACATACACACATATACAGTGGTGTGAAAAAGTGTTTGCCCCCTTCCTCATTTCCTGTTCCTTTGCATGTTTGTCACACTTAAGTGTTTCGGAACATCAACCAATTTAAACAATAGTCAAGGACAACACAAGTAAACACAAAATGCAATTTGTAAATGAAGGTGTTTATTATTAAAGGTGAAAAAAAATCCAAACCATCATGGCCCTGTGTGAAAAAGTGATTGCCCCCCTTGTTAAAACATACTATAACTGTGGTTGTCCACACCTGAGTTCAATTTCTCTAGCCACACCCAGGCCTGATTATTGCCACACCTGTTCACAATCAAGGCATCACTTAAATAGGAGCTGCTTGACACAGTAAGGTCCACCAGAAGATCCTTAAAAGCTACACATCATGCCGAGACCCAAAGAAATTCAGGAACAATTGAGAAAGAAAGTAATTGAGATCTATCAGTCTGGAAAGGGTTATAAAGCCATTTTCAAAGCTTTGGGAATCCAGCGAACCACAGTGAGAGCCATTATCCACAAATGGCGAAGACATGGAACAGTGGTGAACCTTCCCAGGAGTGGCCGGCCGCCCAAAATTACCCCAAGAGCGCAGCGACGACTCATCCAAGAGGTCACAAAAGACCCCATAACAACGTCCAAGGAACTGCAGGCCTCACTTGCCTCAGTTAAGGTCAGCGTTCATGCCTCCACCATCAGGAAAAGACTGGGCAAAAATGGCCTGCATGGCAGAGTTCCAAGGAGAAAACCACTGCTGAGCAAAAAGAACATCAAAGCTCGTCTCAATTTCTCCACAACACATCTTGATGATCCCCAAGACTTTTGGGACAACATTCTGTGGACCGATGAGACAAAAGTGGAACTCTTTGGAAGGTGTGTGTCCAAGTATATCTGGCGTAGAAGGAACACTGCATTTCATAAAAAGAACATTATACCAACAGTAAAATATGGTGGTGGTAGTGTGATGGTCTGGGGCTGTTTTGCTGCTTCAGGACCTGGAAGACTTGCCGTGATAAAAGGAACTATGAATTCTGCTGTCTACCAAGAGATCCTGAAGGAGAATGTCCGACCATCTGTTCGTGTACTCAAGCGTAAACGAACTTGGGTTCTGCAGCAGGAAAATGATCCTAAACACACCAGCAAGTCCACCACCGAATGGCTGAAGAAAAACAAAATGAAGACTTTGGAGTGGCCTAGCCAAAGTCCTGACCTGAATCCTATTGAGATGTTGTGGTATGACCTTAAAAAGGCCATTCATGCTCGAAAACCCTCTAATGTAACTGAATTAGGACAATTCTGCAAAGATGAGTGGGCCAAAATTCCTCCAGGACGCTGTAAAAGCCTCATTGCACGTTATCGCAAACGCTTGGTTGCAGTTGTTGCTGCTAAGGGTGGCCCAACCAGTTATTAGGTTTAGGGGGCAATCACTTTTTCACACAGGGCCATGATGGTTTGGATTTTTTTTCACCTTTAATAATAAACACCTTCATTTAAAAATTGCATTTTGTGTTTACTTGTGTTGTCCTTGACTATTGTTTAAATTGGTTTGATGTTCCGAAACACTTACCGTAAGTGTGACAAACATGCAAAGGAACAGGAAATGAGGAAGGGGGCAAACACTTTTTCACACCACTGTATATGTGTATATATATATATATATATATATATATATAGTGCAGCACTATTCTCATACAATCCGCTCCACTGTGCATACAATGTATCACACTAAATGAATCTGTAGCCTTATAAAACAAAAATCTAAATGTACAATAAAATAAACATATAATGAAAGTCTCTGTGATATGTATTAATCCACCACGGTACTCCTCAACAATCTTCTCATATAAAACACAATTCATCTGGTTTCTACCAACAGGTTAAAGCGGGAGTCCGCCGGGACTCCGGGTTTTTTTTTTTTTTTAAAGCCAGCAGCTACAAATACTGCAGCTGCTGACTTTTAAAATAGTGACACTTACCTGTCCAGCGCGCCCACGATGTCGGCACCCGAAGCCGATCTCTAGATCGTCTCTCAGGTCCTGCCGCCGCCATCTTGGGTATGGGAATCAGGAAATGGAGCCTTTCGGCTTCATTTCCCGGTTCCCTACTGCGCATGCGCGAGTTGCGCTGCGCAATAAGGACGGTCCCCGCTGCCTCTGGGATCTGTGTGTTTCCCAGCAGGCAGCGGGGCACTTGCGGAAAGGGGCAGGCACTTGCGGAAAGGGGCAGGCACTTGCGGAAAGGGGCGTAATCTACGCCCCTTTCCGCAGAGAGCTGCACCCGGAAGTGGGTGCAGATACCTGTACTGTACAGGTATCTGCACCCCCCTCCCCCCTGAAAGGTGCCAATTGTGGCGCCGGAGGGGGGGAGGGTTCCGATGAGCGGAAGGTCCACTTTAGGGTGGACCTCCGCTTTAAATGTGCTCTCACCTCACTTCTATTAATCACAGACTTTTCTTTCAACTCCAGCCAATCCCTCTGGGATGGATATCGCCTCTTTTATCTTTGGATATGGTTTTCCTCTCTCAGAAGCTTTTTACATTGGCCACATGATATTGAAAACCTAGTGCTCTCTGCATAAATAATTTATTAAAATACTTGCATAAAATTGCACTTACAAGAAGTTAAATAAAAAAAAAAAGCAGGATTTCTTAATATCTTGCTCGTGAGCTTACCACACCACTCAGGCTTTCGGTGATCACGTAACTTTTCAGGGCTGGGCTCCTCCCAGCTTTACGTGTGTCGCCAATAAGATAGCTTCTTCAGTAGGATGGCGCAGCCCAATCAACCCAGCCCTTTTATCAGTTATCATTGTCATGGGAATCTAAGGGCGTCTCCTCTGAAGTCCTGAACTTATGTGGACCCACCCACCTCATCTGGGCGACAGAACCTACATATACTCCCCCTCTCTGTCCCATCTGCTACAATATATGGCACACATAATAGGAGTGAGGTGAGAGCACAATTCACCTGGTGGGGGAAACACTTGCTTTATATGAGAAGATTGTTGAGGAGCACAGCGGTGGATTAATACGCATTACAAGGACTTTGACTATATGTTTATTTTATTGTACGTTTCAATTTTTGGCACAGATTAATTTAGTGTGATACATTGTGTGCACCGTGTAGCAGATTGTATGAGAATAGCTATGCACCATTTATATATGCAATTTTCTTTACTCTACTTGTTTGGTGTAGTGAATCGCTCATAGGTATACAGCAGCTATTTCATATTTTATATTATTATTCATTAATATTATTTTAATTAATATTATTGACATTTATGTATGTTTTAATATACAGGTCGCTGATTTAGTTGGTTTGTGTTTTAGGATACCAGGTAGCGCTGATTGTTTCACTTTATTTATGTATTATTAAAGTGTTAGTAAAGGAGTTTTTTAAATACAACAAACATGTCATACTTACCAGCTCTGTGCAATGGTCCATAGAGAGCGTGTTATGGTTATGCAGTAATCTTCCTCTGTCTGCTTACCTCTCCTCATTTGTTCAGACTAAGAGGCCAGCCACTTCCACCTGGTGATTTTTATAACCTCTCCTCTAAGCATGGCTCCACCCCAGACCCTATATTAACCTGTGCACTGCAAGCCATCGGTACTGATCAACCATTGTTTATTCACTGTGTGTTTGGCTTCCTGTTTCCTGCTTGCCGTATGCTCTACGTTTGTCTCTATTACCGACCTTGGCGTGTTCTCGACTATTCCTGTCTGCTCGTGACCTTGACCTTTTGGCATGTCCCTGACTATCCCTGCCTGTGACCCTGAACCTTTGGGGTGTACTCTGTTGTTCCTGTCTGCTAGTTGCCCTGACCTCTGCCTTATCCCTTTTACTATCCTTCTTGTTCCAGCCTGCTGTTTCCTTCTCCTGTAGTCTACCGTGAGCGTGAGCTGTGAGATCCTAGGGGCTGCGACCTGGAGCCAGACTGCAGCGCAGTCCATCCTCACCACTGGAGGCTCTGGCGAACACCTGCTGGCTCTTCGACTCCGCGCCCTGGGGAATCTATGCTCCAGCTCCCACTGGGATCAGTAGACCTGCTTCCTGAACCTCCCTGGGTACAATCCGCAGCAGTCAGTCCCAGGGTCCACTATCTTAGCGATGCACTTCCAATTCCTACGGAGTGCATCTGTCACCTGGTCTCAGGTGACCTGACAGTGCAGCTCAGCCCTGCCCCCTCCTTACTGGTTGCATCTCAGCAATGAGGAGTGAGAAACCCAGGGGAGCCTTAGATGGAGTTGACCCCCTATGTGACTATACCGGGCTCCACTAACTTCTCTCTCTCAACTGGCATTTTCCAAAGGCTTGACCTGTCCATATACGAGATCAGGTAGTGATGTTGGAGAAACTTGGTTAAGAATCTGCATTTCAATTAATCCCAAAAGTGATCAGTAGAATTGAGTTCAGGACATTTGCGTTACTCTACGTCAAACCATTGTTATGGATCTGCTTTTCTAAGCCTAAACTGAAAAATTTGGAGCGGTTTCCACATACATTTGTCATATAGTATAATTTTAAATTTAATAAAAATTGACTCCTCTATCAGCTTATGATATCTGAGGTGCCAACAAAAAAAAGTCCCTATGATCTGGAAGTAACCTATTTAATTTAATCCAACAGCATTATTGTACAATTGACTATCCTTGCGATCCAGCGCTACCTCCCACGAACCCATCTGTAACAAGACAGATTAGGGTACAATGCACAGGCATATACTGTATGTCTGTGAAGGTTCTTATTTATCATGATTTAGTTAAAGTAGTTATTCACATTAAACTGGACTTGTTCTATAATGTTGAAGACATTTCACCATTCTGAGATTTTTTTTTCAGTTCTAATGTTCCATTAGGCAAAAGTTTTCAAAATGACAGAAAAATTCCATCTGAATGTAACCAACTACTACTAGCTATATGTCTAGATCTGTAATATGTTAGGATAAAGTCAAAGCCTATCTCCACATTGGATCAGTTGTTTTGTTTCCTTATGTCCACCCATCACTAAGCAGTGAACGCCCTGCATTACTACAGTATAGTACCAGCTTACCTTTGCTTGCAAAGATGGAGCGTGCGTAAGATGAAAAGGTCTGATCTATTAGTTCCCCTATAGTACACATCTGCAGCAAGATGCAGCGATCCACTGCACAAATGCGCATTGCATTGCCCTTGCCTTGAAAAAAAATTGTGCAGGATCTATTTCTTTCATGCACTGAGGTGTGTTTGCATCATTATTTTTAATTTCCTGTCTAATGTAACAGGACTCAACATACAAAAACACATACACTGCAGCATAGTGTGAATAAGGCTTCAAGGGTAATAATAATTAAAGGGCTAAAACTGTGTTATTCAGGCTGGGAAAGTTAAGGTTGTTTCTGGATGCACAGTTAGCCACAGGGCAAAGCAGGAGATAGGGGGAAATCAGGACAAAGCACAAGTTTTTGTTAAGGAAGGTTTGGGGTTACATGGGGGGGGAGGGGGGGCTAGTGTGAAGAGGACTGTGTTAGAGGTTCTGCCCACCCCAAAAATAAACATCTAATTTTCTGATGTGTTGGTAACTATGACATGTATATTCCTTCCTGTATTTAGCATCTTGATATCTACAACGTGTCGGAATTCAGAAACACCAATATGGCTAAGTACAATCTTGTTTTGGAAGTATATTGTGTGGTTTGCTGACTATAGGAAAATATGCTTGTGTATGTGACAATACAGCAGCCCTCAGGCCAAGCGGTTCTAGAGATGGATTTCCTAGAAAAGCATGAGTTTGTATTCCAAGGAATGTCAGGGGATTACAGCGCTGGGAGCAAGGACATGGGTCCCGGGAAGATAAGACTAAGAGACAGGGAAGGAAACATAGCATAAATGATCTGAGCAAGCTTTAAAGTAGTGCGGAGGCCTGGAGCCAGAGGACCCCTTCTTCCCCATGGACAATTAGCAGCATTCTTGTTAACTAGATTACCATAAATAAAATGCTTGAAACATTAGGCTCTATGCTAATGCCTGGGAAAAGCAATGAATCAATTTCACAAGCAGGTGGGAGAATTCTTGGATTTCTTGTATATTTGACCATTTTCATGGTTTCAAGGAAGCAATTCTAAATCTTGCATCTCTTTTGCAAGATTTAGAAATCAATAGCGGGCTATAGAGTGAAACAAAAGTGTGTGTGTGTATATATATATATATATATATATATATATATATATATATATATATATATATATACACACACACACACACACACTCACACACAGTATCTCACAAAAGTGAGTACACTCGTCACATTTTTGTAAATGTTTTATATCTTTTCATGTGACAACACTGACGAAATGACACTTTGCTACAATGTAAAGTAGTAAGTGTGCAGCTTGTATAAATTTGCTGCACCCTCAAAATAACTCAACACACAGCCATTAATGTCTAAACCGCTGGCAACAAAAGTTAGTACACCCCTAAGTGAAAATGTCCAAATTGGGCCCAAAGTGTCAATATTTTGTGTGGCCACCATTATTTTCCAGCACTGCCTTAACCCTCTTGGGCATGGAGTTCACCAGAGCTTCACAGGTTGCCACTGGAGTCCTCTTCCACTCCTCCATGACGACATCACGGAGCTGGTGGATGTTAGAGACCTTGTACTTCTCCACCTTCAATTTGAGGATGCCCCACAGATGTTCAATAGGGTTTTGGTCTGGAGACATACTTGGCCAGTCCATCACCTTTACCCCTCAGCTTTTTTAGCAAGGCAGTGGTCGTCTTGGAGGTGTGCTTGGGGTCATTATGTTGGAATACTGCCCTGCAGCCCAGTCTCTGAAGGGAGGAGATCATGCTCTGCTTCAGTATGTCAGTACATGATGGCATTCATGGTTCCCTCAATGAACTGTAGCTCCCCAGTGCCGGCAGCCCCAGACCATGACACTCCCACCACCATGCTTGACTGTAGGCAAGACACACCTGTCTTTGTACACCTCACCTGGTTGCCACCACACACGCTTGACAACATCTGAACCAAATAAGTTCATCTTGGTCTCATCAGACCACAGGACATGGTTCCAGTAATCCAAGTCCTTAGTCTGCTTGTCTTCAGCAAACTGTCTGTGGGCTTTCTTGTGCATCATCTTTAGAGGAAGCTTCCTTCTGGGATGACAGCCATGCAGACCAATTTGATGCAGTGTGTGGAGTATGGTTTGAGCACTGACAGGCTGACCCCCCACCCCTTCAACCTCTGCAGCAATGCTGGCAGCACTCCTACATCTTCCCAAAGACAACCTCTGGATATGACGAGGAGCATGTGCACTCAACTTCTTTGGTCGACCATGGCAAGACCTGTTCCGAGTGGAACCTGTCCCGTTAAACCGCTGTATGGTCTTAGCCAACGTGCTGCAGCTCAGTTTCAGGGTCTTGGCAATCTTCTTATAGTCTAGGCCATCTTTATGTAAAGTAACAATTCTTTTTTTTCAGATCCTCAGAGTTCTTTGCCATGAGGTTCCATGTTGAACTTCCAGCGACCAGCATGCGAGAGTGAGAGCAATAACACCAAATTTAACACACCTGCTCCCCATTCACACCTGAGACCTTGTAACATTAACGAGTCATATGACACCATGGAGGGAAAATGGTTAATTGGGCTCAATTTGTGGGGTGTACTCACTTTTGTTGCCAGCAGTTTAGATATTAATGGCTGTGTGTTGAGTTATTTTCAGGGAACAGCAAAATTTACACTGTTATACAAGCTGTACACTTAAGTGTTGTCGCATGAAAAGATTAATAAAATATTTACAAAAATGTGAGGGGTGTACTCACATTTGTGATAAACTGTGTGTGTGTGCGCATATATATTTGAATTTTTTTTCTTTATTAACCGCTTCCCGCCCGCCCTATAGCCGAATGACGGCCTTAGAGCGGGCAGCTTCCTTCGCCTGGCCGTCCCTGGACGGCCTGGTGTTTACTTCCGCAATGCGCGCCGCCGCGGGCGCGCATCGCGGAAGTTCTGTGTTTGCCGTGTCCCCCGGGGACAGGCAAACACAGATCGCTGTAAACGGCCAATCACAGCGGCCGTTTACAGCGTGATCGGCGTGTCCAATGGGAGATGATCTCATATGTAAACATATGAGATCATCTCTCAGCGCCGCTCTCCCTCCTCACACAGACAGCGTGTGAGAGGGGAGAGAAGAACGGCTGCAGCAGCCGTCAGTGTACAGAAGAAAAAAATAAATAAAAAAAGTGTAAAAAAAGTGCCATCCTCCCCAGAGCCATCCCCCCCCCCCAGTGCCATCCTGCCCCAGTGCCATGCCCCCCCCAGTGCCACCCTGCCCCAGTGCCATCCTGCCCCAGTGCCATCCGCCCCAGTGCAATCCACCCCACCCCAGTGCCACCTGCCCGCAGTGCTATCTGTCCCCAGTGCCACCTGTTGTCAGTGCCATTTGTCCCCAGTGCCATCTGTCATCAGTGCCACGTATAAGTGGCATCTGTCATCAGTGCCACGTGTTATTAGTGCCACATAGTGCCATCTGTCATCAGTGCCACGTATTAGTGCCATCTGTCATCAGTGCCACATATCAGTGCCATTTGTCATCAGTGCCACCTGTCAGTGTGACGTGCCATCTGTTGTCAGTGTCACGTGTCATCAATGCCACTTATCAGTGCCATCTGTCATCAGTGTCACGCGTCATTGGTGCCACGTATTAGTGCCATCTGTCACCGGTGGCACGTATTAGTGCCACGTGTCATTAGTGCCACGTGTCATCAGTGCCACGTATTAGTGCCACGTGTCATCAGTGCCACATATTAGTGTCATCTGTCATCAGTGCCACATATTAGTGCCATCTGTCATCAGTGCCACGTATAAGTGTCATCATTGCCACGTATCAGTGCCATCTGTCATCAGTGTCACGTGTCATTGTCCTGGTATTTCAAAAGTGTAATAAGTAGTCAACAAGTTAGATGTGTAATTTATGCTTCTAGAACACGTGATGGCGGTCCCTGCATGTTGGGCCTCTCTATGTGGCTAGGCTGTGAAAAAGTCCCACACATGTGGTATTGTAATACTCAGGAGGAGTAGCAGAATTTATTTTGGGGTGTCATTTGTGGTATACACATGCCACGTGAGAGAAATAACCTATTACAATGACAATTTTGTGGAGAAAAATAAAAAAAATGAAAAATCTTCATTTTGCAAAGAATTGTGGGAAAAAAATGACAACATCAAAAAGCTCACCATTCCAGTTACTAAATACCTTGGAATGTCTACTTTCCAAAAAGGGGTCATTTGGGGGGTATTTGTACTTTCCTGACTTGTTCGGGTCACAAGAAGCGAGATAGGCCACCAGTACATCAGGTGTGATCAATTTTGTGCGATTCGCACCACAGATTGTAGACTCTCTAACTTTCACAAAGACCAAATAATATCCACTAATTTGGGTTATTTTTACCAAAGATATGTAGCAGTATAAATTGTGGCCAAAATTTATGAAGAAAAATTAATAATTTGCATAATTCTGTCACAGAAACAAAGAAATATGCGTTTTTTTTCAAAATTTTCGGTCTTTTTTCATTTATAGCGCAAAAAATAAAAACCCCAGAGGTGATCAAATACCACCAAAAGAAAGCTCTATTTGTGGGAAAAAAAAGGACACAAAATTCATTTGGGTACAGTGTTGCATGACTGAGTAATTGTCAAAGTGTGAGAGCACCGAAAGCTGAAAATTGGTCTGGGCAGAATGGTGTTTAAGTGCCCAGTAAGCAAGTGGTTAATACACACACACTGTTGCCGAAAGTATTGGGACACCCACCTTTACACGCACGTGGGGTTGTTTGGGGACTGGTGCGCAGTCATGTTGGAACAGGAGGGGCCATCCCCAAACTGTTCCAATAAAGTTGGAAGCATAAAATAATGCCGACACCTTAAGACTTTCCTGCACTGAACTAAGGGGCCAAACCCAACCCTTGAAAGACAACCCCACACCATAATCCCCCCTCCACCAAATTATTTGGACCAGTGCACAAAGCAAGGTCCATAAAGACATGGATGAGCGAATCTGTGGTGGAGGAACTTGACTAGCCTGCAATGTCCAGTCCTCAATCCGACAGAACACATTTGGGATGAATTAGAGCGGAGACGGTGAGAGCCAGGCCTTCTCATCCAACACTAGTGCCTGATCTCACAAATGCGTTCTGGAAGAATAGTCAAACATTCCCATAGACACACTCCTAAACCTTGTGGACATCCTTCCCAGAAGAGTTGAAGCTATTTTGTGGTCAGGTTTTGTTTAACTTTATATTTGCATTTTTTAAGTACCAGTCTATCTGCGATTAGAAGATCTGCTTTACATTGCAGGTTTGTAGCCAAACGTTGGGTGTTTGTCGCCCAGTTGGGTGTTTGCAGGTGCTGTATTCAACATTTGTTCTGCTTATCCCCAGGGACAACCTACGCAATGTACAAGGAATACAGACAGCGGCAAAAGGCAGAGAGGGAGGCCATGCAACGAATCGAAGGAAACTCTACCAAGGAATAGACTATACAACCAACTATCACAGGGAACCAACACTTGTATTTTTCATCTGATTGGTTACTCTCAATTTACAGTCTTGCAATGCTAGAATATAAAACAAAATATATTCAACACACTTACCATACAGATCATTTTCTCCTTATCTGTTGTACAGTCTAACACACTGCAGGCTATCCAAAATGATATGTAGCAAAGATCAGTTTTCCTGGCCAGCAGTAAAAATTAAGACTATAAATGTATCTTACTGCAGATTTACTGCCCTTTTGGAGAAAGAGATATCTTGGTTAGATGCAGAAAAGTGTATCCAAACCAATGATCTATGATGGAGAGACTATGCTGATTTACTTGGGATTACTGACAGATGTGGCTGAAAATATAATTGCCACAACACAGACAGATGATATGTGAAGCCTGAAAAGACTTCACTCCCTCTTTGAAAAACACTGAAAGTACAGAAAATACACGTTGATCTGCTAGAAATCATGTGAGCTCCTAACTTCCTGATGCTGAACAATGCTGCATTTAAAGGGGTTGTAAGACCCCTTTCACACTGGGGCGTTTTTCAGGCGCTTTAGCGTTAAAAAAAGCGCCTGTAAAGCGCTTGAAAGAAGCCTCATCTGCAATCCCAATGTGAAAGCCCAAGTGCTTTAAGAACCCTTTCACAATGTCAGCGCCCGGAAAACGCTCGTAAAGCGCCGCTTAAACTAGCAGCGCTTTACCTGTGTTTTTCGAGCGTTATTGGGGCGCTTTTAACCCCTGCTAGTGGCCAAATAAAGGGTTAAAAGCGCCCACAAAACGCTGCTGGCAATAGCGTTTTTCAGGCGTTTTACAGGCGCTTCCCATTGATTTCAATGGGAAGGGGCGCTTTATTCACCGCTCCAAAGAAGCTGCCTGCAGGACTTTTTTTGACGCCCTGCCAGCGCAGCGCCTTGGTGTGAAAGCACTCGGGCGTTTACATTGGGATTGCAGTTGCAGCTTCTTTCAGGCGTATTTTTTAACGCTGAAGCGCCTGAAAAACGCCCCAGTATGAAAGGGATCTCGGTGTGAAAGCACTCGGGCTTTTACATTGGGATTGCAGTTGCGGCTTCTTTCAGGCGTATTTTTTAACGCTAAAGCGCATGAAAAACGCCTGAAAAACGCCCCAGTGTGAAAGGGGTCTTAAGGTTCATGTTTTTTTGCACCTTAATGCATCCTATGCATTAAGGTGAAAAAAGACCTGTCGGTGAATGGCCCCCCAGCCCCCCATTTTACTTACCAGACCCCTTGAACTTGACCCACGGGAACATGCCGTCTTTCTGTCTGGGGTTCTCAGCTGTTGATTAGAGATAGATTGATAGCAATGCAGCCATTGGCTCCCGCTGCCGTCAATCAAATCCAATGACGCAAGCGCCAGGGTCGGGGAAGAACACTGCATTCAGCCTCTATGGACGCTGAATGCTGGACTCAGGAGTACACCTGCAAGGTAACCCCCGGGAGATCGCTTCTCCTGGGGGGGGGTTATCTGATGTGGGGCGGAGCCGCCCAGGGACCCCAGAAGAACAGGTTCAGGGCCACTCTGTGTAAAAAAAACCTGCACAGTGGAGGCAAGTATGATATGCTTTTTTTATTTTATTTTATTTAAATAACAAACCTTTAGTGTCGCTTTAAGATCGAAGTTCACCCTAAAACTAAAATCTCAAAATCTACTGCCAGTCACATTCTAAGACTAACCTATTTAGCCTTGTAAAACAAAAACCGGTATACATACCTTTTCTGAAGCCGGTCCGGGCTCCAATGGCAGAAGCTGTGTCTAGAAGACAGCCAACAACAGCTGGGAAGTGACATCATCCATAGAGTTGGGGCTTCCATTGGTGGCCGCCTCTTCTGCACACGCCTCCAAACACAGAAGCCGCCACTGACAGCTCAGCGTGGGACTGAACCGGCTTCACAAAAGGTATGTATAGCGTTTTCTTCTTTACAGGGATAGATTAGTCTTAGAATGTGGCTAGCAGTATATTTAGAGTTAGTTTTAAGCTGAACTACTTTAAATTCTAAGCATTGTGGTCAACCACACTTGCGTTCTCTTCTGTTAGACTACAGGACACCTCCCCTTATTTTATTGAAATGAAAAGAGGGGGAGGAGTACCTGGGCAGGTTTGACAACACTGCTTGCAGAGATGTACCGAATACCGAATATTTTTTTTTTTGCTGAGGACTAATTTAATTGTGAGCAGCGTGATTACAGATGGCACTTAAACACTGCACACAGTAGAAGTACAACTCAACAGAAGGGACCTATGTGGATAGAATTGGCTTCAGTTTGAGATGCTTCTGAGTTCAGAATTCATTGACGGATGCATTTGACCTACAGTTGATTTCCTTCTGACCTGCATTTCACATGCTTCAAACTAGTTTTGCATTCCCAATGACTTGTATAAAATTGTAAATCCAGTCTGACACAAAAGCATGTCCACACACTCTGTGCCTTCAGCACCAGGCACTTCTATAGAAATTTAAGGAAATTCAACATGAGAAAATATGGAGACTACTGCATATCTCTCCTTTGGTAAGTTCCCATTGCATGGCTGTCTGCCCATACAGCCTCTCTTGATTCAATGGTTTGAGTCACTGACTTAGAATAAGTATGCAGACAAGGACTTCTGAGCTGCATAGTTGTGTTGAGTTGGTGACCCAGAGGGTTAGAATAACATGCATGGTAACTAGCAATTGCAGAAGTTGGTAAGCATTTGGCATCCCTGGTCTTTAAAGCAGAGTTCCGCTGGAAAAAACACTTCAATTTTGAGTACACAATATTAAGTTTTCTGATGATTTATTGTCAAATTCTCTCCTTTGACACCATGGGGGAGATTCATTAAAACTGGAGCACACAGAATATGGTGTAGCTTTGCATAGTAACCAATCAGCTTCAAACTTCAGCTTGTTCATTAAGCTTTGACAATAAGCCCCCGGTCACACCGCTGCGACTTGTCATTCGATTTAAGAGTTTCAAATCGCACCCTATTGTCCACATTGGAAGAGGTCAGTGTGACTCAAACTCCTTTGGAGTCACACTGATTTTGAAACAAACTAGTTCCTGCACTACTTTTTGCAAGTTTAGGTGCAAAGCAGTTGAAGTAGCACAGATGTCTTCCAAGTGGCACCTGAAGTAGAACGATTTCAAAGTTGTAATCGGTGTGAACGGGGAGTAAAACCTAAAAGCCAAATTGATTACTATGCACAGCTTCACCAGATCTAGTAAATATCCCTCAATAATTTATTTTGCACCTCACTGACAAAACCCTAAAAGGAGAGAGCGTACAAGACATCAGCTCTTATGACTGGGCATTACGGAGTAAACCAATATTAGTACAGAAGTTTAAATGAGAAACTTTAGAAGAATGACACTGTGTATAAAAGCAAGTCTGCCTTGGATTGTGACAATTGCATCTAATATATTTAGTTCTGAAATGTTTACATAGACATTTGCGTTTCGCAATCTGTATATACATATATATCCATGTTTAGTGATCTTTAAATAAAGCCTCCTAGTGTTTTATGACAAAAGAGCAGAGATTGATTTTCAGACAGTAATCCAATCTGTAAAGTTTATTTCAATAACTAAAAATAAACAGTATGTACACATCACAAGAAGAGCGCCAATGGTAAAAAAAGTCATAGTTCTGTGAAAAGCACAACCAGCAGGGGGCTCTACCGACTCACAGAGAACACGTCCAGGACTGCAGAGGGTTCCATGGTGAGGACTCACTACACTGCAATAATGAAGGTTGACCTGGAATATTGTTTGTGGCGGGCTGGTGTTGGTGGTTCAGAATGACAGATATCTGGGCGACAGCTGCCTCTTAAGCTCACATGGGATAATTTAGGACCACATCCTGTTTGGCCAACTCCAACAACATAGGATCGTCGAAAAACTTGCTGATGCTTACGTCTTCACTCAGACCCTGAAATATGGAGAGATCATATGAGTAACTAACGTATTGTGTAATAAGTCATCACAAAGGGTCAATAGTTGGCTGACATGTAACAAAATATGGCCAGACAACAAGAAAAAAAAAAACCCTGCAGTTTTTAAGCACAGTGACATGCTTCATAAATGAGATAAGTACTTCGAAGCCAAGTGGCTTGCTAGTAAAATGAACAGTCTGTGTGAAGGAAAAAAAGCAAGACAGAGAGATCAGTCATGTGACTTATCAAAGTCGTGTAAACCGCTGGCTCTGCTCCCACTAGCCATGATCTGCATAGAGAAGCACAGCATCCCAGTCATGACATCAGTGGGTCTACCATAAGCTATGTAATGAAAACAAAAGTTATACAGTAGAACCTCGGATTGTGAGTAACGCGGTTTACCAGCGTTTTGCAATATAAGCCGTTTAAAAGAAAAAAAAAAATCCTGACTCAGTTTGCAAGCATTGTCTCGCAAGATTAGCAGAATTCAAGCCTCTGGGGTGTGCAGTACCACATTTGGCCAGAGGTGTGAGGGCGCTGACGATGCTTGGAGAGCTCCGGAGCTGCTCCGAGACACTAGGAAACACTTGGTTCCCGAGCGTTTCCGGCACCCCCCCCCACTCTGGTCACATGCGGTACTGCA
Source organism: Lithobates pipiens (assembly GCF_037356315.1). NCBI lineage: Eukaryota > Metazoa > Chordata > Amphibia > Anura > Ranidae > Lithobates > Lithobates pipiens. Next base: position 183,323,195 of record NW_027507789.1, on the reverse strand, counting down.
TAGACAAAAAGTGGCTCAGTGGAACAAATTATCTGAGTTTTCATTGATTCCTATGGGGAAACTCGCTTTGATATAAGAGTGCTTTAGATTACAAGCATTCTTCTGGAACGGATTATGGTCATAATTCAAGGTACTACTGTATTAAAAATTTCATTAGCATAATAATGAGGCTGGGAAGGAGGAACCAGGGAAAGCAAAATATAAAACAGATTAAATTCCAGCTTTTAAAAAAAAATGTCCTTGTTGCACACAGCAGCTAAAATCCTCCTTCCAAGTGTACAGAGCAATAAAGAAATTAGAATTTTATTGCTGCAGTTCTTACAGCCTGTAATTTTTGGGACAGGAAGAAAAAACTATTTTAGCAAGCAAAAACATCTGACTTTTACAACTTTGCTATTTTTAGATTTACCAATAACAGCACAAGCAGCTTCTTTGGTGAATGAGACAAGGTAGATTAAAAGTTAAAGCAGAACTATACTCACCTCCACTCCAGTGATGTGATGTCCCGGAGCTCCCTCACTGGCCGCAGACATCTTCGGCCAGTATTCCTTCAGGTTCCTGATCTTTGATTGCTTTGATTGGCCTGGTCAAGATGATGTCACTCCCACGCATGCACTCATTCATTGCACACATGCATGCATTTATTCCCCTTGGAAGATGCCAAACCTGTACACTGAGCTGCGTGTGCACAGCTCAGTGTGCAGTGCAGACAGGTAAGAAATGTTAATGCAGAAGAGTTATAGCATAACTTTTCAGCATTAAAGTGGTTCTAAGAGCATTAAGGTAAAAAAAATCTTCTGTAAGCAGTTCTCCCCCAGCAGCCCACTTTATGAGCCTGATCTTGATCCAAGAACGTGTACAAGAAAAAGGGGCTCTCGTGACTCGCTCCCTTCTCCCTGGTTCAGACACAGCACTGCTGTCAATCACAGTCAGTGAGGAGGAAGCGGAGATAGAGCTGAGCCAACTCTGTATGTCTTATAGCAGTGATGGTGAACCTTGGCACTCCAGATGTTTTTGAACTACATTTCCCATGATACTCATGCACTCTGCAGTGTACTTGAGCAACATGGGAAACGTAGTTCCAAAACATCTGGAGTGCCAAGGTTCGCAATCACTGTCTTATAGACACACAGAGCGGGCTCGATACCAAGCATGCACGAGTGCCACCATAGCAAGCTCGGCAGCGAGGAGGTCGACACTATAAAAATCCTGCCTGTACACAATTTTTTTATACTAAAGTCACACTTTAAACCACATACAGCAGTGAAACAAATCAAATGCAGACTGAAGCTGAGATTATAGGAGTAATAAAAAACAGTCATTGTGCCTCAAACAATTCACGTACCTTTCTACGCCTTGTCTTAATCATGAACTCCCTGGCAAGGTGAGGTGCTGGCTGGGGCTCCAGAGGTCGGATAATGATGCTTTTGTCCAAGGGGTCACCTGGCACAATCTGACAGTGGAATACAGTAAGTCAGTAATGTTTGACTGTAACGCGCAGAATTCCAAAATTAGTACTACTGAGATGACTTAAGCTTGCAATACCCTTATCAAAATTTAGCTATTTCAGCAGTGTGCGGAGCAGTTTCTGCTCAACAAAAGATCATTTGATTACTGTTGGAAAATGTTCTCGATCAGTAGCTGCAGAACACACCGATCAATGAATTCAGACAACTGTCAGAAAACGACATCTTGGTGTGATTCCTCCATTCACCTTGTTTGTGTAAACAGAGGAATCTACTAGCTAGCTTTTTTATTTTTCAGCCAGCGGGCTGAAAGGAAAAAAAGAACAGCGTATGGTCAGCTGTGTGTATGGTCCCAACTTACCTGCCAGTGATGGAAAACAGACAGGGAGAAGGCCTGTCCCTGAGTATGTGTGCGCAGATCTGTCTCAAAACCAAAAGAATCTATAGCAGGGATAAATGCTTTGATGGTGTAGAGTGGAGATCCAGGTATAGGGGCATCCTGTGTGACGTGGCCTCTGTAAGACAGAACCAGACAATTTATAAAAGAGGGACAATGAAATGATTGGATATATAGACAAAAGTATCAGACACCCACCTCCTCCTGGCCAGCACAGTATATACAGCTGAGACACAGTCTGCTGGAGCTTGCACTTCCACAAAGTAATATGGCTCCATGAGACGGGGTGTGGCCTGCAGGAAAAAGCATCATGTTGTTATCTTGCTCATCATTAATTGAGGTTTCTTTCGTTCCTCAATATAAAAATTGCCAGTTAATGTACCTGATCTTCATTATAGTTAATGATGGAAGAAGCTGACAAGGACTCAGAGACGTATATTCTGACACACAATGCTGCCTGGCTCAGTCCTTAGGAAGCTTCTTCCATATCTGTGTGTGGCCAGGCACCCTCTGAAGTGAGCCCATATCACAAAGCTCTGCTCTTTCATATGCAAGATGAAATCAGCAAGGGAACAATTGTCCAAATAAAAAATTGGCGATCCACAGAAAGGGTTAGACTTTAGCTCTCTATCTACTGAACAGCTACAAGTCTGAATAAAGGAGCGCTCTTTTTATGGTGTTTTTCATTACAATTCCTCATAAGTTTCATATGAGTTTAATGGAGCTGCGTCCACTGTGGTGTTCTTCCATACTCTGCATACATTTGGAAGGTTTAAGTGAGCCAGGCCTCATGTTTTTTTTTTTTTTTTTTCTTACAAGTGAAATGTGCTTTCAGGGCAAGGTGGGGTTTGTCAACCTAACAGCATTCTATAACCAGCTTAAAAAATATCGGTACTGCAAGGAAACTAGGTACAGCTTCCACTCCAGCTCATGCTGAAATATACTGTAAACCTTCTAGATTATCCACATCTCCCATATTATCAATGCTTCAAGGCCATCTAATGGCAGAGATGTTTAAAAAAAAAAAACTGACACTTGTGACGTGAGGACTGGACACACACAGCTCTTAAATATATTTTATAACTTCCTGACTGTCAGGCCTCGTTCACACCATTTGCAGAGACATCAGTTTTTCTGCACGCGTTCTGCAAGGGCTCAAAGGAAAGAACGGTTTTCTATGTGCTCTGTTCACGCCACAACATTGGTATCATGTGCAGATTTTTTTTCTGTGCAGGAATCACATTGTGTATGCAGTTTTCTGCATGGATCAAAAAGCTGATATGACATCATCATTGTGGTGAATAGGCACATAACTGACGTACATAAAAACTGATGTCAATGTGCATAAAAAAAAAAAAAAAAACTAAAAACGCAAATGAAAACTGATGTAAACTCATGTCTCTGCAAGTGAAATCTATGCAGTTTTCATACACATATGGTGTGAACGAAACTTTTGAGACTTCATAAACAGACCCAACTGAAGTGGTCCAGCTGTCCCTGCCCTTGTGTGTGTTGATCTTGCTGGCTGTGCGTTAAGTAATGATCAGAGGCAGGTGTCAGTTTTTCCTCTATTTTGGCAGCAAACCTTTATTATGAGAGGTGAATGCTCTTAGCATGTGGAATGCTGTACAAGAACTAGAAGTTGCTTTACCCTCCAGTTAGCAGGGTGGTGCGAGAGGCTAGTCTCTCAGTGCCATCTGTATATTACAATACAATTCAAATAGCCTACAGTTCTGTGTCTCTCACTGAGAAAAAGCTTTAACAGTGAACATAACAAAATCAATTTTTCAGAATAAGCATATGATGACAAGTGTTTCTGGCTCTTCCAAAACATCTGAGAAAAAAAGCTATTGATTGTTTGGCTAAATTAAGTCCACAAACGTATTATGCTTTGAATAATCTTCAAAACTTGTTTAATTTATCAGCATGAGGAATGTGATATATGTGGGCATTTTCTGAATAAAATGAGACAACATCCACTTGTATAACTTTATAATGACTTGGGGGGGCAGGGGTAGTTACAATATGAGGATGCAAAACAAGAGCTCACCATAAGGAAGGCAGAGTATACCACTCTGCGGGCTGTAGGAATGATCTGTCCCCCACCGCGGTGCAAAGGCTCCTGTGCAATCACAGCATCCAGGATCTTGAACTTCACATTCCTGATCACTGAGAGAGAGAGAGAGAGAGACAAAGGAAGAGTGTATTCAAAAGGTAAGTAACAGAGAGAATGTAAACATCCCTTGTGACAGTAATAAGCAGTGACAGGTGCTCTTTATTGGGGGATCTGGGGTCTTTAAGGCCCCAAACCCCTCTTCTGCACTTGAAAGTATTCAAAACACCAAGCATCAGCATTTTTGAATACTTTCTATTTTTTAAAATTGGCGCCTTTAGGATCCCAGTAATCTGTAAGTGATGTCATGACATCGCTTCTGGGTTATTAGATCCGAGACCCAAACAAAGCCGATTCTGGCTTTATTCAGTCTCCGGCCAGCCATTGGACGTACCGGTTGGTGGTTCGGGCCTCTCTGTGGGACAGGAAACCCAGGCGGTGCAACGCGAGGACGTCCCCTCCCGCTGCTTGTGATAAAAGCCGAGTGGCTGCTTAGCTGCATCAGTTGTTACAAGAAAGCCGACCGTCCGCTCTAAAGAAAGGTAACTGGTGATGCCTGTAGCTGCAGGCATCACCCCGGTACAACTCCTTGCAGCAATATCGGTACGTTTCTGACCGATACTTTGAAAAATTTGACTATCGGCCCCCAATAATAGATGGTGCATTTCAGAAAAGCACAAAATTGATCGCATTATTGTAAGCAGTTAATCAACAATGGCAGACAGTGGCTATGGCCTTATTAGGCTACACATCCAGAACTGCAGCCAGTCCCTTGTCATTTAGGTTAAAATGTATCTATATATTTTTTTTTCATTTTGGATAGAGTGGGGGTGGCTGACACTGTCAGTTTACTTTTATATCTGTGTCCCTTTGAGCAGTCTTACCTTCAGACACAACAGGAAGTAAGGGGAAAGCTCACTAAAGTGAGAGGAAACTTCCTCTTAGTTGTCACCTGATGGAAATATTTTCTCCTTTATTCTACTTCCATTGACAACTGTAACATTCTAGATTTTCTGTCTGCCCAAGTGATGATCAAGTAATAAAGAGGGTGAGTAAGGGCGAGTATCCCCATTTGGGACATAGGCAGGAATAATACCCTGAAAGGGGCTTTAGCTATTCCCAAACCTAACTAAAATAAAAAGGTCTTGCTATAAATAAACTTTAATGAGCAATACAGGCATGCAGAAAGGTCCTTTTCAGGCATGAGGTTCAGCATCAGTAATGTTTCCCTCATAAAAGTCTAGTAACTGGGTAAATATTTCAAGACATTCTTAGGGGAAAATGTTCAAGGCAGAGGATATCTTTAATACTGCATCAACAGTTACAGCATTATCTAGAGCAGGGGTAGGTGAACCTGGTCCTCCAGTTGCTGTGGAACTACAAGTCTCATTAGACACCGCAAGATTCTGACAGCCACAAACATTATTCCCAGAGGCATGATAAGATTTGTAATTTTACCACAATTTTGCAAAGGTTGCCTACCCCTGATTTAGAGCTTCCTGGTGGGTTTGTCCTGTTTGGAATGTATGTAACCTCTTCATAGACAGAGTAGTCCGCTGTAGTGAACAATTGTGCTAATTATCTACTGTGCTTGGTAAATGTGTATAAACATTGTTTATCCCTACCCTAGCTATAACATCAGAAGAATGACGAATTCTTCTTGCCAGAGACCTTTTTGCACCCTTTTTTCCCCAAAAGTAAAGTTTCTGAGCATAGGATATATTTTTTTTAAATTAGAATATGGTTTTATTTCCTTGTTCTAATACTCACGTTCATCACAGAGAGGCCCCTCTCTCGTACCCCACTGGAATCCTTGAACTATACTGTCCTTTACTGAACTCAGCAGAGCTTTGTCCACCTGAATAAAAAAACAAATAAAAAAAAACCGCAGAAGCAGTGAATGTGTGTACACAGCTGATTTATACACATGTAAAACTAACATCACAATTTATTGTATACAGATAAAGCAGAGCTAGGACAGTATGAAAATTCTTCTGATCATCCAGGGTGTGTATTTGCAATAGAGGGGCTATTTAAAAAAAAAAAAAAAAAAAAAGTACAGGAGGATCATCTGACAGTTTACTGAAAATGACTTACTTTAAACAGTTTACAATAGGTTCCCTAAAATCGAATAACCAGCAGGGAATATTGTTATTTAAAAACTGACACATACTGATGGACACTAATAGGCATTGATGAATGAACTCCTTGGTTGAAGGTTTAGGAAACATTGAGCTCAACGAAGCTTCACCCTGCTGACAGGTAAAAATTTACCTTAAAGTGGAACTGAAAGCTATAAAGATGTCCTCAAAAAAGGCAGGCAGAAGCAAAAGGATTGGTCACCAGCTGATCTTTCCCCCATGACTAAATTGCAATGCTTTGTCTCTATATGGAGGTAGCCATCCTTACACAGTACAGGCAGAGCTTTGTTTCCCTATGCCAGAGCTTCCAGCAAGGAGAAAAATGAGTGGTACAGTAATATCACCAAATCTTGCTGCAAATCTAGTGAGACTACCAGTCAGAGGCAGCAATGCCTGAGATCTCTGTATTTTTTTTATATATATATATATATATATATATATAAATGTATCCACAAAGGTCTGGTAGTGTGTGTGTGTGTGTGTGTGTGTGTGTGTGTGTATATATATATATACACACACACACACACACATACACACCCTACATTTTGTTAATTAGTTCCTCATAAAGAGTTCCTTCCCATCAATTCAACAATTACTTTGTTTTGCTGTTGCTTATCATTCCTCCACATATAACACAGCTGGTTGCAGACAGACACATACCTCAGATGGCAGAGTATCATCTACCAAAATGTTGGGTCCAGTAGTGTCTGGTCCAAATGCCCAGATAGAACGGGCAGCCAGCAAATCCCAATCATATTTTGTCTGGAAAAATTCTCCTAGTTTCTTCCTGTTCATCAGCAATATAAATAGTTAGGAACAGCAGTTAGTAATGTGACCCCTCTATTAAAAATATTGCAATTTCCAATGCATGCAGTTTACTTTGAGTGCCACTTCTGCAATACCACCTTTAACCAACAGATGGAACTAAAGCTCAACATAGAAACGACATGTGGCAAAGCAATGACATTCAAAAATATCTGTGAGATTCTATTTTTTTTCCCCAACCTCGAAAATTGTTATAAACATTAGAAATTAAAATGATAAGTGGTGACTATTGGGTATATTTTAAGATGCCAAGCTCTCTACTAGGGCTCAATGGGTTTCTCAGGAAACCTAAAGCTTTACACTGAATACGCACAGATTACCTAAATGTTGGCTCGTGGAAAAAATAGATTCAGAACCTACCACTACCGTTCCCTTAAAGTCTGGGGTCCCTGGATAGAGTGACAAGATACCAGTGACTCCCTTCACTTCATTTCCGCCTTGTCCCCACTTTAATTTACCCTATCACCCCATTGATCCATAGACTAATACTCAGTATACGACTATACTGTTATGTAATTAATGACCAAGGATGTGCTGGACCATTTGGGGCAATAAAGTGTCTAAACTGCTCCTGCGTGAGCAACCTTAGTTTGCAGGTAACACTGTGACTACTGTGATATGACAGTTTTAGTTCTTTTGGTTGATGTTTTTGCTTTACTTTTTCTTCTTTATCGTTTTCAAGAAATCTGTCAGTTTGTCATCATGTGATATTGCGGAGCATCTTCATGTTTGAGTTGTCATATTGTATGATACTATTCATGACCCTGTACTACTTTCAGTGTTAACATGTTTTTTGTTTGATGTGCAATAAACCAAGTTAAAAAAAAATAAAAAATCAGAACGACAGGAGCAGAACTCTTGAACTATATTTGTAAATGATCAAAACTCCCCTTCATCCATTACAGAACTCACCTGTTCCAAGAGATCTGCACAACTTCATTTTCAATGTCTTCAGCCAGCCCTTTCTCCAGTGGTTCTGCAATCATTGTGATCTTATTCCTTCACACAAAAGAATACATATCAGCCATAACTAAGAGTCCATATGTTCAAGATAAGAACAAAACAACAGTTCTTACTATGACTAGGGACTAGAGAGACTGACAAAAAGTTAATGAAAAAGTTACTGTAGGTTTACACATGAATAGTGAAAAATCAATACTTACTTCTTATTAGGTGTCTCAGCAAAGCACTTTAGTGATGAGGTTTCCACTACAGTCTCACAAAACGTCACCACAGGATCAGCCACCTGCAGAGCCAGTAAAATAAATTAACATTGATCTCAAAAAGAACCCTCTGTCAGACCATTCATCTCAACAGCTTCCCAGTATATGTGCATTAAACCTATTTTTGGTAAGTTATTTATCTGTAAAAGTCTCCATTTTGTAGACATCCGACAGCCCTGAAACTGCTGCTGGACACTACCATCTTGGATGTGAAGTCAGCAGCCCCAGCAGATTCATAGCTGTCACTCCAGTGTCACACTATAGTATTCTTTTCCACTCCTACCCCAGCAGCCCTGCCGTGGAACTTAAACACACACCATTAAATGAGTGAGCGACTAAATCAGACCTAGCATTAGTCCTATGTACAGCAAAGCTCAGAATAGGAGAGGAAGAAGCTGTACAACAAGGAGCCAGTCAGTTGTGCTGCAGTATTCATAAAATGTAACATGCTGATAGGAGGAGAGAGCAGAATGACTGACATATAAGCTCATCAGTCAACAGCTACTCCTTTCACTGTCCAGTCACAGGCTGGGGGAGGGTCAAGACCAATAGATGTTACATAACAGCAATAGAGGAAGAAAGGGTCTTTTTCTCTGCCAGACAATGTTTTGTGGCATGGTAGGACTGAGTAAATCTAAGGACCAGATGAAAAGAAACATACTATCTTTTGGTAGGCGGCTCCCATATATATATATTTCATCTGTGTAGTTAGCAGTTTGCTTGGAGGTTAGGTATAGGGCTGCTGATGGAAATTATTTTCAAACAATGTTTTTGTTATTCAAATGCAATCTTATTCATCCATCAGTAAAAGGAAAGGACACAAAACTAAGGAGAAAACAGAGGAACGGCCTGGACAACATTTTAATTTGCTCCTATAAGAACCAGTCACTTCACTTTAATGGCCACACTCACCTTAATGTCAATCTCTGAATACATCTTGCGGAGGTCGTGCATTACACAGTCCAAGTACAGCTCTCCGGTACCCAGAATGACGTGCTCCCCAGACTCTTCCACCTAGACACATGTATAACGTTACTGCAGCAAAAAATGTATAATACAAGAGCAGCACTGTATGACTCAAGACTTCAGTCCCTAAATTTCCAGTGCTTTCCCTCTACAGCACATTCTGGTGTTCACCATGTCAGGTAAGCTCCCTCAATGACTACTCACTAATGGTGGAAACCATCTACAGCAGGGGTCCCCAACCCCCGGTCGTGGCCTGGTGCCGGTGGGTGACCTGTTGGGGGCCAGGCCACTGGGGCGGTTGGTGGCAGCTCGATCTCTAATGGCAGCCACTATTTATTACCGCCTGGGCTCTGCCTCTTGTTTCTTCCCCTCCATGAGAGCTGGTCTTCAAAATCGCAGGGGAAACCAAATCACTCTGGCAATACAGCAGGAACACGGAAGTCTCATAATGGGCCATGCAGGAGACACCCTGCAGTCGACACCCTGCAGTCAGGCCCCTCCACACCATCCACTCAGAGCCCAGCCAAATGAAGACCCAGGTGGGACTGGGCTGTTGTTGGCCGGCAGCAGGGGACCTGAATGGGGGCATCAGGAGGATAGCAGCCGCCACTATTAAAGGGGGTGAAGCTTCACTCGCTTACCCCTTGCTGTGCGGCAATTGAATGATAACAGCACTTTATCGTAGCCACACAGCAGGGGGTGAGCGACAGGCAAGTGAAGCTCCACTCTTGTCAATAAGTGGCGGCTGCTCGCCTCCTTTTAACTCCCCAGGGCACAGCAAACGCTTGGATGCAGGAGCCTGGTGATCTGAGGTGCTCGGTGAATCTTTGTCCAGTGATCCATTTAATGAAACCTTTCTGCTAATGATCTGTAAATACAGACTGCACAGAAATTCCTGTTAAAACCCCATCAGTGAGTAGCAACAATATCACTCAGCCCTCAACACCCCCCCCAGGAAAGATTGGCCGCACAATACCGGATACTGGCAAAAAGTTTTGGGACCGCTGATCTACAGGATAAGTTGCTGTGACAAACTCGCAGCAGACACAGCCAATGCCAATAGCAGAAGGCAAGTTACCTTAGTGGTGAGCGAAGGGTAACTCTTGTTAACTTTTCTTAATCCATCTAACATCTTTGGCAGTTCTGATGGGTTCACGGGCTCCACAGCAATCTTGATGACTGACGTGGTGTTGAACTTTAATGGCCGGAAAATCTGAGCCTAGAAAAAAATTAAAATGTACAAAATGTTACCATACTGATTGTTAGTTTGCAATATTACATATTCCAGAACTCCATATTCCAATTGTAACTCCAGCCAAGTGTTTATTTTCTTTCAATTTTGGATAGTTAGTGAAGAGTTAGAAACTCTGTCAGAGTTTTATTGCTTTCTCAATGGATACATTTTTCTACAATTCCTCTTCCAGAGATGCAACGGGAAGTAGAAATCTCCTTAAAATGTGTTGAAATTCTATGACAGCCATCCTTGCTCAAAGACTTCTCTGCTAATGTTCTGGAGACAATCTTAACATTTTGCATTTTCCCAAAGTTATAAATGGTTCCAAACAGTACTCTATACATTGATACTCCTATTGGTCAGGATGGTGGCATGTTGATCAGCTTTCCAATTTATGCAACTGAAAACCCGCTTAACCACTTGCGGACCACCTGCAATGTACTGTGGACGGGCGGCTTGCAAAGGCAAAGTGAGGTACCCATATACCTCTGCCTGTTTCTGGGTTTAGGGCGTGCTCATGAGCCCCACCCCTCCCCAGCACCCGCTGTGAATGTACACAGCGGGAGACGGTCCCCAAGACCTGGCCAATGATTCGTGCCCAGGACCCGCTGTGTACAATCACTGCATGTCACTGGTGATGTCAGTGGCAGTCAGCTGCCCGCAGCTTCAGTTAGTGCCCGATTGCCCATCGCAGTCCCATTATAAAAGTCGCAGATCACTGCCACTAATAGTATATAAATAATAAAAATAAAAATTCCAGTATATATACACCATAGTTTGTAGACACTATAACTTTCACACGAGCCAATCCATTTTTTTTTTACCAAGCCATGTAGCAGAATACATTTTTGGACCAAAATCTATGAAGAAATTTTTCTTTTTTATTGGATACATTTTCAGTCTTTCATTTATATTGCAAAAATTGAAAAGCCCAGTGATGATTCAAATACCACCAAAAGAAAGCTCTATTTGTGAGAAATAAAATTATGTTTGGGTACAGAGTTGCATGGCCGTGCAATTACCAGTTAAAGTAGCGCAGTGCTAAATATAAAAAATGGCCTAGTCATGAAGGGGGTATTATCGTTCGGAGTGCAAGTGGTTAAATAAGCCAGACACGGGCCTCATATTTACCTCCTCATTGCCCCGTGGTTCAGTGATTGTGGCAGTCTTCACAATTGGCTGGTCCGCTCCCTCAATAAGAATCCAGTTTCCAGCTGGCACTCTGTTCACTTCAATTTGATACCTGTAAAGAACAGAACACAGTCACCTCTTGCAGGACGGAGAGTGCAATTAACCTCACGATGTAACAGTGTTGGAAGCTATGTCTCTGGCCAGTAGTGGGGCCTAGGTATAAAACTGAACAGGTGTTACTGGATAACAATTGATCCGAGAAGGATACATTGAAAACACTTCTCTTCAGAGAAGCCTACCCCACCCACACCTAACTGTATTTTCATTTTCTCCATCAGCTCATCCCCCCACAGTTAATACCTTTTGTTTCAACTTGACCCTGCCTTCTAGATTGTAAGCTCTAACGAGCAGGGCCCTCTGATCCCTCCTGTATTGATTTGTATTGTAAGTGTACTGTCTGCCCTCATATTGTAAAGCACTGCGCAAACTGTTGGCACTATATAAATCCTGAATAATAATAATTATTATGGTATAGGTATATTATTATATTTGTTAGATTAAACACATCCTAAGTAACATGTAGCTGTAACGCTAACAGATATTTATTACTTCTCACAGAGAGAACAGTACCACCCCTGCCAATACCTTCATCTGAATTTCTCCTCAGAAGGATAGAGCCATCTGTTCATGCAAAAACCAGGTTCAGCAGCTTCTTCCTGGACTGAGATGCTGGCTCAAGGATACCACAATGATCTATATTCTGGTGACTGTGCGGCGTGCTAGCAAAGGTTGTACATTGATCAACCCCCTGCTGCAGCCTTTTTCCTTGTTACAATGAATAAGTGATCACTAGGGGAGAGAAAACTGAGGAAAGGTTTCCTCTTACCTTAACAGACTGACAACAACATGTCAGCCTAGGACTAACTAAACTGGAAATCTGGGACTGCTTTTTATTGATAAAAAAGTACAGCTTATACAGTTAGTGTATATTGTGACATGCCAGGAATATAATCAAGTCTTAATGAAGTAGTCAAGGGCCACATTAACTTTTCATGGATAACAGGTGCTTTTAGTCTACACAGACCAGAACTGAGAATGAATGCGAGTTGAAAGTTTGTTTTTGTGGACTCACCTGGCCACGGACACCCACAATCTTCCCACAGTGCAGATCTGCGAGTCCTCTTCATCTTCTAAAGTGTAATTCTCCCCCAACACTTTCACTGCCTGCCCAGCATGAATGGTGCCACTCAACACCCGACCAAAGGCATGGAACTGCACCCCATCATCTGTACTGTACATCTTGGTGGTGTGACACATTAGAGGTCCCTAATACATACAGCAGAGACAAATATTACAGGACAGACAAAGCAGGACAATCTTCTTTTCACACAAAACTATTGTGTACCCTTAACTTACAATAAAACAGACTACTTATATATCACATTGTTTAAAAGGTAATGCAGTGCAAAAAACAGGATTTTATTTATCCATTGAGGGACACAGGAACTTTTTAGATCTTAATTCCATCTCTCTGACATTGTTTCATGTAACACTAATATTTAGGCTGCTCCCTTATAACATCTGGGCAGTCAAAGCTACATTGTCCGATAGTCTCCACAGCAGTCTGACAGAGCTTGCACCGACTGTTCCCTCTTCCGGAGGTCATCCAAGTATTACACAATGAAGAATGCCATGATAGCACAGTATTGCTAATACTGAGACTAACACCTTGGTGAACACGCAATGTTCAGATGAGGGGACAAAGGGCAGGGCCACACACTGAAAGGGTAGGGGCCCCACAGGAAAACATGGGAAATGTTAATGTCTACAGCCAGAAAGTCTATCTAGTGAAGGGAGGCAGGAGCAGATTTTGTAAAATTCATGCACAATTTCTGGACCCCGAATAAAGACATTCAGATCTTTGAGATTCAAAATGGGACAAATGTCTTCTTTGGGTTTGGGAACAGCAAACAAGCTGGAGTACAACTCCTGAAACAGTCCTGCCAAAGGAATTAGGGCAATGACAGTATGTGGCAAATGAGGTTTAATGTTGACAAATGTAAAGTTAAGCACTTGGGGGCGATGAATATGCATACATCATACATACTAGGGGGGAGTACAACTGGGGGAATCAATGGTGGAGAAGCATCTGGGGGTTTCGGTAGATAAATAAGCTCAATAACAGTGCACAGCATCAAGCTGTGGTTTTCAAAGCGAGCAAAGTCCTTTCTTGCATTGAGAGGTATGGACACCAGAGACAGATTATTTTGCCCCTGTACAAATCATCAGTAAGACCTCATCTGGAATATGCAGTTCAGTTTTGGGCACCAGTTCTCAAAAAGGATATTGGAGAACTGGAGAAAGGGCAACCAAACTGATAAGAGGCATGGAGGAGCTCAGCTATGAGGAAAGATTAGAGGAACTGAATTTATTCTCTCTTGAGAAGGAGGAGATTAAGGGGGGATATGGTCAACATGTGTAATATATATATATATATATATATACACACACACACACACACACATACATTTACCAGACAAGGTGGACCCACTTTCCAGCGGCCATTACGAGCTCGATTGACCCACTGCCGCTGGCAAGTGGGTCCACCTTGTCTGGTAAGAGTGGTAGTATGCTGCTAGGTGGAGGGTTTATCCTGGGCTTGAATCCTGTAAGTGGCAGTATAACTAAAAGGTTAAAGACTTCCTGTGTCCCTCAGTGGCTAAGAAATAAGATTTTGGCATCCCGAGTTACATTTATTTATCTAACGTTAGCATAAAGAAACAAACAAATAAATCACATAATAATTTCCTATGTCTGCAGCCTAATATTTTGCTGGTCAAGCTTAGGACACAGTATGCCCTGTAGGAAAATTGAGAGAAAGGCTTAGTGAATTTCTCTTGGCAGGAAAAAAAAAAAATTTAAATTTACATAAAACCAAGTTATACGCTGTAAAACTTGACAGTCACCCTTCTATGTGCAATGTTCAGTGGTCTCCCTGCTTGATAACACTAAATTTCATGAGTCAAGTCTGCATTCTGAGCACTTTTTTTTTTTTGCTGTGCCCATAACAGTGGAGACGTGGAACCTTGGGACATACAAAAGCATAGCACAAAGCATATCTGAAGCTGCATTGTAAAATTGTTCTTAGCGTTCATAAAATGGAGGGATCATATGAACTCACATCTGAATCACACTGGCTCATTTCCTCTCCTAGGTCACAATCGATGCCTCCAGTGTATGTGTGCTCAATCTTGGCTCTCGCACCACTCTTGGGTGAAGGGATGTGCTGGACACACATATCCACAAAACCTTGCATTGTGGAAGGAAGAAAAAAAAAAAAACAAATGAAGACGGCTACAGAAGAGAGTGGCAAATCTGCAACAACACCTGACCATAGTCTGACAATAATAAACCACCCACCAACCCACTCCGTCTTGCCCCAGGCACGGAAAGTCCTAAACACAATTTTATACACAGGTAAATGGATAAATATAAAGATCCAAACTTGGCAAAGAGTTTTGTGTAGAATGCCACTGCTGATGTGCTTCATAAAATGTTAATTTGCTGTCTCAGGCTTCAGCATTTAATCACTCAGAGTGAGCATACAGATGAGTTATTTAGCATCACTGAGATATTACTGTTCTGGGATACTGCTTCAGAAATGATACTGCCAGACAGACACAACCAGGTGTTTCCAGAAGATGAAGATAGTCAGTGATAGCAGATTTCATATATTTCTCAGGTGTGCTTTACAAGGATTCTGTCCAAAAATCAAAGCGCCTGCCTTAGAAGCATCAGAAGACGACTACCATTCTATGACTTGCACACTCTTATCAAGTTCCACAGCTGTCATCTCACTGACAGCAAAGCAAGAGAATGTCACCAGCACACCATGGAATGGGTCCAAAGCTTAATTCAGCGATCACATTATTACAGTAAAAGCACATGCCTGATGAAGTACAAGTCTGTGAAACATTGTTTCTCTTGTAATAATGTGATCGCCCAATAAACCTTTGGACCCATCCTGGAGATCCATGGTGTGCTGGTTGCGTTCTCTCACTTTGTCTTCGGTTCCAGCAGATGGTCGCTGCAGCACCTGCTACTAAACATCTCGGGTGAAATGGAAAGTCAATTGCCAGATAGTCTCATTCAGCATCGGTACCTGACCTCACAAATGGACACATTTTCAGACAGATACACTTCAAAATCTCATGGAAAGCCTTCCCAGACGAGTGAGGGTGGCTAAAGACCGCAGTTTTGTAATCCGTTGTTAAACAGTCACACGTTTTGTCCACACACACACACACACACACACACACACACACACACACACACACACACACACACACACACACACACACACACACACACACCCCACACACCCCACACACCCACCCCACACACCCCACACACACACCCCACACACACCCCACACACACCCCACACACACCCCACACACACACCACACACACACACCACACACACACCACACACACACCACACACACACCACACACACACCACACACACACCACACACACACCACACGTGTTGCCATTTAGTATATGCAAGCAATGTTAAACCTTGGATTAAGCCACAAATACATACAGGAGATATATATATATATATATATATATATGTATGATCCTGTGAGATTACCTGTAAACTCCCCAAAAAAGCGGTTACACACAAGCCTCAGCAGAGGTCGGATGTTCAGTTTTAACTCCTCCTTGGTGAGGTGGATCCCCAGCTCCTCCAGGGTCTGAGGCAGAGATGTGTCTACATCACCCACCACCTGCGCAACAAAAAAACGAACAATGAATAAATCAGAACTATGTGCACCAGGACCAGAACTTACACATATAAACCCAACATACCTGGGCCAGGATCTTGTAAAGGGGTTCAAGGACAAACTCCACAAAACTGCGTTGCGAGCTGCTTGTTGGAGCTTTCTTGGTAAATTTTCGTCTTGAAAAATGGTAGAAAAGTGAACAAGTTAGAAACCAATTGTAAGATGGAAATATAGAAATACCGAAGCACACACATCCATACAAAGCAGGCTAAGACCTTTAAAAAATCTGCAATGTGTCCTGATTTGTTTAGAACAGATCCAATATATGAGAACCAAGTTGCAATACACACATTTTTATGGAGAACAGAAAATTCATCCACACAGCAAACAAAATCTGCTGGCTTATCTCCATGCCAAGCACTGCAACAAATCAGAGAAGCAACAAATCCCACAATGCAAAACCACAATCCAATCCTAATTAAAAAAACAATAAAAAAAAAAAAAAAAACAGACACTAATAAATATTTGTTATGGATTACCTTAGGTACAGCTCATTACAACTATACACTTTGTCCCATGCATTATGTTTCTTACACACTTACAGTGGGTTCTGTTATTAGCACTGTGGCCCTAGGATCAAGTACTCTAACTGCATGAAGCTTTTACGGTCCTTGTGTTATCTCAGATCCCTGCCCCATTTCAAAACCATTTGGGGAATCTAAAGTGAGCAAATGACCAGGCTATGGACATTCAAGCTTTTACTTATTCTTAAAGCAGACCTTTAGTCATTTGTTTCAACTTTCCATCTATTAAATCTTCTGCTCTTGTTGTTTTAACTTTGGATAGTAAACAATGTTTTCCTGCCAGTAAATACCTTATACAGCCCACTTCCTATTTCTTGGCTTATGTTCTTATGACATCATGCACAGCTCTCTCTCTCCTAAAAGTTTACCAGGAAGGAGGGAGGATGAGTCATAAGAGGGAAATGAGAGCTGCAGAGCTGGAGGTGTGTCTGTGTAAATCCAGGAATTTAACAGGTAGCAGCTTCAGCTGCCCACAGTTAAAATGGCTGCAGCCACGTTTAGTGGAGGGAGATTTCGGCAGCATATTTGGCAAGTACAGAATCGCAGTATATATAAAAAAATATGCAAAGTGGTTGGAGGGAAGCTTCAGAGTGGCAAAGGTGTTTTTATTACAAATTACGTGAGCAGACTGCAGTTCCTCTTTAACAAGCAGTAAATGGGCATTAAAACAATCCCTCACTGACCTCTGTAGCTGCAGGCACTGTGAAACAATTCAATTAAGGTTGTCCAGACCTTCTCTCAGCAGCTCAGCCCTCCCAGAAGTAAGTCGGCAGCCCAGCTTACCCTACACTACTTCTCCCAGCAATGACCCAGTAGCCTTCCAATCTTCTAACCTCCAATGTACAAAGTGATGGGGGCATGGTGTGCTGGGCTGCTGAAAGCATGACCGAGATGATTTTAGTGCTACTGCTGAAAGGAGGATTTGGATCTGCAGTGTCTGTAGCTATGGAAGTCACTGAGAGAACGATTACAAAGGTAATGTACAGCTTGCTAAACGAGTAAATAAATCTAGTATGTGTGCTCAATTGTGGTGGGAATCGAATACTGTAAGTCCTTTCAGGGACAGAATCTGAGAAAACAGTTTGAGCTCCATAAACAAGAACAAAAAAAAAGGCAAGCTAATAATTATTTTCCCCACTGTATATGTGATGTCTTGTAAAATAAATACTTACGTCTTTGGATTGAAGTAGATATCGCCCCACAGTCGTTTAGAAAACTCCAGGTGGTTGATATCACCTAAGGAAAACATGACAATGTTACAAGATTCTTTTAATACTCATCTACATTAAAGCCTTTGTTAACCTAAAAAAAAAAAAAAAAAAAAATTGGATCCGGTTCCCTTAAAACCCCTTTCACACTTGTGTGATTTTACCAACTTGCAGTCCCAAGTCGCACAAGTGTGAAAGGGGCCTAAAGCATGTTATGTTATACAGCACAGTGCTTGTGCTGTGTAATTTGACCCACTCTATCACCTGAATTACCTGGCTGATCCTGCCTGGCTATACCCTCCCCTCTGTAAACTGACCATGGTTTATCATGGCGGCTGAGCCCTGATACCGTGGTCAGTTTACATGCTTCTGACCATCCGCAGCCCTGCTGTCTCCCTCTCTCCTCCTCACCCTCCCCTCCCTGCCTGTCAGCTCTATGCCATGGACCACCCACCTTTCCTGTTGCTGGAATTACTGTAATTTTGTTATATAATCCTCCTTGTTTCATACACCCTGTGTGCCTCTGTTTTTGTGGTTTATAAAAAAAAATAATGCTGTAGAAACCTGATTCCAGTGCACTGCTCGGCAATCACGTGACCCAACAGGTCTCTCTCTCCTCCTGAGTGACATCAGCAGGGAATCCTCGGCCCCTCCCACTCTAGCTGTCAGATCGTGAGAGAGGAGACCCGGCCAGTCATGTGATCGCCGAGTAGCGCACTGGAACCAGGTATTTACAGCATTTTTTTAAATAAAAGACAGAGGCACACAGGTGTATGAAACAAGGACTATTATACAAACGCATGCAAATGGCTTAACAACCACTTTAAGGAAACTATATGGGTTAATTTTTAAAGTTGCGACATATACAGTATAAACTTTTACAGTGAAAAGTGGAGATGTTAACCTGTGTGTTTCTCAATAAAATTGATTTGACAGAAAAGTGGAGATGTTGCCCACAAAAGCCAATCAAATTCTTTAAGGGCTGGATCACACAACAAAAATGCACTCCAGATCGGTTCCGGATGCATTTTTGCATGTGCGTTTTTAAAGTGTTTCCGGGTGCATTCCAGATACGTTTTACTGCGTTCAAGTACAGTCCCAGTGCAGCATATTCTACTTTTATTTCTGGAACTGGAGAGCCTTGGAACTGACTGCACTGGTTTCAACTATGCCATTGGAAACCATATAACTTGCTTTACATGCTTTTTTTTATGCAGAAAAAAAAAAACGCACTGGACTGCATGAGTGAACGGGGCCCTAACCACTGAACATTGCACCTAACCACTTATCGACCAGGAATGTATCCGTACATTGCTAGACATCAAATGGTTATTCCGGGCTGATGCCTACAGGCTGCTTTTAGAGCCGGCAGTTGGCTCTCTTGTAAAAGCAATCCTAGCAGATAACAAGCCACTGGATTGCTTTTCCCAGCACCCCCACCTTTGGAAGCTTTACCTCCTACATGACCAGGCCATTTTTTTGCATTACAGCAATGCGTTACTTTAACTGACAATTGCACAGTAATGCAATGATGTACCCAAATTAAATTTGTGTCATTTTATAGAGCTTTCTTTTGGTGGTATTTGATCACCACTGCGTTTTTTACATTTTTAGCACTATAAACAAAAGAAAAAAACTGATAATTTAGAAAGAAAATTCTGCTATAAAACAGCCAAACAAAAATTAAAACAAAATCTAATTTCTTCATAAATTTAGGCCTATATGTATTCTGATACATGCTTTTGGTAAAACAAAAAATCGTAAAATTGTTTTACGCAAACGTTATAGTGTCTACAAACTATGGGATATATACTGGAATGTTTTTATCTTATACTAGTAATGGTAGCGATCAGCGAAATATAGCAGGAATGCGATATTGCGGGCGGACATTCTGATACTGACACTTTGCCTGGAACCATTAATATAGTGAGCAGTGTTAAAAAATATGCAGTTACTGTGCTAATGAACACTGGCTGGGAAGGGGCTAAAATCTAGGGTGATCAAGGGGTTAACTGTGTACCTAGGCAGTGTTTGTGTTAACTGTGTGCTGCTTTTACTAAGGGAAGTAATGGATTCTAGTCCCTGCTTTGCATGCAGGAACACAGAATCCTTTCTTTCTCCTCTGTCAGAATGGAGATCTGCCTGGTTTACAAAGGCAGATCTCCGTTCTCTCTGTATTGCCGACAATCTGTGGGTGCTGGAGGAAATTGAGTGCCAGACACCCGCAGATTGGCTTCTCCTATGAATCATCCAGCAGAAGCAGTGTGCACGCGCCTCCTGCAGGTGAAAGTTCGGAATCATGTACATATGCATGATCCGGCACACAGCTGCAACCCTGTAGCAGTAAAACTGCTATGGGGCGGACTGCAAGAGGTTAAAGTATAACTAAAGGCAAAACTTTTTTTTTTCAATTTTGGATAGAGGAGAGATGGATTAGAACACCTGTTAGTTTTATTGCTGTCTGTGCTCCTGTTAGGGAAATTCTTCCTCCCTATTTGTCCTGTTTACCATTATCATTGAAAGTGAAAGTAAAAGAAAATCCTAAATTTTCGGTTGTCCCTAGAAAAGTAAATGAGGGGAAATGTTTCAATGGGGACATTCGTTTTGGTGACCCCCCAAGGAACTTAATTTGCTGGGATTTCCTGTCACTTCCTGTTTGGCTTTGGGACAGGAAGTGAAGGTATATCTCCACAGCTCAGCGCTGCAGTGAGTATGGGTGGAGATGAGCAGAGAGCTGTGAGTGACAGTCTGCAGTTCTCTGCTCACAGAGCTGAGAGAACCGTGTGTTCGATCGCTCAGTTTTCAGTGCAGAGACTCCAGGGGACAGATGCAGCATCAGACCGATGCTGCATCCACCTAGGTGAGTATAAAGCCCCATACACACTTGTCAGATTGTCTGCCTTTTTTTTTCCCTTCAGGTTTACCAAAACCATGTAGTACAAGGGCCTGCTTGATTGAATACACATTGAAACCCCTAAGGTTTGACCTCATATTATATGGTTTTGGTAAATCTGATGGAAAAAATCAGCAGAAAATCTGATAGTGTGTATGGGGCTTAAATCTAAAAAAATAAAATAAAAAATAAACTCTTCTCTTTTAAAGTGTTACTAAACCCAGGACCCTGCATTCCCCATACATAAAACATGGAAATGCAATTATTTTAGCAAATATAAACAGGTAATACCTTTTCTCATCAGCAGTATATAGCAGTCTTGTGACTTCTATCAGTGTCTGGCCAACTACTGGTTAAAGCTTTAAAGGAGGAGTTCTAATTCTCCTCTGGCTGTCCTATGAGGCTGCATGACCCTCTATACCGATTGGCCCTGCTGATCACATTGATCACATGCACCCTCCAAAAAAAAAAAAAACTCTCTAGCAATACACACCAAATTGAGCATGTGCAGAGTGCCTCCGAGGCTATGTTCTATCAGCAAATGGATTGGGGATAGTGGAAGAAGGGAGCAGAGAAGACAGGATCAAACAGACTTTTTAGAAAATGCAGAGGATTAACCTCTTAGGTTTCACAGTGAGTATAACAATCATGCTTTACTGCATATACAGACTGATTTTACTGTCGTGGGTTTAGTAACACTTTAAGCGTTGACAAAAAAAATAAACTGGAAGCCAATTGGAGGGTACAAAATTTGGTGCAGCTCAGAAACCAATCTTAGTAAATCAACCACATAGTGTTTCTGCTACTGGTTGAGTGTTTTCTGGGTGACGAAATTGCTTCCCTGCTACAGGCCTAAGGTTTTCAACTAACAACTACCTTTTCCTTCCATGTAAGTTTCAACATGTTTCATTGCACAACAGCAGGTTTTTCTCCATTTTCACATATAAGCAGGCTAATGTTAAAAGTTTATATTTTTTACTCTCTAAGCTTATACAATTTTGCAATATCACACATTATTTAGTACAGAAAGTTAACATACCGAAAGTATCTGCATAGATCTTGGCAAAAGAGCCCAGGGTGAAGCATATGCTGTACTGTGAGCTTGCAAAGCAGACATTGCCCAAGAGAGGGGACAGAATGAGATGCTCGTCTGTGGAATAAATGCTGAAGACAGAGAAAAACAGTTATTACAGGAAGAAGGAATACACCAGTAGAACCTGTCACCAACATAATAAAATGCAGATAAAAAGCAAGTATTGTAAAGCCCAACTCTGGTAAACTATAAAATGATCCTGTGCAGTGGGCTATACCTACAATGCATTGGTTAACAGCTCATCTTGTCAAGGGGAGAGAAATGCTTTTATACTTACCTGATCCTCCGCTTCCCAATACTCTGGCAGTGGACTGTCCCTCTGCTTCTTAACATGCAATGAAGGGTTATGGACCCTGCATTGGCCTTGATGACATCAGTACCCTAGAGCGTTGAAGCATTGAGGAGAAGATGCTGCGTGGACCAGTCTAGCAGCGCAGAGGATTGGGTAGGTGAATCATCTTTTCCACTTCGCCTACACCTAAACAAGCAATGAACTCTAGAAGTGAAAGTGAAGCCCCACTGAAAGGAGCACATTTAATGTTTCCCCAAGTTGGGAATTAAATACTTACTTATTTTTTTTCTTTTCTATTAACTTGCAAACTCCTTTAATGTAACTGTCAGGGGCGAATTGAAGGGCATTACTACAGAGTGTGATTCAAGTGACAGTTCTGAGTCAGCTGAGTCACATTCAAGATGGCAGCACCCAGCAATATTCTCAGGAGGCTTTCATGGGTAAATAACACGCAAAAAATACATTGAATGCACATATAATATTCTTGTTTTTATATGAATTTATAACTTCAAAACACTCAATAAGAATTGCTTCATTAAAAAAAGAAATATATAATCTTATGGGAAGATTTTTGTGGAAACGAATGGTCCGATGACAAAGTCTCTTCAAAATGAACCTGTGCACCACCCATTCATGGCAAAGTAAACCAGTTCACTTTAAGATCATCCCCTGCAGCTTTTCATAACCACTTTCACCTCCTGACCACCTGCGGAAATTAGGTGAAGCTCTGCGTAAGCTCCAAGTCACAGCTGAAAATGCAAGCTGTACCTCCACATGACAAGGCTTGAACAGCCAATCACTAAGCCCTAGCACTGTCATGTGGGAGGAAGGGGAGCTCCCCCATATACGGATGAACACGATATGTCATTTTGCTTTCCTAGACAAATGGAGTGATAGAAAGGTGAATATAAGCTGCTAAGGGGGCCTGAAATAAAGCTAATCTAATGTTTTGCCCTAGATTGAGAAAGGAGAGGCTCCCTTTAATATCTGCAGCATTGAAAAGGTCCACTCACCTCAACAACCCATTAACTTCATCCACAATGTGCCTTAGCTTATAATATGCATCAGTAGGGGGAAGCTTTAGTTCCAGAATCAAACGATCAATCTTGTTAATGCAAACAGTGACAGCTAAGCGTTCCTGCACGGCATGTTTAATCAGACGCTCTGTGTTCAGCATGACCTGTATTAGGGACAAAAAAAAGCAATGTAAGGAAACAGGGAATATTGTAGGTATATGAATGGAATAAAGATAGAAAAACTGGAAACCTTCCTGAGCTGCTCATTTTTTTAACCTGAGGAGGATAAGCTGTACCAATTTAAACCGTTGGTAGGACACAAGATTAAAATCTATGATAATGTCAACACTTTACAGAAAGCTGTTCCATATTACATGTAGCATAGGTCTCTTGAGAATATTCTCTATGTCCACATGGGTTTAAATGTAAAACATAAGGGAACCAAGTGAAATAAAGTTTGGGTGCACAAACCAGCTGTGGCACAAGAAAGCTTACCCCTTCAGCAGCATCGATGAACAGGACAATCCCATCTGATATGCGGAACCCAGCTGTCACCTCATCAGAGAAGTTCACATGTCCTAGAAAGCACAGGAGGTAACAATACATATCTTTAATGCTGCAGGATGGGAGGATCTTCTCATAAAGACAGACAGTAATGTACTAATGTCCTCATTTTGCAAAAAAAATGCTCTTATTGCACCAAGACCTCTTTCAGTGCCATCTGCCTGGGTAGTGAAGCTGAATGCTTGACCTACAAATAAGTCAGAATAATGTGCCTGTGTACTTGTTCAGGGCTGTAACTCAGTGTACGTAATTCAGTGTCAGCATGAGAGACATTCAGGCAACAAACATTTTTAGGAGTACAGGTCAGCAATAGCTGCCTCCATGTTACTCTTGTGACAGGTTTCCTATAAAACACAGATACAAAGTATGACTATTTCATAAACAGTCTTGCAGAATATAAATGCATTATCTGCATAAAAAAAAAAAAAAATGGTACTGAAATATGGAGGCTGTCTGAGTTTTCAGTTCACTTGCTGCATGCTTGTTCTGGATCTGTGACTCAGGAAGCACTTTAATCAGGGACAACCAGGCAAATAGCATTGTTTAGAAAAGTCAGCAATAGCACATACAGCACTACACAATTCTATTAGTACAGGTACAACACTGTTCTAATCATATAGAAACAGCTTTGGCTGGCTTAAGTGTTGAGGTAACAATTTCCCCAACTGGAATGTCATGCCATAAACAAATATAATTTTTGCCTTTTATTTTCTAGGTACAGCCAAAGCTCATTTAGCTGTACTTCTCCTGTGGATTACAGGAGTGCAGTTTGTTCTGCATTCCTGTGACCTGTTTTCAGCAGACGGTAGCTGACGTCACAGAGACGGTCCGGGCTCGGGAACAATCGTGTATGGTCGGGATCCACCCAGGAACCTGAACCGGCACCCAGCTCAGCCTCTCCCCGAGAAGGATGCTCCCACCCACTCCACAGCCCAATGCTCCAGTGAGCTGGGGAGGGGGGCAGAGAGCGGTAACTGACAGCCAGTAGATCTCTGCTTACAGAGCTCTGAGAACCAAGAGATTGGCGGTGTTTGATTGCTTGGTTCTCAGTATTAGAGCTGGCGGGGGACATATGCTGCATCCAACTAGGTAAGTATGATTCCAAAATAAAAAGTAATCCCATACTTCTCTTTTAAATGGGAAAACACTCTTACTCTAGAGCCCTGCTCGCCAGAAGGGCACACTCACTTTCCTTATAATCCATTGTGACAATGTAAGGAAGCCCTGTGTAAGCTTCTAGTTGCTCTAGCCAGAGCTTAGCCTAAGGCCTCTTTCTGCCCCCATGTTACAGTACTGTACTAATTCCCCAGCAGCAGTGTTGTAGTATGAAACAAAGGGAGTGAGCCACGTGTTACTGCATACCCAGGCATACCTGGCACTTTTTGTCTGAGCGAAGTATCAAAAATGTGAATAAAAAGGTGCAGGGTAAGAGGGGGCATTAAACCAAAACTGTACTTTTGGCCTGTATGGACAAAAACACAGGTTTGCTCTAAAATGTAGCTGTACATAATGAGCGTGTGCCCTTCAGGATGGTCATACAAACCTGTCTGCAGGGAGCAGGAAAACAAAGTAAATTAACCACCACCTCTAATGATTTAACATACCAGGTGTGTCCATAATATTAAAGAGGTAAGATTTCTCTTTAGTGTCTGGAAGAACGACGGTCACTGGTGTACTCTTCATACCCACTCCTCTCTGTAAGGAAGGCGCATCATAAATTGTGTGTTCATACATAACCACAAACTGCTACATGTATATATAACATGAACAATGCAACCACTCACCTCCTGCTCTGTGAACAGAATGTCAGTATAGCAAAGCTGAGGAAGAAAAAGAGCAACATACATCAGATTAACAAAACACAAAAGGTGGTAATTCACTAAAAAGTGATACTAAAACATAGCTGCCCCATTGATAATAGCGGCTCCATATTTGCTACAATTAAACACAGTGCTTGAAATTGAAAAGAACTAACCTTTTTCCTGCAAACATAAATGGGGATTAGTATTGTATTTTTATTGTATTTATATAGTTATTTATTTACTACTAGTTTTAATGTGAGGCCTTCCAGATCCCTAGTGAAATAATGAGGCCAATTTACTAAAGAATTGAGAATGTTCACAATAAACTTAACAAAAATGAACTTATAGAAATGGGATTTGAGCTGACTATCCCAAACTAAGGAATGAACACTTTACATCTGTTAATTAAAAATAACAAATCTTTATTACAATATATTTGTTAAAACTGCATCTACAAACACTATGGATGCGATACAAATGTTAACTTCAAGCAGCAGTCAATGGGTTTTGCGGCTTTAATGCTTCCTCAGGACTACAAGTTGGCTTGAAGTTACATTACGTATATAAGGGTAAACAAAATTAATAATCATGATAAACCATTACATCATCAAAATGCTTCACAATCTCAATACACATTTATCCAATTTCCATGTTTTTAGGAGGTCCTCGGGAGGCCCAGTAGATTTAAGGGAGGGAAAGAGGCCTGTAGTGGTCTTGATTATACCCTGCAGTCTGTAGGGTCAAGCGCAGTAACTAGATTAGTGGATACAGATATTTCCCATCTATCTTACGTGGTATAGGTGCTGTTTTAGATGTAGTCTGCATTCATCTCAGTGGTTATGGTAGTTTGCTTTTCATGCTACATGACTTTAGGGATATGCCTGCTCTTCTTTGACAGAATCATGGACAGTATGGCCTACATCTTGACTGTTCTAGTTGCAGCCGCAGAGTATTAGATGTAATAGGAGTATATGAGGATTGGATTAAATGAAGCGCTTTCTCCACTGCTCATCTAGATCAGGAATGCTGTTAAGTAGACAGGGCTTAATTGTTTTATTTTTTGGTAATATTTTCCTTCTTTTCCTTCCTTGGGAAATACAATTGTATATCCCCCCCCCCCCCATGCTCAATTATTAGGTGGAAGTGATGGAACAGAGATATTCCATAGTGCTTTTCCCTGTTCTTCAGCTCCTTCCAGTCTGTTTTTCCCTATGCCTCCCCGCAGTCTGGTGCTGACATTTCCCCCGGGGTCCACACTGTGGGTGTATTTTCCTTTTTTTTTTATATATCAAGTATGCATGGTATGTACCTATTGTTAATAAAGTTATTTTTTTCTGTCCGCCCAGCTCTTCTCATACTTCTCTTAAACTGCACATAAAAAAAGTATTTGTATACGAAAATGGATGTGTATTGACCGAATTGAAATTGTGAAGCATTTTGATTATGTATATATAAAATATGCAAAGTGGTTGGAGGGAAGCTTCAGAATGGCAAAGATGTTTTTATTACAAAGTATGTGAGCAGCCTGCAGTTCCTCTTAAGTAAATGTAAACAGGGATTCTCTTTTCATTCATTTGATTGAATCATCACACAATTCACTTTGTAAACATTCTCAGATCATTTGGCTCATCAGAAAGGCATTCAGCAAACAAATGCTGCAGATATATAGCCAGGAAAACAGAGCATGTCTGATGACAACAGAAACAAATTTGTATTTTTTTTTTTTAAACTTCGTTATATGGCATATGAGGATCACTAAATTGTGGTGATATACTCCTTTTTCCAAAGTGCAGGCAATACCAATACAGTGAAGGCATATTGTCCACACACTACATGCATCCTACTTTGTAGGGAAAGTGCAGTTCATGGTCAGAGGAATAAAGGACAGGTACTCACATCCTGATCATGGCGCTTCCGGACCTCTGGATGAGTTTGCTCTATTAAACAGTCCACAAAGCACGTCTGAAAGAAGGGGTAGGTATAAGTATGTTATTGTTTTTTCTAAAAAAATATACCACGTGACACAGTCACTCATCAGTATCTACTCTGCTTAAAGCTAAATTCCAGGCAAATAGCAAAATACACATAAAATACACATAATTGAATTGTTTTACATGCCAAAAGATTTGTTTTTCTGTCTATCCAGGTCCAAGATTTGCAGAGTCCAATCACAAAGGAAAGCTCTGTCTGGCATATTAGGAGACCTAATTTTTCTCTGCATCAGACTGAAGAGGTAATCTTTGTCATTCTGCTCTCTCTAACACATTCAAATGTAACACACACAAATGCCTTGCAGTCCTGCACCTCTCTCCAGGGCTTAGCTCTGTTGTAGAAGGGACTGCAAGAGGCTGATAAGGTCAAATTCAGGTACACATACTGCTTACATTTAAATATATTGAAAGATGTATTCATCATTTCAGAGCTGCATTCCTTTTTGTTTTGTTTTTACATATGTCTGGAGTTCAGCTTTATATCTGGATTTGTTAACAAGACTAAATTTAAAAATTGCAGTAGAGTTATAAAAACTAAAAGCTAATCAACAATATTATTTTACCTATTTAACTAAAGTAAGCCAACTCCTGTTTGCCTGCTACAGTTTTCTATATTTTATAGATCTTCAATGCCATAATTGATTAAGCTAAGTACATCTGAAATTACAATTCATCCATCACCTACCTTTCCATGGTGGAGGTGACCACATAGAGTGACATTCCTGATAAGCTCAGAGTTATCCATTAGATCAGCAAGAAACCTAAAAATGGAATATAAAAGTAATGAGGAGATGCAAGCTGGATATTGTTGCACTGAGGGATGAAGTTGTGGGAATAGACACTTACTCCATGGAATATACAGTGGCTGGAAGCCCTTGCTCCATCATTGAGAACTTCTTTGTCTTCACTGGTTTAATAATGGGCTCTATTAAAAACAAAAGTTAACAGTGGATTATACAAAAAGACTGCATGAACTTCAGACGTATTTAAAAGCTCATCGCTGGGGGAAGTAAAACTTCTCCCTTGCACCCTCATTGCAAGAGTTTTATGCTTGTTTACATTTATGGGAGCAAGAAAAGCAATTCTATTTACCTGATCCTCTGCACTACAAGACTGGTCCCTGCAGCTTTTAATAACCTATGCTCTGGTGGTCAGCTTTGCCAAACTGGATGCGAGTATGCAACTGAACAGTCCCCCACCAGAGCATAGGAGAGTGACAGAGAATGCGGAGGATCGCATAGGTAAAAATGCTGGTCAAGAGAAGTCAGTGAGGATTAACTAGAAGTTACATAGTAAAAACATCTTTATAGAAAATCAAAAAACCAATTTTTTTCTTTTAAAAGGTCTCCAGCAGTTAAACATGCCAGCAGATCAGTCAGTAAAAAAATAAAATAAATTTAAAAAATGCAACAATGTTTCAATCCATGATCACTGTAACGATTTGGTATAATGATGACTGTAGCATAAGCTGCTGTGACATCTACTCTATATTATAGGATGTGGAATCTCATGAAAAAGTTCTTGAAGGTTAAAGCAGAGGTCCACCCTAAAGTGGACCTTCCGCTCATCGGAACCCTCCCCCCCTCCGGTGCCACAATCGGCACCTTTCAGGGGGGAGGGGGGTGCAGTTACCTGGATAATCCAGGTAACTGCACCCACTTCCGGGATAGCTCTCTGCGGAAAGAGGCGTAACTTACGCCCCTTTCCGCAAGTGCCCGCCCCTTCCCGCAAGTGCCCCGCTGCCTGCTGGGAAACACACAGATCCCAGAGGCAGCGGGGAGCGTCCTTATTGCGCAGCGCGATTCGCGCATGCGCAGTAGGGAACCGGGAAATGAAGCCGAAAGGCTCCATTTCCTGATTCCCATACCCAAGATGGCGGCGGCAGGACCCGACAGGCGACCTAGAGATCGGCTTCGGGTGCCGACATCGCGGGCGTGCTGGACAGGTAAGTGTCACTATTTTAAAAGTCAGCAGCTGCAGTATTTGTAGCTGCTGGCTTTTAAAAAAAAAACAAAAAAACGCGGAGTCCCGGTGGACTCCCGCTTTAAAGTACTTCAGCACATTTACATATAGAAGGTCCACAACTAATTTATAAAGTATTTAGTTACCTGTCAGGGGTTGGGTATCCTCCTCCTGCACAATAGTCTCCACCTCTGGGCCATACACTTCCTCTGCAGTGGGGTAATACTTCTTGTCCTCATGGAGAACAACTTCCATACCACCTCGATCCTCATCAGGATCTGCCATATAATCATCATCATCGTCGTCATCCGCCTGGAGAGAGACAAATGACCAATGTATTGTTACAGGACAGGAGTAATGTCAGGAAGTGAATCGTTAATGCCAAGCTGCATTCCTGCTAAAATAAACATTCACAGAAATGTTAACTTAATAGGAGAAGGAGTGTTAGATTATGCTTTGTAACTAAATTCAGCAGAATTTTTCTCAGATTAAAGTGGAACTAAACTCTCTGGGGTTATTGGTGCTTGTGGTTCACAGCAATAGCACTGAAGTTGTTCTTGCAGGCAGCTCAGCTCCCCGCATCCAGTAGTGAAATCAGCAGCTCAGCCCATCCTGCACCCCCACGAAGTGATTCTGCAGCTCAACTCCCTCAGCAACCACTGTACACTCTCCTCTCTCAGCGATTGAGCAGCATAGCTCACCCTGTACCCCCTCTTTCCAAACTTGACTTAGTAGCTGATCCACACCTGCGCCTCTCCTTTTAGCAGTGAATCAGCAGCTCAGTGCATTCTGCTCCACCTCCCAGCAGTGACTTCCCAGCACACCTTCCTCCCACTCCCAGAAGTGAATCAGCAGCACGGCCTACCATGTTCTTCCCCTCCATGTGGCCTTACAGCCTTCTAATAATGTAAATCCAGTGCAGAAGCCCTGGAAGGATGGGGCAGGGTGAGCTAAGCTACTGAGAGAACAACTTCTGCTGTAAACCTTAAAGTGTTTGTTATCCTAGCATTTCATATTCCTGATATGTGGGATGCTGTACCATGCACTTGTATGAAAAAAAAAATGTCTTGTTCTCTTTGTATTGCTTCCTTTGTGTGAAATCCCTGGTGAGCCTGTCAGTCCCCTTGCTTTCCTATTAAAAACTGACCACACTAAGCAGGAGAACACACTTCCTTCTCTAGCTATGCTGGGAACGCAACCGGCTCTCCTCCAATGATCAGACTAGTCTTGACCCCCCCCACACACACACACACACACACACACACACATATAGCCTATCACACTGGGAAGATCGGTGTACTGTTGATTCTCCTCCCCCATAAGGGAGGATCGCATATAAAAATAAATAAAAAGGGAAATAAATATTTATAATTTTTTTATATCTATACACAAATGTTTTGTCTTTCATTACAATTTTAAACTGAATGAGCTGTTTTATAAGATGATCACTTTAAGGGTGAATTGCTATTTAAGGTAAATGAGCCCCCAGGTCCATGGAAGATCATTTACTTCCCCTTACAAATATATAAATACTTGAATATACATAGCCTGATCACGCGTACAGTTTAGGAAGGACCTTTGACTTTTAAAATATCTTCTACCCATTGATCAAGTGAAAGCTAAACTTTCTCATCTCCTAACATGGCAACCACTTAACTACATGTCCAGCCTTTTCAATCCTCCTGAATTACATTATCTTAGATAGAGGAGTAGAGAAGATAACGGCTTTTCTAAAGAGAATGTAGAAGGAACACTGAAAAGGTAGGTTTGTTAGGATGTGTTGAAATAGATGTCATAAACCAGACTCTCGGCTGACTGACAGGCTGTGCACATGCATCCCATTTATGTTCAGTATATTATTATAGAAATGTGTCTCACCACATCAATATCCCTGTCATCTCTGCCCATATCGTCATCATCGTCGTCATCATCCGAGTCCAGCTCAGGACCAATGTAGTTGCCAAACTCATCATAAGGGTCGGTGTCCATGTCTGCAAATTCTGGATGTAAATAAAACAAATATTACATGATGTATAACACATGTAATAAAGTGCATGTCTAGGCAAAATTAAAGAAAAAAAATATATATATATTTAGTACATCTTTGGCATAAATGCAATTTTCACTGGGTTGTATGCCTTTAAATACCCTGCAAGTACATAAAAGTAACTGTTGATGTGTTAGAAATAAAGAATGCTCCTATATTTCCTCTTTGACACAACACAGCTCTGAATTCCTAAACAGGGGGTGCCACCCCTGCCTAGGTCTACTGGATTACAAAAACACAAACCCCCCCCATCTCTATAACTGCTTCTTGTGCACAGACAGCGAGCACAAGAAGATCATTTCACAGGATTGCTTACAAAATCCACAGGTATCTTGAACCGATTAAAAAAAAAATAAACACTTTTGCATATTTAGCACACCAAAAAGGAGCAAATAAGTGAATTGTTTTATTTTGCATACATTAGAGAATAATTCCAGGCATCAGCATGTTATACACAGCTTGAACCAATGTAGATATGAGTGTCTGATCCCGCTGGAAGCTGGAAATCACTGATGCAAAACACCACTTCTCGAGTGATCTCCGCTTGTTTCTGAGTCCCTTGCTGACTGGCTAGACTGATGCATTGTGAATACAGGAGGGTGACATCACCACCCCACTTCTCCACCTTGTACAATCACAGAACACTATGCATTCATTCAGAAAATGCTAAGTATTCTCTGAGTGGCACCTCTGCCGAGTGGCCAACCTCCTCCTGTGTTCACAAAGCAAGAGTGCAGCCAAGAAAATGGTGAACACTGGATTAGCAATGTCTACACTAAGGATGAGCTCAGGTGTGTTCGCATGGTAAACGTGCAGAGCCAGCCAGGAAGTCTGCGCAGTGAGACATTGCCCCGATGCGCGGCTGCAGAGATTGGGCAATGTCTCACTGCCTGTCATTAGCGCAGCGCCGACTTCCTGGCGGGCTTTGCACGCCTGAGCTCATCCCTAGTCTACACCAATGATTTCCAAATTCCAGGTGCAACGGCCAGCTATGGAATATACACATCCTTACATTGGTCAAAACTGGAGTAATGTAATTATGTAGAACATGCCAATGTCTGGAATTATTCTATAAATTAAAACTTCATTCAACCGTCAACCAAAACATTTTCGATTTCGTCAATACAAAATGTGAAAGGGTTAGGGACGGTTATGTTTTTAACAATGTCTGTAGGCTGTCACGCAATTATATAAATTTCCCATCATTTCCTGTCCTGCAGGTACATGACGTGAGGGGAGATCTAACCAGTGAGCCAAGGACAGCAGTAAACACCTGCCAGATGTTCTAATATCCTTACTACAGGGAGCATGATTTACTAAAAATCATGACTAAGCAGGGGGTGTGACAGACCTCTGCAGAGAGACCATTTTTTCCACACAGCGATCAAGGGGTCCTTCTCTGTGGCATGCTGGCAGGGAACAGGCTTTTCTACTCAGGCTGTGACTGATTTTCAAAGAAGGCCACCTTATTCTTTGTTGCACTTGAAATATACTTGCTGCTTTAACCTCTTTGCCTTTCCGAGGATCATACACATATATGCAGTGACATAAAAGTGGGTCTTTATGCATGGGGCTACATATATGCACCGTGTTTGTGTTGTATTTAGTATAACAGTTGATGTAGTTAAAATAGAAGTCCAGTCAAATACTGACCAAGTATAAATCTTCTCCCGCCCACCATTAAAAGCCCTGCCTGTACTAAGTACCCTGTGAAGAGGAAAGTTGTCTATATTTACCTAGTCTGAAGACACTTCGGTCCGGTCACATGATTGGATCCCAGTGTTGGCTTCAGAGTAGAGGAGGGACCGCTGACAAAGGATGCCCCATAATAAGCCTATGGGTGACGTCATTGCCCAGACTCTGCAGACGTTGTTGGCAATCTCTCCCCCATGCCTTGAAGCTGATCGCTGAGGATATCACGTGAGCGGACCGAATTCAGAATAAATAAGTAAATATAGGCATCTTTCCTCTACAGCAGTGGTCTCCAAACTGCGGCCTGAGGGCTGGACGTGGCCCCTTAAGGCACTATTCCTCCTACTGACACCAATGATGAGGCACAATTGATTTCACCGACACCAATGAGGAGGCACCATTGATTTCACCGACACCAATGAGGAGGCACCATTGATTTCACCGACACCAACGATGGGGCATCATTCCTCCCACCGATACCAACGATGGGGCATCATTCCTCCCACCGATACCAACGATGGGGCATCATTCCTCCCACCGATACCAACGAGGGGGCATCATTCCTCCCACCGATACCAACGAGGGGGCATCATTCCTCCCACCGATGCCAACCATGGGGCATCATTCCTCCCACCGATGCCAACCATGGGGCATCATTCCTCCCACCGATGCCAACCATGGGGCATCATTCCTGCCACCGATACCAACCATGGGGCATCATTCCTTCCACCGATACCAACCATGGGGCATCATTCCTTCCACCGATACCAACCATGGGGCATCATTCCTTCCACCGATACCAACCATGGGGCATCATTCCTTCCACCGATACCAACCATGGGGCATCATTCCTTCCACCGATACCAACCATGGGGCATCATTCCTTCCACCGATACCAACCATGGGGCATCATTCCTCCCACTGATACCAACCATGGGGCATCATTCCTCCCACTGATACCAACCATGGGGCATCATTCCTCCCACTGATACCAACCATGGGGCATCATTCCTCCCACTGATACCAACCATGGGGCATCATTCCTTCCACTGATACCAACGATGGGGCATCATTCCTTCCACTGATACCAACGATGGGGCATCATTCCTTCCACTGATACCAACGATGGACATCCCACCAGGATTGAGACATTGTAAACTACCATTGATGCTGGGGCATTTTCTACTATCATTGGCCACAGTCCGGCCCTCCTAAAGTATGAAACACAGGAAAATGATTTTGGAGACCCCTATTCTACAGGGTAGTTGGTATAGGGCTTAGACTGGGGGTGGGAGAAGATTTCAGCTTAGATAGTATTTGACTGGACTTCTACATTAAAGGAGAAGTAGGGCCAAAGCTTTTTTGGCCGTACTTCCCCTGGGGGTTCCATGAGTTCACTTAGTTTTGCACTCCTGACCCAGAATCAGCCGACAGCGGCTAAAGTTTACTGTCAGCTGACATCACACAGTTGGTCCAGACTCTGGAGAGATCTATAGACCCATTTCACACTGTGTTTTAGCACTAGAAATAGCATCTGTAAAGCGCCTGAAAATGGTCTCCCACTCATTACAATGGGTGCTTTCTCACCCGGGAGGTGCATTTGCGGGATGTTCGGAAAAGTCCTGCAAACAGCATCTTTGGGGCGGTTTGGGAGTGCTGTATACATCGTTCCCAAAATGCCCCTTCCCATTGCAAACGCCACAACACAGGAGTTTTTAACCCCTTCTTTGGAGTTAAAAGCTAGCATCCAAAAAATGCTGCTAAAACATGGCCCAGTGTGTAAGGGGTCTTAGGGCCTTTAACATTGGGATCCACCCAGATGCCTGGACTGGCAGCTGGCTCACTGCCCCACCAAGAACCTGAGCCAACCGCTCCCGATACCCTCCACAGCCTGGTGATCCAGTTAGTGCCAGAAGAGCGGAGTGCCGCTGTTGACAGTAACTGGCTCTTTGCAGACCGAGAATCAAGCAATCCATGGGTTTTAAAAGTGTCGGAGGACAACTACAGCATCAACCTAGGGGACTCGAACTTATTAAGTCACACACTTCTCTTTTAAAGCCCAGCTTTGTTGGAGGGCTCACTCACACCAGCTCACATGAGTGACATAGATCTGCACAGGAACAACAATTGCTCTCTATGTGTCCCGTTCACACCACAGCGCTGCCTTTAGGGGGGTTGCAGCGTGTTGCAATATGCTGCATTTTTCTGCACAAGAGTTCACCTGAAGTAAGCATTTAGGGCATTTTCATACACTGGGGGGGGGGGGGGACTTCATCAAAACAAGAACGGTTGAGCATGGCAACCAATCAGCTTCTAGCTTCAGTTTGCTCAGCAAAGCTTTGAAAACTAAAGTTGGATGCTGATTGGTTGCCGTGCACAGCTGCTCCTGATCCTCTCTGCTGCCATGCCTCCCCTCACAGTGCACTGATTGGAATTTTTTGCACACCGGATAAACACCGGTGTAACAACATAATCGGCGACCCGTCGCTGTATACACCTGTATGTATTGTTTAAAGAGACCCTGTCACCAACTTAAAAGGCAAAAAAGCAAATCTAAGGGCCCAGTCACACTGTGCACATGCTGAACTTTGCGTTTTCTGCTGCAATGAGCCACGAAGAGGAAGAGGAGGTGGTGTGTTGTACTGCTACTCGCTGCACCACAGTTCTGTGCCGTGGCAGTGAACCGGTGTGTGCGGGAAAACGATTGTTTCCTATGTGCCTGAGCAGTGATCGGTGTGCCAACATATTCGGCGACCCATCGCAGTTTGCTTTCGGTTGCCGCCATCTTGCTACACCCCACACTCGTCCACAGTAAGAAGGGGGAAAGTGGACATCTTTTTACACTCACCGGAGTTTTGCATTTTTACACGTATTTTAACTACAGTAAAGTCAGTTTATATAGTGAAATACAGGACTTACAATTCCGTCTGACTACTTAGATATAATCTGAGAGACGTTCGCTGATTTTAAAATTCAACATCTAAGCAGTCAGACGTAGTTCTAAGTCCTGTATTTCACTACAGAAACAGACTTTACTGTTATACGTCTAAAATGCAAAAACAACATATCCGCTTTCCCCCTTCTTAGCCTCATGGTCCGATAGGACACATTCCGACGGATTCTCCGACCGTGTGTACAAGGGCTTAGCGTATCCTTGCTGTGGACGAGCGTGGGGTGTAGCAAGATGGCGGCGATGGAGCGTCACTTCCGTAGCAAACTGTGATTGGTCGCCGAATATGTTGTTACACCGGTCACTGCTCAGGCACATAGGAAACAATCATTTTCCCATACACCCCGGTTCACTGTGGCGGCACAGAACTGCGGTGCAGCGAGTGGCAGTACAACACACCTCCTCCTCTTTGTGGCATGTTGCAGCAGAAAACGCAGAGGAGGCGTGTTGTACTGCCACTCGCTGCACCGCAGTTCTGTGCCGCCACAGTGAACCGGGGTGTATGGGAAAACGATTGTTTCCCATGTGCCTGAGCAGTGACCGGTGTAACAACACATTCGGCGACCCATCACAGTTTAAAATACATGTAAAAATGCAAAACTCCGGTGAGTGTAAAAAGATGTCCGCTTTCCCCCTTCTTACTGTGGACGAGTGTGGGGTGTAGCAAGATGGCGGCAACGGAAAGCAAACTGCGATGGGTCGCCAAATATGTTGGCACACCGGTCACTGCTCAGGCACATAGGAAACAATCGTTTTCCCGCACACCCCGGTTCACTGCAACGGCACAGAACTGCGGTGCAGCGAGTAGCAGTACAACACCCCACCTCCTCTTCCTGGCTCACTGCAGCAGAAAACGCAAAGTTCAGCATGCGCACAGTGTGACTGGGCCCTTAGATTTGCTTTTTTTTTGCCTTTTATGCTGGAGACAGGGCCTCTTTAAACAATACATACAGGTCTATACAGCAGACAAGTAAGGAAACCGGTGAGAAGGATTTAGCTCCAGTCTATGGACACCTTCAGGACTATTCTTACAGCAAACAAGCCCCAGCATTCCTTCCCCCCTCCATACACACAAGGGAAGACGCTCCGTACCCCGGGAACGTTCCCCATACGTCCCATTCACTCACCTCACGCCGCTCCACACACCACTTCCGGCGACACCAGCAGCGAAGGACCCCGTGCAACCAATACACGCGCCACTGAGGACTGACCCGCCTGAAACAAAACAAAAGCGAAATGCAAAATAGCACGAGCATATTTTATATCAGCTCCTTCTTACAATAAACTTAATTTCCTGTTTGATATATTCTGGAAAAAGCTCCCAAAATAAGACTTTGTGAGTTTCTGGCAATAAAATAGACACCTATGGCTGAGCTGAACGCGGCAGCCTTTCGTGACGTCCGTGTTTCTGATTGGCTCGTTCGGATATCAAAAGCAAGAGGCTTGTTGCTATGGTGATCGATGCTGTACATTACTGATCTGAAGCTAACTGGGTGAGTTCCGTGCAGGATGGTAGTTATTGTCACTGTCACCAACTGTGTGTAGTTCCAGCCTCTGATAATGAATTAATATTTTATAATAATAATATATTAGCATGTTTAACCAGTTCAGCTCCCCTTGCTGACCAGAGCACTTTTTGCGATTCGGCACTGCGTCGCTTTAACTTACAATTGCGTGGTCGTGCGACGTGACTCCCAAACAAAATTGACGTCCTTTTTTCCCCACAAATAGAGCTTTCTTTTGGTGGTATTTGATCATCTCTGCGGTTTTTATTTTTTGTGCTATAAACAAAAAAAGAGCCACAATTTTGAAAAAAAAAAAAAACGCATTATTTTTTACTTTTTGCTATAATAAATATCCTCAAACAATATATAAAAAAACATTTTTTCCTCAGTTTAGGCCGATATGTATTCTTCTACATATTTTTTGTAAAAAAAAAATCGCAATAAGTGTATATTGATTGACGCTTTAACCACTTCCCGCCCACGTATAGGAAAATGATAGCGGTGGGGTGGCTCTATTGTTCTGGGATAACATCATCCCACTCCAGCCACGGGGGGGGGGGGGGGGGCGCAGTGTGAAGATTGGCTATGTTCGTATTTTCATTCATGTTATCGTAATTTCATTTCTTCATCAGTCCGTAATTTCGTTTCTTTGTGTTCTCGAATCGTTCTTTTGAATGGACAGTGTAAGTGTATCTTAATATGTATGTTCTTAATTTCGTATGTTCGTAATTTCATGTTCTCAAATCATTCTTTGGAACGGGAAGTGCATTAGTGAGTGATGTATCTTACTTAATATCTTTAGCCAATCAGCTTGTCCCTTTTGTGTCTGAATCACACTGCATTCCTGAATCTTTTTAGATTCAGTTGAGGAGGAGACGGAGTCAGGTCTGGTGACTGAGGGAGTGGACTGGAGTAAGTACAGGACTTATTAGAAAAGCAAGCCTAGGATTATTATTCTTTATTTCCTAGGAAAGTACGAATCAATGAAAAAGGCAATCTCACAAAAGAACAATTACTAATTTACGAGTAGTGTACCGAACAAACGAAAATTATTATCTAACAAAATTACA
The DNA here is from genome assembly GCF_037356315.1 of Lithobates pipiens. Taxonomy (NCBI): domain Eukaryota; kingdom Metazoa; phylum Chordata; class Amphibia; order Anura; family Ranidae; genus Lithobates; species Lithobates pipiens. The sequence goes on along the minus strand of NW_027507789.1, from coordinate 183,284,239 downwards.
AATTTCGAATCAAAGAAAATTAGACTAATGGAATTACGAATCATTTTGTATCAATGTAAAGATATCTGTTCCGAAAATATGACCGAGTCCGAATATGAAAACTCGCGTCTTGTGAAATTACGAATCGCTAGGAATCAATGCAAAGAAACAAAACAAAACATTTTTGTTGTTGTTGTGCACATGTCTACTGATCATCAGTGCAGCCCCAACAGTTTCTACCAGTGATGCCAATCAGTGCTGCCTTTCAGTGTCCATCAGTACCTGCCCATAAGTGCCGCCTATCCATGCCTATTAGTGCTGCATATTAGTGCCTCCTCATCATTGCCACCTCATCAATGCCGTCTCATCAGTACCCATCAGTGCACATCAGTGAAGGATCAAAATGACTTATTAATTACATTTACAATAAAATGTAATTTATTTTTTTCAACATTTTCGGTCATTTTTTATTTATTTTTAAAAAGCCAGTGGCTATTGAATACCACCAAAAAAAAGCTCTATGGTCCCTTTCACATGGGGCGGATCCATTTTGATGGACTCTGCCAGCTCAGCGGGATTTGCTTCGTTGATCCCCGCTGAGCAGGTGGTTGACAGGTTTCCGCTCACAGTGCTGAGATGGACCTGTCAGAACCCCTCTCTCCTCTATGGGGAGATCGGATGAAAACAGACTGCCTGTCTGTATTCATCTGTATCGTCATCCACCTGTTTTAAGCGGATCTTGTTGGATCGGATGGCAGGCTGGTGTCAGTGGACACTCATCCACTGACATCCACCTTCCCATAGAAGTCAATGGGTGGCCCAATCAGATCTGCCAGACAGGCGGACCGATCGTGTTAAAGGGCCTAACTGTCTCAAAATAATGATAAAAATGTTGTTTGGTCACAATGTTGCATGACCGCACAATTTTAATTCAAAGTGCAACAGCACTACAAACTAAAAATTGGCCTGGGCAGGAAGGGGGTAAAAGTGCTTGCTATTGAAGCCCTAAAAAGCTTATCAGTATAGAGTTATTGTTATTATGGCCCTATAATTATTGCTCTAACTCCAACTTTCACTGTGATATCTCACATCTGTGGTGTAGTCACTGTTTACATATGTGATTACGTATTTGTACTTAAAGTGGTTGTATACTCATTTTTTTTACTTTTACCTACAGGAAAGCCTATAATAAGGCTTACCTGTAGGTAAAAAAATATCTCCTAAACCTGCACAGTTTAGGAGATATTCCCCTCGGTATTCGCCGCTGACTGCTGGGATGAAATCTCCCACGCGCATGCGCGGGAGTGACGATATCGCGGCTCCGGCCACTCACAGCGCCGGAGCCGCGATACCCGGAAGAAACGCAGAGGGAGCATGTCAGCTCCCTCGGCGTGGATTGGGCCAGATGTCGGGGCCTCGTTCTAAGGTAAGTATTTCATAATGAGCTAGTATGCGGTGCATACTAGCTCATTATGCCTTTTGCTTTGCAGGTGGCAAAAAAAAAACATTAGCGGGTTTACTACTGCTTTAAATTTTTTACATTTTTTTTTCCTTTAACTTTATTGCTATCACAAGTGGGTAAACAAAGCTCCCTTGTGATAACTCTGGTCAGATGACAGGTACTCATCATGGAGACTTCAGGGGTCTATTAAACCTCCAATGTCTCCCCTGCCCTTCAAATCGGCTGACCACGCACAGATTTACTAAAACTGGAGCACTCAGACTTTAGCTCATTCACTTAAGATTTGAAAATAAGCCCCCGTTCACATTGGAGCGACTTATCATACGATTTCCCACGTCAAATCACATGACAAGTCTCACCCTATTGCCAGCAATCGCACTGTTCAATTCGGTGCGATGCCGACTTTGCCGTGCCGCACCGATTTGAAAAAGTAGTTCCTGCACTACTTTTGGCGATTTCGGGTGCGACTTGCATAGATAACTGTGCATGAAACCACACAGATGTCTTCCATTTTGCACCCGAAGTTGCACTGACATGCGGCTTTGATATTGTGCAATATATGCGGTAACAAGTATAAAGTGTGGGGACATAGAGGTTCCTATACATACCTGCAATCCCTGTGCGTGGGCTGGAATTAGGTAGTAGACATGTGCACTGCCAAAAAAAAAAAATTTTGTTTAATTCGTGGTCGGTTTTTTTGTGTTTTTTTTTTTTTTTTCATTTTTCAGGTCATTCATTGTGAACTCATTTCCTAAATTAAAAAAATTTGTATATTTGTACATTTGTAAATTTTGAAAATTCAAAAATCCAAAGATAAGAAAGAAAATTCAAAAGAATAACTAACAAATTTATTTGAAGTTACGAATTATCAGAAATAACGAATGCCCTATCTAAACAAATGGAACAAAACAAATGAATAAATAATAATAGTAATATTTAATAAAAAGTATTTTATTATTATTATTGTTATTTATTATTATATTATTCATTTGTTACATTCGTTTAGATAGAGAATTCATTATTTCTGATAATTCGGAACTTCAGATAAATTCGTATTCATTATGTTCACTAACAGCCATAGTTGAAAGGAAATTCCAATACCCATAAGTTAGTTAGGTATTTCAAATTTTCTGGTTTTTGAATTTTTGAATATTCGAATTGAAAAAAAAAATTTGAAAAAATTACCGTATTTATCAGCGTATAACACGCACCCTTTTCCCCTTAAAATCAGGAGAAAATCGCGGGTGCGTGTTATACGCCGATCCTGCACTATTTTGGAGCCTCTGGGCAGCTTTCAGCCGCCTTCGGCCCTTCTCAGCGGCTTTCGGCCCTTCTCGGCAGCAAAAACTGCCGAGAGCGGCCGAAAGCTGACGAGAAGGGCCAAAGGCGGCCGAAAGCCGACGAGAATGGCCGAAGGCGGCCGAGATTTACCGGGCGCCGCCAAGATACACAGGACATCTCGGCGGCGCCATTTTTACAAATAAAACCTGCAAATAAAACTGACAAGGCTGAAAATAACACTGACAAGGGGACAACGATGGACAAGGCTGCATGACAAGGCTGCAATGATGGACAAGGCTGCAATGATGGACAAGGCTGCAATGATGGACAAGGCTGCAATGATGGACAAGGCTGCAATGATGGACAAGGCTGCAATGATAGACAAAGCTGCAATGATGGACAAGGCTGCAATGATAGACAAGGCTGCAATGATGGACAAGGCTGCAATGATGGACAAGGCTGCAATGATGGACAAGGCTGCAATGATGGACAAGGCTGCAATGATAGACAAGGCTGCAATGATAGACAAGGCTGCAATGATAGACAAGGCTGCAATGATAGACAGGCTGCATGACAAAGCTGCATATGACACTGACAAGGATGCAGGGGCGGACTGACAACTCATGGGGCCCCTGGGCAATAGGAGATTATGGGGCCCCCGGGCAATAGGAGATTATGGGCCCCCCAGGCAATCAGAGATTATGGGGCCACACAGTATACACACACAGTATACACATACATGTACACACAGTATACACAGACATGTTTCTATTGGCTGAGAAGTTACTGGAGAGGTGGGGCAGCGATAATCTCAGGATTTTTAGACCAAAAGGATGTCAGTAAGGGACATTTCAGAGACTGATGTAAAAAAAAAAACACAGATTTTTACAAACTGTCCCTGGTTTTACTGAGGCTGGCAACCCTGATGGGGCCCTCTAGTGGCCCGGGGCCCTCGGGCAGTGCCCGAGTAGCGAAATGATCAGTTCGCCCCTGCAAGGGTGCAATGATGGACAGGCTGCATGACAAGGCTGTAGATGGACACTGACAAGGTTGCAGATGGACACTGATAAGGCTGCATTGATGGGCATTGAAATGTAAGTTTTTTTTCCTTAAACTTCTCTCCTAAAATTGCCGTGCGTGTTATATGCCGGCGCGTGTTATACGCCGATAAATATGGTAGTTGAACGGGTTTTCATTCATTTGGATATTTACGAATTTGTTGAAATTCATAAAAAAACTAATTCGGAACGAAAAATATTGCACATGTCTATTAGGCAGGTATCAAAGAGTCAGGTTGTTAAAGCTGGCCCTACACTATACAATCGGAGTGTACAATCTTCTTTAGGGTTGTCATTATTTGAAATAGTTTTAGTAAATCTAAACAATCCTTTCAATTTGTATCCAGTCAGACAAGCCCTTGCACTATATAGTTGATGGTAGATCTAAAGGAGATTGTACAATCACATTGTATAGTGTATGGTCAACTTAATGATCACAATTCAGCACAGGTACATCATGACCGGTTCTCTCTGATATCCTTATCATGTGGACCATTATGTTTTCTAGCCCACTGTACTGGATATTGTTTCCACCATTAATACAGAGTGCCACCCTCTGTATAGTTTGCCCCTTTCTAAGTTATTTGAAATAAGGAAATCTATGATCGGGGACATTACTCGGGTGTATCGTATGTTAATGCAAAACTTTCTAATTTTGGGGAGGGGGAGGGGATGGTAAGCTGTTGGTGTATCTGTTCTAATAACCTCCATATTCTCAGCTCTCGACAATGAATAGCCCCGAGGTTCTCAACTTCAGTGAGCTGGAGAGAGAGCTGGCCAATGCTGTGGCTGCAGATGAGAAGCACCGAAGGGAGAACGATGCCAGGTTCCGTGCCATCCATCAGAAAGTGGCATCCTATGAGGAGTTCAGGTATGTGCCAGCAGCAACCAATCAGGTTCCAACTGAAAGCAAAATAAAGAAGCTGATTGGTTGAATTAGTCAGATTTACTATAAGCATTACGATTTTTTTTTTAGAGGTTGCTTTAATGCAAAGGCAGGACAGAAAACCTTTCCTATTCTGTGTACAAATCTCACCTTATATAATGACAGGTTCTCTTCTATGTTACTATATCTACAGTAACTATATATTTGGAAACTGTCTATAAGAATGGATAAAGACATTTTCTATTTGAGGACCCCAATCCCCTGGACAGGGCTAGCGGATCAGAGATGACCATGCTGCAGGAAATGATAGTTCTTATAATGCAGTGACAATTGGTATAGAACAATAAGAAGTCTGCTAAACGTGAACCTGTCAAAGTCACATCCCATAATAATCACCTTCACCACACTCCCATTTCAATGTGTTATCCTGAATTAAAAGCACTTTTTGTGCTTTGTGGTGGAGCAAAGCTGATGACTTCCCCACCCCACACGACTACTTCTTGGGTGTGGTGAAAAACCATACCGTATGTATATGTGTGTGTGTATACACTTTCTGTAGGGATATGTAGATGTTTTCTCTAGTGTCCAATAGTATGTCAGCTTCCTTGCTCTATGTATACTTTTGCACTAGCAAAGATAGACCTGAATGACTCAGAGGCGGGTCTGTCCCTTTCTCCTCTTCTAGCAAAGATAGGCCTGAATGACTCGGAAGAGGGACACACCCCTTCTCCTCTTCTAGCAAAGATTGACTTGAATGACTCTGAGGAGGGACATTCCCCTCCTCCTCTACTAGCAAAGATAAACCTGAATGACTTGGAGGAGGCACAAACTCCCTTCTCCTCTACTAACAAAGATAAAACTGAATGACTTGGAGGAGAGACAAACTCCCTTCTCCTCTACTAACAAAGATAAACCTGAATTACTTGGAGGAGGGACACACCCCCTTCTTCTCTACTAACAAAGATAGCCTTGAATGACTCGGAAGAAGGACACGCCCCTTCTCCTCTACTAACAAAGATAGCCTTGAATGACTCGGAAGAAGGACACACCCCTTCTCTTCGACTAAGAAAGATAGACCTGAATGACTCGGAAGAATGGACACACCTCCTTCTCCTCTACTAACAAAGATAAACCTGAATGACTCAGAGGAGGGACACACCCCCTTCTCCTCTACTAACAAAGATAAACCTGAATGACTTGGAGGAGGGACACACCCCCTTCTCCTCTACTAACAAAGATAGACCTGAGTGACTCGGAGGAGGGACACACCCCCTTCTCCTCTACTAACAAAGATAAACCTGAATGACTTGGAGGAGGGACACACCCCCTTCTCCTCTACTAACAAAGATAGACCTGAATGATTTGGAGGAGGGACACACCCCCTTCTCCTCTACTAACAAAGATAGACCTGAATGATTTGGAGGAGGGACATACCTCCTCATTTTACAATAGCAAAGATAGCCCTAAATGACTTGGAAGTGAAACATACCCCCTTCTCCTCTACTAGCAAAGATAGACCTGAATAACAGAGGGACACACTCCCTTCCTCTCTACAAGCAAAGATAGACCTGAATGACTCGGAGGTGGGGCATACCCCCTTCTCCTCTACTAATAAAGATAGACCTGAATGACTTAGCGGTATAGTCAGTGTTTATCTGGTGCTCCAGATGGAGTAATGCTTATAGTCTGTGGCTGTAATAGCTGGATGGTGCTGTATCCATAGAAAGGGTTAAAAGGGAAGGCAGCCGGGGCGTGGCGTAGGAGTAGGACGCGTGTCTCCGGAGCTCCGCCGAGGAATCCTGTTTCCCACGCTGATCCTGTGACACCACAGCACCGATACTCACCTTAATACATCTGGCAGGCGTCCCTTCATTCCGGAGCATATGTCTCCCTCAAAATCTCAGCGCTCAGCGGCGGCACGGCTGTCCCAATACCGCCGACATGTGAGTGAGGAGGGGGAGGAACATGGCGGCGCGGAGGAACCGGGAGGGCCGCGTGTGGCGGGAGACACAGACAGGCTTCTTGAAGCAATTACATTATGCCGCACGTCCCTTACATCCCAGATTGAGGAGGTGCAAATGGACATTTCTTTATTAAGACAAGATTTCCAGAAGCTGCGGGACCGGGTGAGGGACACTGAGACCCGTATCAGCCATGTGGAAGATGCTCTTTCACCTCTGCAAAATGACACTGACCACATGCAGAAGCAAATAGACCTCCTGATTACTAAACAGGACGAAATGGAAAACCGCATACGCAGATGCAATATCCGACTGATTGGTCTTCCGGAGGGGGCTGAAGGTAAGGACCCCACAACTTTTCTGGAGCAATTGCTGATAAGTACCTATGGCAGAGAGTCTTTCTCCCCCATGCTGGCGGTTGAACGCGCACATCGCATGCCTGCCAGGCCTCCACCTCAGGGTGCACCTCCACGCACCTTTATTGCAAAACTCCTGAACTATAAGGACAGAGATGCTGCCCTCCGCATGGCCCGGGAAAAGGGTAATATCCCGGTGGGCAATACTAAAGTTGCAATATTCCCTGATTTTTCCGCGGACGTCCAGAAACGCCGGCAGGGTTTCATGGAGGCCAAACGATTATTGCGTGCACAGCAAGTGAAATACTCTATGCTTTTCCCTGCACGCCTCAGGGTGGAGGCAGGGGACCGGGCGCTCTTCTTTGAACAACCCAGAGAGGTCATAGCATGGCTGGAACGCAGGGCGCCTCGAGATGGAGCCGCCTGAGACTCCTTGGGACATGTAAGCTACCACTTTTCTTATCTCACCCCTGGAATCCTGGAACTGTGACAGATTGCCTGATCTTTTTGCACTGTTCTATTTTTGCTCAGGGTGCCTGCATCCGGGGCATATGTTCTCTCTCTTTAAATTCTTACTGCTGTGTGACCTGCTAAACTTCTTGAATCTGGAACATATGCACATGCTGCTGGTGTCAACGTATATGCATCAACTTTTTCCCCTTTTTTGTCTAGTGTCCCTGTTGAGGGACCCTTTCTGCAGTACATTCCTGTTTGCTTTGTTTCAAAACTTTTTTTTGGTTTACACTTTTTCTTTTTTTATTCTTTTTTCTCCCGGAGCAAGGGGAGACATGTTGGACCTACGGTCTAATTGCACGGTGCAGCGGAAAACTGCTCCATTGTCTGCTGGGCCTTTTTTTTGCTATGAGGGAGATGGTCACCGGGGCTGGACAGCAACAGACACTTTTTCTTGTTCAACACTGTGTACCACTATACAGGGGGTTCTACTTTACCTTGCCCTCTGGTACCGGTGGCCACAGCCCTCTCTCGGACTTAATGTTCTTAACTGTTTTATTTAGAGGTCGACCGATATGGGTTTTTCTCTGGCCGATGCCGATGCCGATATTTAGAAATCATGGCGGCCGATAGCCGATATATGATGCCGATTTTTTTGGGCCGATATGTTAGGCCGATTTTATTTTATTTATTTATTTTTAATCCCCCTTGATCTAACACACCTTTCCCACTGGGGTGTTTTTTAAGGCGCTTTTGGGCTAAAAATAGCGCCTGTAAAGTGCCTGCAAAATGGCTCCCCTGCAGTCTGTGTGAAAGACAGAGTGCTTTCACACTGAGGCGATGCGCTGGCAGGATCTTAAAAAAAAAAAGTCCTGCAAGCAGCACGTTTGGAGTGGTGTATACCGCTCCTCCACCACTCCTGCCCATTGATATGAATGGGCACCACTGCCGAAGCGCATGCAATGCGATTTGGCAGCGGTGCTTCATGGGCGCATTTAACCTCTTCCTTGGCCGCTAGCTGGGTTATATGTGCCCCACTAGCAGCCAAATAGCACCGCTAAAATGATGGTAAAGAGCCGCTAAAACTTGCGTTTTACCATCAACGTCTGCCCACTCCAGTGTGAAAGCAGTCTTCATAAGTGATACAGAAAATTTCTTACACTTAAAGCAGAGGTCCACCCTAAAATGGACCTTCCGCTCATCGGAACCCTCCCCCCCTCCGGCGCCACAATTGGCACCTTTCAGGGGGGAGGGGGGTGCAGTTACCTGGATAATCCAGGTAACTGCACCCACTTCCGGGCTAGCTCTCTGCGGAAAGGGGCGTACATTACGCCCCTTTCCGCAAGTGCCCGCCCCCTTCCGCAAGTGCCCCGCTGCCTGCTGGGAAACACACAGATCCCAGAGGCAGCGGGGACCGTCCTCATTGCGCAGCGCGGCTCACGCATGCGCAGTAGGGAACCGGGAAATTAAGCCGAAAGGCTCCATTTCCTGATTGCCATACCCAAGATGGCGGCAGCGGCAGCACTCGAGTGTCGATCTAGAGATCGGCTTCGGGTGCCGACATCGCGGGCGTGCTGGACAGGTAAGTGTCATTATTTTAAAAGTCAGCAGCTGCAGTATTTGTAGCTGCTGGCTTTTAAAAAAAAAAAAAAAAAAAACGCGGAGTCCCGGCGGACTTCCGCTTTAAACATTTATTAAACAAAACAAACCTCCAATCAGTTTACTTGTATGTATGATCTAGATTAAAAAAAACAAAAAACCTATATATTAAATAAAAACAGGTAGTCAAAACTTTTGGACAAAAAAAAAAAAAAATGGGCTAACTTTACTGTTTTTATTTTATTTTTATTTTTTAAATGGTGTATTTTTTTCCCAAAAAAATGCATTTGAAAGACCTCTGTGCAAATGCCGTGTGACATAAAATATTGCAACAACCGCTATTTTATTCCCTAGGATCTCTGCTAAAAAAATATATATATTTTTTGGGGGGTCTAAGTGATTTTCTGGCAGAAAATACAGGATTTTTACTTGTAAGCAACAAGTGTCAGAAAAGATTTAGTCTTTAAATGGTTAAACTGAGAACTTCTACACAGAGATGACTTCATTCATTCAGAAGTGTAAACATTGTATCATTTAGTTCTTTTCTTGGCAGTCTGCCCAGAGTGGAGGAAAGTGTTGCTATGACGACTCAGACAACTCACAATGACTTCTTACAGAAGTTATTTCAAAGTCCCGCTGTAGAATCGGCTTTTTATTAACACAATCGGCCGATGCCGATTATTTAAAAAACGGCAAATATCGGCCGATATATCGGCCGGCCGATATATCGGTCGACCTCTAGTTTTATTGATTTCATGAAACTGGTTTTCCCAGCCAGACGTGTTTGGTTTTTCAGGGAATATACCCGCACGAGTTGGGGTTGGTGCAGGGTAGGGTGGGGGGAGGGGGTGAGTTGGTTGGGGTTTCCATGCAGAAGGTTACTATAAATGTGTTGGAGTATGTATCTAAACTAAGTGTTGCTTTCCCTGAATGTTTTTTACTGCTGCTGTCTATGCAGCCCCTGATCGGGCTTGACCTAGCACAACTGTTTTGGGGTGTGTTTCTGGGAGGGCTGTTTGGAGGTGGGTTGCCTGCACTTGTTACTTTCTATGTATCCATATGGCGTCTATACGGTTTCTTACCTGGAACGTGAGGGGCCTGCGTGACAAATTTAAGCGCGCGGCAGCCTTCACGTTCCTCAAAAAACAAAGGGCGGAAGTGATGGTTCTGGTTGAGACGCATGTAGAGGGTGGACTGCAGATGGCCCTCAAACGCCCTTGGATTGGGTGGGCATTTCACTCCACCTACACGTCTCATTCGCGGGGGGTTTCGGTACTTGTAGCTAAGTCTGTCCAATTTGAACTTTGCGAAATTCTTACTGACCCACAGGGCAGGTTTGTTTTTTTACATGCTAAACTGTATGGGGAACCCTACCTTATTATGGCTTTTTATATCCCCCCCCCCATTTACCATGACGTTGGTGGTTGAAGGACTGTCTTTTATGTCCAGACACCAGGCGGTTCCTGTTATCTGGCTGGGGGATTTCAACACTACGCTTAACCCTTCTCTTGATAGGCTCAAGACCCCTGAACTGATGATGGGGCAAGCTGGGTCCACTAGGCTGTCCAGGCTTATAACCACCGTTCACCTTGTGGACACTTGGAGATACAAATTTCCTCAAAAGAAGGAGTATTCATGCTTCTCACCCACACACGGCTCTCTTTCCCGGATTGACTTTATACTAATATCTAAACAACTCACTCCCAGACTTAAGGAAGTATTGTTCTGCCCCAGACTACTTTCGGACCATAGCCCCTACTCTGTAGTGCTTGACGTACCCCTAGGTAGACCCCCGCGGACGTGGCGACTGAACCCGTTCTGGCTGACATTACTGCCTGATGATGACACTATTGAGACGGAATGGAAAACGTTTTTTGAGGATAATGACCACACGGCATCAGTTCCAGCAGTGTGGGACACGTTTAAATTACACGCCCGATCGGTACTGACTGCCCACATTAATAAACTCAAGGCTGACTCGGCCACTGTTATTGTTGAGGCTGAAGCGGAATTGAGCTCCAGGGAACGCACCTACGTCGATGACCCGTCTACGGCAAATGCAGATGCCCTTAGATTACAGTCGAGAGTGGTTTCTCAGCTGCACCAAGACAAGGCCCGACAGAAACTTTTTTTTTCCAAACAAAAATATTTTGAATCCGGAGAAAGGGCTGGTAAGTTACTGGCATATTTGGTCCACAGGGAAGACAGACTCCCGGTTGTTATTTCTTTGCGGGGTCAGGGTGATGAGATCATCACGGACCCTTCTGCGGTAACAGAGAGGTTTCGGGACTTTTTTGCGGACTTATACACCACTACAGTCTCAAACGACACCACTCCGATGGACCGTTTTTTGGCTCAGGTTTCCCTCCCTCAGGTTACGGAGGAGCAGGTGCAGGCTTTGGAGTCCCCCCTGACCACCGATGAAATAGTAGAAGCTATTGCGGGATTTGCAAAATCCAAGTCACCAGGGTCAGATGGTCTTCCCATTGAATTTTATTCCCGTTACCAAGACGTGCTGGTGCCTAGGCTTCTCGACCTTTATAGGAATCTTTTTGACACGCTAACATTGCCTCCGTCTATGAGGGAGGCAACGATAGTTTTGATTCCCAAACCTGGAAAAGATCCGGGTTTCCCGGAATCCTACCGCCCAATATCCCTATTACAGGTAGATGTTAAGATTCTGGCCAAAATACTTGCTACCAGATTGAACGTAGTGATCCTTAGTCTGATTCAGGCTGACCAGGCGGGCTTTATGCCGGGGCGGAATACGTCGTTCAATCTGTGTAGGCTATATATAAACCTTCAGGCAACACATGAGGAGATGGGTGAGCGCGTGGTAGTGTCACTTGACACGGCTAAAGCATTTGACTCAGTAGAATGGGAGTATTTATGGAAGTGTCTAGCGGGGTACGGCTTCGGCCCGAACTTTATTCGGTGGGTGAGACTGTTGTACCATCACCCAACGGCTAAGGTGGTGGCGAATGGATGGTCTTCCCGGGCATTTGGCCTCGGTAGGGGTACCAGACAGGGGTGCCCACTGTCCCCGCTACTATATGCCTTGGCGGCTGAACCTTTAGCGGTGGCGATTCGGGCCGACCCTGAGATCAAGGGACTGGCGATGGGTCGACTTACTGAGAAAATCAGTCTATACGCTGATGATACGCTGCTATACCTAGCGGACTCTGGCCCTTCCCTTGCAAAGGCCCTCCACATGATAGAATGGCTCGGTAGCTTTTCCGGTCTCCGCATAAACTGGGAAAAATCCCAAATTTTACCTATTGACAGTTTTCCACAGACAGAGTCTCAGGCCAGTCTGCCTCTTCAGCGAGTTGGCACTATTAAGTATTTAGGTGTCTATGTCTCTAGGAACCCAGCTGATTACATTGTGTTGAATGTAGAACCATTGTTTGCCCTGGTACGTACCAAGATTCAGGCCTGGTCCCGCCTCCCCATAGGGGTTTGGGGACGAGTTAATCTGATTAAAATGGTCCTATTACCTAAACTATTGTATGTGTTGTGGCATGCCCCGGTGTATTTGCCATTGAAATACTTTAAATCCCTTGAAAGTCTCCTTAGGCCCTTTGTGTGGGGAACTGCTAGACACAAGCTTGCTTGGCAGGCTTTGAAAAGCCCGACTGATATGGGGGGCATGGCTCTTCCAGATCTGAATCTTTACTATGTTGCCTCACAACTGTCTCAACTCTTCCACATAGACAAGACTGATAAATAACGTTTTCTAACTCTTCTATGCCCCACTTGGGCACAAATTGCAGATGACCCGATTGCTGCTATCTCGACAGGAGCGGGGAACTCTGCAGTGGGGCCAGATAAACATTCCATGCTCTTCCATTACAGAAGGATTTGGGATCTGGCATCCACTAAACTGAATGTGGCATCGCCGAATGACTATACCCCACTTTGGCATAACAAACATTTGCCGGAACTTCAAAAGCTCCAGGGTATACAGCTATGGGTATCGAGGGGAATATACTACCTACACCACCTAATTCACCAGGGTGTTATTAAAACATTTCAGGCACTGCAGGAGGAATTTAATGTTCCAAACACTATGTTATTTCAATACCTACAGGTTCAGCATGCACTTAGAGCACAATTTTCGCAGTCATTGCCTCGGCCTGCTCCCAATCCTATTGTCGCCATAGTGAAGGTTACAGATCCCAAAAAGCTAATCTCGTGCTTCTATGGTATGCTTACGGCCCCCGTCTCGGCGAGACTAGCGTATGCTCTCAAGTCCCGCTGGGAGGGCGATGTGGGTGCTCTGACAGACGAGGAATGGGAGGAGGCTCTGGAAACGTGCAAATTGGTGTCCCCTAGGCTCCAGGACAGGCTCTCTCAGATCTACATAGTACATAAAGCATACCTCACCCCACTCAGGACTGCTAAATATAATGCGAATCAATCTACGCTCTGCTCAATGTGTTTCCTTGAGACTGGGACGTTTTTCCATCTTATCTGGGCTTGCCCCAAACTGCAGGAACTCTGGAAGCAAGTAGTGTCATTTCTACATGATGTCATGGGCTCCCCTCTGGCCCTCGACCCCAAACCCTGTCTACTAGGGATATTTCCTGATGTATTGGATAAAATTACTAGCACTTTCTTACAGGAAACTTTGTTTTCTGTTCGAAAGGTGATAGCTAGACAGTGGATGAGGCCCCTTCCACCCCAAGTTGAGGACTGGAAGCGGGAAGTTAATTTTACTCTCCCATATAAAAAAATTTTGTATAAAAACAGGGGCTGTCCAGCTAAATACCATAGAATCTGGGATAAATGGTTGCAGGAGGTTGCCACGTGTGATGAGGGAATTTGATGTTCTGTTACGATGACTAACATGTCACTACTGGGACCCTTTGTTCTTTGTCTGTGATGTATGATGACTACTGGTTTGGAGAAATGTATTTCCTTTATTGTTATGGCTATGATGCAACACCTCTTTAATGTTTGATATGTACCTTTGTGACTGTACTCTTGCAATGATGTTCAATAAATATTACCTGTTTGAATGGAAAAAAAAAAGGGAAGGCAGCCATCCTTCAGAGTGTGTCCAGAACTCTGCAAGACATGTAAGGAAAAAACAGGGAGGGGGAGGTGCCGACCTGAGTGTACTATTAAAATTATGACTTTAATAGGATCAGATTAAAAACACTTACAAGATGATAGAAGATGCATGCTCGTCAATGTAAAGTGCAGTCCTGGCATTCCACATGGCCCTGTGGGTCTCACCGCTGTTCTGGATAGCTGGAAAGGATAGAGAAGCCGGCTGGAATGGATCACAGTGTTTCTCCAGGAGCAAAGGAACCAAGCAGCTCCACACAGAACAGCATGGACCATGGAACAGAAAGTGATGTCACCGGCATCTGATTGGAGCTAGGCAGAGCTGGAATCTTGTCAATCAGGGCTGCAGTGATGAAAGGCTACGTGCTCGGAGCTGACTGCTCCTTCTATTGGCCTCATCTTGTAAGTGTTTTTAATCTTAGCCTATTAAAGTCATCATTTTAATACTAAGCTCAAGTCGGCGCCTCCCCCTCCCTGTTTTTTCCTTACAAGACCTGAATGACTCGGAGGAGGGACATTCCCCCTTCTCCTCTACTAGCAAAGATAAACCTGAATGACTCGGAAGAGGGACGCTCTCCCTTCTCCGCTAATAGCAAAGATAGACCTGAATGACTCAGAGGAGGGAAACACCCTTCTCCTCTACTAGTATAGATAGACATGAATGACTCCGAGGAGGGACATTCCCCCTTCTCCTCTACTAGCAAAGATAGACCTGAATGACTCAGAGGAGGGACACAACTAGAGTTGCACGATTCTGGCTAAAATGAGAATCACAATTTTTTTGGCTTAGAATAAAGATCACGATTCTCTCATGATTCATCTAATTTTACATTATACAAAAAAAATTGGGCTAACTTTACTGTTTAGTTTTCTTTTTAATTAAAGTGTATATTTTTTTTTTAAATGCATTTGAAAAACCACTGCGCAAATACCGTGTGGCATAAAATATTGCAACAACCACCATTTTATTCTCTAGGGTTTCTACAAAAAAAAAATATATATATAATGTTTGGGGGTTCCAAGTAAATTTCTAGCAAAAAATGATTTTCAAATGAAACCAACAAATGTCAGAAAAAGTTTTAGTGTTTAAGTGGTTAAACTTTTTTCGCTTACACAGGAAGTCTATTCCATTGACAAACTGTTACAATGTTTATACTTAAGTTCAACTGATAAAGAATTTGCCCAGTTTTGCTATTCCTTTCTTTTGATGGCTGTGGCTTCAAAAGAGCATAGAGAATTCGTTGCATAGAAAGAATTGTGAAACACTTTAGTGAAGATCACGATAACGATTCTTGATGATTAATTGTGCAGCTCTACTTGGAACTATCCATAGACTAAAGGTTTGTACCTGTGTGTTCCTCAGGCCATTCATCTAACGTAAGTTAATTTTTAATAGCAGTTTACGTTTTTTGCAATGAGCTAATCAGAATTTAACCCTTTCATGACTAAGCCTATTTTCGGCATTTGGTGTTTACAAGTTAAAATCCATATTCTTTGCTAGAAAATTACTTGGAACCCCCAAACATTATATATATATATTTTTTTAGCAGAGACTCTAGAGAATAAAATGGCGATTGTTGCAATATTTTATGTCACACGGTATTTGCGCAGCAGTGTTTTAAACGCAACTTTTTGGGAAAAGGGACACTTTCATGAATTAAAAAAAAAAAACAGTCAAATTAGCCCAATTATTTTGCATAATGTGAAAGATAATGTTACGCCGAGTAAATAGATACCAAACATGTCACACTTTATAATCGCACGCACTTGTGGATTGACGACAAAGTACGGTACCTAAAAATCTCAATAGGCGACGCTTTAAAAAATGTTTACGGTTACCAGGTTAGCGTTACAGAGGAGGTCTAGTGATAGAATTATTGCTCTCGCTCTGACGATACCTCACATGTGTGATTTGAACACCGTTTACATACTTTGCTTCGCGAGTTCGCGGGGACGGCGGGCGCTTTAAAAAATTTTTTTTTTATTTTTTTTTTATTTTAAAATGACTAAATTGTTTTTAAAAATAAAATAAAAATTTTGATCACTTTTATTGCTGTCACAAGGAATGTAAAGATCCCTTGTGACAGTAATAGGTGGTGACAGGTACTCTTTATGGAGGGATCGGGGGTCTAAAAGACCCCCCACCCCTCCTTTACACTTCAATGTATTCAGATCGCCGAAAACGGCGATTCTGAATACCGTATATTTTTTTAAAACCGGCGCCATTGGCAGCCGAGTAAACGGGAAGTGACGTCATGACTATGTTTACTGTTTACTATGAGGAGACTGGAACGAAGCCGATTACGGCTTCCTTCCAGTTCCTCCCCAGTGGCCGGTGGCAGCGCAACTTGAATCGGTGCTCCCGATTGAAAGGGGGGCACCGGTAACAGCGGCGGGAGGCGGCGGGAGGGGGGGACGTCCCCTCCCGCTCCTCCGGCATAACAGCCGAGCGGCTTTTAGCCGCATCGGTTGTTATGGCTGGAAAGCCAATCGCCTGCTGAAGAAAACGGTACCGGGATGATGCCTGCAGGTGCGGGCATCATCCCGGTATACCCCCCGGAAGCCGAGTACGCAGATCTGCGTACGCTCGGCGGGAAAGGGTTAAACAATTTCAGTAAGTGGTTTCAGTAAATAAAAGGTAAAAAAAGCTGTTGCTTTTTAGGAGCATCTACCTTACTATCCTCAAATGAATGGTCAATGTAAATGCACCCCTTATGTATTTATAGAGCCTCTTACCACACGTAAAATCTCCGGTTCTGTAAATCTAAGGACGTTGTAGGGGGATGCCTGTAAATTGACCTCTGGCAATGTAGGGGCTTCTGAGGAAGCAGTCAAGGGGACAATGATTACTGGAAATCCTGTTTTACCAAAACTTGTGCCCTGATTGCAAAAAAGCATTTTTACACATTTTAGTTTACTAAGGCCGCGTACACACGGGTGGATTGTCTGCCCAACTAAGTTCGTCAGACAATCCGACAGACAGTCCGTTCAACTTTTGAATGAACGGACTTGACCACACACGATGAACAGACAGTCCGCTGAAAACGTGCGTGATGACGTGTACAGCACGTACGACGGGACTAGAAAAACAACGTCCAATACACTGCAATGCAACCTTCGGCCGTGTAAATCCTTTCTGAGCATGCGCCATACTTAGTCCGTCCAACTTGCCTACACACGAGCGGACTGTCCGCTGAAACCAAGTTTGGACGGACAAAACCAAGTTTGGATGGACAAAATTACGGAAATTCCGAAAGACAAAGTCTGTCAGACTGTCCGCTGAAAAAGTCCGCTGAAGCCCACACACGAGCGGATTGTCCGCTGAAACACGGTTCAGCGGACTAAGTTGGGCAGACAATCCGCCCGTGTGTACGCGGCCTAAGGCACTATGGGGGTTATTTACTAAAGGAAAATCCACTTTGCACTGAACATGCAATTAGAAGTGCAGTCACTGTAGATCCGAGAGGGATATGCAAGGAAAAAAAAAAAACTGAATTTTAGCTTGCACATGATTGGATGATAAAATCAGCAGAGCTTCCTCTCATTTCAGATCTACCCCTTAGATTTAGAGCGACTGCACTTCCATGTGCACTTGCAGTCCAAAGTGGTTTTGCCTTTCGTAAATAACCCTATGTGTTAAAAAATAAATAAAAAATATCATTTTATTGCTGCTAATCCCCATCAGCATCTTTCACTCACTCCGGTGTCAGCTTTCAAGTCATTACTTTGGACCAGCTTGGTGGTGGACCATACCTGCACAATGTGTTAGCACAGCTGCTTGTCGTCTCCACCAGGGGAGCAGGTACAGAGTAACAATGCTAGAACACAACTGAAAGAAAGTTGTCACACACTATAACAGGGAGATGTTAACCCCTTTGCACCAGAGCCTCCAAACCCCTTAAGAGGTTTCAGATGCCCGGAGGTGGGGCGGGGATAATGATCATGTGGCTGTCGATCAGGTGACCGGAAAGCTCCCGATCACAAGACGCTATCAGGAGCTTCCTTTAGCTGTGATAACTGTGCCCAGAGTGTGCAGAGCACATGCTCTCGGCACAGATGTGTTAGCAAATTAGCTTACCTTCAGCGCCTAGGGGTTAAACAAGGCCCTTCATGGCAAGATCACCAGATATTATCTTAATAAAAGATGCAAATTTAAAAAGATTAACGAATTTATATTAAAATGTTATAGTTTAACTAAAGGCAAATTTTTTTTTTTGTTTTGAATAGAGTGCAGAGGGATTAGCCCCCCTGTCAGGTTTTTATAGCTGTCTGTGCTTCTATTAGGCCCCTTTCACACTGGGGTGGTGCGGGCATTGGTGGTAAAGTGGCACTATTTTTAGCGCCGCTTTGCCGTAGTTTTAGTGGCGATATTCGGCCGCATAGCGGGGTGGTTTTAACCCTCCGGCTTTCACACTGGAGTGAGAGGGGCCGTTTTTTTTCAGGTGCTATACAGGCCCTATTTTTAGCGCTGTAGCACCTGAAAAACGCCTCAGGTTGAAAGTGGCCTTAGTGAGATTCATCCTCTCTCTATCCTGTTTACCTTTATCATTAAAAGTGAAAGTTGGTTGTCCCCAGAAAAGTAATAGAGGGGGAATCTTCCAATTGGGAACCTAGATCTGGTGGCCTGGGGGTCCCCAAGAGATTCCCTTATTTTGCAGGGATTTCCTCTTATAATACTTTTTTTTTTGGCTATAGGACAGGAAGTAAAGGGGGGGGGGGGAGTTTTGCCTAGAGTTCTACTTTAATATAGATTTTAATGATTGGGGTTTGGTTTACTTTTAAATGAAACCTCAACCTTGACACCCATTGGGGTTAATTTTAGCTTTTAATCCCCTTTTATCCTTCCTTTTTTTTTTTGTGCTGGGTTATGCTCAAATAAAATTTTCACACACTCAGTAAATCCAGTATTGTCCTGCTATGATCCTCACCACACAACAGTTCCCGCATTGCCATTTTCTTTCCTTACGCAAATGTGGGGGCCAGCTGTTCTTGCAGCCACCACTCTGATGACGTGCCAACAGGTCCTTCTTCCTGCAGCCACTGTCAATGTGCAGGTTCTTCATGGGATATCTGATGTGGATATCCACGGAGAGTGCTAGAGCAGACCACACATCATCCTTTAGTAGGTGAGAATGGAGGGAGGGGGTGGGCCGAAGCAAGAAATTGGTGGGGTTGATGTCTATCACAAAGTTGCAAAAATCCTTTTGGGTCAACCATACCCCCCATTTTTTGAGATGGGAATGAGGGACACCTATTAGCAAAAGAAAAACTCAATTGCTTTTTATTTTAACCACTACTATTTCTTTATATTGGCTTTTGAAATTTACAAATACAGCAATGCAGAAACTGGATGAAAACTGGGAAAGACTTTTTGAAAGATAAAAAGTGCATTTTATATACAACTATATGGATCAGAACAAAATGAGGGACAAATGAGGAGGAAGGAGGGACAGAGGGACATTGCTCCAAATCAGGGGCAGTTGGGAGGTTATGTCCACAAAATTACTTTAGAAATTCTACAGAAGCCAACCCTTGTTTGAAATCCATTTTTATTTTTATTTTTTTACACTCTATAGAATTTCTTTGCATCCTTTTAGATATATGCTCTCAATAATTCCTTTATTTTCATTTTTATTTTTTTTATATATAACAATTATATGTTTTTTTTTTTTAATGTAACATGAGTTTGGAGGATGTTTCAGTAAAGTAATATATTGCCGTTGTCGGTATTGACTTTTCCTTTGAACAATCTATTCCATGTTCTCTTGTACTCTGCAGAGATATTGTACTCGCATCTAACCTGAAACCCTTGGAGCGGAAGGACAAGATTGGAGGAGATAGGAAGCAGCCATGGAATCCAACTGCCACAGCAAGCAGCTCATCCAGAGAGGCAGTTTGTACCGTATTACAGGTGAGGCGGAAGAAGAAATTGATTGCATCTGCTTGTCCGACCTGGCTGCTCGCCTTTTTCCTCCATGACATTACTGCAAACTCCATCCTTTCTTTTAATCCAGATATGTCCATCTGATTACCTCCAGAAATGTTGCTGTTTTTCTTCATTTATCACATTGTACAAGTGAAATGGTACTTGTTTTAAGAAATTATTCCCACAGAGCCTATTTGGTGTGTCCTGATGGCCTTTTCTCTGGACATTTTTGCATTTGGATTATGAGTATATTGGGAGAAGTTCACTTTACAGGTGACAATATAATCAGTCGGTACTTGTCCTGCCATCCTGATCTTGTGTTTCTAAAGTCCTGTGCATGATCCCCCTGTTCCCATGAGACCTACAAGGGCCACTGAGGCATGGAGTGTTGCATTGTAGAGAAGCAGAGATGGTTCCCCCATACCTGGAAGCAGAGGCATTGCTTGATCTACAAAAGATCTGGGGCCAGAGCCTATAGCAGTAAAGAAAGTCATATACTTAGGTGGGCATACACATATATATACAGTAATATACATTTGTGTGTATATATCACAAGAGAGCTCCCCACTTACATCAGGGTCCCCAGAGAACCCCCCTTACATCAGGGTCCCCAGAGAGCCTCCTTTTTACATCAGGGTCCCCAGAGAGCCTCCTTCTTACATCAGAGTCCCCAGAGAGCCTCCCCCTTACATCAGGGTCCCCAGAGAGCCTCCCCCTTACATCAGGATCCCCAGAGAACCTCCCCCTTAAATGAGGGTCCCCAGAGAGCTTCCCCTCCCCTTGGGGACCCCTGCAGAGACTCTGGGATATAGGCTGACCACCAAGGGCTTAATGCTCACACACTGGAAACCTGCTACCCAGGGGTTAACACACACACACGCACGCTCTAGGGACTGGCCACCAAGGGACTAAAACACGTTCTGGAGAAGACCATCAATGAGACTGGTCACTGAGGGGGGTCAAAACATATGTTGGTGCTAGCACATATTGAAGTTTCAAAGGGCAATAACGAATATTTGTTTAATTTGTTCCAATCGCTCAGAGCAAAGATGCTGATTGGTTGTTGTTGGTACACTTTTGTATGATCTGTGTAAGGTCTGTACTTTAAAGCAGAGTTCTATCCACATATACATCTTTACAGGATCAGTTTCTGAACAGCAAACTAAAACATCATTGTCCATTTCCCCCCCCCCCCAGCTCTCAGTACCTTATTGCTAGGGTGTATGTTTTTTCTTCCTCCCTCGTGGCCGCGGTGATGTACGTCATATCCTGTGGCGCCTTGGCTCCTGGGAGATATGTGTCATTATTCCCAGGAGTCAGTGGGCTAGCTTGATAGATTAGGTTGCCATCACAATGGGGCTGGAACTTCCTCCGCCATTGTGATGGCAAACCGAGATAACCCCTGCCCCGCGTGCATGCATGAGGGAGGGAGGTGCATGCTGGGTCACCATCAGCAGCAGCACCTTATCCCGGAAGAAGACATTAGTGGGCTTCACATACCCACAATTAAGATGGGAGCACACTGCCAAGCCAAACTAAAAGTTAGTTTGAATGAAAAATACTGAAATAAGACAGCGACTTTGCATATAATTCGCTCTTGGAAAGTTATTAATCATAACATCAAGGGTGTCTTTAAAAAAAATAAGCCAGAAAGGACTCATGATATGTACATATATGTAACAGATTTATATAAAGTTTTATCTTTCATTTTTATTTATAGGAATCCTCTTTAGAACCCAGAAATGCATTTGAATTTACCCGTGAGTGGCGCAGGATAGACGTAAAGAAAAGATATGACTTTCTGCTGCAAATTGGAGCCAACAAACTGTCCCACATTTTCCATGCGGAGGTGTGCTCAGCACTCTTGGGTGAAATATTGCAGGTACTGGAGGGGAACATCCAGAGAGTACAGTGGCAGGAAGTGTTGGACATCTTGAGTTGCCTGGCACAGACGCAACGTTTCGATCTCAACCTGATCTTCCTCAGCAAAGCTGAATGTGCAATCTGCAGGGAATTATTTGGGAAGCTGCAATGTATAGTCATGGACGAAAAGCAAACTGATGGTAAAACCAGTGCAATGCTGATCCATCTTATGTCTGTTTATAAAGTCACGGAGCCCAGCATCTAAAAAACATAATATATTTTTCTGGGTATTGCTGATTTAAAGGATCAGTCTATCCATTAATGATTTATAAAGTACTGTCAGTATTAAATAAATTGGCTGCTTCTCCCATTATTAGCTGGATTCAAAATCATGGCTTAAAATCTGGGATGGGGTCAATAAATACAATGATTGCAGTAGTATACTGTAGATTGTGGGTACAAATATGGCTTTACCAGTCATCCCCTTCTATGTAAATGTTATTGTAAGTACAAAGCTTGGATAATCATCTGAAGAATTTAGGAGCCAGCAATTTGAACCCATCTTGGAATATATACCCACAACAGAAAGGAGAATATTATGGTATTTGGTCTTAATATTTCGTTTTTTTAAGAGTAACTTTATTTTACACAAAATAAGGAGTACAAATGAGCGAAAACAAGGAAAATAGAGCAAACAGAGCTCAAATATCACTATATAGGTTATACAGTATGTCCATTCATTATACATGGTTTAGCATTGAAGTAGCAATCATGCATTTCAAGCTCGGCTACAAATAGAAAAGACAGATTGTTATGACATCAATATACATAAATACAGTAATCATGAGAAAGTGAAAAAGGATCCACAAAAGAACCTTATCCCTGGCCAGTAGCTTATGTATTTGGTGGTATAGTGCGGTCTGAACTCACCCACTTTACGAGGGCAACCTCTGGCTTCATACATTAATTTGTATAGTGGATGTGCCTGGTTAATGAGGGTAAGATAAAAAGATATGGTGGGGGGCGGGGGTCCAGGACTTCCATTGCGTAGTTATAGATTTTTTAGCATAAAACAGAACTAGATGTAGAAAATGTTTAGAGTTTTTAGAAAGAGATTTATTAACAATATAACCGAAGAGGCATCTTACGGGGTTACAGATATTAGGTATTTCGGTAACTGAACTGATAAAAGTGGTGACCTCCGATCAGAAAGCTCTAAATGGTGGACATTCCCACATCATGTGATAAAAGTGCCATCAGCTGGTGAACATCTGGGGCAGACAGCAGAAGGTAGTCTATTTAGACAGAAGAGGAGACGTGGAGTATTATAGGACCTATATAAAAATGTAGTCTGTATAACTTTTTCCCTAGAGGGGATAAAAGTGGGGACCTGTAAAATTTGGTCTTCATATTGGTTTATATGGCCTGCGTTCACATCTGTGAGATTTGCCATGTTTTGGCCAGCACACAAAATTGTACCACTAGAGTAATCCCATTATTGTCTATGGCAGTGATGGCGAACCTATGACACGCGTGTCAGTGCTGACACGCGTAGCCATTTGGGGTGACACGCACAGGATTTCATGCGATTCATCCTCGGCTCCTGCACGGCCGCAGAGGATGAGAGAATCTGTGCTGGAGGAACGGTGGGGGGGGGGGGCGGGACGTGTGATCTCCCCCGCCCACACTCACTTACTGTATCGCCGCCGCCCCTTTCTGAGCGCAGGGGCTGCTGGTAAGGCGTGCGTGCCGTGCGCACACACGTCATCAGCGCGGCGAAGAAGGACCCGCAGGAGAGGAGCGCGGGAACAGTGCGCGCCTCTCTCCAGTCAGGCCGGCACAGAGAGTCTACTCCTGGGACTGTCGGTTACGACCCCACCACAGCAGGGAACAGCGGAGTGCCAACGGGAACTGTGAGCGCCATTAGCAGAAACTATTGGGGTGCCATGGACTTGTAATTGCCCACAATAACTGAGATAAGTGAGGGGGAGGTTGTGTTAGCTTGTTAGGCTAGTTAACCCCTAATTGGCTATCTATAATTCTATCTGCTGTCACTGGCCCACTGATGGAGCACCCAAAAAATTAAAAACAAAGGTTAAGTAAAGGGAGTGGTAGTAGCAGTGGCCGACCCTTTCAAGAGACATGGAGCGAGATGTATGGCATTATAGAAAAAAATGGCAGATCATTTTGCGTTCTATGTACTGAAACGGTAGTAAGCAGAACGTGGAATATAAATAGACATTTTGAAACTAATCATTCCCAGCTCTTGGAAAAAAGTGAGGATGATAGGAGGGAATACATTTCCAGGAAGCTACACCTTTATAAAAGCCAATCTAACTCCATCCTTAAATTTATAAAAGGCTCTACAAATTTAAACTCTGCAAGTTTGAGCATTGCTCACTCCATAGCTCAGCATGCAAAAGCGCTTAATGAGGGAGAATTTATTAAAGAAACTCTCCTAAGATGTGCGCCAGTTCTATTTCACGATATGCAGAATAAAGATGCAATTATTAAGAGAATATCTGAGTTACCACTCAGTAGAAATATCATAAAAGACCGAATAATGAGACTGAACACAAACGTACAACAGCAATTAAAGAGAGACATAAGGAATTGTAAATATTTTTCCATCTCTCTTGATGAAACTACTGATGTCACATCGCATGCTCAGTTGGCCATTATTGGTCGATATTCTGATGGTCACACAATAAGAGAAGAGTTGATAAAGTTAGTATCAGTGCCAACAAGTACATCAGGAAGCGAAATATGTAAGGTTGTTATGCAAACATTCTGCGACCTAAGCATTGATATATCTAAAGTTGTGTCAGTGACGACAGATGGTGCCCCAAACATGGTGGGGAAAAACGTTGGATTTGTGAAATTGTTTACAGAAGCTATTGGACATGCGATTGTGCCTTTTCATTGTATTATCCATCAGGAGGCTTTATGTGCCAAGGCAGGATTCACTGACTTAAATGACTTAATGTCAGTTCTAACAAAAATAGTTAATTTAATAGCTGCTCGCCCCCTTCACAAGCGAGAATTTTCAGCACTTTTACAGGAGGTTGATTCCACCTACAGTGGACTGCTGATGTACAATAATGTAAGATGGTTGAGCCGAGGCAAGGTTCTTGAGCGCTTTGTGGAGTGCTTTGAAGAAATTAAGGTATTTCTTGAAGAGAAGGATCTGGGAAACTTTCCTCAGCTCAATGATGATAAGTGGGTCAACACCCTGATGTTTTTTACAGATCTCTCTGTTCATGTTAATGAACTGAACTTAAAGTTACAAGGTTTTGGCAAAAGTATTGATGTTATGTTTGGATACATAAAAGCTTTTGAAAGTAAAGTAAAAATTTTCAAGAGAGATGTAGAAACTAAAACGTATAAGTATTTTCCTCGAGTACAAAAGCATTTTGAGAAGGCCAGTGCAGCTGTACGAAATGAAGTGGAACTCTTGCATATGAAGTACCAGCATGTTTTAGACTCGTTACTTGACCAGTTTACTGATAGATTTAGTCAATTTAGAAGCCTAGAACAGACCATGAAAATAATTAAGTATCCTGATGTAGTAGTCTACAATAGTTTGGAATTAAATGGTTTCCAATGGATGCAAATAGATGATTTGGAGATGCAGCTTGCAGAATTTCAAGACAGCATCTGGGCTTAGGTGTTTGTCGACTTGAGGTCAAAGCTTGAGAATCTGGAAAGGGGCCGCTTGGAGAATAAAGATGAGTGCCACTACGAACAGGAAATTTGGAGTGCCTGGAACAAACTACCAGACACTTTTAGCACCCTGACAAATATAGCAACAGCTTTACTCACAATTTTTCCTTCTACGTACTTTTGTGAGACCTTATTCTCAGCATTAAATAATATCAAAACCAACAAAAGAAACAGATTGACAGATGAGGTTAGTAGCGCTTTCTTGGGCCTGAAGTGTACAAAATACCAATCTTCAATTGAAGATTTAGCCAATGAAATTCAGCAACAAAAAAGTCACTAATAGGCAGGTTAGTTAAAGAATTCGCCCTCCCCCTCACTTATCTCAGTTCACGGCAGGGCTGTGGAGTCTGCTGCTTCCAGCTCCACGTCCTCATCAACATGCCGCTCCGGCCCGCCCCCGCTATGAATATTCATAATCTTCGCCCTCGCGTCACTAGGAATATTCATAGCAGGGGCGGGCTGGAGCGGCATGTTGATGAGGACGTGGAGCTGGAAGCAGCCGACTCCACAGCCCTGGTTCACGGCACCCCAAACAAGTTCAATAATATCAAGGGCAACATACGAAATCGACTGATGAACAAAGAAGTTACTAAGCAGGTATGTTAAATAATTTGTTTTTGGTTTATTAAATACAATTATATATTGCAATTATACATTTTTGTAGTTTAAACTATAAATTGCGCAAAATTATGTTTTTTTGTCGAAGTGACACACCACGCGAGTTATGCTCGATTTTTTGCCGATTTTTGACACACCACGCCAAAAAGGTTGCCCATCACTGGTCTATGGGGTCCATTCGCATCTATGCAATGCTCTTCTGTGCAACTTGGAAAAAGGTGCAGGCGCTTATTTTGGTAGAACACCTGAATAGACTTCGATGGGAGCGCATGAAAAATGCATTACAAATTCATAAAGAAAAAACTCAGATGTAAACCTAGCCTTAAAGTGGTTCTAAAGGCTGAAGATTTTTTTCTACGCATAAAGTTAAAAAGTCTTCAGTATATATTTCCTCCAGCCCCCCCCCCTAATTCTTACCTACCTGCACGAGAGCAGAGGCTCTCTTGGGTCTCTCTCTCTCCTCATTGGCTGAGATGTAGGACCCATTGGCTCCCGCTGCTGTCAATCAGAGCCAGTGAGGAGGGTACAGGGCAGTGCCAGGGTCTTTGTGTCTCATGGACACAGAGAGCTGGGCTCTGGAGCGGGCATGCACGAGTGTCCCCATAGCAAGCAGCTTGCTATGGGGGGAACCGGCAGGGGGGGGGGGGGAGCCCAGCGTGTCAGCTGGGGACCTGAGAAGAGGAGGATCAGCGCTGCTCTGTACAAAACCATTACACAGGGCAGGTAAGTATGGCATGTGTGGGTTTTTTTGGTTTGTTTTTGCCTTTACAAACCCTTTTTAAGCTGGGTATACACTAGTAGATTCTGTAACAAAAATTGTAATCTTAAGAATGATCGTTCAATTTTCGAATCATTAGTGGGGTGACATCAACATTTGTTTTAACAGTGTATGTAGTTTTCAAAAACTCTGTATGTTCATATACTGTCATATAGAAGTTTGTAAAATGTGAGTTGAAAAGTTCTACAGGAGTAGAGGTCCCATGCATTGGTGTTTACACCACAAGCCTTGTTGGCTCAGTGTGCATACGTCCATTTGGGTCCTTTTACTCCGGTAAGCATTCACACAACCGGTGGTGGTTCCATTGTTGTTTTTCCATTCTACACTGACATCATGTGGAATACCTTTTCTTGTCTTATGCGACGTACACACAACTGGACTTTTTGACAGCAAAGGTCCGACGGAACAAGTCCGTTGGACAATTTGATCGTGTGTGGGCTCAATCGGACCTTTGCTTGCCAAAAATCCGGCAGACTTTAGAAACAGAGCATGTTTTATATTTTCCCACCGGAACTCCGCCGGACCGAGAAATACGTTCGTGTGTATGCTAGTCCGATGGACAAAAACCGACGCTAGGGCAGTTATTGGCTACTGGCTATGAACTTCCTTATTCTAGTCCGGTCGTACGTCATCACATTCAAATCCGTCTGACTTTGGTGTGATTGTGTGTGGCCAAGTCCGTTCATTCGGAAAGTCCATCGGAACTCCGCCAAAAGTCCGTCGGAAAGACCGCCGGACCTGGTCCCTCGAAAAGTCTGGTCGTGTGTATGCGGCATTAGAAGCTTATTTTTCCTCACTATTCCTTCATGGACTTTTCAATTCAGGTTTTACCAACTTCTACAGTATATGACAGTATATGGACTTGTAGAGTTTGAGCTTTTTGATATTCACATCACTTTTCACAGTTTTTGTCATTTATTTATTTTTACTTTTGTGGTTGTTCACATCGTACATATTTTTTTTTTTACACATGAATTTGTAGCAGGAGAAATTTTTAAGCGCTGCAAATAATTGTATCTTTATCTTTGGTTTGTACTTGTTTAGTGTTGTGCTGGCTTCTACCTGACAGATTTTTGGGTGTTACCGTGATATATACCATTCTCCCATTTCTATGTAGTTTTCATTCGGGAAAATGCATTCATTCCAAAATCAAATCCAGATTTAAATCTTCAAACAACATTTGTCAATCTGTCAAAAGTACTGAGAATTTCCATACAAATCTTTGTGAGAATTTCAATACGGATCTTCTATACTAGTGTATACCCAGCCTTAGTGTTTTTTATTTTTTTTATTGGATGAGATATGCAGAAATGCATGCTATCTGTGTAGAGGACAGGGGGGGTCAAGTGCTGGGGTGAGGGGTCAATTGTTGGGGCTTTAATATAGAACTGGGGTCTCCAAACTTTCTAAACAAAGGGCCAGTTTACTTTCCTTGCAATGGCTTGAGAGATACAATAAATAGCAACTAGGCTCAAAATCAGTTTACTGAATCAGTTCAGGCAGCGATTGCGATTGGTTGCCAGAGGTTACAGTGTATCATTACCACTCACTGGCTGGCTGCTAGAGGTTACAGCACACATTATGGCTCACTGTTTATTTTCTAGAGGTTACAGCACATGACTTCTGCTTGTTGATTGGTTGCTAGAGATTACTGTACATCAATACTGCTCACTGATTGATTGCTGGAGGTTACTGGTAATCTATACCACTCACGAATTGGTTGTTAGCAGTTACTGCACATTATTACTGCTCACTGATTTCTGCATATCCTTGCTGCTCAATGATTGGTTGCAAGAGGTTAGTGCACAGCTATACTGCTTACTGATTAGTTGCTAAATGTTACAGCACGTCATCACCTCACTG
This sequence comes from Lithobates pipiens, assembly GCF_037356315.1. Lineage (NCBI taxonomy): Eukaryota > Metazoa > Chordata > Amphibia > Anura > Ranidae > Lithobates > Lithobates pipiens. The sequence goes on along the minus strand of NW_027507789.1, from coordinate 183,255,360 downwards.
CCTGCACACCATGGACTAGGGAGGTGATGGGACTCATCAATAGACAGAAGGCTCATGGGATCAGTGGCAATGTTGGGGGAGGGGGTTGATGAGATCATTGGCATTGGTGGGGGGATAGGATTAGTTAGGAGGCAGTACACTGTGGCAAATTCTGAATCATGTAGAGCAAAGTTGGAAATCTTTGGCATGTATATAGTGGGGGATTATACCAATGTAATGGGGAATTTACAATGACCATCAATGTTAGGGGGAATTTGCACTGACCACCATGTAATGGGGGATTTTATGCCACCCACCAATAGAAAAGAGGGATTTCTATGCTGAGACCAATGTACTAAGACCATTTACACCAGTCACCAGTGTAAGGGGGGATATACAATGGCCTCCATGTAAGGGGGAATTTACACTGACAACTATTGTAGAGGAAATTTGTACTGACCACCAATGTAAGGTGTCACTTCTACACCGAACACCAATGTTACGGGGGATTTACACTGACCACCGATGTAAAGGGGGATTTACACTGACCACCAGTGTAAGGACAATTTCTGCACTTACCACCAATGTAAAGGGAAATGTACACTTACAACCAATGTAATTTGGGGATTTTACATCAACAGCCAATAAAGGGAGATTCCTACACTGGCCACCAATGTAACAGGGATTTACACTCGCCACCAATTTAAAGGGGGCTTCTACATGGACAACCAATGCAAGGGAGGAAACTGACCACAAATGCAAGTTTGGATTTTTTTAATAATTACCAATATAAAGAGGAGTTTCTACACTGGCCACCAATGTAATGGGGATTTACACTGACCACTAATGTAATAGGAGCATTCACCGTAACCACCAATGTAAAGAGGGATTTACTCTGACCACCAATGTAAGGGGGGGCCTTCACACTGGCCACTTGTAAGAATGAAAGGATTATACACCAAGCCCCAATGCAACAAGAATATTTACACTGACCACCAATGTAACTGAGACATTTAGCCTGCGTTCACATTTGTGTTGTGTGTCAAGAATACATGCAAAATCACTTCCCTGAAACCACAGAAACATGTTGCCCTTTAGAAGATACACAGCAGTACCATTAATTGTTAATGACACCCTTGTGCAACGGCTGAGATGTGCGTATTCACATGCACCAAAATTCAGGATGCTGTGGCACCATGTTATTTTGAAGAAGGATTCCACCTCCAATTAGCTTACCTTTGTAGAACAGGCTGATGTTAGGTTTAATGATTATAGTTGTAGGCAGAACTTTCAATCATGCCCCTTTACCTCCCCAGTGTGCAGCATTCAGCAGAGGTGATGGTAGATATGACCTCAGGAGGGCATAATATACATAGGAATGCCACCTCTATTTACATATCAATGCAGCGGTCCACACCTATTTGCAAATTAATGCTGCTGCTATTTACATAACAATGCAGATTTTGTACACACAAGGTCTGCAGGTAAGTTATGTGTACATGGCACTAGGGCAGAGCTGGGCAGCAGCAACAGAACTTTACACTGAGATATCAGGACACAGCACAGGACTAAAACCTCAAGGGATAAGGGAATTTAAACTGGGATAGTTGGCAAGTATGAGGCAGCTGCTTTGTGCCCCACAACAATGATGGGGCCCAGGGCAGCTGTCCCTTTTGCCCTGCCTTAAAAACAGTCCTGCTGCACAGGCAGAGAGAGCGATATAAACGGACTGCTGAGAGCTCACACCCCCTACAAGGTTGTACTTGTGTTGTGAATTCATTAAGAAAAAAATAATAATAATACATTCATATTTCTGTCAAAGAGGTGAGATTGTTTAGGCCTTAGGAACAGATGATCTACAATTTTGCTATCATTGAACTATTGCCCTCTTGAAGAACACAAAATACATGATCACTACATTAACTATTGAAAACTTTTACAAGCATGCATTGGGACAGAAACTCGCTGAAACAATGGTATCTTCTGTCACCAAACAAAAAGCTGTTTACTTATTTTGTTGGTTAGAGTGAGAAGGCCAAACTTGCATAAGTATTTATCACATGGAAATAACCCTTAACTAGAGAACCCCATGGTACGTAAGTAAAAGACTGTTTGGGTAGTACACAACCACGCAAATAGATAGGACAAGGTTTGGGTTATACTTTGGAGTACCTGTGACCAACAGCCATTAAACCTGAATGACCAGAACAAATATCCCATTGTCTCAGAAAGTGAAAGATCAATAAGCCAAGTAGTCAGTGTTGTCCTAGCTTCTCATGAGACAATGGCTAAGATATGAAATGGAGATCTCCCCCACAGGGCAATAAGACACCTCTATTAGAAAAGTAAACAGTGGAATGGTATCCTGAAGGCCATTGAAGACACTACAAGAAAACATTGAAAATTGTGTGCATTTCTACATCATAATATACGTATATGAGAAGCCGGGATATGATATCTTACTATAGAGTTCATCTCAAAACCTGCTGTAAGATTCATATACCCCAGTATCATCAATATTTTTCTAAGCCATTCAAATTATATATATAGGTCACAAAAAGGAGATATTGTGGTTTGGTATCTAAGGATCTGGGGAATTTGGTCATGGAGAGATTATATATGAAAGTGTGATCATAAGTAGAAGTGTTTTAGCAACAAATTAGTATTATAAAAACATATAATCATGATTATAATTGTATAAGAATTTAACCTATGTTTAGATAAACAAATATTGATTGGATACCCAAATTATACATGGATCCATATGATAATAATTGTATGTGATATTGTTTGTGATATATCTAACCTGTGTCCTTTCTAAACGGACTAAAGATTAACCGATATACATTGATATACATATATATCAACAATTTATGCAAGTGATTATTGAACTTTATGTTAAAGAGTATTTTACATTATGCCATAATTCTTGAACACTCGAATATATTCGTTAGAACATATAAATAACGAACACATATTACAGAATTAGAAAAATATTCACTTAAAGAAATAAAACACCAAACATAGGTGAGACACCTGGTGGTGGAAGGTGCTATTACCTTAAAATCACGAGACTCCCGGGAAAGCTAACCATTAAGTCTGTCGGCCAATGAGGGGGGAACACATACCCTCTGGGCAGAACTTAGTATCATTTTATAATCCTTTTGTTGAAGAGGATATTTAAGAAACTAGAAAGAGGAGAGAGGAAAAAAAAGGAAGCTCGGAGGAGAGCTGGGGGGAGAGAGTCAGGGGGAAGCTTAGGGACCCCCCTGAGAAGGGACACTGGAAGACATGCCTGAATACACATTTTTACATTCATGAAGATCCCTGCTCCTTGGAATGTTGAAGCCACGGCAGCCATCTTAAAATTCCTGGTAACTAATACTCCACACTAATAGCCATATTGGAAATGGGTAAATATATGTTTATCATCTATTTTATGTTCTCTTAAATATTGATGTTTTTGAATATTCTATTATTGAAATACTTCTCCCGAATCAATAACCGCCTTTTAGATTTTTCTCTAAATTAAATTTTTCATACATTTCTTTTTGCATAGATGCCAATTTTATTGACAAACAAATGTCTAATTTATTTCACATTGTTAACCACTTACTTACCTGCAGTATAGTAACGGTTGGATGTGTGAAATACAGACATTCTGTTTAATTGTCAATTATCAAAAGGTTATTGATTCTACCGAGAAATGATAATGGTGATAATTGTGTCCAAGGTACTACTACGCCCAGTTTTAGGGTGTTCCCAGTAATTGTCAAAATGATCAAGTAATGTAATCTGTATTTTAATATTTCATGTAAATATTTGTTTTCTGTCAACCAATAAATGTAGCTATTTTGTATGATCACTCGTCTCCGTGAATAAGTTTCACATATATAGACCGTGTCATATAGACTGATTCTGTATCTTAAAAATATCTTCGTTAAAAATTACTTAGGAAATATTGTGCGGGAAAAATGTCCTTAAAAGCACAACATATATAAATGGAGGCACTGCTGAGATAACGTCGATATTTTGTATAGGATCAGTCATAGTTACGATGGTGACAAATAATATGTTGCATGAAATTATTAATTATTAATTTTTTTTTTAAAAATGTTGCCAAGAAAAATGTCTGGTCAAAGTGAATTTTATTTTGATGGGGATTATCAAGAGTTAGCCCTTAGTGGTAATATGAGTACTCAGACAAAATGGATACAAGAACAGGAAATGTGGGATATAATGTCAAAAAGTAACATGATAAATCATGCCGAAAAAAGTTTGTCTAATGAGAATGGTCTAGAAGCACTCATTGAAGACCTTATAAACCACACCCGTCAATCAATAAAAGACGTAGGGAACGTGGAAGGTCAAAGCATTGAACTCACAGACAGCTCATCTGAGACAAAGGAAATAGAAAGGCCTGATCACATGCATTTTGAACCAAGCACTAACCTGATGTATCTTTATAGTGAGTTTAAACGTCAATATACCCAACTAGAGAGTGATATCTTAGAATCCCAGTCCCAGTTAATAGGAGGAGAATGTGAGCTCAAAAAAAAAAAGCTAAAGGAGATTAAAGACAAGGCAGATTATTTTTTTTTTTATTTTGATGAGGCTATAGCGAAAATGGTGAAATATGAAACAGAACAGTTACAAAATGATGTAATAATGCTGGACGAATTTCACCAATTAAATAAAAAGTATAAACAATCAAAAGAGAAGGAGAGGTTCTTAATTAAAGCAGAACAGATGCACAATAATACAATAATAATGCTGTACAAATGTTATCAATTAAATAAAGAAATAATAAACAATACAAGAGAGGAGAAGGAAAATTTTCTGCAGGAAAACGAGTCTCCTGAAGAAAGTTGCCGAGTAATATGCAGTGGAAATTTAAAAGAAGAAACAAATCAGCTTAGGTCAGGACAGGAATCCCTAATTAAGCAACCAGAAGAATTAAAAGAACAAGGGGAGTTTATGCCTCAGGATAATGCTCAGATGCTTAAACCTGAAAGTATAGAGTCTGACAATACTCCAAAATATGACTCTCAACCTAAAATTTGGGAGTTACATAATGAAAAAGAATTAGAAAAAGAAACTATATTCTACCCCAAGCCATCTGTAGAGCAAAGGGGGGTAAAAATTGAACCACCACATGAAGGTATGCCTAATCAGTTTTCTTTGGGATCAGATAAAAATACAGGCACCCCTAAACAGGACGCCTCAGAAATAATAAAATTTTTAAAAGATGCTGTCCCGGTGTTTAAGGAAGAAGGATCCATGCACATTATTGACCACATTGAAATCTATGAAAATGCTTTATCAGTTTTAGGCCTAAATGATGACCAATCTAAGATTCATTTCTTACCGTGGGTATTTGAACCCAAACTCCGTTCATTCTGCGAAGATGTAATAAGTCTGTGGGGTACTGCCTGGCAAATAATTAAAAACATTTGTCATCTAGGATTTGTCCCACATAAAAATGTTAACGCAGCTAGAGTGGATATACACAATATCACATGTACCAGTGATCAAAGCCCCACCGAAGTTATGGCTGTGCTCAAGGGTGCTGTCCACTTAGCAGAAAAGGAGCCAAGTTATAATGAACTTGAGTTTGAACCCATGTTCTTCGAGGCCCCGCCTACCCACATAAAAGTGAATTTGGCGAAAGACTACAAAGGGGGGTGTTCACTGGAGTCTTTGGTAAAAGAGAGTAACAATTTGTACTCTATCCAACAAACTGGTGAAAACAATGGAAGGCCTGAAAGCCCTATAATGAAATTTGTGGATGAATTTTATGTATCTCCTCAATCATTACAGTCCAAAACCAAGAAAAAGAGATACGCTGATATAGTCAGAGGAAAGATGCTACCGAGTTTCCCCAGCGGGAAACCAATGTCCCCACCCATCAGAAGGGGGGAGCAGAGACCACCCTTTAGAGGGGGAGTTAAAAGACCACCTCAGGAGTCTCATCCAAAGGATCCAGACCCGAGGTTTAGGAGAAACTATAGGGTATATCTCCAACGGGTCAGATTTAAAACTAAGGGTAGACACCCTCACCTTTACCAGTGTAATGGACTTCGGGGGCCTACACAGGTAAATAGGGAGAAATTACAGGGTAAGACATCCCAAAATCCCCAGAACAATAGGGAACAACTAAGGCCCAGACAACTATCCCAGAATCAAGACAATGTTTCTGATGTGGATATGTCTGATAAAATTGAGCCAGTAGTCCCCAGAAAGTATAGAAACCGGGTCCCACGAACAAATTCTGATCAGCCTGTAAGCAATACGGAAACCAAAATAGACAAAATTATGGATATGTTACACGGTTTCATTGCTATACGGAACGTGAATAACACTTCTTCCAGGGACAAATCCTGTGGCCAGCCCAAGGGCCACAGAGCCTTTTAAGCGCCTATGTTAAAATAAATCAGAGGAATGCACTGAATAAAGATATAGGAAGCAGAGGTTCTAACACCATGTTTTTCCCCAGGTTACAGTAATGAGGATCCTGAAATCCCTACCGAGGGATTGTGGTTGTTAGATATTAACTATTCTCCTATTTTTCAGTGGTCACTTCATTCCTCTGACATAAACAGGTCGCTCCAAACAGCCAAATTTCAAGAAGTCCCGAAGACGGTAATTCCAGAGGAAGACCGAATCCTAAAGACATAAATATCAGGAGGCCTAAATGGTTTGATATTTTGGTAAAAGATGAGGAGTCACCCGTATAAGGTAGTTTGATTGCCTCAAATGAGTTGTATTGACACCCCAAAGGGGGAAGATTTTATCTGTTTTATTCCTCCCAAGTAGAAGGATGACTATGAGGTCAAATATTTTGTTACTGACAGTAAGTGTCACATGTTAAACTGAAAAGTTTTTAAATGTTATTATTCCAGAACCGCTACAATTAAGCTAAAAAAAATGGTTCTGAAGAACATAAGTCAGTCAGAAATGTCTGGTATCCACAGACATTAATAAATGGCCTCATGATAATGAGCCCTGGAGCTTGGTCTCCCATAGCAAATGTGTCATACATTATCTTGATTTCCAGAGTGTTTAGTTAAAGGACTGATAACATAATGGGAAAGAGGAGGGCTCGGAGAAAGCCCAGGATACCAGCTTGACACTGAGATCTCAAACACAGATCATGTTAAAAAAACTTATATATCTTTTCTCATGGAATCCATTTTCCTTTACAGGACTAAGATGTCCATGAGCCGGTCAACCGAACCGAGAGTCCAACATGTGTGAACATCCAGAGAAGGAACCGTATGGGGGATCCAGGGACACCACTGATGGCCAGTCTACAGGGACGGAACCCACCAGGACGGCCAGGACTAAAGGTGCCCGGAATGGTCCATTTCCTGCCAATCAACGGATGACGGTCCTGAGATGCACACATCGATCACAAACCCATTTTGTTTTTCAAAGAGTTACACTCATCTGCAAGTGTCTATACCTCTTAATTATATATATCCATAATCCGGATCCATCGTCACAACTCAACTTACAAGGCCCGAGCGAAGCCATATTTCTTCAAACTGTTGCATTGGTGAAGTCTTTCAAACGACTTCCGGCATTTGAACACTTCACAAGGGGGGCTTTGTTGTGAATTCATTAAGAAAAAAATAATAATAATACATTCATATTTCTGTCAAAGAGGTGAGATTGTTTAGGCCTTAGGAACAGATGATCTACAATTTTGCTATCATTGAACTATTGCCCTCTTGAAGAACACAAAATACATGATCACTACATTAACTATTGAAAACTTTTACAAGCATGCATTGGGACAGAAACTCGCTGAAACAATGGTATCTTCTGTCACCAAACAAAAAGCTGTTTACTTATTTTGTTGGTTAGAGTGAGAAGGCCAAACTTGCATAAGTATTTATCACATGGAAATAACCCTTAACTAGAGAACCCCATGGTACGTAAGTAAAAGACTGTTTGGGCAGTACACAACCACGCAAATAGATAGGACAAGGTTTGGGTTATACTTTGGAGTACCTGTGACCAACAGCCATTAAACCTGAATGACCAGAACAAATATCCCATTGTCTCAGAAAGTGAAAGATCAATAAGCCAAGTAGTCAGTGTTGTCCTAGCTTCTCATGAGACAATGGCTAAGATATGAAATGGAGATCTCCCCCACAGGGCAATAAGACACCTCTATTAGAAAAGTAAACAGTGGAATGGTATCCTGAAGGCCATTGAAGACACTACAAGAAAACATTGAAAATTGTGTGCATTTCTACATCATAATATACGTATATGAGAAGCCGGGATATGATATCTTACTATAGAGTTCATCTCAAAACCTGCTGTAAGATTCATATACCCCAGTATCATCAATATTTTTCTAAGCCATTCAAATTATATATATAGGTCACAAAAAGGAGATATTGTGGTTTGGTATCTAAGGATCTGGGGAATTTGGTCATGGAGAGATTATATATGAAAGTGTGATCATAAGTAGAAGTGTTTTAGCAACAAATTAGTATTATAAAAACATATAATCATGATTATAATTGTATAAGAATTTAACCTATGTTTAGATAAACAAATATTGATTGGATACCCAAATTATACATGGATCCATATAGATAATAATTGTATGTGATATTGTTTGTGATATATCTAACCTGTGTCCTTTCTAAACGGACTAAAGATTAACCGATATACATTGATATACATATATATCAACAATTTATGCAAGTGATTATTGAACTTTATGTTAAAGAGTATTTTACATTATGCCATAATTCTTGAACACTCGAATATATTCGTTAGAACATATAAATAACGAACACATATTACAGAATTAGAAAAATATTCACTTAAAGAAATAAAACACCAAACATAGGTGAGACACCTGGTGGTGGAAGGTGCTATTACCTTAAAATCACGAGACTCCCGGGAAAGCTAACCATTAAGTCTGTCGGCCAATGAGGGGGGAACACATACCCTCTGGGCAGAACTTAGTATCATTTTATAATCCTTTTGTTGAAGAGGATATTTAAGAAACTAGAAAGAGGAGAGAGGAAAAAAAAGGAAGCTCGGAGGAGAGCTGGGGGGAGAGAGTCAGGGGGAAGCTTAGGGACCCCCCTGAGAAGGGACACTGGAAGACATGCCTGAATACACATTTTTACATTCATGAAGATCCCTGCTCCTTGGAATGTTGAAGCCACGGCAGCCATCTTAAAATTCCTGGTAACTAATACTCCACACTAATAGCCATATTGGAAATGGGTAAATATATGTTTATCATCTATTTTATGTTCTCTTAAATATTGATGTTTTTGAATATTCTATTATTGAAATACTTCTCCCGAATCAATAACCGCCTTTTAGATTTTTCTCTAAATTAAATTTTTCATACATTTCTTTTTGCATAGATGCCAATTTTATTGACAAACAAATGTCTAATTTATTTCACATTGTTAACCACTTACTTACCTGCAGTATAGTAACGGTTGGATGTGTGAAATACAGACATTCTGTTTAATTGTCAATTATCAAAAGGTTATTGATTCTACCGAGAAATGATAATGGTGATAATTGTGTCCAAGGTACTACTACGCCCAGTTTGAGGGTGTTCCCAGTAATTGTCAAAATGATCAAGTAATGTAATCTGTATTTTAATATTTCATGTAAATATTTGTTTTCTGTCAACCAATAAATGTAGCTATTTTGTATGATCACTCGTCTCCGTGAATAAGTTTCACATATATAGACTGTGTCATGTAGACTGATTCTGTATCTTAAAAATATCTTCGTTAAAAATTACTTAGGAAATATTGTGCGGGAAAAATGTCCTTAAAAGCACAACACTTGGTAGGAATCTTCTGACAGTTTTCTTTATTGAAATCTATCATATTCCCTCTGTTAATTGGGTGCAGACCTGTGCTAGTTTTGATTTATGAAGTATTTGTGCTGTAATAATATAATATAATATAAGATGTGTGTTGCTCATTTTCTCAGATATATTTAGTGACTTTTTATATTTACACTTACGGCATCATAAAGTTTTCACAAGTTTCTGTATTCTACAACTGCATCACCCCACAAACCAATGGGGTATACAGTATGTTACACATATAATACGTGTGATAGTTGCCAAGATGGTTGGCATTCTTAGTCATATGAATAGTTTTGGTTTTTGTTGCTGATAACGAATGATAAAGTCGAATGCCTTGTACACACGATCGGACTTTCCACCAACAAAACCGTGAAATTTTGTCCGAAGGGCGTTGGCCCAAACTTGTCTTGCATACTCGAGGACACACATCTGCTGGCCAACGATTACAAATGTAGTGACGTACTAGGTGGTTTTTCAGCTCTTTAGTGCCACACTTTGGGCTCCTTCTGCTAATTTCGTGTTAGTAGAAGTTTGGTGAGTGTTTAATCGTGCTTTTCTTTTCGTGTTTTTCATTTAGCGTTTTTCAGTTCATGCTTTTCCGTTTTTGTTTCTGAGTGGCTGTTCTGCAACCAGACATGTTGTGGAATCAGAGGAGATAACGTCTTATTTATCATTGGCCTTGGAGTTATTGATTTGACATAATTTTTTTGGTTGAATAATGATTTGATTTGGTATATTTTCTATATTTTTAGATGCATAGAATGCACTTTTTGGGTTAAGTTCTATTGGCAGATAGCATGTCTAATGTTATTTTTTACATTTGTTAATGCACAATAAAAAAAATTGTGTAGAATAATACTTGGCTATGTGTTTTACTTCAAATGACAGTTTGGGAGTAGACAGTTAGGCCCCTTTCACACTGGGGCAGTGCGGCCGTCGGCGGTAAAGCGCCGCTATTTTTATCGGCGGTTTAATGTCCTTTTAGCTGCAGTCTGCGGCTGCTAGCGGGGTGGTTTTAACCCCCGCTAGCGGCCAAAAAAGGGTTAAAACCGCCCGCAAACCGCCGCTGCAGCAGCGCTGTCCCATTGATTTCAATGGGTAGGAGCGGTGAATACACCGCTCCTTTCCCTGCTCCAAAGATGCTGCTAGCAGGACTTTTTTTACCATCCTGCCAGCGCACCGCTCCAGTGTGAAAGCCCTCTGGCTTTCACACCGGAGTAAAAGGGGCCGGTTTTTTCAGGCGCTACACAGGCGCTATTTTTAGCGCTGTAGCACCTGAAAACAGCCCCAGTGTGAAAGGGGCCTTACATTTTAAAAAGTACAATGTAAAATTGACAAGGGACACCAACATAATTGTATCTTTGATCTTAAAAACTACGGGATAATGGTGTTGTGGTAACTTGCCCAAATAAAAAAAAAAGCATAATAATATTATTCTTGATATCATTAGAAAAAAAAAACCTTTGAAAGTTAGTTTGCAATAACTCCATCAGTATCACCAGCAAAGCAGCTTCATTATTATCCCATTAAAGAAGAAGAGAACTGCATGCTGCATTTTGAGATTTCATAATTTTCCGCGGCACGAATGTTAATTCTCCATTACGAGCGCTAGTTTACAAGACCAACCGCTTCTAACTCGTCCTTGCTTCCGAGCATGCATGTTTGTACTTTAGACTTTTGTCTGATGGACTTGTGTACACACGCTCAGAAAATCCGGCAACACACATTTGTCTGCGGAAAATTTGAAAAGCTGCCATCCAACATTTGTTGGCGGAAAATCCAACAACAGTTGTCCGATGGAGCGCACAGAAGGTCGGATTTACAGCCAACAGCCTGTCATCGAACATTTCCCATCGGAAAGTCCGATCGTGTGTACGGGACTTAATGGCTTGAGTCTAAATATTTTAGCTATTTGTGCAACAATTCACATTGAAACATTTTATGGGCTCAGCGTTTTTTATTTTATTTTGGCTAGAGTAGAAGCTGGTTAGAATTCCTGTCCACGTTCAGCAGATTCCCCTTTTGCTCCACGACAGGAAATGAGTGCAAATTTCTCCAATGTGAGAGGAAATCCTTTTCTTAGACAGGTGCCCCTGTTGGAAGACTTGCCCTCACCTCTTTGTCTGGTGACAACTGTAACATATTGGATTTCCCATCACTTTTTGTCACAAAGACAGTGGTTGCCAGGACAACTACAGAAGGTGAAACTCCCCAGCACGGGCACAGACAGGAGTAAAAAAAAAAAAAAACAACAAATTGTTCCCTATTCCATCCAAAATGTGGTGAGCATACAAATCCAATAATGGCTCTCAAAAAATACAGAACTTTAACCTCCAGCTGTATATTCTTTGGCAATGACAGCTAACATAACACAGGGTCTTGTTCTTCAACTCTGCTAGAAAAACATCCAGTGCCTCTTGTACTAGCAATGCTTGTCTGGGAGGACCATGTTCAGATCAGACACTATGGGGGAGATTTACTAAAACTGGAGCACTCAGAATCTGGTGCAGCTGTGCATGGTAGCCAATCGGCTTCTAACTTCAATTTGTTCAATTAACCACTTCCCACCCGGCCAATGCACATATACGGCCGGGTGGGAGCCGTCTACTTCTGATAGGACGTTCAGGAACGTCCATCAGAAGGAGCGGGATCGCGCGCGCGCGTGCCCGCGCAGCGGAACGATCCCGATGCGCCCGTGTCACCCAGACACGGCGCATCTAAGATCGACAGGAGGGCTCTGTGATTGGCCCTCCTGATCACATGACGGCCGTGTCCAATCACGGCCGTCATGTGATGTAAACAAATAGCCGGTTGCTAGGCAATCGGCTCCTCCTCTCCTCACACAGAAGTCATCGCTGAGGAGAGGAGAGCAGATCGCTGCAGCCGGCTGATGATCAGTGAGTATGAGCTGTTTTTTACAGCTTTTTACTCACTGATCACCAGTCTAGTGTAAACACAAATCACCACACAGTGTAAACACACCACACAGTATAAACACAATGTCCCCACACATGTCCCCAAAACATACATGTCCCCAAATAATAAATACACATGTCCCTAATAATAAAAACATGTCCCCCACATATGTCCCACTAAAATCACATGTCCCAATGATTATCTGCACACATATGTACGTGATCACCTGCACACATATGTACATGATCATTTGCGTACATATGTCCGTGATCACACAAACCAATTATTATACACTTAACGGATTTTTTTTTACCAAAAACATGTAGCAGAATACATTTTGGCTTAAATTTATGACAAAATTTGATTTTATTGGATTTCTTTTAAAATAGAAAAAAGAAAATAGTGTTTTTTTTCCAAATTTCCGCTTTTTTTGCGCTTATATCGCAAAAAATAAAAGATGGAGTCGTGAATAAATACCACCAAAATAAAGCTCTATTTGTGCGAACAAAATGATAAAAATTTCATTTGGGTACAGTGTAGCATGACCGCGCAATTGTCACTGAAAGCGCTAGAGCGATGAAAGCTGAAAATTGGGCTGGGAAGGAAGGGGGCGAAAGTGCCCTGTATTGAAGTGGTTAACCACTTCGGAAGATTTAACCCCCCCTTCATTACCAGGTCATTTTTTTTGTAAAACGGCACTGCGTAAATTTAACTGACAACCATGTAGTCTTGCAGCGTTGTACCCAAATAAAAATGCATGTAATTTTTTCCCCATAAATAGATCTTTATTTTGGTGGTATCTGATCACCTCTGTGGTTTTTATTTTTTTGTGCTATAAAAAAAAAAAAAAAAAAGACTCACAATTTTGAAAAAAATAAAATAAATTCTGCTATAAAACATATTCAATAAAAAAAATTTAAAAAATCGAATTTCTTCGTTAACAACATGCCCATATACGTCGTCAGAATGGCACCGACAGGCAAATGGGACCTCCATGAGTCCGATCGTGGGTCCCGCAGACTGGATCGCCGCGGGGATACCCGCGAGCGTCTCGCGGGGAGGAAGAACGGGCAGATGCTAATGTAAACAAGCATCTCCCCGTTCTGCCTAGTGACAGTGTCACTGACCTCTGCTCCCTGTGATTTGGAGCAGAGATCAGTGACGTGTCATACACAGCCACGCCCCTCCCACAGTTAGAAACACTCCCCAGGGCTCACTAAACTGTCACCTAGTGGTTAACCCCTTCAGTGCCATTTACACAGGAATCAGTGCATTTGTATAGCTCTGATTACTGTATAAATGACAATGGTCCCAAAAATGTGTCAAAAATGTTCGATGTGTCCGCCATAATGTCGCAATCACATTAAAAATCGCTGATCGCCGCCATTTACTAGTAAAAAAAAAAAATTATTAATAAAAATGGCATAAAACTATCCCCTATTTTGTAAACGCTATAACTTTTGTGCAAACCAATCAATAATCGCGATTTTTTTTTTTTTTACCAAAAATATGTAGAAGAACACGTATCGGCCTAAACTGAGGAAAAAAATTGTTTTTTTTATAGATTTTTGGGGGATATCTATTATAGCAAAATGTAAAAAATAATGCTTTTTTTTCAAAATTGTTGCTTTTTTTTTGTTTATAGCGCAAAAAATAAAAACCGCAGGGGTGATTAAATACCCCCAAAAGAAAGCTCTATTTGTGGGAAAAAAAGGACGTCAATTTTGTTTGGGAACCTCGTCGCACGTCCGCGCAATTGTCAGTTAAAGCGACACAGTGCCGAATCGCAAAAAGTGCTCTGGTCTTTGGCCTGCAAAAGTGTCCTTATTTTATTAGTCAGCAGCTGCAGTATTTGTAGCTGCTGACTTATTCAGCGGACCTCCGCTTTAATTTAGGCCAATATGTATTCTGCTACATATTTTTTGTGAAAAAAATCCCACGTGATTGGTTTGCACAAAAGTTAAAGCATCTAAAACTATGGTATATATTTATGGAATTGGACTTAGCGGGACTGCGACACTGCGGCAGACAAATCGGGATGCTAACTGACACGTTTGACACTTTTTTGCGGACCAATGACACTAATACAATGGTCAGGGCTAAAAATATGCACTGTCACTGTGCTAATGACACTGGCAGGGAAGGGGTTAACAGGGCTTTCTCACTCTGGGGGAGGTGCTTTTACTATAGGAAGGCATTGATCCATGTCCCTGCTTTGCAGGAACACAGGATCAACACCTTCCTTACTGACAGAACGGCAATCTGCCTTGTTTACATAGGCTAGGGTTGCCACCTTTCCAGGATTCACCCGCACAGTCCGGTTGGGCTGAAATCCAGACATATTATTCAGACAGGGCTGTGGCTCTTCAAGTAACCAAGATAGTCGCATAAAAATCTGTGAGAAGCTGTCTGGAAGCAGGTTCGGCATCACTGGGGGACGGGACGATGATGTCAGCAATTTTGCCGCGGTGCACTGTGTGCGCTGCATTACTTATATCCTTGGGCCACCCAAAGGAGTCCCAGGCCCTTTATAATACTATAGTGTATACTACAGGAACAAAAAAAATTGCCCTGCACTGCTAAAGTGTTTGGGTTTGGCTTGAAGAAAAGGTGGCAACCCTAACATAGGCAGATTGCCGATCTGGCTCTCTGTCTAATGGCCTGTACACACAAAATCAGATGAAAAATTCAGATTTCGACATGATCGTACTATAATTGGATCCTTAGTACAGAGTTTTCAAGAGCAGTTCCTGACAATTCATCCAATACTATTTTATTGGACATGCGTGAAAATATTTCTCGAACGATTTTCATTTAATCACTACAGTTGTCGTCCGAAAATACAATAGAAATACACTACAACACATGACATCACTTCCGATTTTTTTATTCTGTCGTACGAAAATTTTCAGAACTTTAGTAAACTCTTTAGGTTTGATATACGACTAGCATGCAAAAAAAAATGGACAATCTGTCCCATTTTCGGATCGTGTGTACGGGGCTTTAGGATCAGCGGGTGCTGGTGGACATTGAGTCCGCGGTACCCACAGATCAGCTCCCGCTATGTCTAATCACAGCAGAAGCGTGTCTCCGGTGGCACGCATGCGCACCCCAGACCTGGAAGTGCAGGATCACCTACTAGGTATATGATCCTGCGCAGGAGGCCTTGCCGCCGTATATGTACAGTATACGGTCGGCAAGCGGTAAACTTTGACAATAAAACTTGGAAGCTGATTGGTTTCTATGCATAGCTGCACCAGGTTTTGCAAATAACTCCCCTATGGAACTTGCAGACGGCTCATAAGACCAAACTAGGGTGTCACGTGTTTCGATAAGATAGTACAATCATATGACATCATCACAGAATCATGGTCAGGTTTTAGCTTCTTTTTGGATAGAATGTACACTGTACTTCTAATATACACATATGGCCAAAGATATGGTGACACCCCCTCCAAATTATTGAGTTTAGGTGCTTCCAGGTGAAGGGTGCTGTTAATGCTATGACAAAGACAGTTGTGCGTTTATATCCTAGTGGAGACTGTCCTCATCTCCATAAAATGGGGAGGGGCTGTACTGTAGCTTACAGTAGGATGCTGAGCAGCGAATAAGACATGCAATGTACTGGATAGCATTGGATTTCTGGCATTATCAATCAGTACCTATTGGGAAAAAATAAATAAAAAATGTAATGGTGTTTTAACAGATCGAACTGGATCAGATAAGAGATGTCCATTGTTAAAGAGTACATTTACATTAATTGTAGCATAGCTGGCAAATTACAGTATATCACAAAAGTGAGAAACTGTTCCCTCAAAATAACTCAATCCACAGCCATTAATGTCTAAACCACTGGCAACAAAAGTGAGTACACCCCTAAGTGAAAATGTCCAAATTGGGCCCAATTAGCCATTTTACCACCCCGGTGTCATGTGACTCGTTAGTGTTACAAGGTCTCAGGTGTGAATGGGGAGCAGGTGTGTTAAATTTGGTGTTATCGCTCTCACTCTCTCATATTGGTCACTGGAAGTTCAACATGGCACCCCATGGCAAAGAACTCTCTGAGGATCTGAAAAAAAGAATTGTTGCTCTACATAAAGATGGCCTAGGCCAGTGACGGCAAACCTTGGCACCTCAGATGTTTTGGAACTACATTTCCCATGATGCTCATGCACTCTGCAGTGTAGTTGAGCAGAATGGGAAATGTAGCTTCAAAACATCTGGGGTGCCAAGGTTCACCATTACTGGCCTAGGCTAAAAGAGGATTGCCAAGACCCTGAAACTGAGCTGCAGCACAGTGGCCAAGACCATACAGCAGTTTAACAGGACAGGTTCCACTCAGAACAGGCCTCGCCATGGTCGACCAAAGAAGTTGAGTGCACGTGCTCAGCGTCATATCCAGAGGTTGTCTTTGGGAAATAGACGTATGAGTGCTGCCAGCATTGCTGCAGAGGTTGAAGGGCTGGAGGGGGGGGGGGGGGGGGGGGTCAGCCTGTTCGTGCTCAGACCATACGCCGCACACTGCATCAAATTTCTCTGCATTACTGTCATCCCAGAAGGAAGCCTCTTCTAAAAATGATGCACAAGGAAGCCTGAACCAGTTTGCTGAAGACAAGCAGACTAAGGACATGGATTACTGGAACCATGTCCTGTGGTAAGATGAGACCAAGATAAACTTATTTGGTTCAGATGGTGTCAAGCATGTGTGGCGGGAACCAGGTGAGGAGTACACAAGTGTGTCTTGCTTACAGTCAACCATGGTGGTGGGAGTGTCATGGTCTGGGGCTGCCGCCACTAGGGAGCTACAGTTCATTGAGGGAACCATGAATGCCAACATGTACTGTGACCTACTGAAGCAGAGCATGATCCCCTCCCTTTGGAGACTGGGCCACAGGGCAGTATTCCAACATGATAACGACCCCAAACACACCTCCAAGATGGCCACTGCCTTGCTAAAGAAGCTGAGGGTAAAGGTGATGGACTGGCCGAGCATATCTCCAGACCTAAACCCTATTGAGCATCTGTGGGGCATCCTCAAATGGAAGGTGAAGGAGCGCAAGGTCTCCAACATCCACCAGCTCTGTGATGTCCTCATGGAGGAGTGGAAGAGGACTCCAGTGGCAACCTGTGAAGCTCTGGTGAACTCCATGCCCAAGAGGGTTAAGGCAGTGCTGGAAAATAATGGTGGCCACACAAAATATTGACACTTTGGGCCCAATTTGGACATTTTCACTTAGGGGTGTACTCACTTTTGTTGCCAGCAGTTTAGACATTAATGGCTGTGTGTTGAGTTATTTTGAGGGGACAAATTTTCACCATTATACAAGCCGTACACTCACTACTTTACATTGTAGCAAAGTGTCATTTCTTCAGTGTTGTCACATGAAAAGATATAATAAAATATTTACAAAAATGTGAGGGGTGTACTCACTTTTGTAAGATAAGGTATATATCCCCCTTATAAAAATTCTCACCTTTTTCCAGGACAAACACTTCTTTTTTTTTGGTGCTCACAGCACTTTTTTTTAGGGTTTCTTATTTCTCCTTTTGTTCCTTGTAAAGTAATGTAGTGGAACCTTCACTGCAGTAAGAAGCTTTGTGATTACAGAAGAAAAGAGGATTACCTCGGCTTTATTCTCAATGAGAAAATGAAAACCTTTGTGTGCCAGCAGGTGGCAGCAGTGAGCTACAATTCACCAGCCTGGCACACACAGAACCATGCCCTGTGGGCTATTTAGACAACACTTTTCACATATAGTATGTGTATACCTGTGATAATGGCACATTTCAGTTGCTAATAACTGTTTCCTTCTCTGAAATACTTTAATTTTATTTGTTACACCTTGTGTAGAGTTAAATAGGAAACTATGCCAATAAAGCCGAACGCCGAAATAAGCAAATATTGTCTAAATACATTTGCTGTGTGTATTCTTACTTAAATCTTGGTGTGCTTTGTGTATTTCTTCTAGATCTTTGCAGGAATTTAGCGTACCTTCCTGTAATAAAGATTGGTCACCGCTGCTCTCTCTCCTTGTGCAGGGTGACTGGTCTGGTCTCCGCCCCCTCCAGTAGTTTTCTGCAGGCAGCCTGTAGTGGGTGGAGCCTGCTGGGTCCCTCCCACAGCTCTGCTCTCTGCACAGGCTATGTACAGCACAGTGATGATGTCAGTACTACTTTTACAAAATAATATCTGGGATTTGCAAAGACAATTGGTGCTCACAAAGTGGATTTATATCATTTGTGGCTACTGAGGAATGTATTCAATATAAAATATAACACAGGCTGACTTCTATTAGCTCTTTTCTTATGGTGAGATCTCTCCACCAAAATCTGTACCCCTGCTAAAGTAATTCCAAAGCCGGATGATGGCATCACACTCACATGATGGACTCTCTATCAGCTTAGGTTCACACTGCTGCGGGATTGAAATCGTGTGAGTTTAGCACGCACAATTTCATTCCCGCATGTCAGTCCGACCATTTCTGAGACATCTGTTCGGTTTCCTGCACAGATGTCTATTGAAATCGCACCTGAAATTGCCAAAAGTAGTACAAAAACTACTTTAGGGAAAGTCTGCGTCAAACCGATTTGGACGGTTCCATTGCAGGCAATGTGATTTGACATGGCAAATCGCATGCCAAATTGCATCAATGTGAACCAGGGCTAATAGATAATAAACATGGAGCCCAACTGTGAGATCTCTTCATTTTGGAAGGGAGACACAAACTACTGAGGGCCGGATTACACCAATCTGTTGCAGTAACACTCGCACATATAGGGGTGCTGTATTAGGCTGCTTGTCTATTTTGAATAAGCTGCCAAAGTGCAATTGAAAACTAAAATAAGTAAAACAAAAAAAGCATCAGGCGGCAGAAGCAGCTCTTCCTGAATGCCTGCTGCTCCTCTTCTGCCCTCTGAAAAGCGATCTATCGGTAAGCACTGCTGCCTGTCTGAAAGAGACCTAAAGCTCTGTTCACACCTGGGCATTTTGAATCGCGGGCAGAAAAGGCATGATTCTGCCCGCGATTTCAAAACGCTCTGCTAAAATGACAAATCGCACAATGTGAATTTCAGATGTCATTCATTTTATGGCACTTAAAAAGGCTCTGCAATTCTGTTGCAATTGTCGTGCTGCGATCGTGGCATAGCGTGTCACCCAAAAGAAACTCCTGACCCTTTTTGAGGGTGACACGCTTCACCCGATGCAGCTTGCCACAACTGCAGCACGATTTCTTGTGTGACAATCACAGCAGAACCAGGTGCCACATTTTTAGGTGCCATTAAAATGAATGGCATCTGAAATTCGCATTGTGTGATTTTATCATTTTAGCAGAGTGTTTTGAAATCGCGGACAGAATTGCGCCTATTCTGCCAGTGTTTCAAATGCCCAGGTATGAACAGAGCATAATAGAAGTACATGCCAGAGAGGGAGTGGTGGGAGAGCGATAGCCAGGTAAGCCAGGTAAGTTAGGCAGCTATTGGTTAACCTCCTTGTGCCTGCTTGCTTGTTTTCTGCCTGTGTAGAACTGAGTAACTAAGCCAGAGAAAGCCATTTTGAATTGTGGGCAGCTTTGCCGCAATTCTGCCAGCGATTTCAAAGCGCCGAGGTGTGAATGACAAATCGTAGAATGCACATTTGAGATGCCATTCATTTGAATGGCACCTAAAATCACGGTGCGGTTCTGGCATGATTTTCGTGCGATAAATCATGCTGCAATCATGGCATCGCGTGAAGCATGTCACCCCAAAAATAGCTCCTGAACTTTTTTTGGGTGACAAACTTCACGCTGTACAGGTTGCCACGACTGCAGCGCAATCACGCGTTAGTCGCGGCAGAACCGTTCCTGCATTTTAGGTGCCATTCAAATGATTGGTATCTCAAATGTACTTTCTGCGATTTGTCATTCACACCTTGGCGATTTGAAATTGCGGGCAGAATCGTGGCAAATCTGCCTGCGATTCAAAACGTTGAGATGTGAATGCAGCCTAATGCCCTGTATACACGATCGGACATGGATTTTTTCTGACGGATGTTGGCTCAGACTTGTCTTGCATACACACGGTCACACAAAGTTGGTCGGAAATTGCGAACGTCAAGAACACGGTGACGTACAACACGTACGACGAGCCGAGAAAAATGAAGTTCAATAGCCAGCGCGGCTCTTCTGCTTGATTCCGAGCAGGTGTGGAACTTTGTGTGTCGGAATTGCGTACACACGATCGGAATTTCCAACAAAGGATTTTGTTGTCGGAAAATTTGAGAACCAGATCTCAAATTTTGTGCGACGGAAATTCTGATGGAAAATGGCCGATGGAGCCTACACATGGTCGGAGTTTCCGACAAAAAGCTCCCATCGAACATTTTCCACTGGAAAATCTGACCGTGTGCACGGGGCATAACTCTAAAGTTTGTGTAATCTGATCTCCCTGCTCTTCAAATTCAATTTTTTTATAATTATTATAATCCAGGATTTATATAGCGCTGACAGTTTGTGCAGCGCTTATTTCACTGTTATCCGAACCTCTGAAAAGTCAGTGCTTTTACTCAGACGTCGCCAACTGCTGGCCGAAAGTGGTAAATAGAAAAAATGTATATGCAATATTTCATATATACTCGATTAGGTGTTGCATTTTACATTGATCATAGTAAATATATAAAGAAAATTAATAAAGTAGCAGTTTGCATTTCCTATTAAAAAAAAAAAAGGTATACATGTGTAATAAAACGCAGTGTGTCTACACCTTCGATCGTTTCAGGTGATCGGATAATTACTTTCAGTGCATCTGGACCATCAGCTTTATATTTTCCATGTGCAATAATGAACCCTAATTAATAGCCTGGCACCAACAGGACAGATGTTCTCTATCCTACTTCAATCAGATATAACATTTCATCAGCGCGGTGGAAGGAAGGCTAATGAAAAGAATGTCTGGCCAATGGCAGCGATTATATTCATACAGAAAAACATGTTTTTTTCATAAAGGAACACTTCACGCAAAGGAAATAAAATCTGTAAATGTAATCAATATCCTGATTACTATATTCTAATATGAGAAGAACTGCAAAAAGCCGCTGTAATTATTTATTTTTAACCGCTTCAATACCGGGCCTATTCTGGCACTTCTCTCCTACATGTAAAAATCATCATTTTCTCGCTAGAAAATTACTCAGAACCCCCAAACATTATATATGTTTTTTAGCAGACACCCTAGGGAATAAAATGGCGGTCATTGCAACTTTTTATCTCGCACGGTATTTACGCAATAATTTTTTAAACGCCTTTTTTTTTTGGTAAGATGAATTTAAAAAAATAACAAAACAGTAAAGTTATCCCAATTTTTTTGTATAATGTGAAAGATGATGTTACGCCGAGTAAACAGATACCCGACATGTCACGCTTTAAAATTGCGCACAATCATGGAATGGCACCAAACTTTGCTACTTAAAAATCTCCATAGGCGACGCTTTGAAAATTTTTACAGGTTACCAATTTAGAGTTACAGAGAAGCTCTAGTGCTAGAATTGTTGCACACGCAGCGATACCTCACATGTGTGGTTTGAACGGCGTTTACATATGTGGGTGGGACTTGCGTGTGTGGTCGCTTTTGAGTGCAAGCTACCAGGGACAGGGATGTTTTACTTTTTTTTTTTTTACTTAATTTTTTTTATTTTTACACTTTTTTTTTTATCACTTGTATTCCTATTACAAGGAATGCAAACATACCTTGTTATAGGAATCTATTGTGACAGGTCCTCTTTATGGAGAGATGCGGGCAGGGGTCAAGTCCTGGGGAAAAAAGTGTGGGAACTCCCACCCAAGATCTACTCCCCCACCAAAAAAATTAAAATAAATGATACGCTCATATGCACGAACGCTTCAAAAGTGGTATTTTTCATCCAATTTTCGTATTGTGTGTGTGAAGCTTAACTGTTAGTACATAAAAAAAAAAACAATCCTTAATAAACATAAATACGGTAATTCTCTGAATAATCAGCATTCATTCCATTGTGCTTCCATGCAAATGTGAACATCATGTTCTGATATTTATTGGGGAATGTTATTTTGTATATAGAGTGTTTATGTGGTGAGTTTACACTTTTCATTGAACAGAGTTTGGATAACACAGGGTTAAACAGAAAGGTCATAAATGAACTGCACATTATCTGGACAGAATGCTTGGGGAGATAGTGATGTGTTCCTGCTTAGGAGATGTATGTTAGCTTGGGGGGCTGCAAATTCTGCAGGGCTCCAACACACACTCGCTGCTATTCCAACCCTTCACATATTTCCACATAAACTTCCCTCCTGGCATTAAACTTTGCCAGGTATTGTGCTCAGCTTACCACCCCAAACTGATGATCCTCCCTCAGCTCACCTCTCTCCCTGCATGTCCTGTGAGCAGAATAGCTGTGCTCCTCCACTGGGTTCTCTCATCATATGGCACTGAAGATAGAGGAGGGGGGGATTCAGCGGGACACACAGAGCAAGTATGCAGGAGACGGGGGGGGGGGGGGGGGGTGTGAGGAGACAGAAAATCAGGAGGGGCCGGCGGGGAGGAGCGCATCACGAGAGGTCTGACTAAATACAATCTCTTAGCAGCAGGGACCTGATCTACCCGGCAGCTAGCTGTGATTGACAGGTAGATCGAAGCGGAAGCTGTCATGGGGCCCCCTACTGGCAATGCCTGAACGGTCAGGTGTGCACTTACTATTGCGAGCTGTGTCGGTGGCTGCTGGTGTAGCACCTGCCACACAGCTCACATACTTCAAAGTCTTGCAGGACGCGGCCACTAATGGGAACTGAGTTCCTGTTGTGGAAAAAGTACAGGAACTCCGTTCCCATGTGTTCCCGCAGGACTTGAGCCCTGGATGCCGGGGTCAATAAGACCCCACATCTCTTCTCCAGGCTGGAAAGCATGAGATCGAGAAAAAAAATCCTCCGTCAGAGGATCTTTACCAAGATTGGTGTAGCGGTGTGTCAGACACACCACACCACTGATCACCGCGATGGGCGCTCCCGGGGGCACGCAAGATCGGTCGTTCTGGGAGGACGTCACATGATGTCCACCCAGAATGAGAGCCACGCCACCCAGCCGTCATTTGACAGCTGGCGGGTGGAAATCGGTTAATGGGCTATATTTTAGCTCAGTAAAAAAATAAGCTGTACTGAGCATTTTCAGGCTGCAGTGTACAAGAGGCCTAATGCCGCGTACACACGATCGTAATTCTCGTCGGAAAAAGCTCTGTTGGTTTTCCGCTCAAGCTGTCTTGCCTACACGCGGTCTCACCAAATTCCGATCGTTTAGAACGCGGTGACGTACAACACATACGACGGGACTAGAAAAAGCCAGTAGCCAATAGCTTCTGTCTCGTAGTTGAATCTGAGCATGCGTGATTTTTGGCATGTCAGAATTGCATACACACAATCGGAATTTCCGATAGAAAGTTTTTCCATCGGGAAAATTGAGAACATGCTATCAATTTTTGGCTGGCGGAAATTCGGACAGCTAAATTCCGATGGAGCATACACACGCTCGCATTTTCCGATGAAAAGCTCTCATCGGTCTTTTTCTGGCCGGAATTCCGATCGTGTACACTGCTGCTGGTAAACGGACGTTTATAATCGTTTCTAGGTAGTTGAGTTTAGAAGCATTTTTTGGAAAGCAAAAAAATGCCTTCAGAACGGATGTTCAGAAGCATTTGACATGCCAAACGCCTGTAATAGCTTGTAAACGCGTGTAACTCACATTTAGCCGTGTTTTGTTTACAGGTGTTTTACATTTTTTAATAAGTAGGAAACAAAAAATGATTCTAAACACAAGCGTGGCACGTAAACGTGGCAAAACGAACATTTCTAAATGTTGGTTACTATCTGTCAAGTTAAAGTGGTGTTGCCACCAAAAAATAAAAAAGTGATTAAAAATCTTAGAAAAAATAAATAAAAA
The DNA here is from genome assembly GCF_037356315.1 of Lithobates pipiens. Lineage (NCBI taxonomy): Eukaryota > Metazoa > Chordata > Amphibia > Anura > Ranidae > Lithobates > Lithobates pipiens. The sequence goes on along the minus strand of NW_027507789.1, from coordinate 183,230,651 downwards.
ATAATTGGAAAAAATTTTTTTACTCACTTAATACATGTTGCTAGAGGGTCCCTCGTAGTCTGCCTTCTTCCTTGCCCGGGCTGGTGACGTCACTTCCCCTCGCGCCGCACAGTCATCTGGGACCTGTCACATGTCCCAGATGACTGTGCTGCGTATCACGGCGCCCTGCCCACAGTACGAATGACGGCGCCGCGAGCAGAGCGGGGAACGAGGGGGGCTTCGCTCCCCCCCATCACTGGACCCTGGGACAGGTAAGTGTCTGATTATTAAAAGTCAGCAGCTGCAGTATTTGTAGCTGCTGACTTTTAATTTTTTTTTTTTTTAGGGGGACCCCACTTTAAGGTTGTAAAACGTCCCATGTACATTAAGCCTAAACAAAGTTAAATGTCGGCACAAAAACACCAAATATGAGTGGTTTTTATACAGTATTATCTGGAAAGGTAACTGGCAGTTTTTTTTTCTGGAGCCAGGCCAGTTGTCATACTCGAAATGTCAGCCAGGGTTAAGGAAGCAAGCAGAGTCAGGCTTCAGCCGGAGGTCATACACTGGTAATCAGGCAGCAGCGGAGTGCAAGAGCAAGCCAAAGGTCATACACGTATCAGCAGGCAGAAGCGGGGTCAATGGAGCAAGCCGAGGGTTAAAGCCAGGAATGGAGACAACACAGGTCAAAGGCAAACCGGGTCAGTAACAGGAAATCCAATAATATCAAGAACAGGAACAAACGAGGGGGAGATGAAGACCATCCAGCAACGAATGGCTCATGCTGCTGGCGTTAAATAGGCAACTGGGCACTAGAATCTGTCACACATTGCATGCGCTTTGGTGCAGCGCATGCGTACTGGCACACTAATCCTTGCGACCATCCATGCCCATCTGTGCATGCGCATTTGCATTGGCGAATTTCTATGTTGCAATCTGTGATTCCGCTGGACATTAGCAGATGTGCCAGTTCTTCTGCGAACCGTTCTCTGAAAGGCTACCATCAGTGTCTCTACTGAGTCACAACCCTGTAGCTCGCTGTTTGGCACCTGTTTGTCTAGAGTTCAGCTTTGAAGTGGTTTTTAACTTATTGCATTCTATGAATTTATGTAAAAAAAAACTTCTGCATGCAGCTACCCCCCCCCCCCCCCCGGTTATACTTACCTGGGCCCCATCTCAATCCAGCAATGTGCACAAGAGCCAGGCCTCTCTCTCCTCATTGGCTCACACACCAGCAGGAGCCATTGGCTCCCACTGCTGTCAATCACAGCAAGCCAATGAACGAGCGGGGGCAAGGCAAAGCCACGCTCTGTGTGTGCTCACAGGAGCGCAGCTCGGGCAGCGATCCTGCTCGAATACCCCCTATAGCAAGGTGCGTGCTATTGGGGGCACTTGGCAGGGGGTTGGAGCCAGGCACATAAAAGCATATACACTATATTGTCAAATGTATTGGGATGCCTGCCTTTACACACAAATGAATTTTAATGGAATCCCAGTCTTAGTCTGTAGGGTTCAATATTGAGTTGGTCCACCCTTTGCAGCTATAACAGCTTCAGCTCTTCTGGGAAGGCTGTCTACAAGGTTTAGGAGTGTCTATGGGAATGTTTGACCATTCTTCCAGAAGCACATTTGTGCGGCCAGGCACTGATGTTGGATGAGAAGGCCTGGCTCGCAGTCTCTGCTCTAATTCACCCCAAAGGTCTTCTATGGGGTTTAGGTGCAGACCAGGCAAGTTCCTCCACCCAAACTCACTCATCCATGTCTTTATGGACCTTGCTTTGTGCACTGGTGGGCAGTCATGTTGGAACAGGAAGGGGTCATCCCCAAACTGTTCCCACAAAGTTGGGAGCATGAAATTGTCCAAAATGTCTTGGTATGCTGACACCTTAAGAGTTCCCTTCACTTTATTGCCACGAAGGTGGAGGAAGGACAGGCTGGAGAGGTGAGAATAAAGTGGTCAGTGGTTGGGCGTTATACAAACACCATCTCTTTACCCAGAATTGGTGACATGGTCTCTTTAAGATTTGTACAATGTCAAGGATGTGATATTTGGAGACTTGAGATGTTTATGGGGCATTGGCTGTGCAGAATGTGGAATAGAGGGTGTTTAGTGAGGTGTCAAGGATCTCCGCAGACCTGACTCATATCCTGGAGCTAGCTCTCATTTACATAATATTTAATGCATGGGGAGTCGTTGGGTGTTGGGTGTCACATACATAATACATATTTTATACATTGACTAGATGAAGAAGCTCGGTGTTATCACTCTTGTTTTTCATATGTGAAATGATGACAAAGCTTCATAACTACCTTTTTTTCGGGAGGTATGAACTGTCCTTTGGGGCTGAAAAATCATAGAACAGCAAATACGGGAGGGGAAAAAATAAACAGCACGGATTTGGAGTATAAGAAGAACACCCACTTAGAGTAGATGTAAACCAAATCACTAAATGTTAATGTCATTTCAGAAGTCTTTTTATTTTTTTTTTAATGTGCAGTCAAAATATTAGCTGGTGATCCTGCCATGAAGAGCTGCGTTCAGGTGTTTCCTGTTGGGTGACAACACTCTGTCCCTGGCTTCTAATTGTTATCCAGAGTTGTCACCCTGTGAAATTGGTGCGAGGGCACGTGTGCACGAGAAAGGAAATAGGTTTTACATAGCTCCCAACTGTCCCTGATTTGGAGGGACTGTCCCTGATTTGGAACAAAGTCCCTCTGTCACTCTTTCCTCCTTATTTGTCCCTCATTTTGGTCTGAAAGACAAATGGTGCATTTTACATACAATTATAAATATCAAAGAGTTTCCCAGTGCTAAACCTTTCATCCAATTTCTAAATGATTCCATTTGTAAGTTTCAAAAGGTAGTATAAGGGAATATTAATAGTAATATAAAAAGCACTTGTGGGTCCTTTCTTTTGTATCATTTTCCTTTAAGGGGGTGTGGCAGAGGGTCTCTCCCGAACCGGAAATGGCACCCAACCACCTCGGAATCCTCCTTTAGTTTCCTTGCCTCGGGCTAGCCAGCCCCGAGACATTAAAGTCGGTTGGATCTGCACCCCAGACCATAGTCTTCCTGGGGGCTGGTCAGGAGGACCAGGACCATGTATAATCAGCACATCATACTGGACCAGAACCCCCGAACCACGTGACGTCCGCATCTTAACCACTTCAGCCCCGGACCAATAAACACCTTAAGGACCAGAGGTCTTTTTCCAATTTCGCACTGCGCTGCTTTAACTGGTAATTGCGCGGTCATGCAATATTGCACCCAAACGAAATTTGCGTCCTTTTCTTCCCACAAATAGAGCTTTCTTTTGATGGTATTTGATTGCCTCTGCGATTTTTATTTTTTGCAATATAAATGGAAAAAGAGCGAAAATTTTGAAAAAAAAAAGATATTTTCTTCTTTTTGTTATAAGAAAAATCGAATAAACAAAATTTTAGTCATACATTGAGGGCAAAATGTATTCAGCCACATGTCTTTAGTAAAAAAAAATGTCAATAAGCGTATATTTTTTGGTTTGCGCAAAAGTTATAGCGTCTATAAACTAGTACATTTTCTGGAATTTACACAGCTTTTAATTTATGACTGCCTATCTCATTTCTTGAGGTGCTAAAATGGCAGGGCAGTACAACCCCCCCCCCCAAATGACCCCCTTTTGGAAAGTAGACACCCCAAGGAAATTGTTGATGGGTATGTTGAGCCCATTGAATATTTTTTTTTTTTGTCCTAAGGGATTGAATAATGACAAAAAAAAAAAAAATTTACAAAAAGTTGTCACTAAATGATATATTGCTCACACATGCCATAGTTATATGTGGAATTGCACCCCAAAATATATTCCGCTACTTCTCCCGAGTATGGGGATACCACATGTGTGGGACTTTTTGGGAGTCTAGTCGCGCACGGCACCCCAAAAACCAATCACCACCTTCAGGATTTCTAAGGGTGCAAATTTTTGATTTCACTCCTCACTACCTATCACAGTTTCGAAGGCCATAAAATGCCAAAATAGCACAAAACCCCCCAAAATGACCCCATTTTGGAAAGTAGACACCCCAAGCTATTTACTGAGAGGCATGTTGAGTCCATGGAATATTTTATATTTTGCCACAAGTTGCGGGAATATTACAAACTTTTTTTTTTGCACAAAGTTGTCACTAAATGATATATTGCTCACACATGCTATGGACATAAGTCAAATTACACCCCAAAATAAATTCTGCTGCTTCTTCCGAGTACGGGGATACCACATGTGGGGGACTTTTTGGGAGCCTAGCCACGTACGGGACCCCGAAAACCAAGCACTGCCTTCCGGATTTAAATATAAAATGCTACCAAAAAAACTGTTAGCGATCGTAGGGATCAGGCCTGACTCTGCGATCGCTGCAGTTATGTGTTTAGTGTTTTGTAAGTGACAGTGATCGATCGATACTGCACTTGGGTGGGCTGGGCAGAGGGGCAAAGCAGGTATCTGGGCTGATCCCGCTAACAATGCGTTTTATTGGAACCCTAAACTGCTGGGGACGCTTGTATAGATCTGATCAGATCAGATAATGCAGCGATCAGAAAAACGATCGCTTAGTGACACTGGCAAAAGGGGGTGAAAGGGTTAACTAGGGGCAATCAGGGGGTTAAAACCATTATTGGGTAGTATATTGGGGTACCTAGCGCTATAAAAACCTGGCGGTGAACCTAAAAAAAAACTAGCTACCTAGCGACACTAGCGACACTAATGCAGCGATCAGAAAAATGATCGCTTAGTGACACTGGCAAAAGGGGGTGAAAGGGTTAACTAGGGGCAATCAGGGGGTTAAAACCATTATTGGGTAGTATATTGGGGTACCTAGCGCTATAAAAACCTGGCGGTGAACCTAAAAAAAAACTAGCTACCTAGCGACACTAGCGACACTAATGCAGCGATCAGAACAATGATCGCTTAGTGACACTGGCAAAAGGGGGTGAAAGGGTTAACTAGGGGCAATCAGTGGGTTAAAACCATTATTGGGTAGTATATTGGGGTACCTAGCGCTATAAAAACCTGGCGGTGAACCTAAAAAAAAACTAGCTACCTAGCGACACTAATGCAGCGATCAGAAAAATGATCGCTTAGTGACACTGGCAAAAGGGGGTGAAAGGGTTAACTAGGGGCAATCAGGGGGTTAAAACCATTATTGGGTAGTATATCGGGGTACCTAGCGATATAAAAACCTGGCGGTGAACCTAAAAAAATAACTAGCTACCTAGCGACAGTAGCGACACTAATGCAGCGATCAGAAAAATGATCGCCTAGTGACACTGGCAAAAGGGGGTGAAAGGGTTAACTCTAGGGGCAATCAGGGGTTAAACCTTTATTGGGGGGGTAGGGGGCTACCCTGGACCTAACACTAACTGCCCTGACAGTTTTTACTGTTACAACTGACACTGAATGCAGTGATCAGTAAATAAATGATCAATGCAATCAGTGACACTGTGACTGGGGGGTGGGGGGGCGGGGCGGATCGGGGGGTGATCGGGGGGGGGGTTTGTGTACCTATGTGTACCTATGTGTTAGAGTAGTGTTTTGGTGCACTTACTTTTAGTCTTCTCCTCGTAGTCCGGTCAAAAAGACCGCCCCGAGGAGAATGACATCACTTCCTCCTTCCTGTGTATACAATACACAGTGGGAGGAAGCTTCTCATTGGCCAGGAGCGATCCAGAGGGGGTGGCCAGAAACCAATGGCCATCCCCTCATCACTGATCGCTCCTGAAGCAAACCGGACCGCCGTATCCAGCGGGAGGGGGTCCGACCCGCTGGAAGGCAGGCACGTACATGTACGTGCTTATGCCTGCCTGTGCCATTGCAATGACGTACAATGGCAATACGGCGGTCCTTAAGTGGTTAAATACCCTCTCCCAGAGGGCACAGCGAGAGGGCCACTCCCACTGACCTGGCTCTGAAAGAGAGTAACTTAAGCGCTTGACCAGACCATAGTTCCACACCTGCCACCAGAGACAGTGCCCCCTGTGGCCAGGCTGAACATCTCACAGTCCAGTCAGACTGATGCAGAGGTCCAATTTAGACAAATAAACCCAAACCAAACTGCAGTTTAGGCAAAGTTTAACTTTGAAAAACGTATAGCGCGTGTTCTTCAGGAGATGCCGCTACATATCTATCAAAAAATGTTTCCAGTGCTAAACCTTTCATCTGATTTCTAAATTGCTGCATTTGTAAATTCCAAAAGCCAATATAAAGGAATAGCAGTGGTAAAAAAAAAAACTTTTTATTTTTTATTTTATTAACCAATCTTGTTTTTCTGGTCTATCTCCTTTAAGGGGGTGTGGCAAGGGGCGTGTCCTATGCCTGCATACTTTTGTTGATAGGTGTCTCAAAAAGTTGGGAGGTATGCATAATGACTGAAGGCAGGGTCATTCTACACCAGCTGCTCCCTCCACATTGTTCATGTTTACATTTCAGCCCTGAACTCACTAGGCAGCAGTGGCAGACATGGTTTATTTAGGCTATATGCATGACAGTGGTCAATATCGGGCCATGGATGCAATTTTTTTGTTGTTTTTTGGTTTAAGCAGCTAAAAGCTATGGACCAAAACTGAGCTGTTTGATGGGGTTCATATATATAATGCATATTGTAGACTCCTTACAGTGCCTTGAAAAATATTCACACCCCTTGAAAATTTTCACATATTGTCATGTTACAACCAAAAAACGTAAATGTATTTTATTGGGAATTTATCTGATAGACCAAAACAAAGTGGCACATAATTGTGAAATGGAAGGAAAATGATAAATGGTTTTCAACATTTTTTACAAATACTGTAAATATGTGAAAAGTGTGGGGTACATTTGGGGACATCAGCCCCCCTGAGTCAATACTTTGTAGAACCCCCTTTCAGTGAAATTACTGAAAATAGGCTTTTTGGGGATGTCTCTACCATCTTTGCACATCTAGAGAGTGCCCATTCTTCCTTGGAAAATAGTTCAAGCTCTGTCAGATTTGACGGAGAGCGTCCGTGAACAGCAATTTTCAAGTCTTGTCACAGATTTTCAATTGGATTTAGGTCTGTACTATATAACACAACATGAATATGTTTTGATCTAAACCATTCCATTATAGCTCTGGTTGTATGTTTAGGCTTGTTGTCCTGCTGGAAGGTGAACCTCCGCCCCAGTCTAAAGGCTTTTGCAGACTCTAACAGGTTTTCTTCTAAGATTGCCCTGTATTTGGCTCCATCCATCTTCTCATCAACTCTGACCAGATTCCCTGTCCCTACTGAAGAAAAGCATCCCACAACATGATGCCACCACCACCATGTTTCACAGTGGGGATGGTGTGTTCAGGGTGGTGTGCAGTGTTAGTTTTCCACCACACATAGTGCTTTGCTTTTAGGCCAAAAAGTAAAATTTTGGTCTCATCTGACCAGAGCACCTTCTTCCACATGTTTGCTGTGTCCTCCACGTGGCTTCTCGCAAACGGGATTTCTTATGGATTTCTTTTAACAATGGCTTTCTTCTTGCCACTCTTCCATAAAGACCAGATTTGTGGAGTGCACGACTAATAGTTGTCCTGTGGACAGATTCTTCCACCTGAGCTGTGGATCTCTGCAGCTCCTCCAGAGTTACCATGGGCCTCTTGGCTGTTTCTCTGATGAATGCTGTCCTTGTCCAGCCTGTCAGTTTTAGGTGGACGGCCATGTCTTGGTAGGTTTTCAGTTGTGCCATACTCTTTCCATTTTCGGATGGTGGACAGTGCTCAGTGAAATGTTCCAAGCTTGGGATATTTTTTTTCTAACCTAACCCTGCTTTAAACTTCTCCACAACTTTATCCCTGACGTGCCTCGTGTGTTCCTTGACCTTCATGATGCTGTTTGTTCACTAAGGTTCTCTGAAGGCTTCACAGAACAAGCCTCTGAGGGCTTCACAGAACAGCTGTTTTTATACAGAGATTAAATTACACACAGGTGGACTCTATTTGCTAATTAGGTGACTTCTGAAGGCAATTGGTTTCACTAAATTTTAGTTAGGGGTATCAGATTAAAGGGGGTTGAATACAAATGCACAACACACTTTTCACATATTTATTTGTAAAAAATGTTGAAAACCATTTATCATTTTCCTTCCACTTCACAATTATATGCCACTTTGTGTTGGTTTATTACATAAAATCCCACTAAAATACATTTACATTTTTGGTTGAAACATTACAAAATGTGGAAAAGGGGTAAGAAGACTTCTTCAGGGCACTGTAAATAAGGTGGACTCCTTACATTCAAGTGATTACTATATTGGTTGATTGATATTGGTAACCGTATGGGCATCCCAAAAATGTGATAGTGATGGTGTTTGCTAACAACCAATTACATCTTTTTTTTTTTCACGATTGTAGTCACTTGTTTTCAGACAGCTGGCTAGTTTTCCTCCACTGTCACACCCCACCTCGGCAAGCACATTTTTGCTGCGCCCCAACATCCCCATCCCTTGTATCAGCCTAATATATGGAATATCTTTCATCTCAAGAGCTGCAGTATGCAGTTCCTTCACAAAAACAGATTTACTGCGGATTGTAGCTCAGTTTAAATAAGAACACAAACAAATCCAGGAGGTTTACTGAGACTGGTACATTCGCACGCTGCCTGCCAACAATTCAATTATTCAGACAGAAAATGTGAATATGTCAAACGGGAGACATGGGCAGAAAAAGACCATGCAGAGACGAAGGGTCGGATGGATGGACAGACTTAGGGAAGGAGGTTTCATTAAAACAAGCAATTCCTCTTTTTAGTGTTTCCACACATTCATACACTATATTGCCAAAAGTATTGGGATGTCTACCTTTACACGCACATCAACTTTAATGGCATCAATCCCAGTCTTATCTCTTGTACCCGCGGTCAGGCATTCCGACAACAAAATCCATCGGATTTTTTCCAACAAATTTTCTGCCAAACTTGTCTTGCATACACACGGTCGGACAAAGCTGTCGGAAAATCCGATCGTTCTTAAAGTGGTGTTGCCACCAAAAAAAAAAGCTTAAAATTCATAAAAATGTTTTTCAAAAAATAATTGGAAAAAAAAATTTGTACTCACTTCTAAATGCCTGTTGTTAGGGGGTACCTCATAGTCTGCCTTCTTCAATGCCCGGGCTGGTGACATCACTTCCCCTCGCGCCGCACAGTCATCTGGGACCTGTCACGTGTCCCAGATGACTGTGCGGCCTATGACAGTTTGCGTAGTGGGTGCCCGGCTGTGAAGCCACAGCCGGGTGCCCACAGTAAGAATGCCGCCGCCGCTAGCGGAGCGGGAAACGAGGGGGGGCTTTGTTCCCCCACAACAGTGGACCCTGGGACAGGTAAGTGTCCAATTATTAAAAGTCAGCAGCTACAAATACTGCAAATTTTTTTATTTAGGGTGCACCCCACTTTAACGAGGTGACGTAAACCACATACATCGGGACTATAAACGGGCCAGTAGCCAATAGCTGTGGTCTCTTAATTTATTCTGAGCATGCATGGTACTTTGTCCGTCGGAATTGTCTACACACAATCAGAATTTAAACGATCGGATTTTGTTGTCGGAAAATTTTAGATCCTGCTCTCAAACTTTGTGTGTCTGAAATTCCAAGGGAAAAAGTCCGATGGAGCCCACACACGATCCGATTTTCCGACAACACTCCGATCGCACATTTTCTGTCGGAAAGTCCAACCGTGTGTACAGGATATTAGTCTGTAGGGTTCAATATTGAGTTGGTCCACTCTTTGCAGCAGGGCTGAACCCGTGGATATGATTGGACTTGTGATGAGGAGCAATTAGTTTTACAGCTTGAGCATTAAACCATGTTGACAATTTGCAATGTGTCCAGGTTGACATTTTGGATAAAGCCCCAACCCATGTCTCCTGAATGCGTTGGCTTCATTTGATTTGTTTTATCCCCAATACCCACCCCATGGAGTGTTTCATGCTTTAGGCATTGCTGTAGAGGTATGGCAGTACCAGGAGAGGTTAGTCCAGAACCCAGAGCAAGGATACAGACTTAAAGTGGTAGTAAACTCAGTTCTACCACTTGTACCTACAGGTAAGCCTATAGTACGGCTTACTTGTAGGTACTGTAAATATCTCCTAAACTTGCACTGTTTTGGAGATATTCAGAGTGCATGCAGCCGGTGATGTTACCAGGCATGCGCTCTGAAGTTCCAGCATGCAGTGCCGTTACCTTTAGAGCCCAGGCCATAAACAAAGCCCTCCAGCACCGCGCTGTCACCACTGAGAGGGCTGACATCGTCCCCCAGTCTTCCTTCCGGGTTTGCGTCCTCCGACTACATGAATCATCACACCCCCGGCCACTCATGTATCCGGAGGACGCAAACCCAGAAGGAAGATTGGGAGAAGATGTCAGCCCTCTCAGTGGTGACAACGTGGTGCTGGAGGGCTTTGTTCTAAAGTAACTCTCTCATAATGTGCTGGTATGCGATGCATAGTAGCATATTGTGACATTGCCTTGCGGGGAATTTTTTTTTTCAATAACCACAGTTTACTACCGCTTTAAGCCCCACTCATGCCAAGGAATGGGTGTACCGCCCTGCACCTATTCCCAGCTCCTTTGTTCCAGTTGCCCATTGTTGACATGGAGTGTGTACTGCACAGGGACGTGCAGTCAGGGGAGGCAGAGCCTCGCCTGCCATGAACATAAATAAAATAAAAAATAATTAAAAAACGTTCGGCTTCGAGGGTCATATCTCGGTGACCTTGGGTCACAAAGACTGAAGTCTGATCTGAATTCCTACCCCACCACTGATCAAAATTTGGGGCTCCTACGACCTATGGTTCCTTGTTCCTTTGGGGCTCCTTGTGCAGCCTGTCAGAAGCTACATATGGAGTGACCAGTTTAAATACAAGCTGGCACACTCTGTTTACAGTAGACTGAGAGGATGAGCTCACAGTGCCTCTCCTCACTTCTTGTCAGAGGCACTCAGCTCAATAGACAGCTTGGAGTCTTGGACCAATGGTAAAGTACCTTAGCCCAAGCTGTCCAATAAAAATGCTGCAGTGGAGGCACGCCTCTCACTGCAGTGTCATAGGAGGGGGAATGTGTCTAAAAGTCAAATTCTCCCTTCCAGCCCTCTTAAAGTGGAGTTGCACCCAAAAAAAAAAAATTCATGAATGTTCCTAAAAAAAATTTGGAAAAAAAATTTGGATTTTTTTTTTTTTTTACTCACCTCTAAATGGCTGTTGCTAGGGGGTCCTTTGTAGTCTGCCTCCTTCAGTGCCTGGGCTCGTGACATCACTTCCCCTTGGTGCAGGAAGGGCTCAGCTCTGCCCCCTCCCTCTTGTCAATCATCTGGGACATGTGACAGGTCCCAGATGATTGCACGGCCAATCACGGCGCACGGCGCCACTTGCGCATGCATCACTGGACCCTGGGACAGCTAAGTGTCCGATTATTAAAAGTCAGCAGCTGCAGTATTTGTAGCTGCTGACTTTTATTTTATTTTTTTAAATGGCAACACCACTTTAACTACAAGGAAAAAACATGTGTTTATGGGTATAAGATGTACCCACAATCCCATGGTTTTTCTCACACAGTTAAGAGGGAGAATGAGAATCTGCTGCTGCTGAAAGGTACAAGCTAAATCATATATTATTATGCTATATGTTATAAGATAATCATTTACGATTTATCTATTTACTGTGAAATTACTGCTTGGAAGTTATAACTTCAAACTTCAGTAATTTGTCCATTAAGTCACCTGCTTGTGTACAGTTTTTGAAAATATAGTAAATTACCTTAAAAACAATATATAGTTATTATTTGTATATTACTTATGGTAATTAACCCCTTGCCACCCAGGCCAATTCTGACACTTCTCTCCTTTATGTAAAAATCATAATTTTTTTGCTAGAAAATTACTCAAAACCCCCAAACATTATATATATTGTTTTAGCAGACACCCTAGGGAATAAAATGGCGGTCGTTGCAACTTTTATATGGGTGCTACACAGTATTTGGGCAGCAAATTTTCAAAGGCATTTTTTTTTTTGGAAAGAAACTTTCTTTATAATAAAAAAAATAGTAAAGTTAGCCTGATTTTTTAGTATAATATGAAAGATAATGTTACGCTGAGTAAATAGATACCTAACTTCACACTTTAAAATTGCGCAAACTTGTGGAATGGCACCAAACTTCAGTACCTAAAAATCTCCATAGGTGACGCTTTACATTTTAGTACAGGTTACATGTTTGGAGTTACAGAGGAGGTCTAGTTCTAGAATTATTGCTCTCGCTCTAACGTTTGCAGCGTATGTAACCTGTGTGTATCTGGCTCTGATAATAGCCAGTGCCTCACCAGCCACTGACCTCACCACACGTCCCTGGTACTGCACATACGTTGGCATTCGCTTGCTTTCCAGCAGCTAGAAGGTAGCATGCACAGCACGTATTTTGTATCATTTGTGGGCGAATGGGGTGGGAATGTTGGAGCACAGTGTGACAGCAGTAGCTGTCAGAGCAGACATGAAGCCATGGCCAGCTGGTTATCAGCTACTGATCTGGAGCGCCCTGGGCAGCTGTCCCTCCTGCCCACCCCTTGTACTAGTCCTGAGGCATGAGAATATTACTGCAGCGGACACAGTGCCAGCTACTGAGCTGGAGCATGCATGCGGTGAGGAGTTCCCCTCCTACGGCTGCGCCTAGGGGCAACTGTCCCTCCTGCCCACCCTTTGTCTTTGCCCTGAGGTGTGAGGATGTGTTACCGCAGCAGACACAGTGCAGACTTAAAAGGGTTGTAAAGGTTCATTTTTTATTTTCTAAATAGGTTCCTTTAAGCTAGTGCATTGTTGGTTCACTTACCTTTTCCTTCGATTTCCCTTCTAAATGTTTTTTTTTCTTTGTCTGAATTTCTCACTTCCTGTTTCTCCTCAGTAAACTTCACACCATCATCCGAGCGGTGTTTAGTCAGCCAGAACAGCTTACTGAACAGTTTACTGAGGAGGAACAGGAAGTGAGAAATTCAGACAAAGAAAACAAAGAAAAAAAACATTTAGAAGGGAAATCGAAGGAAAAGGTAAGTGAACCAACAATGCACTAGCTTAAAGGAACCTATTTAGAAAATAAAAAACGAACCTTTACAACCCCTTTAAGCATACCAACTTTTTTGAGATGGGAATAAGGGACACCTATCAGCAAAAGTATGCAGGCATAGGACACACCCCTTGTCACGCCCCCTTAAAGGAGAATTGTACAAAAAAAAACAAGATTGGTTAAACCCACAAGTGCTTTTTTTTTTACCACTATTATTCCTTTATATTGGCTTTTGGAATTTACAAATGCAGCAATTTGGAAAGCAGATGAAAGGTTTAGCACTGGAAAACACTTTTGGATAGATAAAAGGTGCATTTTATATACATCTATATAGATCAGACCAAAATGAGGGACAAATTAGGGGGAATGAGGGACAGAGGGACATTGCTCCAAATCAGGGACAGTTGGGAGGTATGCTTAAGCAAGGCAGAAACTACATAGAGAAAATAGAATCTCAGAATACGTGGCCACAGGTTTACCAGCCACTTGCCACAGAAGAAACAGAACCAAGGGCTCAATACACACAACACATACACCCACAAAAGGAACATATTCCTTGTGGTAGGATGGCTTGAATACTTTGTACTATACTTGGTATGCATTGTCTGTCTCATTACTCCCGAGTTCATATAAACACAGCAGCACTTTGGTACGGATGGGTACACAGTGATCCTATATATTGTTAGAACACCAATACTCTAGAGATCTGCCTGGCTGTTATCTCAGAAAATGTGTTACGTTACTGCACAACCTGAAGGTTAATTGGGTTAAAGTAAATCTTACTGGAATTAGCAATGGTGCCTCCATTTTGTTCTCTCAACCATCATTTGAACAAGAAAAAAATCCAAACCTTCTCTTAACTAACCCTAACTTGTAAAGTGTCCCAAATACTAAAGCACTGACTAATACTTGCAGTAGTATTAACCCCACAGCGTTTTTTCGCTTAACATATTGAGCACAATAACATAAACTCATTTAACCACTTCAGCCCTGGAAGATTTGGCTGCTGAATGACCGACCGGGCCATTTTTTGCGATTCGGCACTGCGTCGCTTTAACTGACAATTGCGCGATCCTGCGACACTGCACCCAAACAAAATTGACGTCCTTTTTTCCCCACAAATAGAGATTTCTTTTGGTGGTACTTGATCACCTCTGCATTTTTATTTCTTGCGCTATAAACGAAAAAAAAAAAAGACCGACAATTTGGATAAAAATACAATATTTTGTACTTTTTGCTATAATAAATATCCTATTTTTTTTTTTTAAAAAGCTAATTTTTTTCTCAGTTTAGGCCAATATGTATTCTTCTACATATTTTTGGTAAAAAATCGCAATAAGCGTATACTGATTGGTTTGCACAAAAGTTATAGCGTCTACAAAATACGGGATAGATTTATAGCATTTTCATTATTATTTTTGTTTTTGTACTAGTAATGGCGGTGACCTGCATTTTTTATTGGTACTGTGACATTATGGCGGACTTATCGGACACTTTTGACTCATTTCTGGGACCATTGCCATTTATACAGTGATCAGTGCTATAAAAATGCACTGATTACTGTAAAAATATCACTGGCAGGGAAGGGGTTAACACTAGGGGGCGATCAAGGGGTTAACTGTGTTCCCTGTTTGAGTTTCTAACTGAAGAGAGAGGGGACTGACTAGAGGAAGTGACAGATCGTGGTTCCTAGCTAATAAGAACACACAATCTGTCACTCCTAACAGAACTGAGATTTGTGTGTTTACACACACACTTCCGTGTTCTGCCTCTCATGCCCATGATCTCTCATGGCCGGGTCGTGGTCATCACGAGCCACGAGCATCTATGTGAAAGAGGCCTGAAAGATAGAAGAACGTGTCAGGTGGTTTGACCCCCCAGCATCCAACAAAAACTGAAATATCAGTTGTGGGTGGACTGGTCCTTTAACCACTTTCAGACCGGACCATTTTGCTGGTCAATGACCAGAGGTCTTTTTACAATTTGGCACTGCGCTGCTTTAACTGGTAATTGCGCGGTCATGCAATGTTGTACCCAAACAAAATTTGCGTCCTTTTTTTCCCACAAATAGAGCTTTCTTTTAAAGGTATTTGACTGACTCTGCGATTTTTATTTTTTGCGATATAAACGTAAAAAGACTGCAAATTTTGAAAAAAAATGATATTTTATAATTTTTGTTATTAGAAAAATCCAATAAACTCAATTTTAGTCATACATTTAGGCCAAAATGTATTCAGCCACATGTCTTTGGTAAAAAAAAAGTCAATAACTGTATATTTATTGGTTTGCGCAAAAGTTGTCACATCTACAAACTAAGGTACGTTTTCTGGAATTTTTTTTTTTTTACACAAAGTTGTCACTAAATGATATATTGCTCACACATGCCATGGTTATATGTGGAATTGTACCCCAAAATACATTCTGCTGCTTCTCCTGAGTACGGGGATACCACATGTGGTCGACTTTTTGGAAGCCTAGCCGCGTACGGGGCCCCGAAAGCCAAGCACCGCCTTCAGGATTTCTAAGGGCATACATTTGTAATTTCACTCCTCACTACCTATCACAGTTTTGAAGGCCATAAAATGCCAATATGGCACAAAACCCCCACAAATGACCTTAGCCGCGTACGAAAACCAAGCACCGCCTTCAGGCTTTCAAAGGGCGTAAATTTTTGACTTCACTCCTCACTACCTATTACAGTTTTGAAGGCCATAAAATGCCAAGACGGCACAAAACCCCCACAAATTACCCCATTTTAGAAAGTAGACACCCCAAGCTATTTGCTGAGAGGCATGTTGAGTCCATGGAATATTTTATATTTTGCCACAAGTTGCGGGAAAATTACAAACTTTTTTTTTTTCACAAAGTTGTCACTAAATGATATATTGCTCACGCATGCCATGGGCATATGTGAAATGACACCCCTAAATTCTGCTGCTTCTCCTGAGTACGGGGATACCACATATGTGGGACTTTTTGGGAGCCTAGCCGCGTACGGGGCCCCGA
This sequence comes from Lithobates pipiens, assembly GCF_037356315.1. Taxonomy (NCBI): domain Eukaryota; kingdom Metazoa; phylum Chordata; class Amphibia; order Anura; family Ranidae; genus Lithobates; species Lithobates pipiens. The sequence continues at coordinate 183,214,592 of NW_027507789.1, read as the reverse complement.
AAACCAAGCACCGCCTTCAGGCTTTCTAAGGGCGTTACAGTTTTGAAGGCCATAAAATGCCAAGATGGCACAAACCCCCCCCAAATGACCCCATTTTGGAAAGTAGACACCCCTAAATTTAGGGGTACACTAGTGAGACTAGGTAATAAATGGCGGGTGCCCTGAAACTATAAAAAAATAACTAACCAACCAGCGTCACCTGTAACAGTTATATGGTGATCACTGGTGAAAGGGTTAACTAGGGGGCAATCAGGGGGCTTTATGCGGTAGTATATGGGGGTCCCTGGCGCTATAAAAAGCTGCGGCGAACCTAAATACCTACCTGCCTAACTAGCGTCACCTGTGACACTAATACAGCGATCAGAAAAATGATCGCTTATTAGGCTGGGTTCACACTGGAGCGATGCAGGAACGCCACGAATCCGCGGCGGGTTCCCGCATCGCATGCCTCCCGGCGGCAGTTCACACTGCCCTATGCGAACTGCTGGGAGTGTCAGTGAAATGTTAATGACACCCCCAGATCAGTTCGCATATCGCAGTGCGATCTGTAAACTCGGATCGCATGGTGTGAACACCCATGCGATCCGATTCTGCTGCGAACCAAAAAAAGGGTCCCGTGCGAATTTGCGGCGGGTGCGGCGCGAATTCAGCCATACTATCTGTATGGCTGAACTCGAATCGCACAGAGATCGGATGTGATTTGCACTGCAGTGCGGTGCGAATCACATCCGTTCTCATAAACCGCTGCAATGTGAACCCAGCCTTAGTGACACTGGCGACGGGGGGTGATCACGGGGTTAAACCTTTATTGGGGGGGTTAGGGGGGTACATTAGAACTAAAGGGGGCTAACCCTAACTGCCCTAACAGTTATTACAGTCACAAATGACACCAATGCAAAAAAAAAATGCAATTGGTGTCACTGTGACTGGGGGGGCAGGGGTAATTGGGGGGGTGATCGGGGGGTGAAGGGGGGGGGTGAGTGTACCTGGCATGTTCTACTGTGTAGTGTCGTGTTGGTGCAACTCACCGATCCTCTCTCCTCGGTGCCGGAACGAAAAATACCGACACGGAGGAGAGATTACATCACTTCCTCTGCCTGTGTTTACATTACAGGAGAGGAAGTGATGTCACGGAGCATTTCCATTCGTCGGGAGCGATCGCGAGGGGGTGGCCATGAATGAATGGCCGCCCCCTCATCCCGGATCGCTCCCGAACGAATACCGATCGGGCCCCCCACCCGCGGGAAGGCAGGGACGTACAGGTACGCCCATATGCCTGTCCGTGCCATTCTGTCGACGTATATCGTCGTGCGGCGGTCGGCAAGTGGTTAAACGAAAATCTTTGCTATATACAGTGCCTTGAAAAAGAAATCATACCCATTGAAATTTTTCTATTTTTTTTCATGTTACAACCAAAACCGTATATGTATTTTTTGGGGATTTTAAGTGATAGACCAACACAAAGTGGCACATAATATTCAGTGGAAGGTAAATGATAAATGGTTTTGATTGTTTTTTACAAATAAATATCTGAAAAGTGTGGCGAGCATTTGTATTCAGCCCTGTTTTCTCTGATACCCCTAATTACAATTTAGTGGAACCAATTACCTTCAGAAGTCACCTAATTAGTAAATGAGTCCACCTGTGTGTAATTTATTCTCAGTATAAATACAGCTGTTCTGTGAAGCCCACAGATGTTTATTAGAGAACCTTAGTGAACAAACAGCATCATAAAGGCAGAGGAACACACCAGACAGGTCAGAGATAAAGTTGTAGAGAACATTAAAGCAGGGTAAGGTCATAAAAAAAATCCCTAGCTTTGAACATCTCACGGAGCACTGTTCAATCCATCATATGAAAATGGAAAGAGTATGGCACAACTGCAAACCTACCAAGACATGGCCGTCCACCTAAACTGACAGGCAAGGAGAGCATTAATCAGAGAAGCAGACAAGAGGCCCATGGTAACTCTGGAGGAGCTTCAGAGATCCACAATCAGGTGGGAGAATCTGTCCACAGGACAACTATTAGTCGTGCACTCCACAAATCTGGTCTTTATGGAAGAGTGGCAAGAAGAAAGACATTGTTGAAAGAAAGCCATAAGAAGTTCCGTTTGCGAGAAGCCATGTGGAGGACACAGCAAACATGTGGAAGGTGCTCTGGTCAATTGGACTTTTTTGGCTTAAAAGCAAAACACTATGTGTGGTGGAAAACTAACACTGCACACCACCCTGAACACACTATCCCCACTGTGAAACATGGTGGTGGCGGCATCATATTGTGGGATGCTTTTCTTCAGTAGGGACAGGGATGCTGGTCAGAGTTCATGGGAAGATGGATGGAGCCAAATACAGGGCAATCTTAGAAGAAAACCTGTTAGAGTCTGCAAAAGCCTTTAGACTGGGGCGGAGGTTCACCTTCCAGCAGGACAACAAGCCTAAACATACAACCAGAGCTACAATGGAATGGTTTAGATCAAAACATATTCATGTGTTAGAATGGCCCAGTCAAAGTCCAGACCTAAATCCAATTGAAAATCTGTGACAAGACTTGAAAATTGCTGTTCACGGACGCTCTCCATCCAATCTGACAGAGCTTGAACTATTTTCCAAGGAAGAATGGGCACTCTCTAGATGTGAAAAGCTGGTAGAGACATCCCCAAAAAGACTTGCAGCTGTAATTGCAGTGAAAGGCGGTTCTACAAAGTATTGACTCAGGGGGGCTGAATACAAATACATGCCACACTTTTGACATATTTATTTGTAAAAAATTTTGAAAACCATTTATCATTTTCCTTCCACTTCACAATTATGTGCCACTTTGTGTTGATCTATCACGTAAAATCCCAATAAAATACATTTAAGTTTTTGGTTGTAACATGAAAAAATTTGGAAAATATCAAGGGGTATGAATACTTTTTCATGGCAGTGTATGTAAGATTCCGGGAGGGCTTTTATTTAGCTGTACATTGTTCAGTCAGGGCAGTCATGTGTCATTCAGTAATGCAAATACATGTATATGGAGTATAAGCGTAGACAGACGATCGTGTTTGTGTGAGTAATTATCCCTGTATCTATAACATGTCACTTGTCAAAGCAGCAGCCCCCTCTTTTCTCCCGGCAGCGCGTACGTCTCTTTGCCGAGATCCGTCTTCGCTGTGTAACGAGGCTGAGAGATTTGCCCTAATCTCGGGAGCTCACACTCTTCAGGCTTGGCTCAGCTCAGGGTTGTATACACACTCCTCTCCAATAAATGGGTCACTCTCAGCCTGGGGTGAGCCGCATTAACTCTTCCCTTGCCAGAGAGACATGATATCTGTCCCATTTTTTTTTTTTTTTTACTGGGGGAGTTGAACAATATCTGACACTTAACCTCATGGATACCATGGAGCAGCTTATTCTTATAAGGATCCTTTTTTTTCTCCAAAATCAGGTTTAGGATTTTGGCACCTTTTTGGGACAAGTAGATCGGAGAGCATTGCCTCCCACCAACAACTTAAAGTGGAACTTTTTTCAACTTTCCATCGATTAAATTTTCTGCCCTTGTTGTTTTAACTTCGGATAGGAAAACATTTTTTTTCTGCCAGTAAATACCTTATACAGCCCACTTCCTGTTTCTTGTCTGGTCATTAGTCTAGGCTTATGACGTCATGCACAGCACTCCCTCTCACTCTGGTGAGAGTTTAACAGTAAGGGGGGTGGGTGAGTCATAAGAGGGCCAATGAGAGCTGCCGAGCTGGAGGTGTGCCTCTGTGTGTCTGTGTAAATCCAGGAAGTGAACAGGCAGCAGCTTCAGCTGCCCACAGTTAAAATGGTTGCAGCCAGACTCAGTGGAGGGAGATTTTTGCAGCATATTTGGCAAGTACAGAATCACAGTATATATAAAATAATATGCAAAGTGATTGGAGGGAAGCTTCAGAATGGCATAGATATTTTTACTACAAATTGTGTGAGCAGACTGCAGTTCCTCTTTAAAATGAAAGTCTTATTTAAAGTGGAGTTCCGCCCAAAAAATAAAATAAAAAATACATTAAAGTGGTTGTAAACCCTTACAAACCACTTTGACCTACAGGTAAGCCTAGATTAAGGCTTACCTGTAGGTCCAAGAAATATCTCCTAAACCTATACGGTTTAGGAGATATTTACAAAAAGACAGGCACCGCTGTCTACAGCGCATGCACCGTAGACAGCGGCGCGCAGTCGCACTGAGCACACCACAGATAACGGCGACATGCCGCTCGTGTCAGCTCCCGTGTGCATGCGCAGGAGTGACGTCATCGCGGCTCTGGCGAATCACAGCGCCGGAGCAGCGAGACCCGGAAGTCACTCTGGGATACTTGCAGGTTGCATTTTTTTTTTTTTTTAAATAACCTTTACTTCCTCTTTAATGTGCATGAAAAAGAAAAATAAATTGGATTTTTTTTTTTTACTTACCTTATAATGCCAGTTGCTATGTGGTCCCTTGTAGTCTGCCTCCTTCAGCGCCTGGGCTCACGACGTCACTTCCCTCGGTGCAGGAAGGGAGATCACCTCTCTCCCCTCCCTCTAGGCAATTATCTGGGACACAAGTCCCAGATGATTGCGCGGCCAGTCACGGCGCGTGGTGCGGCTCGTGTATGTGCAGTGGGTGCGGCTGTGACGGGCGCCCACAGTTAAAATGCCGGCGCCGCCAGGCGGAGGTGGAGACGAGCGGGGCTTCGATCCCCCGCATCGCTGGACCCTGAGATAGGTAAGTGTCCGATTATTAAAAGTCAGCAGCTGCAGTATTTGTAGCTGCTGACTTATATATATATATATATATATATATATATTGTTTAAGCGGAACTCCGCTTTAATAAGACCTGGAAAAAAACTATGTATACTCTTCTTCCGCCGGCTGTCCACTTTCTGATAATAGTGGTCTCTGCGGTGGATGGTCACCACCCGTCTCCATATCATTGCAGGGCGGAAGCAATGTCAAAATGTCACTTCCGACCGTAGCTCTTAAAGGGCCATTTTTAATTTTTTTTTAATGACAACATTTTTTAAAAGAACAGTGTAAAAATAAAAGATAAAATAAATAAGAATTTTTTTTTTTAAATGCGCCTCGTTCTCGCGTAGAAGCGAACGCATACGCGAGTAGCGCCCGCATATGAAAACGGTGTTCAAACCACACATGTACAGTGCCTTGCGAAAGTATTCGGCCCCCTTGAACTTTTCAACCTTTTGCCACATTTCAGGCTTCAAACATAAAGATATAAAATTTTAATTTTTTGTGAAGAATCACCAACAAGTGGGACACAATTGTGAAGTGGAACGAAATCTATTGGATATTTTAAACTTTTTTAGCAAATAAAAAACTGAAAAGTGGTGCGTGCAAAATTATTCGGCCCCCTTTACTTTCAGTGCAGCAAACTCACTCCAGAAGTTCAGCGAGGATCTCTGAATGATCCAATGTTGTCCTAAATGACTGATGGTGATAAATAGAATCCACCTGTGTGTAATCAAGTCTCTGTATAAATGCACCTGTTCTGTGATAGTCTCAGGGTTCTGTTGAAAGCACAGAGAGCATCATGAAGACCAAGGAACACACCAGGCAGGTCCGTAATACTGTTGTGGAGAAGTTTAAAGCCGGATTTGGATACAAAAAGATTTCCCAAGCTTTAAACATCCCAAGGAGCACTGTGCAAGCCATCATTTTGAAATGGAAGGAGTATCAGACCACTGCAAATCTACCAAGACCTGGCCGTCCCTCTAAACTTTCAGTTCAGACAAGGAGGAGACTGATCAGAGATGCAGCCAAGAGGCCCATGATCACTCTGGATGAACTGCAGAGAACTACAGCTGAGGTGGGAGAGTCTGTCCATAGGACAACAATCAGTCGTACACTGCACAAATCTGGCCTTTATGGAAGAGTGGCAAGAAGAAAGCCATTTCTCAAAGATATCCATAAAAAGTCTTGTCTAAAGTTTGCCACAAGCCACCTGGGAGACACACCAAACATGTGGAAGAAGGTGCTCTGGTCAGATGAAACCAAAATCGAACTTTTTGCCCACAATGCAAAAAGATATGATTGGCGTAAAAGCAACACAGCTCATCACCCTCAACACACCATCCCCACTGTCAAACATGGTGGTGGCAGCATCATGGTTTGGACCTGCTTTTCTTCTGCAGGGACAGGGAAGATGGTTAAAATTGAGGGGAAGATGGATGCAGCCAAATACAGGACCATTCTGGATGAAAACCTGTTGGAGTCTGCAAAAGACCTGAAACAGGGATGGAGATTTATCTTCCAACAAGACAATGATCCCAAACATACAGCAAAATCTACAAAGGAATGGTTCACAAATAAACGTATCCAGGTGTTAGAATGGCCAAGTCAAAGTCCAGACCTGAATCCAATCGAGAATCTGTGGAAAGAGCTGAAAACTGCTGTTCACAAACGCTCTCCATCCAACCTCACTGAGCTTGAGCTGTTTTGCAAGGAAGAATGGGCAAGAATTTCAGTCTCTCGATGTGCAAAACTGATAGAGACATACCCCAAGCGACTTGCAGCTGTAATCGCAGCAAAAGGTGGCTCTACAAAGTATTAACGCAAGGGGGCCGAATAATTTTGCACGCACCACTTTTCAGTTTTTTTTTTGCTAAAAAAGTTGAAAATATCCAATAGATTTCGTTCCACTTCACAATTGTGTCCCACTTGTTGGTGATTCTTCACAAAAAATTAAAATTTTATATCTTTATGTTTGAAGCCCGAAATGTGGCAAAAGGTTGAAAAGTTCAAGGGGGCCAAATACTTTCGCAAGGCACTGTATCGCCGCGATCGGTAGAGTGAGAGCAAGAATTCTAGATCTCCTCTGTAACTCAAGACATGCAAAAGCTGTAGAATTTTTTAAACGTCGCCTATGGAGATTTTTAAGGGTAAAAGTTTGTCGCCATTCCACAAGCGGGCGCAATTTTCAAGCGTGACATGTTGGGTATCAATTTACTCGGCGTAACATTAGCTTTTACAATACAAAAAAACATTGGGCTAACTTTACTGTTGTCTTATTTTTAATTAAAAAAAATAATAATTTTTCCCAAAAAGTGTGATTGTAAGACCGCTGCGCAAATATGGTGTGAAATATGGTGCGACCGTCATTTTATTCTCTAGGGTGTTAGAAAAAACATGTATAATGTTTGGGGGTTCTAAGTAATTTTCTAGCAAAAAAAAATGTTTTTAACTTAAGCAAACAATAAATCTCAAAAAGAGGTCCGGTCCTTAAGTGGTTAAGGTGTATTTTAAGACAATTTGTTTTTCCTTTTAGATAGAGTGGTGAGGGGTTAGATCCTCTGTGAGTTTTATTTCACGGTATAGAAGATATAATTAATTAATATTAACATTAATTAATATAAATGAATTAATATAAATATAAATGAATTAATTAATATAAATTCACTGGTATTAATATATATAGTGTATAGTGAATGTATAGTGGTCTAATCTTGTTTATTATTATAGTCTTATTATTTGTTAGAATATATAATATATTTTATTCAATATTTAACATGACATTTTTTTTTTTGTAAATATACAGTATATATACTATATAAAATATGGTATATGATTACTTGCCATTTTCATTTTTAGCCACCAGGTGGAGCTCCAGGTGGAGGTTCTTTATTCTCTTGAACTTCACCCCACCCACTGAATTTCACCTTCCCCACCAGAGCTGGGAGTCTAAACCCTGTGTAAGCTCTGTATCAGCCAGTGTCAGAGCTTACACAGGACTCCTCAGGACTCTTCCCCTCCATCATGTGACAGTGTTCAGGCCTTGTGATTGGTCTCTTAGGCCAAAGTACTGCATCCTCAGGGGAAGGTCACAATGTTTTCCATATCCAGGTATTTCCCAAAGAATCGTGTGTGTGTGTATCAGCTCTTTAACACTTCCTTGGTCAAATCATATATCAGGTTCCTTTTAACCTTAAAGCAATTGTAAACCGCTGCAGTAAAAAAAAAAAAAAAAACCCCTATAAGACAATTGCATGATGTGCGTGTATGCTTTGTGTACAAGCACATTATGAAATACTTACCTTAAAATGAAGCCCTCCAGTGGCTCGCTGTCACAGTTGACAGGGCTTCCATCTTCCTTCCGGGTTTGCGGACTCCAGCTGTGTGAGTGGCCAGAGCATAGATGACATCACTTCACATGTGCGCGGGAGCCCTTGGTTTTGGCACAGTGCTCTGAAGGTCCAACGTGGTATGCCGGACCTTCAGCGCTCATGCGTCGGTGATGTCACCAGCTGCATTTATCTCTTAAACGGTGCCCATTTAGGAGATATTCTTTTTACCTACAGGTAAGCCTTATTATAGGTAAAAATCACAAAGCAGACTTTCCTACTGCTTTAACCACTTTCAGACCGGACCATTTTGCTGACTTAAGACCAGACCACTCTTTGCGATTCGGCACTGCGTCGCTTTAACTGACAAATTGACGTCCCTTTTTTTCCACAAATAGAGCTTTCTTTAGGTATTTGATCACCCCTGCGTTTTTTATTTTTTGCGCTATAAACAAAAATAGAGCGACAATTTTGAAAAAAACGCAACATTTCTTTCCTCAGTTTAGGCTGATACGTATTCTACATATTTTTGGTAAAAAAAAAAAATCGTAATAAGCGATTATTGATTGGTTTGTGCAAAATTTATAGCGTTTACAAAATAGCGGATAGTTTTATGGCATTTTTATTAATCATTTTTTTTACTAGTAATGGCAGCGATCAGCGATTTTTATTGTGACTGCGACATTATGGAGGACACATCGGACATTTTTGACACATTTTTGGGACCACTGTCATTTATACAGCAATCAGTGCTATACAAATGCACTGATTCCCGTGTAAATGACACTGGCAGTGAAGGGGTTAACCAGGGGGTGGCAGTGTAGGGGTTAAGTGTGTCCTAGGGGCGTGTTACTAACTGTGGGGGGCTGGGCTGTGTGTTAGTGAACACTGATCTCTGCTCCAATCACACGGAGCAGAGATCAGTGTCACTTGTTGCTAGGCAGAGCGGGGAGATGCTGTTTACATCGGCATCTTCCCGTGAGACGATCGCGGGTATCCCCGCGGCGATCGAGTCCGCGGGACCCGCGACCGGACTCACGGGGGTCCCGCCGGCGGGGCGCACATGATGGCAGTGCGGCAAATACAAATGGACGTACCTGTACGCCAATTTGCCTGCCCGTGCCATTCTGCCAATGTACATCGTCGTGCGCCGGTCGGGAAGTGGTTAAGGTGCAAGACTCTATCAGCATGAACGTAAAAATTACTGCACAGAAGACATTTCTGCTTGAATCTGTGTGAATGGTAGACTACAGTAATCAATTCTTCACAAATGTGCCAAAAAATTTTTGTTTTTAAATGTTATATTTATATTTCTTTTATTTGGCATTCAAAAAGCACACAGCTATTTTCTCCTCTGTGTATTTTCACCTGTTAAATTTATTCTCCATAACGTCTACCAAACTGTTCTCACTGTTTCACGGAGGTAGTAATTAGCAGCTAATTTATACGAGATTCATTAATTTAATTATCATTACTTGATGAATAAGATTTGCCCTTTTAACAGTTGCACAAATATAGAAAAGTACCAATAATTAATGAAATATTTATTCGGCGTGACCTCAGTGAAGACAGTTAAAGGAGGGAAAATGCTGAGAGTGATTAATGCTATCCCATAAAAATACAACCAAGGCCAAAGTCAGAAATTCTTCACAATTTACTTAAAAGAACTAAAGGAAAAACATTTTATTTTCCATTTTGGATGGAGTAAGAAAGGGTATTAACCCCTGTCAGTTTTTTGTTTTTTTGCCATCTTTGTTCTGTTTCCTCTTCCATAGCCAAACGAGAAATATCTGATTGTCACCAGAATAATGAGAACTAATGTCCCTATTTCCCCTCTGTTCCTGTTTTGATGACAACTCAAAATTTGGCATTTTCCCTCTCAGTGAACAATAAATACACTATATTACCAAAAGTCCATAAAGACATGGATGAGCAAGTTTGGGGTGGAGAAACTTAACTGGCCTGCACAGAGTCTTGACCTCAACTCGATAGAACACCTTTGGGATGAATTATAGCGGAAACTGTGAGCCAGACCTTCTGGTGCAACATCAGTGCCTGACCTCACAAATGCGCTTCTGGAAGAATGGTCAAACATTCCCATAGACACACTCCTAAACCTTGCGGACAGCCTTCCCAGAAGAGTTGAATCTGTTATAGCTGCAAAGGGTGGGCCAACTCCATATTGAACCCTACAGAGACCGGGATGCCATTAAAGCGGTTGTAAACCCTTACAAAACCACTTTGACCTACAGCCTTAATCTAGGCTTACCTGTAAGTCCAAGAAATATCTCCTAAACCTATACGGTTTAGGAGATATTTACAAATAGACCGACACCGCTGTCTTCGGCGCATGCGCCGTAGACAGTGGCGCACAGGCGCACTGAGCAGGCCGCAGATCATGGCGATATGCCGCTCGTGTCGACTCACAGCGCTGGAGCAGCGAGACCTGGAAGTCACTCCGGGATACATGGCAGCGGCGAAGATGAAGAAGGAGGACCGCTTCGGGGGCTTCGTTCTCAGTTAAGTTATTCATAATGAGCTAGTATGCGATGCATACTAGCTCATTATGCCTTTGCCTTGCAGGTTGCATTTAAAAAAAAAAAAAATAGCCTTTACTTCCTCTTTAAAGTTCATGTGCGTGTAAAGACAGGTGTCCCAATACATTTGGTAATATAGTGTAGAACAAATAGAGGGGGTGAATCTCCCTAATGGGGGGCAGAGACATCCATAGAAACCTGACAGTTGTTTTAATTCCTTTCTACTCCATCTAAAACTAAAATAATGCAGGAGTAGGCACAGCAGGGACATTAGGAGGTGTTGATTAATGTTGCCACCATATTACTTATCCAACCACACCTTTAGCGTTACTTACAATTCTGCTTCCTTTCCTCCTCTCCCTTTCTATGTAGGGGTCCCCCAAGGTTCTGCCCTTGGACCTCTCTTATTCTCCATCTACACCTGCTCCATGGGTCAGCTAATTGCCTCCCATGGCTTTTAATATCATTTCTATGCTGACAACACCCAAACCTCTCTACCCCCCAGCTCACGCCATCAGTCTCCTCAGCCATCACTGATTTACTAACAGACATATCAGCCTGGATGTCACACCACTTCCTCTAACTCAATTTATCCAAAACTGAGCTCATCATTTCTTCTCCCTGTGTGCCTCTTGCCCTGACTTCTCTGTCTAGATCGATGGCACAACTATCAACCCATCCCCGCATACCAAGGTTCTAGGTGTAGTTCTGGACTCTGAACTCTCCTTTCGGCCGCACGTCCAATCAGTGTACAAATCTTGCTGCCTCAATCTCCGCAACATCTCCAGAATACTTCTCTTCCTAACTAATAACTAAATTGACTCAGTAACTTGATGGAACTTGATGGACATGTGTCTTTTTTCAACCTGACTAACTATGTAACCTCTGTTTAGGACAAGGGGGTACATAATATATGAGTATGAAATTTATTCTTCACTGTTGGTGCATGGAAGGTTTTGGAAAAATTTATCGGGTCCTGGTTTTAAAAAGGTTGGGAACCACTGATGTAGATAGCAGTCAAATGTAGTTAGTTGAGTTGAGCTGATATGGGGTGGTCCTTTACCCTGTAGGGTCCCGACCCGCTTACAAACACATACTGGGCCAGTTTAGAGACAGGATCTGATTAACCTATCAGCATATCTTTTTGGAGTGTGAGAGAAAAGCGGAGTACCCGGAGGAAACCCACACAGGCATAGGGAGATGTCAGGGCTGGCTTAGCCCTTCCTTCTCTGGGCTGGCTGCTCAGCTGTCGGCTAATTGCCAGCTCTCTTCTCTCTCCACAGTTACCAGCTGTTCCTGATCATGCTCGTCTGACCTGCCTACTTAAAGCCATCCAGCTCACTTCACCTCTGCCTTCGCCTTGGTCACATCACAAGAAACCATCTCCTGTGGTTCTGTTTAAAGACTGGCTTGCTGACATCCCTTCTGGCTCCTTATCCTGCTTGCTGTTGCTCTACTTGGATCCCTGACTTCTGGCCTGGCTGACTACCCGATCTGCTTATTGAACTCTGGCCTGGCTGACTACTCTATCCGGTTACTGGACTCTGGCTATGCTCTGACTACGCTTTTTCTATTTACCTTTTGATTTTTATTAATAAACAAGTGTGATTTAATTGTACTTCTGTCTCAGTCTGATTCATGGTTTCTGACAGGAGAACATGCAAACTCCAGGCAAATGGTGTCGTGGTCAGGATCTGATCTATTAGCGCTGCTCTCCACAGCGTGAGTGCAAGGCGCTATAATGATGTCTCCTAAGGACTTCAAGTCAATAAGATTGAGGACATCTTGTGGTGGAGAAGAGGTACTGCGGCTACAGCACTAGAGAGGAGATGAGTAATGCAGCCAGATCTGCTTTTTTTTTTCCCTAAACCTCCAAGGTGACTTAAAAAAAAGTGGTCTGGAATTGGGCTTATATATATATATATATATATATATATATATATATATATATATATATATATATATATATATATATATATGAGATTTTAGTGGTTGTTTTGAAATGTACTTTGACTCCTTATATTTTTATCTGTAAAAGTTATTTGAAAGCTCTTTTATATAATCTAACTTGTTTTTCAAATGCTGCAGCCCTTTATGTACTAAAATTTTTTTTTGCATGTCGTCTTCTCCCTATCGTTAAAGCTATCCTGAGGTCTGGCACCTCTCGATGCGGTGTCCCGAACTCTCTCCCTCTCGGATCCTGAAGACGTGATAGATAACAGGCTACACAACAGCTGTGCACCTCCTCACCTCCATCAGGCTCTGCATCAAACATCACCAAAAATACATGTTTAACGTCTCCAATTAACGCCCTATTTGGGGACACGTATGCTCCCTAGGGAACATGTCACTTCACGCTTCCCGAACCCCAGAGCAACCGATTTGAAAGAATCCTTAAAATAACGTTGACTTTTGTTTTGTGAGTGAGCGTTTGTCATTGTATAATAGTTGATCCAGGCCTCTGGTTTTGAGGGGGTTACCTGTCAAACCTGCGCCATTGTTTTCTATACTGATAATTCCTCATTTAGAAATCTCAGGCTGGCAGATAGAAAAATATATTTTTTCTTAACTTTTATATGCTAACAGTGACAGTATTGCAGCACCTCAGCTGTGAGTTTTTGACTGACAGGAGGAACGATTTAATCATGACAAAAATTATGAAATAACCGACCGAAAGGAAAAAAAAAAAGTTGCCGTCAAGCCCTGTTAACAGATGTTACGTAAAGCTGTGAAAATTCTTCTTCGATTGGTGGCCACATGTCTTAAGGCATAGGCATTTGGTCATGTGGTCTCTGCTAAAGTCAGAATTCAGATTGGCTGGTCCTTCTCTTTGGCAAAGATCATGTGACCAAGTGTCTTGGTCTTCAAATAAACTCGCTTGTCAAAAGTATTGGGACACCTGCCTTTACCCATACATGAAATTTAATGCCATCCCAGTCTAATGCCGCGTACACACGATCAGACTATCCGACTGACTTTTCCCAAAAGTCCAGCGGACTTAGAAAGTAGTTTTGACTCAAAAATTGTCCGCCGGCCGTCTGTGTGCTAGTCCGCTGGACTCTAGTAAAAGAGCTGGAAGAAGGAGCGGAGGCCCGGCAAGAAGAACCGAAGAGGGGGACAAGACCCCCGAAGTCGGGAGAAGACCCGAAGAGGGGGGCAAGACCCCCGAAGTGGGGGACAAGACCCCCGAAGTTGGAAGAAGACCCCCGGGCGGCGGCGACGAAGAAGAAAGCCGGGCTCCTCCGCTAGTAAAAGAACTAGCAGAAGATAGCAGAGGAGTCCGGCGAGAAGACCCCCCAAGATGGAAGAAGACCTCCGGAGCTGTGCAATAAATTATTTTAAACCCTTGTGTGGTGTTTTTTTTTACATTTTTTTTCACCAGGTGAATTGGTAGGGGTACATTGTACCCTATACTCATTCACATAGGGTGGGGGGCCTATATCTGGGGGCCCCCTTATTAAAGGGGGCTCCCGGATTCCGATAAGCCCCCTGCCCGCAGACCCCGACAAACAATGGCTAGGGTTGTCGGGAAGAGGCCCTTGTCCTCATCAACATGGGGACAAGGTGCTTTGGGGTGGGGGGGCCTCACGGCCGCCCCTTCCCCAAAGCACCCCCCCATGTTGAGGGCACGCGGCCCGATACGGCTCGCTCGTCCCCACCCCCTTTCATGACTGCCCGGGCTGCGTGCTCAGATAAGGGTCTGATATGGACTTTGGGGGGGACCCTCACACCGTTTTTTCGGTGTAGGGCTTCCCCTTTAAGTCCATACCAGGTGACGGGGCTAACGACGTGTCAATCTCTCCGCCGAAGGCGGCGACATTGACTTCCTTCGCTAGTCCCGGCTACCTGGAGCCGCGTTCAAAATTAACGGACTTTACTCCGTGTGTGGGCAAGTCCGCTCGTTCAGAAAGTCCAGCGGACTTTCCGGCAGTTTGTCCGCCAGTCTAAGTCCACCTGATAGTCTGATCGTGTGTACACGGTATAAGTCTGTAACATCCCATAGAAAATATGTGGAGAGAGCTGAAGGTTGGAGTTACCAAACATCAGCCCGGAAACCTTAATGACTTGGAGAAGATCTGTAAAGAGGACAAAATCCCTCCTGAGATTTGTGCAAACCTGGTGGCCAACTCCAAGAAACGCCTGACCTCTGTGATCGCCAACAAGGGTTTCTCCACCAAGTTCCAAGTCATGTTTTGGGAAGGGGTCAAATACTTATTTCACTCATTAAAATGCAAATCAATGTATGACTTTTGTGTTTTTCTGGATATTTTTGTTGTTATTCTGTCTTTCACTGTTATAATAAACTGACCAATAAAATTATAGACAAGGTTTAGGAGTATGTCTATGGGAATGTTTGACCATTCTTCCAGAAGTGCATTTGTGAGGTCAGGCACTGATGTTGGACAAGAAGACCTGGCTCGCAGTTTACACTCTAATTCATCCCAAAGGTGTTCTACCAGGTTGAAGTCAGGACCTCGTTGCAGGCCAGTCAAGTTCCTCCACCCCAAACTCACTCATCCATGTCTTTATGGACCTTGCTTTGTGCACTGGTGCGCAGTCATGTTGGAACAGGAAGGGGCCATCCCCAAACTGTTCCCACAAAGTTGAGAGCATGAAATTGTTCAAAATGTCTTAGTATGCTGACACCTTAACCACTTGCCGATATACATTGCCAGAATGGCACAGGTGCGCAAAACAACGTACCCGTACGTTACTCCGCCATCAGCAGCTAGTGAGCATGTGCACTGGTCCTGCGTACTCGATGTCCACCGGTGGCCCGCGATCATGGCACAGAGAGGCAAAATGGGGAGATGCCTATGTAAACAAGGCATTTCCCTGTTCTGCCTAGCAACATGACAGAGATCTACAGCCTCCAGTGATCGGGAGCAGTGATCTGTCATGTTCTAGTGAGCCCATCCCCCATAAAGTTAGAACACACTGAGGGAACACACTTAACCCCTTGATCGCCCCCTAGTGTTTAACCCCTTCCCTGCCAGTGTCATTTATACTGTAATCAGTGGCTATTTGTAGCTCTGATCGCTGTATAAATGTCAGTGGTCCCAAAATAGTGTCAAAAGTGTCCGATCTGTCCACCGCAATGTCGCAGTCCCGATAAAAATCGCAGATCGCTGCCATTACAAAAAAAAATGCCATAAATCTATCCCCTATTTCATAGATGTGATACCAATCAATATACACGTATTGTGTTTTTTTTTTTCACCAAAAATATGTAGAGGAATACGTATTGGCCTAAACTGAGGAAGAAATTAGTTTTTTTTTTTACATATTTTTGGGGGATATTTATTATAGCAAAAAGTAAAAAATATAGCTTTTTTTCAAAATTGTCGCTCTTTTTTTGTTTACAGCGCAAAAAATAAAAACCGCAGAGGTACCTGCATGTACTGCCCCTTTTAGAGAATACAGAACCAAGCATCATTCTGTGGTGCTAAGTAATCTGTATGGATATCCTTTATGAAAAACCCTGATTTTGCAACTTTACTGCCTTAGAATTCCTCCACCTGACTTTTAAAACCCCTCTTTTCATACAGTATTGAACATCTTGTCGACAGTCCCATGTCATTTATTCTCCTCTATTCTTTCTTTCTTTTTTCTCTTCTTCTTTTCTTTTTCTTCTCTTTTTCCTTTTCTTTTTTTTTTTCCCTCTTCTTTCTCTTTGTTTGTTTCTACATTAGCCATGGCTTTTAATGCTTATTTTTTTTAACGTATATTTGCAATTCTATCTCAATATTTCTTATGGCAACCTAGGTTAAGATTTATAGGTATATTATTAAATATACTTAAGGCTCTCATGAGCCCTACTGCATATTTGTATGTTGTAAATTGTATTGTTATACAATTTACTATATTTAATATATTTATATATTTTATATTATATTATAATATAAATATACAATTTAATATATTTATATATATATATATATATATATATATATATATATATATATATATATATATATATATATATATATATATATATTTTTTTTTTTTAAGTAATTTGAATGGAATTTGTTAATGACAACAGGAAAGACAGTAAAATAGATTCCCTGTAGCTAGGAACAATGGATCCTACAGCAACAATAGATCCACCCCAGCAACATTAGACTACCAACAGCCAGCATCAATAGACCCTCCAGCAACAATACACCCCTCCCCCACAGTAGATCCCTCCCAGCAATGATAGACCCCCAGCAACATAAGACCCGCACCCAGCAACAATAGATCTTCCACCAGCAACAATAAACCTCCCCAACAACAATAGTGCCCCTGCAAAAATAGATCCCTTCTAGAAACAATTTATTCCCCAGCAGCCAGCATCAATAGAACTTCCAGCACACCTCCCGCACCCCTTGCCATACATTCGGTGCTGGAGGTGTGGTAACTGCATTCCCCCACATTCCCGCTGTAAAAAAGCCCTGAATATAGGCAGTTAGAGGCCCCCTTTAAGGGTTGCTACTACTCTTGGTGGAGTATTTGTGTAAAATGCCCCTATATAAGTTAAGGTAGGAGGAGTTCGGTTTTGGGCAGTGCAGGTACAGTGACCTGCAAGAAGAGCTGGTTTTTCCCTTTGTTCTCCCCTTTGGGCTAGAGGTGAGGCATATCAATCAACCATACCAGAAAAGGACTAGAGGGATAGAGCAATATTTTGGAACCAAATACCACAATGCTTTTTCATGCTAACTAAAATAGTAGATGCTGATACTGAAGTATCTTATGCAAGCAATGATTTTGAAACTTCTGTCACTAGTATCTGGACTGTACCATTTTGCTTAGTAACGCAAATAAAGAAGTTTCATTGCAACCAAGAGTGTCTGAGTGATGACCTAATGAAGCCAATACCTGGGAGTGAAGAGAGCTCTATGCAGTGGCGGAACAACCATGGTCACAAAGGTCGTACTTGCGATAGGGCACTGGCATTCCACCACCATGAGGTGGAGCTCAAGATGGCAGAAAGGGGGCCACTGCAGAGCATGGGCTCTGTTCATACTGCTGCGACCTGAAAGTTGAGTGACTTGCTGACTTTTGTGATTTAACATTGCAGTCTATGGCACTCAAATCGCATCAAAATCACAGAAAAGTAAAGGGCCCCGCCACTGGAGTAAAGGGCCCTGGGCTCGGAGGGAAGGGTCCTGTACTTGGGGGACAAGGGTCCAGGGTTGGGAGGGGAGGGTCCTATGACCAGAGGAAAGGGCCCCAGGACCAATGGAAAGGGCCCTTCATGGTTCATGGCCTTTTATGGTTTCTTGCACCGGGGCCCTGAAGGTTCTAGTTACGCCTCTGGTTCTGTGCTTTACTGGTGCAAGCCTGGTTGGCTCTGCAGAGGGCGGCAATAGAGGAAAAGGAGTCCCCCGCCTTATAGAGAGCCCCCTCATATGGGTGGTCTAATGGGCTCTGGGTGGTTGCCTACATTTTCCATAACTTCTGTCTGAACCATGTGTCAAATTTAGGCCTATGTGAGTATTACAGTCCGGAAGGGGCAAAAAGTGAAATGACCACGGGCATGGGGAGAAGAGGACTCGGACGGACATCTGGACATCCGTGCATGTGACAGTATGTAGTTTGAGCTGAACAACCAGTGACGGCCTGCAACCCTGTATGTAGAGGCAGAGCCCTTACAGTCTATGCAGATGGATAGCATCAATAATACCATTGACCATGGCAGTTATTTCTACTTCTTTCATGGGATTTAAATGATGGATCTCTCTGGGTATGTTGGAGGTTGGGATGGTCCTAGACAACCGAACAAAAAAAAACAATCCTGATTTTGCTTGTTGTTTCTGGAGCACTGGTTGTCACTAGATTTACCAACAGAATGAAAAGAGTCCTTCACTCTTCTATGGAATAGGGTGCAGCATCAAACACGTATCACTGAAAGCCCAGTATCCCCTCAAGTTGTATAAGAATGGACAGATATCTCCTTGCCTGCTATGCAAGCACAAGACTACCTTAGGCCTGCCACCAAGCCATGTAATACCCTCCCAAATTTACAAAATCAGATTTACAAGGCCCCCTCCCACTAGAGGTCTAAAAGTCAATTGTGCCGCCAAGAAAGGGATAACTGGCAAGGACCTCACTAGACATGTTTACAGGTAACAATTGTAAATTTGGGAGTAGCAAGAAAAAGTGGCCGGGGTAGGATTCTATAAGTCAAAATGGAAGCAAAAAATAGCAATTGTATTTATTTATGTTTGCGTTCATAAATCTTTTAAAGCTGAACTTCAAACACAAAAACTTTAATCAAAAGCCAACGCGAGGCAAATTTTTTTTTTCCCATTCAGTGCTACTGCTCGTTTTGTCTAGGGGGTGAACACAGCACCTTTACTCACCTAATCCTTCAATCCTTGGGAAAACAGCGCTTCCCCACGTCCAGCGATGGACTGTTCCTGACCTCTTCATGTCCAGAACCGGTCTACGGGAGTGATGACGTCATGTCCACCAACAGTCCACTGCACAAGACCACTGGACCATAGAGCTGAACTGACTGGTCTTGCACTGAATCGGAGGATTAGGGGAGTATATCTCGGCTCTCCGAACCCCTAGACCAAAACGAGCAGTAAACCCATGCATCCCACTGGATAGTAAAAAATAAATGTGCCAAGAGTTCTGCTTTAAATATATTCCTCAATAACCACAAAGGATGTAAATCTGCTTTGTGTGCACCAAATACTTTTGTAAACCCATTTATTAGCTTGTAAAGCTAGTAATGACATCATCACTGTGCTGCATATAACCTGTTTAGAGAACAGAGCTGTGGAAGGGACTTGTACAGTTTAAGTGATATTTAGAGTGCATGCAGCTGATCACATATTCGGCGCATGCGTTCTGAAGTTCTGGCTTACAGTGTCGGACCTTAAGAGCCTGTGCCAGAAATGGCGGGAGTGATGTCATCGTGCCCCTGGCCACTCGTGTAGCCGGATGCCATGAACCCGGAAAGGAAGACTGGATGAAGAAGTCAGCCAGCTCAGCGCTGACATCATGGCGCTGGAGAGCTTAGTTCTAAGCCAGGGTAAGGTTCTCATAATGTGCTAGTATGCGATGCACTAGCACATTATGACATTGCCTTGCAGGTTTTTTTTCTTTTTTTTTGCGACCAGCGGTTTACAACCGCTTTAAAGTGTTACTAAACCCACAACAGTAAAATGAGTCTGTATATATCGTAAAACATGCTTGTTATACTCACTGTGAAACCTGAGGGGTTAATCCTCTGTATTGTGTAAAAAGGCTGTTTGATCCTGTCTTCTCTGATCATCTCCTTCTTCCACTGACTCCAATATATTTCCTGATATTTACAGAACCAGGGGACAGGCTGCACATGCTCAGTTTGGTGTGTATTGCTAGAGGGTTTTTTTTTTTTTTTCGTAGAAGAGTGCATGTAATCAGCACAGGGCCAATAAGCACTGTCCAGACAGAGGGTCACGAGTCCTGCATTCTCATTGGACAATCATGGGAGAATGAAAACTCGTCCTACAAGCTTTAACCAGACACTCTCAGCCCTTGTACACATGGTCGTACATTCTGCCAACCAAATCCGTTGGATTTTGTCCGACTGATTTTTTCCGACGGATTGTGTCCGAAACTGTTGCATACACACGGTCGGACCAAGTTGTCGGAAAATCTGATCGTTCAGAACGTGATGGCGTTATTTCGTTACGACGGGACTACGTTCACGCTAGTAGCCAATAGCTTTGGTGTAGGAATTTAATCTGAGCATGCGTGGCACTTTGTCCGATCGGAATTCTCTACACATTAACGGAGTATGTCCGATCAGACCAGTTTGTCTGAAAATATTTCCAACAAGTTGGAAAATTTGGTCCGACGGATATTCAGACGGAAACAGTCCGATGCATACCACACACAGTCGGATTATCCGACAACACGGTCCGATAGGACACATTCCGTCAGAATCTCCGACCGTGTGTACAAGGGCTTAGAAGTCACAAGACTGCTCTAACTGCTGATTAAAAAGGGTATTAAGCAGTTTATTTTTACTAAAATTAATGCATTTCCATGTCCTGTGTACTGTGGGAGACCAGATATAGTGAATACAGGGTCCAGGGTTTAGTGATACTTTTAACTGTTTTGCGAAATTGTGGGTTTAGTTCCACTTTAAGCTCCTCTTCTTCAGCGTGAATAACTGTAATCTATGTTATTGATTCTCAAAGCTGAGGTTCTCCACCCCCCTTAACTCAGCAGAGCAGCTCCGAGTAGAAAGGTAAATGTGAAAAAGTAACCTACAGCTCCATTGGATGGTAATCATAAATAAGTACTTATATGTTATATAAATAGATGAAAATGTTCTACATAAATAAACATATTGACTGAGGTAAGGGCAAGGCCCTGTTTAACAAGGGCTGTAAAGCATAGCAACCATAATGTCTCAAGAAGTTGTTTGGTGCCAGTAAACACAACTGACAGTTCTATGGGCTACCGCTAATCTTTTCACACCACTGATCTTTGCCGTGCTTTTTTAAATAAGCACCATAATGAATTCATTACTGTACAGCAATGCATTTTTTAAATCATTCTTGTCATTTATGTATGAATGCTAGCACTGGATGTATATGTATGGGTTCATTCATCTATCTGGCTGCTTTGTAATTGCACCAAAAATTCTTGCTGTCTGCTCTGCATACACTCATGTAAGTGACAAGTGTCCCCCGGTTTCCATCACTGTGACAGGTCTTATTTGCAGGTAGGAATGCACAGAACTAATATGTGACAGGGTACTCAATGTTATTGTATTAAGTTCTAACTATAGCAATAACAACAACTGAAGCAAACCACATAATCTACCTTGTATGGGCATATTTGGAAAATTATTATTTCTTCAATATGTTACTGACTGGTGTTTGACAGACCTCTGCTGCCACAAACACGTACACCTACAAAAAGGTTAGGGGCTTTAGAGTAGTGGTACCATGGCATCAATGAAAGCTCTAGTTCTGTGTAAGGAAGGCCAAATGGCATGTGTCCAGTGTTGGTGGAGCACAGGTGTCAACATCTATGAAGATCATGGTCCATTATGAGGTCCCATCCTCTGAGCTTCTGTCTGCTTCTTGTTCTTAGACTTAGATACATTCACCAAAGTGGTTCAGTGAAGGCTACAAATGACAGTCATCGGCCCTTTTGCCATGTGAAAAATACAATAATACAAAACTTTTTTTTCAAGTAGGTAGGAGCAGGACCAGGACAAGGGGTGGGCAGGAGGGGCAGTTGCTCAGGGTAGAGGGGTGTGCCCTACTAGTGGACCATGGCTTTATATCTGTTTTGACAGCTACTACTGTCACGCCATGCTCCAGCATGCCCATTTTCCTCCCATCCACCCACAGCTGACCAGAAAAACATACAGTACGCAACATCCTTCTAGCTTCTGGATAGAAAGTGACTGGCCACACATGTGTGGTGAAAAACACCATGCCAACCATGGACAGCCAAGCAAAAATTTGTGCAGGATGGTAAATCTAATCCACATCACGCATTAGCAGCAGGTTAGGGGTGTGCATTTCCACATCCTTGCCCTGGTCATTGGATGGACCTTTCCTGGTACTGTGTAGGATCAGAACTGTCAGATCCCAACTGTCAGGGATACCAAATGCATGCATCCAGCAGCAGGGATGACCAGATCCGTGTATATACACTTAGCAAACTGAAAGCAGCCTGTGTATGCTTTGAGTAAGATTTATTTACAGTAAAACAGAATCCATCCAAACACCAGCAAACAGAAAACACAGAAAACCTGAAGATATATTGAACCATAAACCAAAGTGACATAAACCATAACTAATAAACAATAATACAATATACACTGACAAAAAGGAAGCACGGATCAACAGGATAAATTGGAGGTGCAAGGAACAGTCAGAAGAGGGAACCTGGACTGGGTTCAGGAGAAAACAAATATGAGGCAGCAGGGTACAGGATGCAGGAAAGGAACCAGATCAGGCAGGTATTAGACTCATCATCAAGCATGAATCTGGCAAAAAACAGAAGCAAGAGGGATTACTAGTGGAGGGACTAAATGCCCTTCCAGCAGCCAGCATCAGGTGATTACTGACTAATTACTTGGATCAGCTGGCTTTTGGGAGACACCCGCTGGCGAAAAACCAGAACTACAAATTTCCACTTTGGGAACTACAGTGCCACCGGCAGATGATCCAGGTCCTGACAACCGAGAATTGAGGCTCTTCCAATAGGCGCTCTGCCCTTTTGCATCCTACTTGCTGATTGAATACTTCCTTGTGCATTCATTTTTTTGGAGGTTTGATTGTTGCAGTATATAGTGGTACCCATTAATTCTCATTACCTTGGGTGTGCCAAGAGTCGGGGGGCTTTTTAATGTGTTTTTTGTTCTTTGTTTGTATTTATAAAAAGCATGGGCTTCAAAACTTCTCTTTTCAACCTTTGCACTGAAAGACTACTTCCATGATTGTCTGTATCCTTTTTTTATTTAAGACAATAAAAAATACTAAAACAGAAAAGTGCAAGCTTTCAGGTCCCATCAAGTTCCCCCGATAGCCATTATACATCTGTATTAAGCCTATGGAGGAAACTTAACAGGTCCTGAAAGCTGGTACCTTTAATAATATTAGTTAGCCAACAAAAGGTATTCTATAAACTCTAAACATTCTGCTAACTCTATTAGACACTAGTGCAATAAATGAGAGCACATTTCCAATGTCATAGGCCCCAGGCTTTTCACTCCAACCATATGTTCTTCTTTGTAAAACCATAATTGTTCCTTTAGAGCTGTGGGCTAAGACGGTCCCTATTATAAACCAGTACTGCTGTCTTAATATACCAGCCAAGGCTTGACTCCTTCAAAGCTAACAGAGACCTAGCCTAGGGCACCAGGACTACCAGAGGCTATGTACAGCCTCCCATACATCACGATGATGACTATCAGTAACACATTCTAGTGTATAATAAAAGTTTTGAGACTTCCGCCCAGCCTGCTAATGCAAGCAATACTCATTGTCCCTGTCCCCACACAGTCTGCCCAGCTCTTTTAGTCATGGGTTCAAGGTATACTGACTCAAAGTGGGAAACTGTGTTATAAACTTTGCATGCCGTGCGGTGCTAGACAAGCTTCCAAGGCAAAAAGGCCCAAATGCATCTCCCTCAATGAGTTGTGAATTACCCCAGCAGCATAGGTTGCAGGTTCTGCCCAATTTGCTCCCCCCTCCTGCTGGAGCACCCAAAGCAGATGCTACTTCTGCCTACCCCCTCAGCCTGGCTCCCTTGTGTAGCTTTAATCTTGGCATCCCATTCTCTAGTAGCTACAGCAGCAAAATCTATTGTCCATGGATATCTGATGGACATACAGCAAACACGATTGTCAAATTGCGATATGAAAGCAGTGGGTTCAATATAGGGCCCAAGGGTTTTCAAGGACAGAGAAATATGGGTTTACTCAAACAGTATGGGGAGGGGATACTTATTTGTTTACAAGTAATAAGACAAGCCCTGGGGTTCTTGGACACACGTCGTAAAATATACTTTTCCTGAGACAAATAAGTAGATTTCTGACCTGCTTCTGAAATATGCTGGTTTCCTGGCCATTATATTGACCCCCTTGTATCATTTATTTTTGAGTTCTGAACAAGAACGAGTATAAAAACCTGGAAAATTAGAACCCTAATCTACAGTGCCTTATAAAAGTATTCATACCCCTTGAAATTTTCCACATTTTGTCATGTTACAACCAAAAACGAGAATGTATTTTATTGGGATTTTATGTGATAGACCAACACAACGTGGCACATAATTGTGAAGTGGAAAGAAAATGTTAAATGGCTTTCAAGATTTTTTGCAAATAAATATCTGAAAAGTGAGGTCTGCATTTGTATTCAGCCCCCTTGCTCTCCTTGCCTGTCAGTTTAGGTGGACGCCCATGTCTTGGTAGGTTTGCAGTTGTACCAAACTCTTTCCATTTTCAGATGATGGATAGATCAATGCTCCTTGAGATGTTCAAAGCTTGGGATATTTTTTTTTTTATAACCTAACCCTGCTTTAAACTTCTCCACAACTTTATACATGACCTGTCTGTTGTGTTCATTGGCCTTCATGATGCTGTTTTTTCACTAAGGTTTCACTAAGGTTCTCTAACAAACTTCTGAGGGCTTCACAAAACAGCTGTACTTATACCGAGATTAAATTACACACAGGTGGACTATATTTACTAATTAGGTGACTTCTGAAGGCAATTGGTTCCACTAGATTTTAGTTAGGGGTATCAGAGTAAAGGGGGATGAATACAAATGCAGGCCTCACTTTTCAGATATTTATTTGCAAAAAATCTGGAAAGCCATTTAACATTTTCTTTCCACTTCACAATTATGTGCCACTTTGTGTTGGTCTATCACATAAAATCCCAATAAAATACATTAATAGGCTTGTGCAATTTGCACTCTACAGAAATAACAAATTATCCAAAAATGTATTAATGTAAGATAACGAATATAACAGAACTAAATTATGTATTTTACAAATGACAACTAACCGAAACTAAACACGGTTTCATGCATCGGGGGGGGGGGGGGGGGGGCGCAGTCACCGGGTGGCCCCACCCCCCGTTATAAAAGAACTGTCAGAAGAAGAGAAGAGTCACATAGCGGAGCCTCCCATTGTGCGGAGCGGCCCGAGAACCAAGAAGAGACGCCGTGGAGGAAGATGCTGGGCGAGAACACCGGAGCAAGAAGAAGCGGATCGGAGGAAGAAGAGGATCGGAGGAAGAAGAAGATGGAGGAAGAAACTGAAGGATGAAGAAAGGAAGAAGGAAGAAGACCAGAAAAAAGAAGATGAAAGAAGACTTTAATGAAGGAATTGTCAAAAACCGTCTCCTGTCATTTTTAACACTTTTTTGTCACTTTTTTGGTGAAATGGTACTCTACCATTTTACACAGGGGGGGGATCTGGGTGTCCCCTTGTTAAAGGAGGCTTCCAGATTCCGATAAGCCCCCCGCTCGCAGACCCCCACAACCACTGGCCAGGGTTGTGGGGATGAGGCCCTTGTCCTCATCAACGTGGGGACAAGGTGCTTTGAGGGGCTACCCCAAAGCACCCTCCCAATGTTGAGGGCATGTGTCCTGGTACGGTTCAGGAGGGGGGGGCGCTCTCTCATCCCCCCTCTTTTCCTGCGGCCTGCCAGGTTGTGTGCTCAGATAAGGGTCTTTTATGGATTTTGAGGGGGACCCCACTCCATTTTTTTTTTGGCGTGGGGTTCCCCTTAAAATCCATGTCAGACCTGAAGGGCCTGGTATGGATTTTGAGGGGGACACCCACGCTATTTTTTTTATGGCGCAGGGTTCCCCTTAATATCCATACCAGACCCTTTGGATCTGGTATGGAATTTCGGGGGACCCCCATGCATTTTTTTTTCTTCATTTTTTTTCTTAAAGAGGAAGTAAACCCCTTCAAACCACTTTGACCTACAGGTAAGCCTAGATTAAGGCTTACCTGTAGGTCCACGCAATATCTCCTAAACCTATATGGTTTAGGAGATATTTGCCCGAAAATGGGCACCGCTGTCTACGGCGCATGCGCCGTAGACAGCGGCGCGCAGGCGCAATAAATGCGGCAAATCCAAGAATGGATTTGCCTAATTTGTCGACTCCCGTGCGCATGCGCGGGAGTGACGTCATCGCGGCTTCGCCGAATGGCAGCGTCGGAGCTGCGAGACGCGACTCCCGTGCGCATGCGCGGGAGTGACGTCATCGCGGCTTCGCCGCTGTCATTGGTCGGAGCTGCGAGACGCCACCAGCAAGATGGATGCGGCGGACTACAGGGATCAGCGGCGACTTCGCTGGCTCCTGTGTCAGGTAAGTGACACATAATGAGCTACTATGCGATGCATAGTAGTCCATTATGCTTTACCTTTGCAGGGAAAAAAAGAGGAAGTAAACCCATCAGGGTTTACTTCCTCTTTAATGCTAATGCTAATGACCTGTGTGCAATGCAAATAGATTTAAAAAAACCCATAGAAGACGTACAACATTAGAATCCTACTATAGCTTGTAGTTGAAATATTCGACCGGGAATGTATGATTGCAGCATTATAAGTGAGTTTCGCTGCTCCGTCGACAGACACCATAAGCCTTCAATGGCAGATTCAACCTTGATTAATTTGGATTTTTGGACGAATACAATTTTTTAACAAAAAATTAAATAAATAAAAACGAATTTCGGGAGTAACGAAATAAATGTATTTTTCGGACGAAAACGAAATTCTGAAACGAAATATTTCAGTCTGCACATGTCTACTTATGGGCACTGATTAGGTGGCACTTATGAGGAGGCACTAATATTCTGCACTTATGGGCTCCGATAGATGGCACAGATGAGCACTAATAGGCAGCACTGATAAGTGGCACTGGTGGGCACTGATAGGTGGCACTAACAGGCCCTGATAGCCGGCACTGGTGGGCACTGATAGGCGGCATGGATAAGCGGCACTAATGGTCATTAATGGGCATCACTGATAGGCGGCACTGAGAGCCAGCACTGACTGGCATCACTAATGGGCACTGATTTCTGGCTGTGGTGGGCACTGATTGTTGGCACTGGTGGGCACTGATTGCTGGCACTGGTTTGCACTGGTTGCTGACTGGTTAGCATGGGTTGCTGGCACTGGTGGCGCTCTTCCCTGATTATATCTCTCACTGTCCCCTGCGAGGAAATGGCGCTGATCGGCTCTCCTCGCCACACACTCTGTCAGTGTGAGGCGAGGAGAGCCGATTACCGGCACTTCCTTGTTTTTTGATTGGACACGGCTGATCACATGATTAAAGAGCCGCATCAGAAAATGGCAGCTTCAAGGCCTGGCTGAGTCAGTGTCAGGCCTAACTGTGCTAATTGTGCCTAAGAAGTAAGAGATGTGCTAGAGGGAGAGAGAGAGAGAGAGTAACAGTCTGCAAGTAAGAGTTGTGCTGGAGATGACTGGAGTAACAAACATAGCTGTCCCAATCGATTGCTATACAATCCTACAATTGTTTGTTCCACTGGGCATCTCCTAAATTCCCTTACCAATCCAAGTTCTATTCCCTCAGCAAAAACCATAAAACAAACATATGGACTATTCATTGTCTCCATTGTGATTGGAAAGTGGATACCAGGCTGGGCAGGTTGACAGATGGGCCACATCACTTAGCAGCCCCTACAAGGGTACCACTGCACAGGATTACAAATTAAATAAAATCTGAACGCCATACATTCTGCCTTTGGCACTTTTCACCTTGTACATCTAGGTTTTTTTTCCCATCTGTGTCCCCATTGGGCA
The DNA here is from genome assembly GCF_037356315.1 of Lithobates pipiens. Lineage (NCBI taxonomy): Eukaryota > Metazoa > Chordata > Amphibia > Anura > Ranidae > Lithobates > Lithobates pipiens. Next base: position 183,186,684 of record NW_027507789.1, on the reverse strand, counting down.
TACCCCCCAACTTTCCCTCAATTGGAACTAAATCCCTCCGTCCTCAGGTCTTCTTAGATGTGTAGGTCTGTATAAAAAAAAAAAGCAATACTATACTACAAAAAGTGTGTCATGTTCAGGGTTCAGGATCGAAGACAAGTTGCTATAGCAGTAGCAGAAATACCACTGACCAGCAGGATAGGTACACGGGCAGTCACTCTGATGAATGACACAGGCTCACCTGAGGTGCGGAGTCTAAGTACTAACTGGTGTTCACCAGAGCTCCTGATAGTGAAGATGGATTTTGCTGTTCCAGGTCACGGTCCACCAGGAGGTGAGCAAGCTGGGGTCCAGTAGTGGATAAGCAGGTAGGGATCAAACAGAAGCGTAGTCAGTAAACAAGCCAAACGTTCAGTAACGGGTAGTTGCAGGTTGGGGTCAGGCAGAAGCATAGTTGAGGAACAAGTAAATGGTCGATAACGAGTGGTAGCAAAATATAAGTAGGGAACACAGGAGCGAGATACTGGATGCAAAAAGCACAAAAATCTGGCAAACAGGAAGTGCAGAGACATGGCTTACATCAGGAAGTTCATGGGAGGAGCAAAGAATTCAGGGTTCAGGATAAACAAGGTTCAAGACAGGATCATTCAAGGAATTGGCCAGGGAACTGCCCAGCATTCCAGGATTCAAATCCAGGTCCTGACAAAGTGTTACATTGCACTTTTACACCTTTTACACAAACCTATTAACTATCACAATATTGCTTTAAAAATCCAGTATAAAGGAAACATAGTGATGAAAAAGAAAGCACTTGTAGGTTTAGCCAATCATTTTATTGCTTATAAATTCTTAACGGGCCACGTGACGGGTGGCATAGCAGGGGGTGAGTCTTTTCCATCTTAGAAAGGTGAGAGATATACCATTGGGGAGAATAAGCCTAGCCATACATGCATAAACTTTTATGGCTCAGGCCCCATTCGATGATGATGTTGAGAGTGGCACTGATGTCATCACATGCTCTCTGTTTGCAGGGTCCCATGCTCAGGGGCCGGGGGAATTGCTAGGTCTACAAAAGATCTGGAGCTAGAGTCCATAGCAGCGTAGTAAAGAAAGTCATACGCTTGGACAGGCATACACATGTATATAATATACGTGTGTGTGTATATATATATCCCCAGAGAGCCCCCCCTTACATCAGGGTCCCCAGAGAGCCCCCCTTACATTATGGTCCTAGGAGAGCCTCCCCCTTAAATCAGGGTCCCCAGAGAGCCCCAGATTCGGGGCTATAGCCCCAAAAGCTACCCCCCAGAGATGCCACTGCTCAGGGGCAAGACTTTGATGCCTTGCACTTGCAGTCTTTCCTAAGTCTAACAGGGTTGAGAGATGCTGGGCGTTATTCAATCAGGAAGACTTAGGACATCTAGTGGAGAAGAAGAGGTACTGCAGGGGCAGCTTGATTGACAAAGATGAGTATTACAGATATTTTTTTTTTTTTTTAGGGAGCCAGGGGACATTTAAAAAAAAAATAGCCCAGAGTTAGGCCTTACTGATTATGACAGATACAGGCAAGTCTGCACACATACATAACACACACTCCTGCTGCCCACCCAGCCCGTGCCTGGCACCCCCTCCTGCACTGCAGAACACACATTCTGAGTCGACACACCAGGCAGGTTCAGGGTGTATAGAGGACGCTTGATTTGAGTCAGTAATTGCTGTCTTCCCATCGGATTTTCCAGCTGACATCTCATCGTACTGGTGCTCATGTCTCCCCCCTCAACCTGCTACTCCCCATCTGATTTCTACCTATCCTCCTAATTGGGACTCCAGATCTGTAGATTCAGTGATTTTATCTGAGGAACTGACCCAAGCCAGGGGGAGGGGAGCTACTTTTGCCGCATTAAAACCGTCTATAATTGAGTTGTTTAGCGTTAACTCTTTCAGGGAATTCCTGCAGAATGTTCTTCCCAAAAATTCCAACCCCGCCAGCTAGCACAGCACAAAATTTCCTTACACAACGGAATCTCGCTGTCAGGATTTCTGCTCTTCAGTCTAATCAGTGCTATCATCTATGCTAGCTACCATGTCCACAAATATATTGTGGCTCATTTGTAATATTAAGGTGCCCAAATATATAGGGCATTTTTATTCTAACAACAAATAGACTACATGATAGGCAGGTGACTTTATTTAGATTTCTGCATTGATGTAAAAGTGAACCCGTGCTTTGCCAAAGCAGGTAAGACAACAGGTTTACTTTAATGTCGACCCTGCAGCAGAGTTTATGGTCTACCCTTTGCACCCCTGCTGCTCCGTTCAGTGCCGGTGTCTTTCTGAGAAAGTTCCCCCAGCGGATAAGGACCCCCCTGTGCTGCGCATGCGCTGCACTTGCACAGAACGAACACCTACGGAGCCGCCAAAAGTCTCCGAAGATGAACAGCTGATCATCAGCTCTACACGGCGCCTGTGCACTACATCCTGCCCTGAGTCCAGGTTCAAGCCCCACCATCCAAGGGGACATAGAGTTAGAATAATAATATGTGCCTGAAGCGTGGCGAGCGAAGCGAGCCTGCGACGGACCCTGTTACAAAAAGTTTTTTACAATAGTGTTGGCACGCAGGCGCCGTATACAGCTGAATCACAGATGTTCAGCTTCGGCTATATTCGGGGGCTCCGTTGTGGTTCCTACTGCGCAAGTGCCTGCGCAGTACAGGGGGGTCATTATCCGCAGGAGGGAACTTTCTCTGCAGAACAACGGGAACAAAGAGAAATATCCAAACTTCCAGGTATGGGCAATATCCCACATAACAGTACAGGGGTTTGATTATTGACTGCCTAGACACACAGTTCCTTCACGTGGAGTGGCGAAGTCCCAGAAAAATTAGATGTGAGGAGCTCTACCACAAAGTAGGGGCCCCCAAAAGACGATAGCCTTACAAATTGAGAAATCCAAATGAAATCAACGAAAACAACACGAGACAGTCGTCTTAGGAATCAATAATTGTTTATTGCTGATAACAATATGACAAAAGGAAGTTAAAGGGTATACAATTAGACCACATCTGTATATACAGTATATCTAAAGGGGGTACTCTTTTGAGAGCGGCGATTGGCTCCCTATCTGCCCGAATGGGCAGCTAGTCTTCAAAAAGCACCTCCAGTGACTTGTAATACAGCAAAATGTCATGATCTGGAATCAGGCCTGGAGGTCAGTGGCTATTGCAGTAGAGAGGTTCATGCAGTATTCAGCTGGAAAAATATGAAAGAAGGTGCCCCTAACGCAGTGATGGTGAACCTCGGCACCCCAGATGTTTTGGAACTACATTTCCCATGATTCTCAACTACAGTGCAGAGTGCATGAGCATCATGGGAAATATAGTTCCAAAACACCTGGGGTGCCAAGGTTTGCCATCACTGCCCTAGTTGATGATGTGGGCTCACCCAAGGCACAGGGTCTAAGCATACGGCTTGGGCCTGCCCCTTCCGTCTCCTGATTGGCTCACTGGCTGTGATTGACAGCAATGGCTCCCACTGCTGCCAAAAGCCAATCAGGAGTGTGAGTCCCCGAAGCTGCAAGGCTCTCGTGGATATCGCTGGATTGACATGGGGCTCAGGTAAGTATTAGGGGGGCTGGGGGGGGGGGGGCTACTGCATACAAAAGTTTCTTTTTTTTACCTGAATGCATACAATGCATGAAGATAAAAAACCTTGAGCGTTTATAACCACTTTAATAATATATTTAGCAGACCAAAAGGCATTAAATAAGAGCAATTGATTGTTTTATATACACTTTTAAGAAGTGTATCTGGCCAGACTGGCTGGGATGCTGGGACTTGTAGTTCCGCAGCAGCTGGTCCATCACCTGTCCAGTGCAGTGAAGACATGTCAAGGTGTATAGTGTTGAGTACATTAGGGAGGGAGAGATATTGGGGAAGGGGGGGGGGCACGTCTGTATTTCACAAGCTGTGCCAAGGTGTGAGAATATTCTGCTAATAGAGAAATGGGAGGGGGAAACATCTGTTTTTTCGGACCTGCTCGCTACACCTTGGCAGCTTGGCAGGCAGAAGCAGAGAGATGGCAGAGCATGTCTGGAAAGCTGATCTAAATACATATATCAAAATCTGGAGAGTAAGTTGAAGGAAGCAATAGGTAGATATTTATAGTAAGCCAAAGAATGTGTGCACAGGGCTGCAACCCATAGCAACCAATCAGAAATAATTTCCAATGGTCTGATTAAACTCAGAATTAATCAAAATCCGGTTGCTATAGGTAAGTGAATTTGTTTGGTTGCTAAAAGTTACTGCCATTTGCATTACAGAGAATTGGCCAAGTTCTCAGTACTGCCGTGTACTCTGGCAAAGCCTGAGTCACCTTCATACTTCTTTCTGCCAGGGAGCGGGGCAGTAACGTCTTCACTATGTGTATGCAAAATTAGGTGACTGGCAGTACAGCGAAAACTTGGCCTCATTTGCATACATGCAGATTAGACTGCACACCATTAAAAAAAGTGTTCTTTCCTGGATTTACATAATGAAAGCCACATATTACGCACGTGGCTTTGAGTGGAACAGGAGTTCAGACAAAGTTCAGGAGAGGGTTAGGTGGCAAAGATGGGAGTAAGACTTAAAAACTGAAGCCTCCATCTTAAAGTAGAACTAAAGCCTTTTTTTCATTTTGGATAGAGTAAGGGAGGGTTATAACTAGAGTTGCCACCTCATCCCTTTAAATCTGAACACATATCAATTACACAGGTTCTGTGGCTGATTAAGGTGGTAATTAAACTCACTTGGTACCCTATCTGCATTAAACTAACATCAGAACTTGTGTAATTCATATATGTTTGGGTTTAAAGGGATGAGGTGGCAACCCTAGTTATAACCTCTGTCAGGTTTTTGCCATTGGGGAGATTTCCCTTCACTTCCTGTCCCATGGCCATAAAGGAAATCCCTCCTAGGTGGGGGAATTCCTGCTTGTCACTCTAGATTAGACTCCATTTGCCCCATATAAGGGGATCTGTCAGGGGGCACTTCCTGTATGGAGGGGCCCAAACTAAGGAGAATATGTTAACCCCTGCCTTCACATATAATTGTGCAGGACTGAAGGTAAGCCTGGGGTTTAATTTTAAAGATAAATTTCAAGTATGGATACTTGGACCAATGCAACTATGCATATACTGTGCCCGGTCGATGCATCTGGAAGCTGGATTTCACTATGGTTGGCAAAAGTACTCCAATGATCTCCACTACCTTCCAGGTCCACTGCTGAATGGCTGCCCTGCTGCTTTGTGAACACAGGAGATCCCTCACTCAGCACAGGTGCCATTCAGAAAACGCTTTGCATTTTTTTCAATGGATGCAAAGAGTTTTCTGATTGGATGAGATAGAGAGGTGAGATGGTGATGTCACGATCCTCACCATGTCCAAACAGAGAACGCTTTGTATTCATTAAGTAGATGCAAATAATTCTCTGAGCACCTTCTGTGCTAGTCCTAGCGTGGACTCCATGCATGCACTTCTGTACCTGTACACAGACTGAGGATCTCTGTGGTGCTGATCTGCTCCTGTTGCCATGGGAGACGGCCACTCATGGAGAGAGTGCTGACAACAACTCCTCTGTACACACTTACGACAGGCTGCTAGAGTAACCTTAATTTCCTCTGGTAACCACTTGTGTCTTCTCAATGTATTTCTTACTACGAAGTTGTCTTCATACCCCAATGTGCTTAACTGACCTAAGCTGTAGACTATATGTGCCGGTTACTTGGCATAACACCTCTTTAGTAACTTTAGACCAGGCAAAGACAAGGTTTCAAGAGCTTTACTTAGATGACTCAGGATGGCAAACACAGGTAAAAGTCGTTCCCTAAACTACCCCCTAACACATGCTTTGTAGCTGCCCCAGAATATCTGTACACTTTAGAAGTCTCTTTATGCTCAGGTGCTCAGGTGCTCTGGACTGGTCCTCTGCCCCTTTTTTACAGCACAGGTCCTGCGGGTCGGATCAGGGGTGGACTGATAACTCATGGGGCCCCCGGACAATAGGAGATTATGGGGCCCCCAGGCAATCCGAGTTTATGGGGCCACACAGTATACACACACACACACAGTATACAATCACACAGTATACACATACATGTACACACCGTATACACAGACATGTTTCTATTGGCTGAAAAGGAAATGGAGAGGTGGGGCAGCTATAATCTTGTGATTTTTAGACCAAAAGGATGTCGGTAAGGGACATTTCAGAGACAGATGTAAAAAAACACAGAATTTTACATACTGTCCCTGGTTTTACTGAGGCTGGCAACCCTGATGGGGACCCCTAGTGGCTCGGGGCCCTCGGGCAGTGCCCGAGTGGCCCAATGGCCAGTCCGCCCCTGGGTCGGACCCAAGAAACTCCACCAAGAAAGACCTGGATATAATATTAACTCTAACCCTCCCAGCTGGGGTAGCATTAAACTTAACCTGCTTACAAGTGGACCAGGCTACTGGGTATTCCTTAAAATTTAGGCTGCAAATGTAAAAATATTAGGATTTTAGTGATTGGGGTTATATCTTTTTTAAGCAACTTATAGCATGAAAAAAAACAAGAATTATAAACTTTGTTACGTAAACAAAGGCCGATATAGCCATAGTTTTATCTCCAGAGTGTCTCCTTGAAGCATAGGAGCCATTTAGGGGTTAAGTTAGCTGATTGAATATGGCTACATCACCCATGTCCTATCCTTTCTTCAGAGCATTGGAGTGTCCTCCCTGATCGAGGAAACAGCTGAGCCCCAGACCTCCTCCTTCATTTCTGAGACCAACAACCCTCATGTTTCCATGAGACATCCACTTCACCTCCCTGCCCCAGGCAGACACAGGGGCCGCCTGTGATAAACCATCATCCACACAGTGTCTGACAGAGAGAACTTGATAACAGAGGAATGGCAGCAGAAAAAGACTAAAGGGTCATTGAGTCTGAAACATTTTTTTGCTGTTTTTTTATTTTTATAATTTTTCGATCTATGTTTGTCCCAGTCATGTTTAAATTCACATACATTTAACTCTCTCTTTCTCTGCTGGAAGTCTATTCCAAGCATCAACTACCCACTAAAAAATACTTTCTAAGGTGGTTTCTAAGCTTCCTTATAGTTTGAGGCCATGGGCTGGTGTCCCTGATCTTACCTTCATATAGAAAATACTGCTCAAACTTGACAGGAGGACAGCAGGGCTTTTGCCTATCATAGACAAGACGTTGTATATGTTAAGTTATGTGAAAGGACCTACCTCCTGAAATTACATTTTCTGATAACAAAATTGAACAAAAAGCAATAAACAAAATTTCATATAAGGTTTACTACGTTAATGTAAACGCAAAAGTTGTTTTCACAATTTTTCAATTTTAGGCCCCTTTAACAAAGCCATTCCTATCTGATTCACCTGTCAGTTTTTCAGGTGGACATGAATGCTCAATGTTGGTCCGAGGGCAGGCAGATGTAAACAGAAATGCCTCCATTTACATCTAGGTCAGAAAAAAATGGAAAAGTGTTGCATCAATTTATTTTTATTTTTTTACCTAAATAAGATTGGAGGTAAAAGTATGTAAATGGATGCATGTCAATTTACCTGCCCATAGACATATTATGGGCCTATAAGCTCTGATTTCAGGCTGGAGGAAAAACCTGAACAGACACAGTTGTCACAAAAGTGACATTCATTCCATTCCACTTCAGTTCATCAGTGATCTGTTCATCTGTGGGAAACTTCCTCCTACTGAGGGCTATCGTAAGAAGCATTCTTCCCGCTGACCATCAATGTATGGAACGCTCTTCCCATTGACTACCAACGTAAGGAATATTCTTCTCACTGATCACCAGTGTAATGAGGGCATTGACCACCAAAGTGAGAAGCTTTCTCCCAATTTACTACTAATATAAGGAGCATTCTGCCCACTGACATCTAATGCAAGAAGCATACTTCCCAATGGCCACCAATGTAAGGAGGACTTTCTTTAAATTGACCACTAACATATGGAGCATTCTTTCATTGACTACCAATGTAAGGACCATTCCTCTAATGATCACCAGTGTAATGGACCAATGTAAGCAACACTCTTTCCATTGAGTACCAAGGTAGGGAACATTCTTCTCACTGGTCACCAATGTATGGACCCTTCTCCCCCCACTGACTACTAATATAAGGAGCATTCTTCACTAATGTAAGGGGGACATTCTTCCCCCTGACCACCAATGTAAGGCACATTCTTCCCACTGACAACCAATGTAAGGAGCATTTTTCTATTGATCACCATCGTAAGGGGCATTCCTCCATTTACCACCAGTGTGATGAGGCATTCTTCCCACTGACAACTAATATAATGAACATTCTTCATAATGTCCAGCAATGTAAGGAGCATTTTTTCCACTGCCCACAAATGTAAGGGGCATTCTCCCATTGACCACCAAGGTAAGGAGCATTCTTCCCACTAACCAACAATGTAAGGGGTATTTTTCCACTGACTACAAATGTAAAGGGACACTTCACTGGCCCCAATATAATAAGCACTTCTTTAATGATCATTAATGTAAGAGGGAACCTTTCCACTGATCACCAGCCAAACAATACAAATTTCTGTTTTTCTTTTCTGGCCAAATTTCATTGTTGCTACTAAAATGAGTTTTGTCATGTAGATTGTCTATATGTCATTTGTCAAATTTGCCACATTCCGTATTCTTTTAATAATTCTCATATGTCAGCTTACTGTTCATGTTAATGTACTGTGAACTTAAATCAAGTATTATAGTAAGTATTATAGTAATTATAGTAATTATTACCAGGGGTTCCTTGACATTAAAAAGTTTTTTTTCAAAGGTTTCACAATGTTTCACAGTTTTAGGAAAGGTTGGTTTGGTGGATGGGCAAGGGTGATGGGGATATTAACAAAAAAGTGAGCTCGTCTTTTATAAGCCTTGTCTAAAAAAATAGACTAAAGAAAAAAATATTGTTTTAAACTGTAAATTTTATGGCCATAATAAATAAGGAAACTAACTACAGTGCCTTGAAAAAGTATTCGTCATTCTAACACATGAATATGCTTTGATCTAAAGCATTCCTGCTGTTGTCCTGCTGGAAGGTGAACCTCTGCCCCAATCTCAAGTCTTTTGCAGACTCTAACAGATTTTCTTCTAAGATTGCCCTGTATTTGGTTCCATCCATCTTTCCATCAACTCTGACCAGCTTCCCTGTCCCTGCTGAAGAAAAGCTGAAGAAAAGCATCCCCACAACATGATGCTGCCACCACCTGTTTTGCTTGCACCTATCTAGCAAGGTTACTTTGCGGTATAAGCAAGGAAGCTGAGAGCTCTGCAGTGTGTTTTTACTGAACAAAAATGGTGTACATACAAAACTATTACAATACAAGGAATACAAATCAAGACTCATAGATATATCAAGCAAGATGACTAGCAAATAAGCAGAAACTATGGTCTGTAACAGTAGAAATACACTTAAAAGCTACTTAACTCTAGTTGCTGTATGTTCATGATCTCCACTGACAATTAGGACTCTTTGCTTTGGAAATCAGGTATCTTTCTTCTTGGCTAGTACAGATTCTTCCTCTTCTGGTCTTAAAGCATGATGAGAGTCTTCTGTTCTTACAGACTGTCCTTGGTTCTAATGCATGATGAAGTCCTTCGTGTTTAAGGCATGATCAGTCTTTTATATGTCAAGTTATTTACCATAAAAAAATCATATTTTATATCAAACGCAACACATTCCGCCCTTGATTTTTTTCTGTCAGGCTCCACACAGAAAATCACTTCATTACTAAGAAAACTCACACTAAGCATTCATTTTCCTTGAATGCAACCCCTCCCATATTTCTGTCACTGAATAGGTCTTTCGGTCTTTGGAATAAAAATTAGAAAATCCATTCTAAAGTTCTTTACAAACAAGTCCAGGCTTGTAATACATTAAAAGCATTGCTCTCCACAGCTCTTGGGGTCTTCCATCATTCTGTCCATCATGTAACCACTTTTCTCTGGTCTTCCTATGGATAAAATCGGAGACAGCCTGTGAAGTGGAAAACAAAGCAGATTATTTGTTCCTTCTAATAATACCTAAACAGTAGATCCCGGCCCTTCAGCTACAATCTGTCCTCTAACTAGCTTCTTGCCAGGATCTCTGACCAACACTTTGCCACCTGCCTGTAGCCACTTCTGACCCTCACAAAGAACATCTATAGGGAGGAGAGGAAATATACTGATATTTTCCAGAAGATCACTGTGGTTTATTTTGGAAGGTTTGATGTTATACAGCCTTACTTTCCACTCATTTGCTAATGCAAATAGAACTTAAAACCTTCCTGCCAAATTCCCTCTCATTCCTAAATAGGCTTTGGCTTCAGATACATCACTCTTGGTGTCTATGTCATGGGAAGCAGTAACATGGTACCTGGTAAGCCCTGTTCTTCCAGGAACCTTATGTAAATACTAAACTCTGCACCCCAGCTGTGGAATCTGTGCCCCAGCCCCTACCATCTCAGATGGTGTGCTTTTGGCTATTGGCCTAGAATTTAATATGACTACCTGTGTGAGGACCCAATCCCACCCCCTTATTGTATATGTGGGCGTAAGCTTGTGTATCTGGTCCCTCAATAGCCCATTGTATCTTTTAATCAAACCAGCTGCCTGTGGATGGTATGAGATGTGGCACAACCAGTAGACTCCAGAATCTTTGGCCCACTGCTGTACTGTTGATCCAATGAAGTATGAGCCGTTGTCACTTTGGACTTGTTTTGGACAACCATAAGCAATGACAAGTTTCTGGAGCAATTGGAGTGTTGCAGATTGATCTGCACATTTGCAAGGATGAACAAGCAAAGATCCTGAATAGGTGTCCACTGCCTTACAACAATATCTCAGTCCATTGTTTCTCCAGGGCAGGGGACCAATGAAGTCAATCTGTCAATCGCCCTTCTTAATCGACCTAGTGGAGTACTTTTGCAATCACCATTGTCACACTTCTCCACACACTGTATAGTTTCCTAGTGGGATCATGTCCATGGATATAGGTAATCCTCTCTGCTGTGCCCATTCTAATTTTGTTTTCTACCCCAAATGTCCAGATTGCTTGTGGGCCCAGTTGCCCAAGTTCATCACGACAGGATCAATTGGCACAACTGATTTCACTTTCAATTTTATCTGCCACTCTGTTACAGTTCTCAAAGTCTAAGACTAGGGACACATGTGTGTTAACATGCCCCACTTTTATGATGCTGGAATGAGGTTCCTTCCAGATGTAGTCCCAAACTACCTTGCCTCCTTACACCACCTTTCCATGAATCATCCATTAATTGGACTTCCACGTGGTCATCCAAGTTGTCAGTCCTTTAAAGACCGCCCAGCTGTCAATGTAGATAGTGACATGGGAAGAAGGATCCTCCTGAGGAGTTATCACTACAGCTTTCAACTCTGCATACTGACTGGACTCTCCAAATCCGGTCTCCTGCAGGACTGTGTCTGTACTTGGGTTGTAGGATGCTGCTGTCCATTGGCGCCCAGACGAGGTAACTATGGCTGAACCATCAGTGAACTATGCTGACTCCTTCATGTTTTCTGAGAGAGACTCAAAGGGTGGAGCCTCTTGAATGGGGGATGACTGCAGCACAGGAATTTTAATCTGGCTGGGTGCTGGTAAAAGTAACAAGCCCTGCCAACTGTTTTGAAATGTCTCTGACATCCCCAGCTGCAATACTCCCTCTTTCTTAAGGTACCACTTACATTTCATCAGTGTCTGGTTCTGGGCTACAGCTGCCCTAGTGGTCAGTCCATTTTCTCTCACACATCCTGCTATTGGCAATGCAGCATGGATGGTGACTGTGTCCTTTCCTGTAATAGTCTCTACATGTTGAAGTGCTGTGTAGGCCGCAAACACGTACCTCTCTAGGGGTGTGTATCTCTTCAGTTCCCCCTTCAGTTGTTTGCACCAAAATCCAATGGGTATTGCTCTCAGTCCTTTCTTTTCATTTGGCTTTCACAGACTCTAAGGCTGCGTACACACGCGGGGACTGTTCTCTCAACTTTGTCCGTCAAACAGTTTCAGCGAACAGTCCGCTCAAAATTAGCATGGACGGACTTGCCCACACACGACGAACGAACAGTTTGCTGAAACCGTGCGCGATGACGTGAACGGCACGTACGACGGGACGAAAAATACGACGTCCTATACACTGCATTACAACTTTCGGCGTGTAAATCCTTTCTGAGCATGCGCGGAACTTAGTTTGACGAACAAGCCTACACACGAGGGGACTGTTCGCTGAAACCAAGTTTCAGCGGACAGTTTTTCGGAAATTCCGAAAAACTTTGTTCAGCAGACTGTTCGCTGAAACTGTCCGCTGAAAGCCCACACACGGGCGGACTGTCCGCCGAAACACTGTTCAGCGGACAAAGTTGGGCGAACAGTCCCCGCGTGTGTACGCGGCCTTAGATATGGTACCATTCTGCTCCACTACGTCCAACTGAAATGGTACTCCTTGTCTCATGGGTCCTAATCTCTGATGCTGCAAAATGGCTTCTTTAGCAGCAAGGAATGCAGATTGCTGCTCTGAACCTCATGAGAACTCTTTTTCCTGATGACATTGCATATAGGACTCAGAATCAGCCCAAGATATGGGATGAATGATCTCCAGAATCCCACAATACCAATGAACTTCTGTGCCTCAATTTTGGTAATAGGGGGCGACAGCGCCTGGATAGTTTGCACAACTGTCTCAGGAATTTTCCTCTGCGTCCCACCATTATTTCTGCTGAATGCTGCCCACTGGGGAGGTAAAGGGGCAAGCTTGAAAGTCCTGCCTACAACGTGAATACGCACATCTGATTTGATGCATGAGAGTGCAATTAACAATCTATCTACTAATGAACAGCACATTTCTTTTGTGTCAGGAAAGCGATTTTGCATGTGTTCTTGACACACACAAATGTGAAAGCAGGCTAAATGTCTCAGTTACATTGGTGGTCAGTGTAAATCTTCTCATTACTTTGAGGCTTGGTGTGCAATCCTTTTATTCACACTAATGGCCAGTGTGAAGGTCCCCCTTATATTGGTGGTCAGTGTAAATCCCTCCTTACATTGGTGGTCAGTGTAAATCTTCAAATTACACTGAGGCTTGGTGTACAATCCTTTCATTCACGCTAATGGCCAGTGTGAAGGTCCCCCTTACATTGGTGGTCAGTGTAAATCGCTCCTTACATTGGTGGTCAGTGTAAATGCTCCTATTACATTAGTGGTCAGTGTAAATCCTCATTACATTTGTGGCCAGTGTAGAAACTCCTCTGTATATTGGTAATCAGTAAAAAAAAAAAAAAACTTACATTGGTTGTTCATGTAGAAGCCCCCTTTAAATTGGTGGTTAGTATAAATCCCCCCTTACATTAGTGGCCAGTGTAGAAATCCCCCTTTATTTGTAATTGATGTAAAATCCCCCATTACATTGGTTGTCAGTGTTTGAGCAGGTGGAGCACGAAATTGCATGAAGGGGGGGGGGCAAGAAAATGTTTGCTCATGGTCCAATCAGTATTAAATATGGCCCTGAGGATACCCAAATGTGAATGTACCCTATTCAGTCCGAATTGACTGACCCTTGAAGAACATCCATACCAAGAATATTTCACCCGTGTCCTAACTGCTGGTGTGGTTTGACCTCCCAAACTTTCTACATAAATCAATTCTCTTTTGTGATGGGAAGGATTTCCTTGCAAAGCTGTAACTTCAGCTCCAGTATCAACTAAAGCCATTACATGTGTAGGATAATATGACTTCCCCCACCATACAGTGACAGTTGCATATGGGCTGTCATTGTCCTCACTGCTATTACAGGAGACCCACCTTCCCTTCATAAAGGATAAGGAACCTCCCAATCCCCTTTTCTGAATTTCTCTAACTCCTCGCCAGGATAAAGGGATTTGGGTTTGGGTTCATGTGCAGTTTTGGGAATTGGTTTGGGTCTAACAGGAGGGGTCTGTTCTGTTTTTTACAAATCTAGGCTGCTATTATCTTCACTAGGAGTATTGTTTTTAACCCTGACCGTTTTCCCTACTAAATGTTTCCACCTCTTCAGTAATTCTGCAGTAGAAATCACATCTATCTCATCTTTAGGTACTCCTGCCTTTAATAGGGCCACCCACATTTTTTTCCTAGAAATAACTACCCTGGTTTTCTCTTCACCTCCTGCCCTTCTCTACCCCATTCCCTTTCTTCTCTGTTCTCTTCTGCTTATACTCTTCCTGTCTGGCCTTGAATTTATCTCTTGCCCTGACAGGTTTTGTTTAAGTCTCCTCTGGCTCCCTCAACTGGCTTAAGAGGGTGGTGGCTTCATTAATCTTTCTGTTTAATCCTAGGCCTCCCAGCAAGGACAACAAAGGAGCCCTAAGATTAAATGGCGCAGACTTCATCAAGCGCAGAGCAGATGTAAAGGGTTCCATATCTGGATCCATCTATTCTGGAAATGTATTTAATCCAGTTATACAACCCATCACTTAACCTGGAAATACCCTCTTCTGTTGTTCTCCAGGAGTAAGTATTTTCCAGGTCTCTAGGACTAGCGTATACTCAGACTATTCCATCTCTCACGAGGTCCACCAGTGAAAAATTCACACTAAACTCTCTGGCTTTTCGCATTGCCTAACACAATTGTGGATCATGGGTTAACAATCCCATAGCCACTGCTTCCTTACCTGACAAAACAACACTGTCTGCCCCTTCATTTCACAAGCGTAGGAGCCAACTCAATAGGGGATCCTCGGACTTTGTATTGTTTTGCCAGCTTGTGGAGTTCAGTTTGTGTAAACTCCTGTACTTCTTCAAATTCCACATCTCTGGGGCTGCGATAATGCACCTCCCCATCTGCTATATCCTCTCTATCATGTTGCCTTTTCTTATGCTTAGAGGTCTGGCACACTTTTTCTTTCCCACTGAATAATCATCATGAGAAACATCAAAATCTCCTTATCCTCACTATCATTTGACGAGAGCATATCCTCATGATCACAGTTTTGGGATGTGACAATGGCACATAGCCTGGCTTTACTAGCAGGTTTAAGGCCCTTCCTTTTCTTTAAGGCTTTATTTGATTTGGTCATGAGGGCTATACACTGCACTTACAAATCATCAGCTCGACTAGCAATTGAACAAACACACTCTGAAGCAACTGCTAGCTAGTCTTTTAATACCTTAACTTCTGCCTCTAACTTCTCCCTCCTTTGTGATTCTGTATAGAGCTCCTGAAGGAAGTACCAACCCACTGTGGACACTGTCCTCTTCTCTTTTTTACTTAAATCCAACCCTTAAGGCTAAAATCTACAAAATGATCGAGATTTTATCAACCCAAGTCATATTCAAGGGAGAAGCATACTTTACAAATTCTTTAGCAAGAGGCTCCCACTCATTGTCTCTGGTCCATATGGGTATGCTGCACACTTCCTTCTGGCCACCAGAACCCTCTGCAGCTATGATTTTCCTAAACGGCTTACGCAGCATTTTTTACCTAGCACAAGCTAAACAACACACCACAAAAAAACAGGTCTGCTTAAGTTGAACTTTAACACAATTGTTTCGGACGAGCCCCCAATTGTTTTGCTTGCATCTATCTAGCAAGGTTACTTTGCGGTATAAGCAAGGAAGCTGAGAACTCTGCAGTGTGTAAATGTGCTTTTACTGAACAAAAACGGTGTACATACAAAACTATTACAATACTAGGAATACAAATCAAGGCTAACAGAAATATCAAGCAAGATGCCAACAAATAAACAGAAACTACAGTCTATAGAAATATGCTTAAAAGTTACTTAACTCTGGTTACTGCATGATCTCCATTGACAATTAGGACTCAGGCTTCTTAAGCAGTTGCTTTGGAAATCAGGTATCTTTCTTCTTGGCAAGTACAGATTCTTCCTCTTCTGGTCTTAAAGCTTGATGAGAGGCTTCTGGTCTTACAGACTGTCCTTGGTTCTAATGCATGATGAAGTCTCTCGTGTTTAAGGCATGATTAGTCCTTTTACTGTATATGTCAGGTTATTTACCATAATAACCGACTAACAGACAACTCTCTAGCTTTCAGCTTGAGAGGCACGCTATTACCTGTTTACTGTAGCTATAGAGACAATAGCCTGTTAAAACTGTCAACTGAATACAACAATGGTATCCACGTTCCCATTGTATCCAACAACATTTGTTTGAGAAGTTCTGTATCTGTGAAACCAGAATGCTGAATAAAAAAATCATATTTTATATCAAATGCAACATACCACCATGTTTCATGGTGGGGATAGTGTGTTCAGGGTGATGTGCAGTGTTAGTTTTCACACATAGCCTTTTGCTTTTAGGCCAAAAAGCTACATTTTGGTCTCATCTGACCAGGCCACCTTCTTCCACATGTTTGCTGTGTCCCCCACATGGCTTCTCACAAACTGAAAACAGGACTTCATATGGCTTTCTTTCAACAATGGCTTCTTCCATAAAGGCCAGATTTGTGGAGTGCACGACTAATAGTTGTTCTGTGGACAGATTCTCCCACCTGAGCTGTGGATCTCTGCAGCCCCTCCAGAGTTACCATGGGCCTCCTGGCTGCTTCTCTGATGAATGCTCCCCTTGCCTGGCTGGTCAGTTTAGGTGGATGGCCATGTCTTGGTAGGTTTGCAGTTATGCCATACTCTCCATTTTCGGATGATGGATTGAACTGTGGTCCGTGAGATGCTGCTTTAAACTTCTCCACAACTTTATCCCTGATCTGTCTGGTGTGTTTCTTGGCCTTCATGATGCTGTTTGTTTACTAAGATTCTCTAACAAACCTCTGAGGGCTTCACAGACAACTGTATTTATACTGAGATTAAATTACACACAGGTGGACTCTATTTACTAATTAGGTGACTTCTGAAGGCAATTGGTTCCACTAGATTTTGGTTAGGGGTATCAGAGTGAAAGGGGCTCAACACAAATGCATGCCACACTTTTCAGATATTTATTTGTAAAAAATTTGGAAAACCATCTATCATTTTCCTTCCACTTCACAATTGTGTGTCACTTTGTGTTGGTCTATCACATAAAATTCCAATAAAATAAATTTCCGTTTTTGTATATATATGTATATACCATACATTACACATACCCTATAAAAGAATGCTTAGATGTTGCCAATGTTACTTACATTTTTTAAGTTACTTTGCTGCAATTTCCACCCTATCCAGCTGCAATGTTACTCTGTAAAAGTTGAGAAGTCATTTCAAGAACCGTTAGCCCAGTTTTAAATAAATTAAGAATAACACCAGGGGCGCTGGGGGGATCCGAAATGGGAACCGTGCCATATCCAGGCTGAAAAGTGCTGATACGGATCACGCTGGTCTGGTCAGAGTTCGCCGATGCAAACGCGGTCTTGTATTTTTATTGATCTCTATTTGTTTACAAGCTCCTTGACGTTCTCCTTTTTACTGCCTTCCACTACAGTTTCTGAAGGCTGCCGCTTTCCGAAGCTCCCGATGCCGTCTTTAAACAGCGTGAAAGGCCAGTAAAATGAAAACTTAAAAGAGTTTGTGCAATTCGTATACATTAAAGGCACAGTGAGGGCTTGTTCCTATGGATGCCTCGTGCTGCATTCTGTTGTGTTGTCCATTGTTTTCAGCGGAGCCCTTTGTGCTGTAAGAAAAGGCTCTGCATGCTGCTTTTTCGGTGCTTAGGCCCGCATTTTTTCTAGTCAAGCGAACTGAATGGGGGTCCTTCGAAAATCTTACTTTGTAAAGTAAAGCAAGAAAAGGATGTTTAGTAATGCATACCTGTCTCACCACCCTTGGCTTGGATCTTCGCTTCCTTGAAGCATTCAACACCGTTTAACCTTACGTAATATTAAACACAAAAACAAGAATTTTCAATATTGCAGCTTACCAATTTGTTTTTAAAGGTGAACTCCAGCAATGATACATTGTGCATACTAACGGCTCATTTAGACTTGCGATAGGGGGGTGTAAAAAATGCTCGGTTGAGCCATGTATTTAGCACCCCCCCTTAAAGGCAGCAGTGTTTACATGTTGCGGTCATGATGTTTTGCAACACTACCCATTCAAGTGAAATGGGAAGTGCTGTGAATGCCCTGCAAATGTGTGCAATGCACGTGGTGGCATCGCTAATTTTAGGGTTAAAGTGGGCGTAAACTCCCATCTATGATTTTTACGTATAGGTACGCCTATAATAAGGCTTACCTATAGTTACTGCAAATATCAACTAAACATGCACAGTTTAGGAAATATTTACTTTAGAAGCAGCCGGTGATACCACAGGCGCATGTGCTCTGAACGAACGGCATACTTGCGTTCTTCCTTCAGAGCCGTGCCATAAACAAGGACTTCCAAGCGCAGGAGTGATGTCATCGTCAGCTTGGCCAATCAGATAGCCATAGCCCTCAAACCCAGAAAGAAGACCAAATAAAGACGGAAGTGCCTTCAGCTGTGACAGTGCGCTGCTGGAGGGCTTTGTTTTCAGGTAAGTTTGTCTTAATGTGCTGGTATGCGATGCATACCAGCACATTATGACTTAAAGTGGAGTTCCCACTGTTAAATTTTTTTATTTTTAGGATGCATATCTTTTTTTTTTAGAAGGTTTATTTAGATAACTCACGTTTGCTTGATTAATCCACGCTCAATTGCCAATTTCATATAGGAATATATCTTATATTCCTGTTTAGTAGCAGTTTCCATAGTGCTTGTGGGCATGTAAAGCCCACAAGCATTATCTTCCGGGATCTGGTGCAGCTGAGCGACCAGCATGTACCGCCCGTTCTCGCGCATGCGCCGTATGTATGGCGCAGCCCCATACACTTCAGACGTTGCCATCACAGCGGTGCCGTCGTCAGAAGTGTCCGCCCCCGTTGTGATGGCAACGAAGCCCTTGGCACTGCCCAGTGACTCCTGGAAAATGATGACAGACATCTCCCAGGAGCACTCGCGAGTACGGGCATCGAGGGAAATGACGTCAGGCGCCTTGGAGTGGAAGAGGCAGATTACAAGGGACCCCCTAGCAACAGAAAAGGTGAGTAAAATATTTTTTTTCCCCAAAGGTTATTTGTATTTAATGCTGCTGAATATTGTATTTTTGTTTCTTTTATGACTGGAACTCTGCTTTAACTACTTCACCTTTACATCGTTATGAGGAAGTGATTGTACCGGAGTGAAGCCTGCAGCTGCAAGCTTCACCCTGGTACCATTTTTTTAGAGCTCGCGGCCGGCTTTCTAGTGATAACAACCGATGTGGCTCAGCACTCACTCGACGGTTATCCCCAGGAGTGGGTGGGAAAACCCGCCCCCTCTTGTCACCTTCCCGCTGCTCCGTCCCGTCTTCTGTTCCCCGAGAGACCCAATCACTTCCAGTTTACTCAGCTGCCAATGTCGGTGATTAAAAAAAATGTAATTATTCCAAAATGCAGATTTTGGCATTTTGAATACTTTTAAGTGCAAAGGATGAATTTGGAGTCTTTTAGACCCCCGATCCCTCCATAAAGAGTACTTGTCACTGCCTATTACTTTCACAAGGGATGTTACATTCCTTGTGACAGCAGTAAAAGTGATCAGATTTGTTTTTTTTGTGACGGGAATTTGTAAAAAAATTTAAATAAAATAAAATAAATAAGATTTTTTTTTTTTAAGTGCCCCCATCCCCACGTGCATGTGCACCAAAGAAAACACATACGTAAGTCGTGCCCGCAAATGTAAATGGTGTTCAAATCAAACATGTGAGGTATTTCCACGATCGTAATTGAGAGCAATAATTCTAGTAAAAGACTTTCTCTGTAACTAAACAGGTAACCGTTAAAAATAAATTAAAGTGTCGCCTATGGAGATTTTTAAATACCGTAGTTTGTCACCATTTCACAAGTGCGTGCAATTTTAAACCGTAACATGTTAGGTATCCATTTACTCAGCATAACATCATCTTTCACACTATGCAACGTAAAGTAGTGAGTGTACAGATTGTATAATGCCGCGTACACACGAGCGGACTTTTCAACATCCAAAGTCCGACGGACTGATTCCGTCAGACTATTCGATCGTGTGTGGGCTGCAACGGACTTTTGATTCGCAAAAGTCTGACGGACTTTAGAAATGGAACATGCTTCAAATTTTTCCGACGGAACTCCGCCGTACCCGGTCCCTCCGAAAAATCCGCTCGTGTGTATGCTATTCCGACGGACTAAAAACGACGCTAGGGCAGCTATTGGCTACTGGCTATGAACTTCCTTATTCGAGTCCAGTCGTACGTCATCACGTTCGAATCCGTCGGAGTTTAGTGTGATTGTGTGTGGCCAAGTCCGCTCAGTCGAAAAGTCCGTCAGAACTCTGTCGGAACTCCGGCAGAACTCCGGCAGAACTCCTTCGGAAGTCTGTCGGACATAAGTCCTCTCGTGTGTACGGGGCTTAACAGTGTAAATTTGCTGTCCCCTCAAATTAACTCAACACACAGCCATTAATGTCTAAACTGCTGGCAACAAAAGTAAGTACACCGTGAAAAAAAAAAAATTCAATATTTTGTGTGGCCACCGTTATTTTCCAGCACTGTCTTAACCCTCTTGGGCATGGAGTTCACCAGAGCTTCACAGGTTGCCACTGGAGTCCTCTTCCACACCTCCATGACAACATCAAGGAGTTGGTGGATGTTGGAGACCTTGCGCTCCTCCACCTTCCGTTTGAGGATGCCCCACAGATGCTCAATAGGGTTAAAGTCTGGAGACATACTTGGCCAGTCCATCACCTTTACCCTCAGCTTCTTTAGCAAGGCAGTGGTCATCTTGGAGGTGTGTTTGGAGTCGTTATCATGTTGGAATACTGCCCTGCCACCCAGTCTCCGAAGGGAGGGGATCATGCTCTGCCTCAGTATGTCACAGTAGATGTTGGCATTCATGGTTCCCTCAATGAACTTTAGCTCCACAGTGCCGGCAGCACTCATGCAACCCCAGACTCTGACACTCCCTCCACCATGCTTGCCTGTAGGCAAGACACACTTGTCTTTGTACTCCTCATCTGGTTCCCGCCACACACACTTGACACCATCTGAACCAAATAAGTTTATCTTGGTCTCATCAGACCACAGAACATGATTCTAGTAACCCATGTCCTTAGTCTGCTTGTCTTCAGCAAACTGTTTGCGGGCTTTCTTGTGCATCATCTCTAGAAGAGGCTTCCTTCTGGAACAACAGCCATGCAGACCAATTTGATGCAGTGTGCGGCATATGGTCTGAGCACTGACAGGCTGACCCCCCACCCCTTCAACCTCTGCAGCAATGTTGGCAGCACTCATACGTCTATTTCCCAAAGACAACCTCTGGATATAACACTGAGCATGTGCACTCAACTTCTTTGGTTGACCATGGCAAGGCCTGTTCTGAGTGGAACCTATCCTGTTAAACTGCTGTATGGTCTTGGCCACTGTGCAGCTTTGGAGTTTCGGAGTCTTGGCAATCCTCTTATAGCCTAGGCCATCTTTATGTAGAGCAACAATCCTTAGAGAGTTCTTTGCCATAAGGTGCGATGTTGGACTTCCAGTGACCAGTATGAGAGCGTGAGAGCAATAACACCAAATTTAACACACCTGCTCCCCATTCACACCTGAAACCTTGTAACAGTAACGAGTCACATGACACCGGGAAGGGAAAATGGCTAATTGGGCCCGAAGTCTGTGTGTTGAGTTATTTTGAGGGGACAGCAAATTTACACTGTTATACAAGCTGTACACTCACTATTTTACATTGTAGCAAAGTGTCATTTCTTCAGTGTTGTCACATGAAAAGATATAATAAAATATTTACAAAAATGTGAGGAGTGTACTCACTTTTGTGAGATACTGTATATATAATGTTTGGGGGGTAAATCTCCTTAAGTGGTTAAACTTCCCAGGGCCCGATTTATTTTAATTTTTTTGGATGCAGTTTACTATCACTTTAAAACGGTGGTGAGGTGTCTAAACTCAAGCTGGCCATACATGTCGTCTGGCTAAACGAAAAAAAGCTAAGCTGACTTCCCCATCCACACATTCAACATGGCTAGGGAAATCCTCCCTGATGTGTCTTTGTGTTCTACCAGCGGGTCTTCACCTATGTCAGAATACACGAATTAGAGCTGCATCCCATTGGTTGCATGCACTGATCGTCTGCTGATTTTCCGGAAGGACTGATCGACAATAGCCCTTCCTACAATAGTTTTCTGTTAAACAGACAGACTGCGACTGCACACTGATTAAAATTTGATCCATATATGACCAGCTTTAGTCTGAAAATGGGTATACACTAGTAGAATTTTGAATGAAAATTATTACAAAAAATCTTATGCCGCGTACACACGACCGTTTTTTCCATCAAAATAAACTCTGACGGTTTTTCAGAAGGAGTTCTGCTGAAACGGACTTGCCTACACATGATCACATCAAAGTCCGATCGTCTAGTACCCGGTGACGTACAACACGTACGATGGGACTAGAAAAAGGAAGTTCAATACCCAGTAGCCAATAGCTGCCCTTGCGTCGTTTTTGGTCCGTCGGAACAGCATACAGAAAAACGGTTTTCTCGATAGAAATTGATTCAGTCGGAAAGATTTAAAACATGTTCTATTTTTAGGTCCGTCAGAATTTTCGAAAAAAAAAATAAAGTCTGCTGAAGCCCACACACGATCAGAATATCCGATGAAATGATTCCGTCTGCCTTTTTCTGCCGGAAAGTCCAACCGCGTGTACACGGCATTAGGAAAATTTGTATGCAAATTCTCAGTACTTTTGAATGTCGTATAAAAGTAGCTCACAATTTAATTTGTCTTTAACATTCAATTTTGGAATTAACCACTTGACCTCTGGAAGATTTACCTCCTTTCACAACCAGGCCATTTTTTGCGATACCGCTCTGCGTTACTTTATATGACAATTGCGTGGTCGTGCGATACTGTACTTCAATATAATGTATGTCCTTTTTTCCCCACAAATAGCGTTTTCCTTTCGTGGTATTTGATCACCTCTGTGGTTTTTATATTTTGCACTATGAACAAAAAAAGACAAATTAAAAAAAAAAAAACAATGTTTTTTTCATTTCGGCTAAAAAACATACTCATTAAAAAAAATGTAAAAAAATCTAATTCTTTCATCAATTTAAGCCAATATATATTCTGCTACATATTTTTGGTAAGAATCCCAATAAGCGTATATTGATTGGTTTGTGCAAAAGTTAAAGTGTCTACAAACTATGGGATATTTTTATTTATTTAATTTATTTATTTTTACTAGTAATTATTAGCGATCAGCGACTTATAGTGGGATTGCAATGTTGCAGCAGACAAATCAGACACCTAACTGACACTTTTTGGGAACCAGTGACACTAATACAGCGATTAATGCTAGAAATATGCACTGTACTAATGACACTGGCTCGGAAGGGGTTAAACATCTAGGGTGATCAAAGGGTTAACTGTGTGCCTAGCCTGTGTTTTAGTGCACTGTGGGAGGTGCTTTTACTAGGGGAAGGCACGCGGCCACCCTATAAGTAATTTATAAGGATGGCAAGTGGTTAATGGACTTTAATGAACGAACACCACATACACTTTCAGAAATTCATACATTTGAGAAAGATTCTCTCCTGCTCCTTCAAATTTTCTCATCATTGCGTTTGAAAATGAACGTTGATTTGGCCTACTAATGACTAGAAAAATAAACCAATGTTCTAACAACATTCTTTTAACAAAAAATATGAAATAAAATTCTACTAGTTTATAACCAGCTTTAGATTGGGCCAGCCTGGCACAATGTTAGCATGCATATGCAATATCTGGTTGATCTCTGTGGAAGCTGTAAATCACTGTAGTAGCCTGAGCTGCTACAGTGATGGTCGCTGGCATATGGGTGCTGTACCTTCTGCATACCTCCCAAATTTTTGTGATGGGAACAGGGGAACTTATTAGCAAAAGTATGTAGGCATAGGACACACCCACTGCCACACCCCCTTTCAAGGAGAAGTATACAAAAAAATCAATAGTAAAACCCAGCCAGCAAAAGATTGTGAGCAGATTCTCTATTTTTCGGTCGGAAAAAGCTCAGATCGTCTGTACAAATTCCGACGTGCAAAATTCCTATGCATGCTCGGAAGCATTGAACTTCATTTTCTCAGCTCGTCGTAGTGTTGTACGTCACCGTGTTCTTGACGGTTGAAATTTCAGAGAACTTTTGTGTGACCGTGCGTATGCAAGCCAAGCTTGAGCAGAATTCCATGGGAAAAACCATCCAAGTTGTTTTCTGACAGAAAATTCGCTCCTGTCTACAGGGCAGGTTTGATCTCATATTATA
Organism: Lithobates pipiens; assembly: GCF_037356315.1. Taxonomy (NCBI): domain Eukaryota; kingdom Metazoa; phylum Chordata; class Amphibia; order Anura; family Ranidae; genus Lithobates; species Lithobates pipiens. Next base: position 183,162,361 of record NW_027507789.1, on the reverse strand, counting down.
TGGTTTTGGTAAATCTAAAGCCGCGTACACACGGGCGGACTGTCTGGCCAACTTAGTCCGTCAAAACACATTTCAGCGGACAGTCCGCTCGTGTGTGGGCTTCAGCGGACTTTTTCAGCGGACAGTCTGGCGGACTAAGTATTTCAGAATTTCCGTAATATTGTCCGTCGTACTTTGGTTTCAGCGGACAATCCGCTCGTGAGTAGGCTAGTTCGACGGACTAAGTATGGCGCATGCTCAGAAAGGATTTACACGGCAGAAGGTTGCATTGCTGTGTATTGGACTTCCTATTTCTAGTCCCGTCCTACGTGCTGTACACGTCATCGCGCAAACTTTCGACGGACTGTTTTGCATCCGTGTGTGGTCAAGTCCGTTCATTCGAAAGTAGGACGGACTGTCCGTCGGATTGTCTGACGGACTAAGTTGGCCATACAGTCCGCCCGTGTGTACGCGGCTTAAGTAAAAAAAATGTACAGAAAATTGTATAGTGTGTATCCAGCTTTAGAAAGCACTCCCAGGGAACACAGTTAACCCTTTGATTGCCCCTGATCTTCCCTGCTAGTGTCATTAGTACAGTGTCGTATTAGAATTAATTTGTATTTCATAATTCGTGTCCGAAATGTCGTACAAAATATGAATTTTCATTAGGTTTGTTAACTTTTCGTAACAATTACGATTGTTCGTTATGATTTATATATCATTATGAATGGCTCCCTCCATCCCTGTGCTGTGCTGACTTCCTGGGTTTTTAACTTTTAGGTTCGTTAACTTTTCGTAACAATTACGAATGTTCGTTAGGAATTTGGACTCGAAATTCGTAAATTAAATTTCGTATTTCGTACAAAATTCGGAAGCATAGCAATTAGTATTTCGGATCCTCTCGAATGTACGAATTTACGGAAATTCGTACAAATTTTCAATTCGTACAAAACTAATCGCACATGTCTACTGATCATTGTATTGGATGTCACTGGTCCCCAAAAAGTGTCACTTAGTGTCTGATCTGTCCGCTGCAATGTCGCAGTCCCGCTAAAAATTGTTGATTGCCATCATTACTAGTAAAAAATTAAAAATAAAAATGCCATAAACACATCCCATAGTTTGTAGACGCTATAACTTTTGTGCAAACCAATCAATATACGCTTATTGGGATTATTTTTTATACCAAAAATATGTAGCAGAATACATATTGGCCTAAATTGATGAAGAAGTTCGATTTTTTTATTGGATGTGTTTTATAGTATAAAGTAAAAAAATATATTTTTTGTTTTCAAAATTGTCGGTCTTTTTTTGTTTATAGCGCAAAAAATAGAAACCGCAGAGGAGATCAAATCCCACCAAAAGAAAGCTCTATTTGTGGGGAAAAAAAAGGACAATTTTATTTGGTTACAGCATCACGCAATTGTCAGTTAAAGTAACGCAGTGCCGTATCGAAAAAAAATGGCCTGGTCAGGAAGGAAGGGGGTAAACCTTCCGGAGCTGAACAGGTTAATTAATCTGGCTTAGAAAATTGAAATTTGATTGGCTGCTTTCAGTTACTGTTCTTAGAATGACGTTTTTCTTATAGGGCTGCATGTGAAAGAAATATGAAAACCACACAAATTACAATTCTGCTAGGATTTTTATATATATATATATATATATATATATATATATATATATATATATATATATATATATATATATATATATATATATACAAATTACTTGTTGGATATCCCACAGAAATATTACAAGACAGAAAAGGCAAAGCTTCCAGCACAGAAGATTCCTATCAATATCGAGCAGGGATAAACTGCGGGATCTCAATAGACAGGACACATATCTCTTATCCTAATGTACGATTAGGTATAACTGTACACCACCTGTGGATAGAAATTGTACTTAAACATGCAAACTGCCTTTTATTTCCTGTACATCATCAATATAACTGCTGAGGGAATACAAAATGCAGGCTGGACTAAAAGTAGTATTTTATTTTTTTTAGCTTATCACATCAAGAACAATAAAATAAACATTCCCTGATAGTCTATTTTTTTAAATTCTTACACCAGTTGCAGTTTACAACATTCAATGCTGCTTTCTCCCAGTGCTGCTTCCCTGAACTCAGTGGGCAGTAGGCATGTGGTTAAATATCGATTGTCTTCATTTTCAGCAGGAGTTCTGTAATTTCCCATGTTTTGTCAGTAAAAAATGCAGTGGGAGGTTGGCAACACTGCTACCTAACATATTGTCTCCACAAACTTACTGTAAAACCGTATATATTTGTTCTGTGTGAATGGAGGGAAAATCAAATGTTATTAGGCTGTTTTCCCTCCAGGTTGAATGTTATTCATTCATACAAAATAAAGTGATACAGGAAAATACTGAATGTGGGCCACTAGATGGAGCTAATGGCGGCATATCTCCATCTAGTGGTCATAATGCAGTATTGCAGTATTAGTTCATAATGGGGTACTGTAGTTCACAGGGGGTCGGGGGGGGGGGAGTAATTCCCTCTACCCCTATCCCCCCTCTTCCCCTTTTTTTTCCCCCTTCTTTTTTTTTTGTGTGCACAATTTGAAGGTGCGAAATACTGGGATAGAGAGATTGGATTCCCTCCTTCCCTGAAAGTAAAGATAAATAGACACAGGTTAAGTGGGGATACATATTTAGAATTTTTTTTTGGGGCGGAGACAGGGGAATGGGCCTGCTTCCAGACTTCTCCTCTTTTCTTTTTCCTCCTTTTTATTGGAGAATCAAGAGTATATGCCGCGGTGTAGATTTACCTATGTATTTAAGTGTGTGTCAGAGGATAGATCCATTCACGTACCTAATGTATTTTTTATGTATTTATATGTACCTCGAAAATGTCTTGTACTTTTATGAATGATTTGCAAATTGTTTCGCAATGTATGTAAGATTTTTTTAAATGTGTAAAAATTTAATAAAAACAAAAATGATCATAATGCAGTATTTTTCTGTGTTAATGAATAACATGCAACCTGTAGAGAAAAAAATACAGTCAGGTCCATAAAAATTGGGACATCGACACAATTCTAATCTTTTTGGCTCTATACACCACCACAATGGATTTGAAATGAAAAAGATGTGCTTTAACTGCAGACGTTCAGCTTTAATTTGAGGGTATTTACATACACATCAGGGGAACGGTGTAGGAATTACAACAGTTTGTATATGTGCCTCCCACTTTTTAAGGGACTAAAAGTAATGGGACAATTTGCTGCTCAGCTGTTCCATGGCCAGGTGTGTTATTCCCTCATTATCACATTTACAAGGAGCAGATAAAAGGTCCAGGGTTAATTTTAAGTGTGCTATTTGCATTTGGAATCTGTTGCTGTCAACTCTCAATATGAGATCCAAAGAGCTGTCACTATCAGTGAAGCAAGCCATCGTTAAGCTGAAAAAACAAAACAAACCCTTCAGAGAGATAGCAAAAACATTAGGTGTGGCCAAATCAACTGTTTGGAACATCCTTAAAAAGAAAGAACACACAGTTGAGCTCATCAACACCAAAAGACCCGGAAGACCACGGAAAACAACTGTGGTGGATGATCGAAGAATTCTTTCCCTGGTGAAGAAAACACCCTTCACAACAGTGTGCCAGATCAAGAACACTCTCCAGGAGGTAGGTGTATGTGTGTCAAAGTCAACAATCAAGAGAAGACTTCACCAGAGTGAATACAGGGGGTTCACCACAAGATGTAAACCATTGGTGAGCCTGAAAAACAGGAAGGCCAGATTAGAGTTTGCCAAACAACATCTAAAAAAGCCTTCACAGTTCTGGAACAACATCCTATAGACAGAGGAAACCAAGATCAACTTGTACCAAAATGATAGGAAGAGAAGAGTATGGAGAAGGAAAGGAACTGCTCATGATCCAAAGCATACCACCTCATCAGTGAAGCATGGTGGTGGTAGTGTCATGGTGTGGGCATGTATGGCTGCCCATGGAACTGGATCTCTTGTATTTATTGATCATGTGACTGCTGACAAAAGCGACAGGATGAATTCTGAAGTGTTTTCGGGCAAAATCTGCTCATATTCAGCAAAATGCTTCAGAACTCATTGGACGGAGCTTCACAGTGCAGATGGACAATGACCCAAAGCATACTGCGAAAGCAACCAAAGAGTTTTTTAAGGGAAAGAAGTGGAATGTTATGCAATGGCCAAGTCAATCACCTGACCTGAATCCGATTGAGCATGCATTTCACTTGCTGAACACAAAACTGAAGGGAAAATGCCCCAAGAACAAGCAGGAACTGAAGACAGTTGCAGTAGAGGCCTGGCAGAGCATCACCAGGGATGAAACCCAGGGTCTGGTGATGTCTGTGTGTTCCAGAGTTCAGGCTGTAATTGACTGCAAAGGATTTGCAACCAAGTATTAAAAAGTGAAAGTTTGATGGATGATTGTTAATCTGTCGGAATTTTGCGTATCGGAATTGCATACGCATGATCGCAAACTCCGATAGGAAGGTTTTCCGTCTGAAAAATTCAGAACAGGCTCTCAATCTAAAGACCATCGGAAATGCAGACAGAAAAAGACCGATGGGTATACACACGGTCAGAAAATCAGATGAAAAGCTTGCATCGGACTGTTTCCGTCGGAAATTCCGGCCGTGTGTACGTGGCATTAGAGGTATCTCACGACTTACTGATCTACTATTTCAAATAATTCTCCTCTTCTCATGTACAGCAACTTTTCAATTTTCCCTGTTACTCCTCCTTACAGTCTTAAACAATATAAATATAAGAAATAAAGGATAAAGATGAACTCCAGACAAACAGAAAAAATAGTACGATTTTCGTACGAAAAAATCATAAGAGCAAGACTACGCATGCTCAGAAATCTGCCCCACATATAGTATGTACATACATACATATATCTAGGTATAGAGCTGTTTTATCTGTCAAAGGATTTGTATATATTTCCTTCCAGTCCTGAGATTTACAGCTCTAACACAAAATCCATTTACCCAGATGTAAGGCCCCACTCACATATGAGCGACATCTAGCAACGCCCCCTTGTCGCCTTTTTGTGGTCTGGTTTTGGAGTGGCACCATTCATTTTGAATGGGCCCCCTCTCCAAAACCGCGCCAAAAAAAAAGCCCATGTAACAAATTTTGGCACTGAGCCAGGCGTGTTTGCCACTGTGCATTTTGCTGCGATTTTTGTGCATTTTGTTGCACCATGTTTAGGTTGCCATTAAAAAATAATGGCACCGCAAACATGTTGCACGTTTTGCTGCGATTCCAATACCCTCAGGTGTGAATGGGGCCTAAAGCCTCGTACACGCAATCAGATTTTTGGACGACCATTCGTTTTTTGTGGCATGCTAGTCTGATGTCGAAAGTGAAAAGGTTACTCACCATATGAAAATTTTCATACGACTGAATACAACGTCAGAAGTGACATACATAGTTACATAGTTACATAGTTAGCCAGGTTGAAAAAAGACACAAGTCCATCCAGTTCAACCTTAAAAACAAATAAATAAAATAAAAAATAATCGTACAATCCAGATACCCAATTTTATGCCCACAATTGATCCAGAGGAAGGCGAAAAAAAAAACCCAGCAGAGCATGCTCCAATTTGCTACAGCAGGGGAAAAAAATTCCTTCCTGATCCCCCAATAGGCGATCGGATTTTCCCTGGATCAACTTTACCTATGTTAGTACCTAGTTATATTATGTACCATCAGGAAAGTATCCAAGCCTTTCTTAAAGCAATCTACTGAACTGGCCAGAACCACCTCTGGCGGGAGTCTATTCCACATTTTCACAGCTCTAACTGTGAAGAAACCTTTCCGTACTTGAAGATGAAATCTCTTTTCCTCTAGACGTAAAGAGTGCCCCCGTGTCCTCTGGGTTGACCGTACAGAGAACAACTCAACACCAAGTTCACTATATGGACCCCTAATGTATTTGAACATGTTGATCATATCCCCCCTTAATCTCCTCTTCTCAAGAGTGAATACATTTAGTTCCTCTAATCTCTCCTCATAGCTGAGTTCCTCCATGCCTCTTATCAGTTTGGTTGCCCTTCTCTGCACTTTCTCCATATCCTTTTTGAGAACTGGTGCCCAAAACTGAACGGCATATTCCAGGTGAGGTCTTACTAATGATTTGAACAGGGGCAAAATTATATCTCTCTCTCTGGAGTCCATACCTCTCTTAATTCAAGAAAGGACTTTGCTCGCTTTGCAAACAGCAGCTTGGCATTGCATGTTGTTATTGAGCTTATGGTCTACCAAAACCCCCAGATCCTTCTCCACTATGGATTCCCCCAGTTGTACTCCCCCTAGCATGTATGATGCATGCATATTCTTAGGCCCCAAGTGCATAACTTTACATTTATCAACATTAAACCTCATCTGCCACATAGTCGCCCAATTAGACAGTGTATTGAGGTCGGCTTGTAAATTGGAGACATCCTGTAAAGACGTTATTCCACTGCATATCTTGGTGTCATCTGCAAAGACAGAAATATTACTTTTGATGCCAGACCCAATATCATTTATAAAGATGTTAGAAAGTAAGGGTCCCAACACTGAACCTTGGGGTACACCACTGATAACCTTAGACCATTCAGAGTAAGAGTCATTAACCACTACTCTCTGAATTCTGTCTTCTAGCTAATTTTCTATCCATTTACAAACTGATATTTCCAAACCAGTAGACTTTACCTTACACATGAGCCGTGTGTGGGGAACTGTATCGAATGCTTTTGCAAAATCCAAGTATACCACGTCCACCGCCACCCCTCTGTCCAAGGTTTTACTTACCTCCTCATAAAAAGAAATCAGATTTGTCTGACAACTTCTGTCTTTCATGAATCCATGTTGTCTGTTGCTTAAAGTGTTTTTGTTCAGCAAGAACTCATCGATGTGGTCTTTTATTAAACGCTCCAGTATCTTCCCAGCTATAGAAGTTAAGCTAACAGGTCTATAGTTACTTGGTAAAGACTTTGATCCCTTTTTAAATATAGGCACCACGTTCGCCCTGCGCCAATCCAGTGGGACTATTCCCGTCATTAATGAGTCCCTAAAAATTAGATACAATGGCTCTGAAATTACAGAGCTCAATTCTTTTAGGATCCATGGGTGGATGCCATCAGGGCCAGGTGCTTTATCCACCTTTATTCTATCTAAGTATTTCTGGACCATATCACTTTTGAGCCATTGTGGATCATTTGGGGCTGTGTCACTATCACCCCCATTATGGACATGTGCTCCCCCATGCTCTTTTGTGTACACAGAGCTGAAGAAAGTGTTTAATAAATTAGCCTTCTCTTTGTCCCCAGTCACCAACTCTAGATTGTTTTGTAAAGGGCCTACATGCTCAGACTTGACCTTTTTACTATTAATATATTTGAAGAATTTTTTGGGGTTTGTCCTACTATCTTTTGCAATCTGTCGTTCGTTTTGAATTTTTGCATCCTTGATTTCCTTTTTACATATTCTGTTAATTTCTTTGTAACATTTAAATGACACTAGTGATCCTTCATTTTTATATTTTTTAAAAGCTCTTCTCTTACAGTTTATAGCTTTTTTAACTTTGGCCGTGAGCCACATAGGTTTTGTTTTTAGCCTTTTAAACTTGTTGCCCATGGGAATATACTTTGCAGTGAGGTCCCCAACAGTCTTTTTGAAGAATTCCCATTTCTGTTCTGTGCCCATTGAAGCGAATATTCTCTCCCAGTCTAAGTCCTGGAGAGTAGCCCTCATCCTCGGAAAATTAGCTCTCTTGAAGTTAAGTGTTTTTATCTTACCCGTATGTATTTCTTGTTTAGCGCTAACATCAAAGGAAATCATGTTATGATCACTGCTACCCAGGTGTTCCTTTATCTAGACATTAGTAATAAGCTCCGCATGGTTTGAGATTACCAGGTCCAACAGAGCTTCATTCCTAGTTGGGGCCTCAATAAACTGGACCAAATTGTTCTGTAATAGGTTTATCATTTTTTGCCCTTTAACTGTCCCAGCAGTGCCATTACTCCAGTCAATTTCTGGGTAGTTAAAATCCCCCATTATTATCACTGTCCCAGCCCTTGCAGCCCTTTCCATCTGTGCAAGGAGCTGAGTCTCCACCTCCTCATTCACATTGGGTGGTCTATAACAAACTCCAACGATTAACTTTGAACTACACCCATCTAAATGCAGTTCCACCCATAATGCTTCGGACTCATCACACTCTCCATCCACCAGGTCCTCTTTCACACTTGCTTTGAGATCACTTCTCACATAGAGACAGACCCCGCCACCTTTCCTTTTTACCCTGTCTCTCCGAAAGAGTGCATAGCCAGGAATATTAATAGCCCAGTCATGTGAGGATTGAAGCCAAGTTTCAGCAATACCGATTACATCATAGCTCTCCTCATGCACCACAGCTTCCAACTCACCTACTGTATTTTGCTTGGCAGACTTCTGGCATTGGTGAACAAACACTTTAATGCATTATTACATTTTGCTCTGGTGTTTTTCATATTATTTTTAGTAGTACAAATTGCACTATAGTTTTCAATGGCTTTTCAATGATTTTCAATTTCTTGTCACCTGCCATATCCCACCCCCCATCTATCCCCATTCCACCCTGCATTAATGTCTGACCCCTAACTGACCTGTCTGCCCAATGTACTTCTGGTTCACCCTCCCCCCTCAAACCCAGTTTAAATACTCCTCCAGCCTTCCCATAAACCTCTTCCCCAGCACAGCAGACCCCCTTCCATTCAAGTGCAAACCATCATTAGCATATAGGTTGCACCCCAATGAAAAGTCAGCCCAGTGCTCTAGAAACCCAAATCCCTCCTCCCTACACCAGGTCTTTAGCCATGCATTCAGCTCTCTAATCACCCCCTGCCTTTCCTGTGTTGCGCATGGCACAGGCAATATTTCAGAGAATATCACCTTGGAGGTCCTTCCCTTCAACTTGCAGCCTAGTTCTCTAAATTGATTCTTAAGGAGCCTCCACCTTCCATGTATACGGTCATTGGTTCCAACGTGGACCAAGACTGCTGGGTCATACCCAGCCCCTCCCAGTAATTCATCCACCCGGTCCACCACATGCCGAACCCTAGCACCAGGGAGACAGCAAACTATTCGTTTGAGGCGATCCTGGCGACAAATTATTCTATCAGTCCTTCTGATTATAGAATCCCCTATAACCACCAACTGTCTAGGCCTTTCTGACATAATGCATTGAATAGTTTTGTATGTATTTTTTCTCGTACTCTTGCTCTTATGATTTTTTTCAGACGAAAACCGTACTAATGAAACAAAAATCAGACCCTGAGTTCACATCCAACAAAAATTTTATAGTCTGCACATCCAGCTTTTGACGGATGAAAAATCGGGATCGGCTGTCGAAAGCACCAATACTTAAGTCTGATCTTCCTCCAGCTATGTGCACAAAAGCCTCAGCTCTCCGGGGACTCTCACTCCTCATTGGCTGAGAGTCACCTTATTCTGCAGCACAACTGATTGGCTCATTGTGCTGTTTTTCCCTCCCCTAGTCTAAGCTCTGCTGTGCAGGGACTGCAAGGGGCTGATAACAAGTCATTATCAGGTACTTATACTGCTTGCATTTAGAAAATTAAATTTAAAGTAATATTAAAGGCAATTAAAAAAAAATAACAAACATGTTATACTTACCTGCTCTGTGTAATAGTTTTGCACAGAGAAACCCTGATCCTCTTCTTCTTGGGTCCCCCGCTGACACTCCTGACCTCTGCCTCCTGTCCAGTACCCCCAGAGCAAGCAGCTTGCAACGGGGGCACCCAAGCAGGCTCATTGCCGAGCCGCATCTCTCTGTGTCCATCCACAGAGTAGATAGCTGCCATAACCCCAGTATCCTCTTAAATGGCGGGTGGTCCGCTTTTAGATAAAAGAGATTTCTGCAGCAGATTCCCCGGAAGATCACTTTTATTGTCCACCCCTCCCACCGTGCTACTACCACTTACTGGAGCCGTCGGTAGTGGCGGTCTGATCCTATCTCCTCACAGGCCTGGAGCCAAGTGAGGGAAAGTTGGTCCACACTCGGCTCCATAACATTGGATGACGGAAGCAACGTCAAATGTCACTTCCGCCCAGGGCCGGACTGGGAATGAAAACCAGCCCTGGAAATAATTTCATACCAGCCCCATAGCATTATTATACCAGCCCAGCAGCATAACGTCATTATTTTCTTGTTCATAAAAGAGAAAACCAAACATTTTAAAGCATATTTGAAAAGTGCATTATATATACATAGGACACAGTGGCTGCGTTTGATGGGCACAGTGGCTGCGTTTGACGGGCACAGTGGCTGCAGGGCCATCTTTAATATTGATTGACTCTGAGACATACAATAAATAGCAGCTAGACCTAAAATCAGTTTACTGTATCAGATCAGGCAGCGATTGCGATTGGTTGCCAGCAGTTACAGCATTTCATTACTGCATACTGACTGGTTGCTAGGAGTTACAGCACACATTACGGCTCACTGATTAGTTGCTAGAGGTTACAGCACATCATCTCCTCTCAGCAGGGGAGCATGATATACATATGAATGCCGCCTTTTTTACATATCATTGCCGCTGGCAGCAGCTATTTACTTAGTATTGTTGCCGCTATTTACATATAAATGTCGGTTATTTACATGTAAACACAGGGTCTTCAGGGGAGTCACCTGCACACAACAATAGGGCAAGAGCTGGGCAGCATTAGTACCAGCACAAGACTAAAACTTTAAGGGACACGGGAATTTAAACCTGGATAGTTGGCAAGTATGAGGCAGCTGTTATGGGCCCCACAACAATGCCAGGGCCCAGGGCAGCTGCCCCTTTTGCCCTGCTTTAAATACGGCCCTGAGTGGCTGCGTTTGACGGGCACAGTGGCTGCATTTGATGACGCAAAGGCTGCGTTTGATGGGCAAGGGCTGCGTTTGGCACAGTGACTGCGTTTGACGGGCACAGTGACTGCGTTTGACGGACACAGTGGCTGCGTTTGACGGGGGCAAGGGATGCGTTTGACGGGGGCAAGGGCTGCGTTTGACGGGGGCAAGGGCTGCGTTTGATGGGCAAGGGCTGCGTTTGGCACAAGGGCTGCGTTTGGCACAGTGGCTGCATTTGAGGGCACAGTGGCTGCGTTTGACAGGCACAGTGGCTGCGTTTGATGGGCAAAGGCTGCGTTTGATGGGCAAGGGCTGCGTTTGGCACAGTGGCTGCATTTGAGGGTACAGTGGCTGCGTTTGATGGGCAAGGGCTGCGTTTGGCACAGTGGTTGCATTTGAGGGTACAGTGGCTGCGTTTGATGGGCAAGGGCTGCGTTTGGCACAGTGGCTGCATTTGAGGGTACAGTGGCTGCGTTTGATGGGCAAGGGCTGCGTTTGGCACAGTGGCTGCATTTGACGGGCACAGTGGCTGCATTTGATGGGCAAGGGCTGCGTTTGGCACAGTGGCTGCGTTTGACGGGCACAGTGGCTGCATTTGAGGGCACAGTGGCTGCGTTTGGAGGGCACAGTGGCTGCGTTTGGAGGGCACAGTGGCTGCGTTTGAGGGCACAGTGGCTGCGTTTGGAGGGCACAGTGGCTGCGTTTGAGGGCACAGTGGCTGCGTTTGACGGGCACAGTGGTCACGTTTGACGGGCACAGTGGTTACGTTTGAGGGCACTGTGGCTGCATTTGAGGGCACTGTGGCTGCGTTTGACGGGCATAGTGGCTGTGTTTGACGGGCATAGTGGCTGCGTTTGGCACAGTGGCTGCGTTTGATGGCACAAGGGCTGCGTTTGATGGGCAAGGGCTGCGTTTGACACAGTGGCTGCATTTGACGGGCACAGTGGCTGCGTTTGAGGGGCACGGTGGCTGCGTTTGACGGGTACGGTGGCTGCGTTTGACGGGCACGGTGGCTACGTTTGAGGGCACGGTGGCTGCGTTTGACGGGCACGGTGGCTGCGTTTGACGGGCACGGTGGCTGCCTTTGACGGGCAGGGTGGCTGCGTTTGACGGGCAGGGTGGCTGCGTTTGACGGGCACGGTGGCTGCGTTTGACGGGCACGGTGGCTGCGTTTGACGGCACGGTGGCTGTGTTTGACGGGCACGGTGGCTGCGTTTGAGTGCAGGGTGGCTGTGTTTGAGAGGCACGGTGGCTGCGTTTTAAGGACACACTGGCTGCGTTTGACGGGCACGGTGGCTGCGTTTGACGGGCACGGTGGCTGCGTTTGTAGGCACAGTGGCTGCGTTTGGCACAGTGTCTGCGTTTGATGGGTGCAGTGGGTGCAGTGGTGGCAATTGATATTTGTTTGTTTTTTCAGTACTTTGCACCCCCCCCCCCCCCCAAAAAAAAACTGCAAAAACCAATTAAAAAATGCACTCTTTTTTTACTTGCAAAAAATTTGAGAAAGAAGAGAGACAGGGGGAGAGAGAGAGAGAGAGAGAGACAGACAGGGAGAAGGAGAGAGAGAGAGAGACAGGGAGAGAGAGAGACAGACAGGGAGAGAGAGAGATAGATAGAAAGAGAGTGACAGAGAGAAAGAGAGAGAGAGTCAGAGAGACAGACAGAGTGAGAGCTCAGGGCAGGGGCACCTTCTTCTGTTCTGATCCAGGGGCGGCCGTCCTCCTATTCTCCTCGTGCAGACGGTGCAGTCTAGTGGGCGGGCCGAGTCAAAGTAGAAGAAATCAGCGGTGCTGGCGCCACACGGGCTGAAATTCAATTAGAGGTCAGGGTCCTCATGCTCCTCCCCTCACTCTCAGGCATATCAATGGGCGGAGGTGGAGCCAGATCAGAAGAGGCGGCACAGGCACACACAGGCAGTGCCAGTGCATTGCAAAGTGCGGCGGCCGCCGCTGCAGTTTATTGGGCTGACGCCAGCCAGCACAGGGACAAAAGCGGCCCCAGGGCACTGAGTGCAAACGGCCTACCGGGAAATTTCCCGGTATCTCGGTAGGCCAGTCCGGCCCTGCTTCTGCCCAATGGTCTTAATGGTCTTAAAGAGGATTTTTATTTATTTTTTTTTTTATTTTTATACTTTTTTTTATTGCACTTAAGTGTAATTGTGAGATCTGAGGTCTTTTTGACCCCAGATCTCACATTAAAGAGGTCCTGTCATGCTTTTTTTTCTATTAGTAGGGATACTTACATTTCTTTCAATAGGAAGAAAAGTGACCCCAAATCCCGAACCAGCCATCGCAGTTTTACTGCGGCAGAAAGGCATGAGTGTGCAAAACTACGCTACCTTACATCGGGGTGCACAGGCCCCCTATGCGGCCATGACGATCAGATTCGTTTCAGAACCAATCAATCCCCAAGCCAATGATTTCTGGCCTGGGCCTGCTAATCGGTTCTGACGAATGAAATGCTTCCCCTGCCTGTAAGTGTAAGATGTTGTCATCTCCCTCTCTGGAATTCTTTTCCATTCCAGAGAGAGGAGAGAGGACATCCAAACGTGAGTTGCACCAATTAACAAATACAGTATAAGGAGCTGCTCTGAAAAGGATTTACGTATAAAACTGTGATCAAAAAATTAATTGATAATAATCCAATCGCAATTAAAGGTGCAAGCAATATCAAAAAAGAGCGTGAATGACAAAAAAATACCTATATCCAAAAATGAAAAATGAATGAAAATCAAATTCCAAATTTCATGATAAAATGAATATCATAAATGTGCTCAAAAATGAATGAATCAATAAAATAATAAAATTACAATATATAAATAAATAAATGCAAATTCATAAGTGAAAATTAATAATTTGATGATGACACTTAATATAAATGAAATAAAAAAATATTAGTCCATATATAATGTCCCATCAAGAGTAAAAAAAAAATTAATGCAAAGGGATCAGCAGGATCAAACAAAACACCCGTTGAAGAAGTGCTGTAAAGTGTAGAAGATGCCACCGCCAATAATAACTCTGGCTGCTTACCAGAACCCTAGGTCCCTATTGTATGGGACCTAAAACCGCATAGACTGATCATCAGGATTGACACTCAGGATGGCAGACAGGAAATCTCTCACCCCCAGCAACAGGATGTAAAACCGCGATAATCAATTTCATATAGAAAAAAAGAGATGCTTGCATAGCGTAAAAACCTTTATAATTTATTTGTATAGTGCATAGATGTAAACTCACATTATCCGGATACAAGAAAAGCCAAAAAAACATACGAGCCGGCCGGCTCTCGACTACCGCCCGTTAGTTCTGGGACTGGTGTAGAACGCGGTGACATCAGTACGCCGGTACCCTCTACGCGTTTCATCACTCCCTATTTCTCTATATTTATTCCATTTGGCTCTGCTGAATGCTTATGTGCTATACAAAGCTTCAGGACGAACTGGATCATTGCTTACATTCCAGGAAGAGATCATCACAGCCTTCTGTTTCCAAACAGTGCTGTGGCTCAACTTCCTAATCCAAAAGCAGAGAGCCTACTGCATGAGAGGCATTTTCTGTATGTCCTTCCTGGTTCCCCTATCTAAAGAAATCCCCAAAGAAGATATCGTGTCTGCAGAAAACTCGGATATAGGAGTGACATCCGCTTTTATTGTCCCTCCTGTGCTGACCAACCTGGTCTTTGCATTTGGTGAATGTTTCGAATGCTACTACACACTAGTGGAGTATTAATGTAGGGTACAGCATTGCACAATCCTAGGGCACACTTACACAGGGTCTCAAAAGATGAGATGGCCATCACATTTTGAGAGACCCTAATCTAGAATGTTTACAGTTTATATAAAAGTGCAAAAAATGAAAAAAAAGCCCCATAAATAAACCCTAAAAAAATAGTTGTGGTTTTATTTTTCTTCTCTCCCTATTGTTCTCTCTCTTATGTTCACTCTCTATTGTCTTCTCTATTGTTCTCTCTCTATTGTTCTATATCTATTGTTCTCTCTCTATTATCACTGTATTTTAGAACTGCAATGTTTTATTTTTACTATGTTTTTGTCAGGGCTGGGTCCAGCCCTTCCTTCTCTGAGCTGGCGCTCGGCTGTTGGCTAATTGCCAGCTCCCATCTCTCCCCACAGTTGCCCAGCTGTTGATAATCCTGCTCGTCAGTCCTGCCTACAGCCGTCCAGTCCAGAGATACTCTACCTTTGCCTTGGTCACATCACAAGAAACTATCTCCTGCGTTCCTGTTTAAAGGCTGGCTTTGCTGACATCCTTTCTGGCTCCAGATCCTGCTTGCAGTTCCACTACTTTGATCCCTGACTTCTGCTTGGCTGACTATCCGTTACGGTTACTGAACTTTGGCTATGTTTTGACTATGTTCTTTTTACTTTTATTATTAAACAGGTATGATTTAGTTTGATTCTATCTCGGTCTAATTTCATGGTTTCTGACAGTTTTATTGTATTTGCTGGTATGGTATGTCTTACTGTTATACAGTAATGTTACTTTGTTTTATTGTTAACCATCATTTGCTTAGCAGGTATGCCATTCAGCTGCAGCATGGGTTTATTTGCTCTGATAGCAACAGCATTTGCTCCCACAATACATAAAGCTGTGACTCCAGCGCTGTAGGAGGGGATTTCACCACCACACTTAAATCAAGTTGTTTTATTTAGTGACAACTTTGTGGAAAAGTTTGCAATTTTCCCGCAACTTGTGGCAAAATATAAAATATTCCATGGACTCAACGTGCCTCTCAGCAAATAGCTTGGGGTGTCTACTTTCCAAAATGGGGTAATTTGGGGGGGTTTGTGCTATCTTGGCATTTTATGGCCTCCAAAATTGTGATAGGTAGTAAGGAGTGAAATCAAAAATTTACGCCCTTAGAAATCCTGAAGGTGGTAATTGGTTTTCGGGGTCCTGTACCCAGCTAGGCTCCCAAAAAGTCCCACACATGTCGTATCCCTGTACTCAGGAGAAGTAGCAGAATGTATTTTGGGGTGTAATTCCACATATAACCATGAAATGTGTGAGCAATATATAATTTAGTGACAACTTTGTATAATTTTTTTTTGTAATTTTTCAATCACAAATCAAATATTCTATGGGCTCAACATGCCTCTCTGCAATTTCCTTGGGTTGGCTACTTTCCAAAATGGGGTCATTTTGTGTGTGTGTGTGGGGGGGGGGGGGGGGGGGGGGTTGGACTGCCCTGCCATTTTAACACCTCAAGAAATGAGATAGGCAGTCATAAACTAAAAGCTGCAAAAAGTCCAGAAAATGTACCCTAGTTTGTAGACGCTATAACTTTTGCGCAAACCAATAAATATACGCTTATTGACATTTTTTTTATCAAATACATGTGGCTGAATACATTTTGGCCTAAGTGTATGACTAAAATTGAGTTTATTGTATTTTTTTATAACAAAAGTAGAAAATATAATTTTCTTTTCAGAATTTTCGGTCTTTTTCCGTTTATATTGAAAAAAATAAAAATTGCAGGGGCAATCAAATACCATCAAAAGAAAGCTCTATTTGTGGGAAAGAAAGGACGCAAATTTGTGTTTGGGTACAGCATTCCATGACCGTGCAATTACAAGTTTCAGTAGCGCAGTGCCAAATTGTAAAAAGTGCACTGGTCATTGAGCAGCCAAATCTTCCGGGGCTGAAGTGGTTAAAAGGATAAAAAATAAAAAGTATAATAAATAATAAAAAACAAAAATAAAATTGAAAGCGTCCCGTGCAATTTTTAAGCATGACATGTTGGATATCAATTTACTTGGTGTAACATTATCTTTCACAATATAGATAACACTACACAATATATATAACACTACACAATATATATAACACTACACAATAACTGTAGTGTTTTCTTATTTTTTAATTAAAAAAAGTGTATTTTTTTTTCCTCAAATTGCGCTTGTAAGACAGCTGCACAAATATGGTGTGACATAAAGTATTGCAACAACTGCCATTTTATTCTCTTGGGTGTCTAAAAAAAAATATATAATGTTTGGAATTTCTAAGTCTTTTTCTAGCAAAAAAAATAAATATATATTTTAACTTGTAAACAACAAGTTTGAAAAATAGGCCCTGTCCTTAAGTGGGTGATGGATTATATATATATTAATATACACATGTATTGATGGATACGGTTGTGTATTTTACCTCTGACTGGTAATCAGCATTTCATTTTAAGTCGTGTGGGTTAGATGTGTGAAAAGTGCATCGTGGCACATCCACGGATAACTCAATAAAGCTAAGCAAGCCAACATACAGTACAAAGGGTTAAATGCTCTTAACTGCGGTGTATCGACAGTGCCCAAATATTGTCTATATATCGTTCTAGTATGAAGTTAAATAAGGATGTTGTTTGTTGGAAACGGTCAAATGTTTGTCTTCATTTACTTCTACAAACATGATGGATTTTGCTTGCCATGGGCTGAGCGATTCTTTGTTTATTTTAAAGATTACTAGAGTGATAAAATGATTTTTCAGAATATCCCTTTTTTCAATGATGCTGGCCATCAAGGAGGAAATCCAATTGAACTTTTGCTGTCATTTTTTATTAAAACCGCTATAAAAATGAATGCATCCACTGTCTCGATTGATGGATGGCTAATAACATGGGGGGCACTTGTCCTCATGTTGATGGGGACAAGGGCTTCTTCCCCACAACCCTGGGTTGTGGGTGGGGGAGTCTGTGGGCAGGTGGCTTATTGAAATCTGGAAGCCCCCTTTAACAAGCTGGCCCCCAGATCCCAGCCCCTTCCCTATGTGAATTAGTATGGGGTACATTGTACCCCTATCCATTCACCAAAAAAGGTGTCAAAAATAAATAAAGACAGGAGGCAGTTTTTGACAATTCCTTTATTTAAAAAAATAAAATAAATGTCCCCGATGTAGATCCACTGGCAATCACAATGGCCGCTGCACCGTGAGACCTAAAAAAAAAAACACTCTGCCCACGATAAAGGCTACCCTCCTAATGCCTGCTCCATCGTGTGACAGTTCTTAAATAGGTAAGGGGCGGGGCCACCTGGTGATGTCACCAACCGGTACATGCTGGGTCCGTGACATCACAAGGGGGTGGTGCCACCAGGTGACGCTCCCCCTTTCCTGACCTGCCGGGCTCCATGCTAGGATAAATGTCTGGTATGGATTTTGGGCGCCCCATACCAATTTTTTTTTATTTTGGCATGGGGTTCCCCCAGACCTGAAGGGCCTGGTATTGATTGGTGGGATCCCCCACACTGTTTTTTAAACATTTTTGTGTTGTCCACAATGGTATTGTTTTGCCGGAAATTTAAATGCCATTTATTTTTTCTTTATAAATATCAATTTTGCTGCAGCAGGTTCTATACATGGTACAGATGTGCCACTTTACAGGAAGACTAAGGGGACCACAAGATACTATATTTAAAGGATTTTTTTATTTTTATTGTTTCATTTTTATTGCATCATTAAAATCACTGCTCCTGTAAAAAAAATATTTTTGAAAAAGAATGTTTGCATTGACACATGTCACCCAGGGCTGTACCCAGGCCCTCATACCGTTTTTATGGGCAATAACTTGCATTTAAGCCTTAAAAATGGAGAC
Organism: Lithobates pipiens; assembly: GCF_037356315.1. Taxonomy (NCBI): domain Eukaryota; kingdom Metazoa; phylum Chordata; class Amphibia; order Anura; family Ranidae; genus Lithobates; species Lithobates pipiens. Next base: position 183,143,892 of record NW_027507789.1, on the reverse strand, counting down.
TGTTGATCCCATAGACTTGTGCTGCAAGTTTGAAAATGACCTGCTAAGCTATTGCTAGACTTGCTAGGCTTCACAAGTTTCTTGTACAATTGCAGCAAGTCTGCATTGCATGACTCCAAATCAGCTTTCTTTGCAACCATTTTGCAAGTCTGCTGCAAGTTCTGGTTCAGTTATGTTGTACAATAGTCATCCCCCCACAGGGGTCACTGTATCTGAATTTTCATGCTGTAGACTTGCAGAGCTCAAGCTGTAGTCTCAACACTGCAAATTTACTCTTGTGAGAGCCTTGCCACGCAAATTTGCAAAAAATTTGGGAAAATGTCAACTTGAATTTGTGCTTCAAGTGCTCTGCAAGTGTACAACTTGCCAGTTAAAATGTGCAGCAAGTTAACAAGACTTACAAATAAACACTTCCACAAATTTGTGGAAAGTTATCGTTGCTATCTGGGATTCTGCCACACTGCAAAAATGGTTTAAGTGTGGCTTGAGGAGCACAACAAGGCATTTGAAGTGTTGACTTGGTCTCCAAATTCTCCGGATCTCAATCCATTCGAGCATCTGTGGGATGTGCTGGAAAAACATGTCCAATCCATGGAGGCCCCACCTCGTGGCTTAAAGGACTTAAAGACTCTGCTACTGACAGCTTGGTGCCAGATACCACAGCATACCTTCAGAAGTCTAGGCGAGTCCCTGCATCAATGGGTCAGGGCTATTTTGGTGTCAAAAGGGGGCCCCATTCAATATTAGGTGGGGTGTCATAAAGTTATGGCTGATCGGTGTATATACATTGCAGTATGAATTGCTTATTCACACAGGATCAGTGTATGATCATATGTACATATCTTTAGTAAATCAACCACTTTTTATCTATCTTAGTCTTTCTCAAACTTTTTACCCCAGAGCAACCCTTGCAATTATTTCAGGTATCAGGAAACCTCTGATAAAACAAGTCAATTGAGAGTCAATTGGAAAATTGTCTTACACACTTACATTAGTGGTCGTTGTGAAGAATGCCACACTTACAGTGGTGGTCAGTGAGAAGAATGCCCCTTGCATTAATGGTCAGTGAGAAGAATGTCCCTTACATTAGTGATCAGTGGGAAGAATGTCCCATACATTTGTGGTCAGTGTGAAGAATTCTACTCTTAAAGTGGTGGTCAATCGGAAAAGAGTCTCCCTTACGTTGGTGATCAGTGCAAAGATTGCCTCCCTTACAGTGGCATTAATAAGAATGATTATTTGTGTTATGCAGCTGGCTCTTCCAAGTGGAAAGGGCACCAGAACTATGCAGGCACCATCAAAATGGGAGGTCAATTAGCCACAATTTAGGAAACCCCTTACAACATCTAGTAGAGAATGGTAGGGAATGACTGGTCTAGCTCCTACCTCTTGCTTTAGATGGGGGTACATTAGGGACATATTCTCTTTCTATACAAATTTGTGCACTAAGGTATTCCTCTTTCTTTTCTCAAAAACATAGGATGTATGCACAAAGGCAAAATAAAGTTGGCTACTTTAGTCCTAAGACTGGCAAGCAAGTGGCTCACAATAACGTAGTAGTACATTTTTACAAGACAGAGCTATTAGCAATTAACGTTGGCAGACATGTCGGTTAAACTACTGTAGCATCCTGTAGAACAGTCATATGACTACACAGAACTGGCTGAATGCGTGAAGTAAGAGAGGACCATGGAAAAAAACTGTCAGGAGCCTTCATGGTTCTGTGTAATCCTCATGAAGACCTGTATTCTAAGACTTGTAAACTGTTGAACAATATTAGATATAGGAACCATCTACAGCTGAACTCAAAACAGATATGAAAATTAATTTGGACAGATATTAATAAAAAAAAAAAAATAACTGTAGTTTTTTTCAAATGCAGCTAATATAAGTACTTGCATTATTATGAAGTTGTGAGCCTCCTGCAGTCTTCTTCACAGTAGATTGAAAGATGGAGGTTTAGTACCAGCAGCCAATCTCCAAGTTCTGCTGCATATGCAAATAAAGAAGCAGGTGAGAGGAGCTAGCAGAGGAATTAACTTTTTAGTGTGCTGCTGCTCCTTCACTGTCCAATCAGTTGTCTGAGGTGGGTGTTCTTTAAACTGTATTGCTGTAATGAAGTGGTTCGCAATCACCAACCACAGGCTCTCTACTCTTGGGCCTCCAGCCAGCTGCATATTCTCTAATTGAATACAGTGGCTTCAAACTCCCCAACCTCTAATTGACAATAGTGCCCCTCAACCCCTCACTGTGGCCCCAGGTCCCCTGAAAGTCCTCAGCCCCCACACCACAGTACCCTCTAACCTCCCACAGTGCCACTCATTCTCCCACAGTGACTCCCCAGCCTGCTGTAGAGCCTCCAGTCCCCCACAATGCCCCCAACCTCCAACATTGTCCCACAGTGCCTATTAGCCCCCTCAGTGGCCTCTAGTCTTTCACAGTGTCCCTGCAAAATCTCTAGCCTTTTGGAGAGACCCATCCCTGACAGGACCACCAGGTCTACTGCAAATCCTGCACTCCTGTCTAGAACGTCTCCACCACCCCACCCACAGTGACACCCAGACCCATTCAGAGCCTTCCAGAGTTTCAATACATATTCTGCATAATTTTATTGTATGAACTTTTTTCCTTTTTTTTTTTGGAACATGCAAGGTTTTGGAGGAATCTACCAAGCACTCGTATCAATAAGGTTGAGAACCACTAGTCTAGATCATGGGACCAGCTTGTAGGAAGGTAGAGTTTAATGCTGCCCCAGCTGAGAAGGTTAGTGTTAATTGTGTTTCCTGCTTCATTTCTTGGCGGGCCTTAATGGGGCTGACTCACTGATTCTTTGTTATATAAAAGGGACAGTGGTCCATATTCAAGGGGCTTGGGGGTCTCATATGCACACCAGAAGCTCTGGTACCATTACCAGACTCCGCCCTGTTTGCCTACTGAATATGCTGAGTGTCGAATAACAATTAAGGCACGTCTGCCCTCAGAATTATACTACTGCCTGAAGAAACTGCTGGAACTTGCAGTCTGTCCCGAATATGCCAAACCTGGATACTGCCACCATGGACTGCCAAAGATAGACTCTTTCCACTGCAGGTATGCTGGGGCAGCCACAAGCCTGAGTTAGGAACTACGGATTTTAGGAAAAGACTGGTACTGTTATCTTGAATGACCAAGCTTTTGAAACTTTGTCTTTGCCTGGTCTGAAGTTACTCAAGGGCTGTAATGCAAGTAACCGGCACATATCGTCTACAGCTTGGGTCAGCTAAACACATTGGGGTATGAAGATAATCGTACAGGAGTTAACACCTCGTGAAGATAAAGTAGTTACCAAGAGTAATGAAGGTTTCTCTAGTAGCCTATTGTAAGTGTGTACATGTGGCAGGTATAATAGCTTCTAGCAGGAGGAGTTGTTGGCACTCTCTCCATGAGCAGGACTGTCTCCCATAGCAACAAGAGCAGATGTGCACCACAGAGGTCCCCAGTTTGTACACAGGTATAGAAGAGGAAGAAGTGCATGCATGGATTCAGCGTTAGGTGCATGGCAGGGCTCCATACCATTACTGGGAGTGAGGTAGTGGTGATACACTGGACAGGCAGAGAGGGCAAGGACTCTGCATATCCCTTCTAAATGCATCAGAGACCAAGGCGGTGGGTATGTAATACATCACAAGAGTTTATTAGGGACCAGCCATCTTTTCCAGTAAAGGTACCCCATGTGCAAGGCAGTGACTCTATCCAAAGTGCCTATTGTAGCCCAGAAGAACCCACCCTGGGGTAGTCCTCTCATGTGACCCTTGCTTGCTGCCCAATGAGGAGGGAAAGATGAAGGATGTGACTGCCACTACTTGACCCCTACCCTACTACAAGCTGACCGAAACTACACATTTTTTGCCAGGTCCAACAATTCCTAAAGATTTATTTTAATTGCATTTTTAGCTCCTGGAGTTCGGATTTTAGCAGCTGTAGTGCATTGCCTACACTTGCCTTGCTATGTCTATATCACCCATCCAAATCATACCAATATTAAGCGCCCACTTCTTAGAGATTATAAAAATGTATGCTTAAAAATTAGACACTTTGGAGCAGCGACATACAGATATAAGGAAATCAGTCATTTGTATTACTGGAATCAGTCATCAGTAATTTGGAGAGGTCCATAACAGAAATTAAAAAAATAAAACATAATAAAAAAAAAAATCATGTAGTCAGACATTTTACAATTGACGTCAAACATTCAACCTCGTATATGGGAATTTTGAACAAAACACTTTGCACATGACTGGATGTTTTCAATGAACATCACTCCATTACATTTTAGTACATTAACTCCAGTAAATGCAGTACAATTTACAGTTATGGATTTATGTCCTACGAAAATAAACTACAATGCAGTACAAGTATTTTTTTTTTTTTTCTAATTTGACTCACACCAAAAATGATTTATTAAGCCACATGAGATATTGGCCTACTATAGTATCCTCTACTAGGTACGATGGCCAGTCTGACATTGTTTGGGAGGCATAGTGGTGATGTTGCTTGAATTTTGCTTACTTTTTTCTTTTTCTAGTTAAAGGGTCAGTGCACACCAAAATTATATTTCAGTTCTTTGCAGATGTTGGAGAGATGACAATTTCTTATATGTCCTGGGAAACAATTGGTGAGATGCTTATGCTTGATTTCGTAGATCTGCACACCTGTGGCCAGTATATGCGCTCCATAGCAGTTAAAGTTGGGCCACCCAAAGGAGGGTGGGAGCTACCCAAAATTCCTGGATAAACAGGAACAAAATCATCTCAAATCTCACTTCTCAAGTATCCAAAGCCAGTGCAAGCTCAGCCCATAAGGTTACATTTAAAACTAAGATATTACTATTGAGTTGGTTGGACCTTTAACTTGCTACTGTTTTATCTTGTATGCTTATATATATAGGACATATAACAAGACAACAAAAATGACATATTAAATCTAAAGAAAATCAAAATCAAGATTCAATTTGTCATTTTTTTTGGTGCAGGTTCAAAAACAACACTGGCTGGTCAGGTCATCATCTCTTATTTCCTTCCTCCTTATTAATCACCCCTTAAAATTCTGCCAACTTAGACCTAGGCCTTGATGCCCTTTTTCATCTAGGCCCAACAAAACCATTGGCCATCCACAACAGGTCACAGTCACTAGCCTTCTTGAAGATTACTTGTGTCTACTGTTCTCTAGTTTTGTCCAGGTTATCATAAGGCTCGGCGGGGTTGCATCTTTAAGTACAGAAAAATAAACAGCTGTGAAACTTCACAGATGGACGTGGATGGAAAAGTACAGAAAAACATATTATTTTAGCATTAGAGTGTTACTTTTTTAATTAACAAGTCTTTAGGAACGCCTTTAGAAAGCTGCTGCTAAATCTGATTGATTCTGCCATCAAATGATAGAAAAGTCATAATTTGATAGACTGTGTGTTGATAACAGAGCTTTTGAGTTGCTGGAACGATTGTCCAATTCGTGATGTACGTGTTTTAGTCTGAAGGGTTATTTATGACTCTGTCTCTTTCTTAGAATATATATAATAATTACACAATTTATTTGGGAACTCTAGAAATACAGATAATGAGGTAGAAGGGGGACATCAAGTAGGAGACTGTGGGTATATTTTAGGTACAATGAATAATTACAAGAAAGGTATAAGAAACCAAAGAAGCTATGATGAAACGAAGATGGGTTTATCCTGTCTTGAATGGAAATATTGCAACTGAGGTACTTTTATTTCAAAGAAATTAAATTTGTTTTAAAATTATATATTGATATATATTATATTTAATATAATTATATATTAATATAGTCATTATATTTTAAATATATAATAATAATTATTCATAATTATTATTATAATAATTATATTATACCGTTATTACAAGTAAAAATTGTCATAACACAGGCTAGTACAATTTAGGTAATTAATTTTGCCATCAAAGTCAACAAGCAAAGAAATAAGACTAATTAGGAATAACGTAGCTTGCAACTATAAGCTTAGGTATCTTCCAATCAAGAATATGTGTAGTGGAAACCAAGGGGCAAGATTGTTTTTCTGAGCCATACAATTGGACTTGGAGGAATACAGCAAGGATTACAAGTTTACACAAATTTGGATTTGGAGAAGGAATTCAGTGATTGGGGTTATAAGGAAAATTTTTTTTTTTGTTTTATGATGCAGCCACCATGTTAGCAGGTACTATACAGGCATTAATGCTGAGCAGATATGTTTCAATAAGTTTGACAAGGAGACAAATGCATGCCATGGGGTGGAAGGATGAAAATTAGGCAGAAGAATACAGGCATTACAGTTGGCTGAGGTATTTATGCATAAGTCATGGTAGATATATAGAAGGATGAAATGTTGCATAAGCATAAAGCAGGCTTGGCAGTGACATTCATACATGGGTTTGGTGGAGGTGTATTAATATGAGGTGTAGTAGAGGCATGCATCAGTCTTTACAGAGGTAATCGTGCATGAGCCTTGGTATATGATTAGGATCGTTAGAAAAAGAAATGTTTAGAGATGCTTAGGCTTTGCTGGGTATGCAAGGATGAAGCCGGGTAGAAAAATGAATTCATGAAAGAAGAACACAAAAAAACAGGGAAATGCAAAGCGATACATGCATTATGTTAAAGATCCACCTAGTTGAAGAGCTCATGTTGCTTGGGCCAGGCAAATTTTTACATGGGCTGAGACTCAGTTCTTAGCAATGTCAGGTCACAAATGTCATGTTCAAATTACGTCTTTAGTTCCATTAGCAAGAGAAAATTAAGTGTCTCAACTGTAGCTTTTAAAGGACATATCATGGGAAAGCAGATCACTGTGAACATTAGAAGAAAATGTATAGGTTTGAACTCTGTTAAGTGACATGAGCTCTAGTAATGGGATATAATAGCGCTAATGGGGGAGTAGTTGAAACAAGATGGCAGTAGCAAGTTCTTTTTGAGCAGAGACACAGTGAAGCATAGGAGAAGGTGCAGGAGTGAGCCAAGGACACAAGAGAGATGAGGACTCATAGAGAAGGGGAAGCAGCTACACAACCCCAGGCACACAAGGTGCGGTGTAGGGGACATAAGTGTTCCAGGTAGCCAGCCCATGCTTCTCTGGTGGGCTCCTTGCTTCCTGGCAGTGAAGGTGAGCCTGGGCACTGTCCTCACAGGGGTCTTCTCAGTCCGAGTAAATGATGAACCCAGAGAAGGTACTGTACTTGTTGTTATTGCCCCCATGAGCTTTACCACCGTCCAGCTTAATGTAGACTTCATCTCCTGCATCCAGGTGGAGGATCACACTGTTACTGGCATAGTCGTAGTTCTGGTCTGCATCCTGGGCAATGGCACTGGCACGAACCTGCAAAGAGAAGCAAAGGGGGTTTATCTGTACTGGAAGACTAAGCAAGTGGTACAAACTTAATGGAGAGCGTGGAACAAAGAGAAATGGAACACTTTCTGAAAGGTTTACTTGAGCCATTTTTAGGCGGGAATATTGTCGTAGTGGGAGCAGTCTAACATCAGTAGTATGTAGAAAACACATGCTACCAATTTCCCAACTGTAAACAGTAAGTCTGTCAAAAAAATATTGCTCAGTTTTAGGTGGTCAGGGTCCTGTAAAATAATCAAACAGCTTCTTAAAAACCCAGGAGATCCATATAGGTAGACCTTCCCAGGCTCAAAGATTCTACTCCCCACTACAGCAGATATCTCTATCTCTGCTTTAGGACAAGAAATTGTGTCACTTGGTCTAGACTGGGGATTCTTTTAGAATATATTTGCAAAAAAAAAAAAAAATCACAATTCAGGTGACACCATTTCATATATAATACTATAACAAGGCTCTTGTCTTGGTTGAGCTGGTCTTAGGAAAACTGGGGATCATTTTTTTTTTTTTGAGAAACCCACAATTTTAGAGTGAGCCACCTATACCTGAAAACAGTAGGTTAAACATAGCGGTGAAATCATTATATATATGGAATAACGACACAGAGAACCCATCTCATGTGGCAGCCTCCTAATAGCCTTAGTAAATGCTGAGATGAGAATTATGATATGTAAATTTTTCCACAGGAAGAACCACAGGTTCAAACCAACCCTCCAGAACCTATCCAAAATTGAAATAAAGTCTTTGAACAGATTTACCCTTTAAATGCACACCCACATTTAATGTCTGCTATTGTGTCATGCATCTACCTGCAATGCAGACAGGCAGTGTGTGGTATTATAAATGGCCTACCTAAAGTAGTAGGAGAACAAGTAATTAGGCTCACTTGTTTATTTGTCATGGAGGACAAGACATTTTAAGAAAAGCAAAATAAGAAAAATAATGCACTAATTAGGCAAAATCACAAGGTGTAATTACCACTGTGCTTTAATCTTGCAAGATTCATCAGAGCAGACCTACAATTGTACGGCGATGGAGAAATCTGATTCAGTTTTCTACATCACAAAGCCGATATATTTTTATATATTTTTTTCCCTGTATTATAAAGCGCAATGACTCTAATGCAGTCAGATCCTTGACTCTCCAGGCTCTGAATCCCCGCGTTCCCTATCGGAAATCAATGTTCAGGCATGGTGCAGGCTGCTCTCAAGGGGTTAATCAGTAATCCCTCTATTTCCAGTGAAAGAGCGGACACCATTCTGACAGGACAAAAGCACATGTGTAGCGAGACAACGACTCGTACACAGTACCAACAGCACAGGTGTGTTAATAAGGAGGATAAACAACACACTGTGCTAGTAATTAATGTCTCAAGTCACAAGCTCAGCTGCCAAGAACTAAGAAGACATTGCACAGAGAGAGAGAGAGAGAGAGAGAGATGGAGCGGGGAGGAAGATGACTATGTGACTCATTAAAAGTCCCAGTCCTCCCTGCAAGAAAAAAAAAAATATACAGATAACATTTTTTCAACAGGCAACTAACAAATGAGGTAATTCGTTTGAGATGATAGGGTTAAGTTAGCAAGCTACTCCCTACTACTTAGTTCCACCAGAATCTATCCCAATTCATTAATTCAACACTGTAGACTCTCTTCTTAAAGAATTGCAGCAACGTCCTCTTTTATGTTGACATGCAAATGTTTAGGTGTATATATATAAGGAAGTAATTTAGTCTAGACTTTGGTCCCTGATGGCCAAATTAAAGCAAAATGGTGCCTTTAGAGTGAATCCAGCTTTCACATCAGTAATGGAAGGGAAGATAGGTAAAGATGGGCATGACGGTTCTTCAGCCAGTGAATATTGATTAATTGCTAGAGCTGTTTAAGCAATGTACACTTTTTAAAGGCAGAATGCTGTTTGTATATATATATATATATATATATATATATATATATATATATATATATATATATATATATATATATATATATATATATATATATATATATATATATATATATATAAGTAGCACTGACCCCTGAAGGAGCTGTTTATTGGGCTTACCGTTACCTTCTTGTCTGTGTCTCCGTCTAGGTATTCCCCTGGTAGATGTCCCAAAGAAATGTGGAAACTGACACTGAATCTTCTTTTGGGTTATTTATTTGAAACAGAAACAGAGTCTCTCGGTTTAGAATAGAGGGTTAGGAGTAAGTTCAGGTACTTTAGACTGCAAAAAAATGGAAAGTCTCTTATAGAAAAATCCAGAGAATAGCAACCATTTCACAACTGGATTTCACAACCCACGCATAGACCTCCTCTCACTAGGCCTAGCAGCCGGTAGGGTGTTAGGTAAAGTCTCTGCCACAGACTTGAGTGTAGAATATTTGACAAAGTCTCTGCCACAGAATTGAACATACTGAGGGACATAGACAAATTTAAAGAGCTATCATACGGTACCAGTATCTCTCAGCCGATCCGGCGATACCGTATGAGTGTAGATCCATGAAGTGTCCTTCAACTAAGCCTCCAGGCTCCTTCAGAGAAGCCAGCCTTGCACACAGCCTTCTCCTGAAGAGTCCTCCCCTGGGGTCTGTCCAGTTGCTGGGCCTCTCCCTTCAGATGAGACGGCACCGGACCACCTTTGTATCAATAGGCCCCCGAAATCCATTCATGCCTGTCCCTGCAGTTGCGTTGCCTCGGGCCAGCCATCCCCGAGACTTGAAATGCATGGTTCCGGACCCGAGGCCAGGAGGGCCATGGGGCTGGTCAGGAGGACCACCCGAACCGAACAGGCAGACAATAATCTCTGGAACCGGAACCCCAAAGCACATGATGTCAGTACCTTAAATACCACCTCCCAGAATGCACAGCAGGAAAACACTCCCACTGGGCTGGTTTCCGAAAGAACAGCGGCATTCAATACACCCAGCTAAATTGCGTTCTTACTCTTGCTAGCGGTGACAGCGACATCTGCGGCCAAGGAGAACCCAGTGCAACCCAGCTGGACTGGTACTGAAACCAGAAATTTAGAAAATTTGCCTCAAAACCCAACTGTGGTTTCAGGAATATTAACTTTGAAAAAACACATAGCGCCTGCTCGTCAGGAGCCAGCGCTACACACACATATATATATATATATATATATATATATATATATATATATATATATATATATGCAGTAAATACAAACAATATTACCAAAAGTATTGTGATGCCTGCCTTTACACATACATGAACTTTAATGGCATCCCAATGGTGCTACGCATAGAGTGCAGCGTTCAGGAATGCACGATTCACAGGGTGCAGAGTTTAGGGGAGCACTACACACCTAAAAGTTGCACATCTAGGTGTTCTAGCATGATCAGCCTGGACTCCAACCAAGCCACACTCCCCCGGAGCTTAGTCATGGGGATAGGGAACTCATGCATGTGGTCAGTATTTAAAGAGGGGTTCCCACTTAAAAAAAAAGTCAGCAGCTACAAATACTGCAGCTGCTGACTTTTAATAATCGGACACTTACCTGTCCCAGGGACCGGCGATGTGGGGGATTGAAGCCCCGCTCATCTCCCCCTCCGCTCGGCGGCGCCGGCATTTTAACTGTGAAGCCACAGCCATGCACCCACTGCGCCGTCACTGGCCGCGCAATCATCTGGGACCGGTTACGTGTCCCAGATGATTGACAAGAGGGAGGGGGGAGAGGCGATCTCCCTTCCTGCGCAGAGGTGACGTCAGGAGCCCAGGCACCGAAGCAGGCAGACTATGAGGGACCCCCCAGCAACAGGCATAGAGTTGAGTAAAAAAAAAAATTCTCCAAATTTTTTTTTATTTTAAGCACATTAATACATTTTTTTTTTGGGATGGAACTACCCTTTAAGCATCATCGGTAGTCACTCATTGGATGTGAACAGGTGTATGTGATTTATTATAATGGGTGTTTGAAAGTGAATTTTGTCAATGCAATTAAGCCTATGGTGCTACTCTCTGTATAATACATGCTGTTGTGGGTGAACAAAAAAGAATATATGTAATGCTGATACACCATATAAAACCAATAAATCAAAAAACTTTATTAATGTATGTGTAAATGAAAATGATAAGACATTTATTTTTTAATTGATTTTTTAAAATGTATATTTTGGTTTGCTCCTAATTAAAAATACATATTTTTTTTGTTGTTGTCTGCTATTGCGTGTGAAAAACACAAGAAAAGTATAAGAGAATTAAATTCCCTAAAAAAGGATGTAAAGTGTATGCTAAACACAGGGTACAGAGTTCAAGGGTGTGCTAAGCACAGTGTGCAGAGTTCAAGGGTGTGCTAAGCACAGGTTGCAGAATTCAGACTAATGCCATGTACACACGGCCGGACTTTTCGACAGCAAAGTTCAGACGGAACAAATCTGTCAGACAATTCGATCGTGTGTGGGCTTCATTGGACCTTTTCTGTCAAAAAATCTGATGGACTTTAGAAATAGAACATGTTTCAAATCTTTCCGCCGGAAACCAGTTCCTATGGAGAAAACCACTCATCTGTATGCAGGTCCAACGGACAAACAACGACGCAAGGGAAGCCATTGACTATTGGCTATTGAACTTCCTTTTTCTAGTCCCGTTGTACGTCATTGTGTTAAACGATCAGACTTTGGTGTGATCGTGTGTAGGCAAGTCCGTTTCAGCGGAACTCCGTCAGAACTCCGTCAGAACTCCGTCGAAAAGTCAGTCGAAAAGTCCGTCAGAGTTCATTCTGATTGAAAGTCCGGACGTGTGTACGTGGCATAAGGGACTCCAAAATCTGTATAGCCAGGAGAATGGAAAATGTATGTTCTGGTGCTGATAACTCCTGCGAGGGTAACTTTTTTTTTTTTTTTTTTTTTAATAAAGGTGAGCTAGGAGCCCTGAAAATGTACTTTCCTGGCTGGTCTAAACTTGATGGGAAGCACTACACTTGAGTGATACCCCACAATATCACTATATACTGTATATATAGAACACACACTCATATGTACAAAGACATTTTAATTTAGAAAAGCATAAAACAGAAACCCGATTACACTGGAAACAACCATGCATATACACCTATTCAAAACTTTTCTTAGGACGTTTTGCTAAATATCAGGCCCTCCCCTCTTTTAATGTTTAATGTTTCCTGTTGTGAACTCCGTGCTCCTGGTCTGTCGAATGGTATTGGCTGTCCTGGAAGAGGGGCAATAGGGTTCATAGAAAGACAGGCTAAAGGTGGTAAGGGCATGACCAGAAGAAGGAGGCCATGCCTCCATTACATGTAGTCTTGGCAACCGTTTTTTGTTAGCTAAAGAGGAGACATCTCACTCACCTTGTCCTACCTCTCCGGCCGCGAGTGACGTCACACAGCGCCGGCTGGACCGTGCGTGTGCCCTACAGCAGACACAGCCTGACAAGACGAGGAAAGAGACTGCAGTGACTTCTTATACCATCACCACTCGTTCTTGGGAGCCAACACAGTTATACAAGCCGGGAAGGGAGACATACATCCTGCTGTACATGTGATCTAAGTCCCATGTTTGTGAGCGCAATCCTCTATTGTTTGATTTTGCATTTGTATCTTTAAAATGGAATTACACTAGGGCAGCCGTGCGCTCTCTTTTACTTGTATATTACTGCAAACAACCATGCCTACCAGATCATCAAACCATCTTTATTAGAGTGAAATTAGTCCACAAAATGAATATATAAAATATTATCCAAAAATGTAACAAATGCATTTACTTGATGCTATCACTACGTTTTACAACCCCCTCCTAACATGGTCTTACCCACCATAGACATAAGATCTTTGCTATTAGCCTATGCCCCTTTGCCTACAATTGTACTTACCCAAGAGTGACCCACAAGCTGATCCCTCTTGAAGAATGGGACACCCTCCTCCCTCAATTCCTTCCTCTTTTCCCGTTCTTTTCCCACTTCTCCCTCATTCCTCTACTGATCTTTTGCTCTGTCTTTCCTTTACTTTCTTTACCCTGCTCTTTGCTGCATTTTTCACCTTTCCTCTATATTGGAAAGCTAACGTTTCCTATTCCCATCCATGAGAGTATATAGTGAAGTTAGCCTACCCCTCACATACTTTAAAGTGGTTGTAAACCCTCCCCCACAACTTTGTCCCATGTAAATCAGCATACAAAAACCCTAATGAACACTACTAGTAGATATCTCCTTACTTGCTTAGTATTGTTGTAATCCTTGTTGTTCTGTAGAATGAAGTCACTGAGCATGCCCAGATCTCCCCTGATTTAAGGCATACTCTCTATGTCTTATCTATCTGTTATCAGGACTTCCTACGGCACAACACTGAACTCTGCTAATCACTCAGAGCTTCCTCCTACACACCATGTGACCTCACATACAGTCTAAACTTGGCCATTACTGCAGTCTTATCAGCTGAAGCTGATAAGTCTGACAAAGGGAAACATTAGACATTGGCACAAGTAAATACTATGAAATAAACAAGTAAGCTATGAACAAGGAAGCATGGTTACCATAGAAACGTTGGATTGAGAAGGAGGCTTGGTTAACAGTACAGGAAGTGCTCAATGTAAGGGCGGAAATACACTCCACTGTGGACTCAGAAAACAATACTTAAGATGGTGCTGCCTAACCCCTGGAAACAAGTTTTTTAAAGTTTCTTTAAACAGTAAGTAATATGCGATTTGGGCTGGATTACAGTGGCTATAGTCTGTTAATGACTTATTATAATGGACTAAATGAAAAGAAGCATCAGAGTGGGAGAGTTTACTTCCTCTTTAAGTTTGATGGACTGCATCTTGGGGTACTCTATGTCTCACTGATCTATTTTTTTGGAATTCTTAGGCCAAAGCCATGCTGTTCATTGTAAACAGGTAGGTCATATGTCCTCCTCGCCCCTGTACTAGTGGGTTGACCTCCTGTCCATATGTTTTTTTTGTCATCTTGCTTTTACTATGCTCATTATTTGTCTAGACTTTGCCTCGTCACCTACGTATTACATGGCAATTTTGCATTAAATGATGGCAAGAAAAATCTGACAGGGGTTATAACCCTCCCTTGATCCAAAATGAAAAAAATAAAAAAGGTTTGCCTATAGTTCTACTTTAAAGCAGATGTAAGCCCTAAATGAATGACATTTCATTTGACAAAGCCCTCAGAAACAATTATAATGTTTTTAATACAGTTAATTAACCTTTATCATCCAGTGTTGCATCTAAGTGCTGCTGATCTAGACAGGAAGGGTCTAAACAAATACATTAATGGCGGGATCGCCAGATTTATTTAAATGAAAGCTACAGATTTGAATTGATTGAAAGTCACTTTTGCAACTACAATAATATACTAAAGGTTTTAATGATTGGGTTAACATATACCTAAAATATCCAATAATATACATGAGATTTGCAAAAGACATATTAGAGTTGGCTCGTGAAAATAGTTGAAAAAAATTTGCACAAAATTAAAGTTTTTACTCACAGCAACCAACGAGACTTCATTAACTGTTAGATAAAATGCAAGGTGAAACCGGACTGGTTGTCAGTCTATGCCCTGGGTTTGAAAAGGTCATCATGCCACCAGGATGTATGGGTTGGGAGACAGCAGAAGAAAAACAATACCCAACAAGGCTAGGAAATAAACACCCAATAATGCAGAGATATTAAAGTACGTTAGAGTGCTGAATATTGGTTGGTTGCAGCCTCATCTAGGGAGCTCACATAGAGTTACTAATATCTAATCTGTTCTCAACCCAAGCTGACAGCTTTCTAAATAACTAGATTTCATGCAGTTCAGTTTTCACTTTGTCAAAACACAAGATAGATAAAGTATATTATATTTATTATTTCCTGTACCCCAAGGTACCGGTTGGTTTGATTTGTGTGCATTTACTTTATTTGGGGTAAAAAAAAAAAGACATACTGCAGTGTTTGTCTGAATTGCTGTTGTCAGTTACTTCAGTCTGTTTCTAACATAGAAAACAGAGGTCTCAGCTGCTTTGATTAGAACAGCATTTATCAATCTTTTACCCCAGAGGAACCCTCCAAATAATCTCCAAGTCTCAGGCAACTTGAGATAAAATTAATTAATCTGTGTCAGTTCATTACATTGGTGGTCAGTGGGAAGAATGTCCCTTACGTTGGTGGTCAATGGGAAAAATGTCCCTTACATTGGTGGTCAATGAGAAAATGTTCTTACATTGCTGGTCAGTTGAGAAATGCTCTTTATCATGGTGGTCAGTGAGAAGAATGCTCTTTATATTGGTGGTCAGTGGGAAGAATTCCTACATTGGGGGTCAGTTGGAAAATGCTCCTTATCTTGGTGGTCAGTGAGAAGAATGCACTTTATATTGGTGCTCAGTGGGAAGAATGCCCTTGCGTTGGTGGTAAGTTGGAAAATGCTCCTTATCTTGGTGGTCAGTGGGAAGAATGCCCCTTATATTGGTAGTCAGGGGGAAGAATGACCCTATTAAAGGGGTAGTCAGAATGCCGCCCTTAGAGACAGCTAAAAAGATCATGTTATGCCACTGGCTCTGCCAAGCGGTGTTGGAACTGGAACTAAACAGGATAGATAGAAGCTCAATCATGCACAGCTCAGGAAACCCCTAGCAATCTTTGGAGGAACCCTAGAGTGCCATGGAACCCTGGTTGAGAACAGCTGGATAAGAATGTATGTGGACATTACAGTGGCTAATCATGGTCCCTTTGTAAGGTGTGACCTTCCATGAGAAAACAAACACTTGGACATAGTAATGGAAAATCAGAGGGCATCCTGGAGTTTACCCCACTCTACGTAAAACAAACAAACCCCCCCCCCCCCCCCCCGAAAATGTATCTATTAATGTACTCATAAAAAATATTAAGACACCCCCTTCTTAACACTTGGCTGTTCCATTGTGGCTGTCAATGGCAAAAAAAAGAAAAAAGTGCAGTTCCATGCAGTTGCCATGGGTAGGCAGCCCACTCTCAATGAATGGGTTGCCTTAATTCAACACACGTCAATGAAAAAGTAACAGCCCTGCATTTTTTTTTAATGCAGAGCATGCAACTCATGGTGTGTACTTTGTGCTGCACTGCAGTGTGTGCCTGTTGGCACCAATTATACTTGTGAAATAAAGGAATAACACTTAAACTAACTATTATTATGCTACTGATTCATGATATAATAACACCAGGGCAATAGGCGCTTAGTAGGGGAGGAACTAAATGCCCTCCAAACAGCCAGCATCAGATGGATTACTGACATCCACTGGTTTACATTGGAATTACAACCCTCCATCCAGGGAACCACAGTGCCAGCAGCAGGTGATCGAGCAGGTGAATGAGTAGTGATTGTCATCTGCTCTATGCACACTACACATCTCAAGATTGCGCAAGAGAGGGTGGCTATGTTCCTACATACAGTGAGACCATGAAGAACGAACGTAGCCACCATCTAACCAGAGACCAGAGTTTAGCGTCACTTTAACTTTAATATCATTCTTTATACCAAAAGGAACCAAATTTGACCCCATTTGTTTGGTAGGTTACAAAGTGAATAGGGGTCAAAGGGTGACATTATTGTTTATGCACTGTTCTCAGGGGCAGTTTAAGCTTGCCATCATAGTAAAGCTTTGTGATGGGTTTGAAGTTCTTCTGACCCAGATGCTAGCACTTGACTCATATAGCTGGGTAATATGAATTCCACTAATTTCTGTCAGCCATGACCTTGTGTCTGTGTAATGACCTTGTCTCCTCTGCCTGTTTGGGTTTGTTTGCTACTGGGTTTGACCCAATTTGTTAATTCAGTTCTGTCTGTTAACTGAATTACATTAATAACAATGAAACAGACTCTTCTCTTGCAGCATGGTTGATGTAAATGTGACAGCAGGACTGTAGAACTAAAGTGTTGTTAAAGCAACATATATAGAAGCATACTTCAGATATATCCATCTTTGCCGTGCCCTTTTCTGTACAGGCCTTCTTTCTATCTAGAGTTTTCATTATAATAACACGCCATGCATTTCCACCTTAAAGGATGGCTCCGCTACTGTACTGGGTCTCCCTTGAGCCACGCTGATGTGGACTACAGCTGAATGTGATGTGTTATTGCTCTCTGAGGCATCATCAAAGGCCTTTAGCACAATCTAATTTCTCTGCTCCTTATGCCTTGTGATTGACAGTGGTTCTATGATTCTAGCGCTGTATACTGTGCCAAAAGGGCCAATAATGTGCTCCTCACCTGAAAGTTTGGGTAAGCATCGCAAGTGGGAAACATGCAGCAGGAAAAATTAAAGCTGGCCATAGATGGATCAACATTTAGCTGGTTCAGCAGGGACTACACCTTGCTGCTCCCATTCAACAGAAGATGATCTAATGAGTGACTTCTGTCAAAGAAACTTGTTGGAACTTGTTGAAAAATATTGGCTAAATTAAAAAAAAGGATCCATCTATGGGCAACATGCAATCATATATAACTTCATGAAGCTAAAGGGAATAATCTATTTTTAAAGTGAAGGTTTAATTACTACTTTATAGAACGACTACACCTGCAACATGTTTGTACAGACTTGCACCTTGATTAATGGGCATCTGCCAAAAACAGAAATCCCTATTAATATGTGCTATATGTCCAATATGTTTGTACAGGTTTTCACCTAGATTTATTGGCATCCTTGCATGGCAACCTCCTAGCGTGGGATGCCAGGCACATTTCGTTTTTGCCACCTTTTGTAGTCAAGAGAGTGGTGATTAATTGTTTTGGTCTTATCAGGGTTTTCTGATCTGAGAGTTTGATTGCTTCCCCCTGCCTCAGGAAGAGGGTTCCAGAGCAAAAGTGGGCCCCTGGGTAAGCCCCTGGGTAAGTGTACCCAGAAGGTTGCCGAAGAGGTGAAAAATGGTTCTTTCCCTATCAAGGAGGGTTCCAGAGCCTCTAGGATTGCTGCACCCTGCAGCCTATGGACTATGTAGCTTGTATGCAGGTGCAGTCTGCTTTCTCCACTGCAGGTGGCGCTCAACCGCAGCGGCATTGCAGAGAGAGAGAGAGAGAGAGAGAAAGTCAAAGGGAACTTAGTTCTATTAGGGGTTCCTGGGTCACAGAAGTCAGGTATCTGACTGGATACTGGTGCACCATGTGACTCTAGCGGCCATCTTGGGTCAGCCAGAAACTTTTTAAAACTCCCCGTGCCAACGTGGCTCCCCCACGTGGCACGCATTTAGAATAGGGACAGATCATCTGTCTGTTTGGGACAGTGCTTAGCACCAGGGAGATGTTCCAGAGGAGTAGGGAAAGTGCAAGGACATGCCATTCTTTTGGAAGCCTCCCCACTTCACACCATCCTTCTGGAAGCCTCCCCACTTGAGTACAGACTGGCCAGGCCGCATTCCACCCTTTGTGACAGATGCTCCTGGCACACCTGAGACCTTGTGCAATTACCCATCGCTGTTACATACTGTGAGTGCTCCCAGTCCGGTTGTCTTCCTGCCAGGCTTAAGGTATGTGCAAATTCAATTACAATATTGAGTTCAGCTTCAATTACAATAATTATTTTTTTTTGCCACTGCACTATGCTACACCTCCCCACAAGCTTTTCTTTGAGGTCTCGGCTGTGGCAGAGCTGCGAGCTTGAAGCAGTCTTTTTGAGGAGCTGGCTGTGAGACTTCTCCTTATGGGATCTGGTCTGGAGAAGAATTGTCTCCCTCAATGGATTGTGTGCAGCTGTCCTGGGGATAGTAATTATCCTGAATTGTGATCCCTGATAATTGAGTGCTTTAGGAAGTAAGTGCCAGAAGCATCTATAGATTGAGGTGGCTCTTGTGGGGTCTTAGAGTATTGGCCCTATGTCCCCCATGAAATCCATGTATGTGACCCCAAAGAGGAGTGTCCTTCTATTACTGTGCATGTGTTTTGGAGTATCCCATACCCTAACCCCTTCTTCTGTGCAAAGTTCTACAAGAAAAAATATCAAAAAGACATCCCCTAGGCTGAGTTACTGGAGCTGGTGTGCATGGACCAGTGCTTGTGCTGGTGGGCAGCCTCTGTACTATTTTGGAAGAACCAGCTATTACCAGCAACCCCTATGGGGGTAGCGATACATGTGATTTGGATAATATATTGAAAGCTCTTCTACGGGGATGAACAATTCTATCTGAAAAAAGCCAAAGGGCTTTGGACTAATGGCATCTTAGCAGGTGAACATGTCCATGGGTGGGTGTTCATGCGATTGTTCAAATATTGAGACTGCCACTGCTTACTGGGGACAAGCTCAGACTCTTTGGATCCTTGTGCAAAACCCGCCTAAATGGCATATCAGAAAGATAACATTTTTACTGCTCCAATCATAAGGGACCAAGGGATCCCCATTTTGCAGCTGTACAAATACTAAGGGTGTGAATAAATTCAACTTTGGGGTGGGGAATGTCTCAGATGCTTTTGATAGGCTCACACAGTGACAGCTTCCTGGCGGGATTGCTCAGGTGGGTTCAGACTAGGATCCAAACACAATGAGCTCACCCCTACTGATGGCCTCTTCTTCTGAAATCTGGACCAGAGGTAAAGATATTTCCTTGACTTTCTTTTTTAGCATACAACTGCCAGACTCCATATTTCATTCTAGACAGGTGAACATTAAGGTGAACCCTTGCAGGGCATAGCAATGAGCCTATCTGCTTATCTTCACCTTCTTTCCCCCAATGATTCTGGTAAAAGCTTACACAGAGGACTTTCTTCCCATACCCAAAGCAGGGCCGGGCCAAGGGATACGCATAAGGGGTGGCTGCCTTGGGCAATTCAGCAGAAGGGGGGTGCAAAAAGAGCAAGACCTGCAACCTATGCTGCTGAAGTATTTCACGTTTCATGAAGGTAGGGGGGGTGTTCAGATTTCACATTGGGTGCTAAAGGACCTTGCTGTTTTGCACTTCATTGACAAAGCAGTGGTTTGCTTTAAACTTTAGGAGGTAGATAAAACATAATTTATTAGGCATGTGTCAATTAAAAATCATTATTATTGAATTTTATACAGCAACGAGTATAAGAACCTGAATTTGACTTGTTATCAGCCTCTACAGCTATCCACTGTACAGCAGAGCTGAAACTGGTAGAGGAAGAAGCAGTACACAGAAGTGACCAGGTGTCCTGCAGTACTTATACCTGTATGTCAAGAAGGATTGTATGTGATGGCACTCAGGGACCACCCACAGCTCCTTTTACGTTTGACCCTTGAGGGTGTTTGGACTTTTGGTGATACAGCTTGCTCAGACACCATAATGCCATGAGGTTCCCTGTGGTTGATGCCGATATAAACATATATGGCCAGCTATGCACAATACAGCTTCTTGTGGCACACCTAACCTGGGTGACCGCTACAGGTAGCTCAACTAGGATTTTACAGAGAAAAATGATTTTAACATTGCTGACAAGATAGAACGTTACTTTTGATTTACAAATATCTCTCCCCTGAAGGATTATCCCACACCCCCTTGTGGGATAATTGAGATTTATCATTATGTGATAATGACCTAGTGAAAAATACATCCATCATATTTTTTGATCAAACCTAATTGTACATTGATCTTGGGATGACGGTAAAGTCCCACTTACATATTGGTTGTTTAGCTACAGTTAATAGGGATGTTGGCACCCCTCTTTTAATGAATTCACTCTCCTATCATTTAGTTATAAGGCTCATTAATTCTAGGGGGTACAGAAAGAAGAAGCAATACTTACTTTATTCCTGGCTTCCTTCATCCAGTCCAGCCCTGCTGCCTCTGTAAGGTAAATACTAAATAAAATGAAAAATATAACTGTGTTTGTGCACTAAAAATATATATAAAGAACCACAGTAAGTACAAAATAACAAATATATCTGTTGCGCTAATGGCATAATTAATAATTGACTTATACAGTAATCACAAGAAAATGTGCAAGAAATTTTCATACTCTAGTGAGCAACAACAAAAAATATCAAAACAATAAAGTTCATATAGTGAAAAGCAGTCCAATCTGATTATGTGAATTAAATCCACCACCGTAATTGCTTTCAAAGAAGATCCATGTGAGTGCCACCACCGTTAGGGACAGATGTGTGCTTACCAGCACATTTTGACCCTCTATAGAAAGAGAGGAGTAAAAATACTTGTGCTCAGAATATCTGAATCATATCGCCACTCATCAACTGTATCCAATTTGATCCAGCCACCAGGCACCTGGGATCCAAGGGAGCGCTACTCCGGTTCACATTCATATAGCCACTCCGACTTCTATTATATAATCTCTCAGAGGAAGCAAAACATAATCCACATAGTGTAAAAACTTTTAAAACCAAACTTTAATAAAAAGTGTTACACTTGCATTTAACTGTAGGCTATTGTGCATTGTATTAAAATAGTCCAGCCGGCATATGAAAGATCGTTCACTTCTGATTACATAGTGACATCAGCATAGGCGCCCAGCCACCGGTTAAAGCGATTCCGTCATACTTTAAAGATACCAGACATACCATTAATCTTTTAAAAAAATCAGGACTTTAAAGAAGGTTGTTGTTTGGTGACGGTGGATGTTACCTCCTTAGATACTATTATACCCCATAAATTGGGTTTTTATGGAGTCGAGGAAATCTCCTCTACCCAGATGCCAACAGGAATTTATTATGAAGCTCCTTAAATTTGCAGCCGCCCATAACAATTTTTGGTTTGGTGGAGATTTTTTCCTTCAATGGAGAGGTGTGTCTATGGGGGGCTAAGTATGCCCCAAGACTGGCTAATTTATTCATCGCCAGTTGGGATGGGGATGTCATCTATTCCCACCGTAGGCCTGAACTGTTGCTGTGGGCCAGGTACATATGGTAGATGACGTCCTTTCCCTTTGGAATGGTTGTTGTGAATTCCTTCAGGTGTTTATGGATGCTTTAAATAAGAATGAGGTATAGAATTACATTTTGAGGCCAGTCAATCCGAAATTCATTTTTTGGATACAGCGGTACCTTGGACTATGAGCATAATTCCTTCCAGAAGAATGCTTGTAATCCAAAGCTTATATCAAAGCGAGTTTCCCCATAGAAGTCAATGGAAACTCAGATAATTCATTCTACGGTAACATCTATTGTACGCAGTACCGCATGTGACCAGAGGTGGGGGGTGCCAGAAACCATTTGTAAATGTCTCAGAGCCGCTTGGATGCACTTGGAAACACTTGGAGAGGTTCGAAAACACTCGGGAACGGAGTGTTTCCGAGTATTTCCAAGTGGCTCTGAGTGCATCCAAGTGCATCCAAGTGGCTCCAAGTGTCACCGGCACCCGCACCTCTGGCCAAATGTGGTACTACACACAGACAACGCTCGCAAACTGAGTCAGGATTTTTAAAATATAATAGCTCATATTGCGAAACGCTTGCTAACCACGTTACTTGCAATCCGAGGTATTACTGTATAAAGATATCTATAGAAGGGGGTCAATTTATCATTTCCACTTATTTCAAACCGACCAGCCAAAATTCGTTTATCTCCATGCACAGCTGTCATCATCAGTCCTGGTTAAAATCCGTGCCTCGTGGTCAATTTATGCGCATTAGGCGCAGTTACACTAAACAAGATGATTATGCCCAACAGGCAGACATTTTAGAACAAAGTTTGGTTGAAAAAGGGTACAATGCAGAGTCCCTGGGGAATGGATTAGAATCTTCTTCCAACTGAAAGATCCAAAGAACTGATGACCACATAGGATCATTTTCCTTGTTCCATTGTAGTATCTTTTTCCACTCAACATAATTCCACAAAAACATTTTTAGCTAGACATTGGCAAACTTTACAAAGTGATACAATTTGGGGTTCTGCATTGGCCCAGAGGCCTCAAATTGTGTATAAAGGAGTTCCCTCCCCTAGAAGTAAAATTGCCCTAAACATTTACAATCCTTCTATCAGACCAACTTTTTTTCATTATTTAATGGGGTATCATCAATGTAGTAAATTTTCCTTATTCCCCATTGAATGAGTGCAGATTAACAAAGATAGACTCCTTTGTATCTACTGAAACTTCAAGGAATTTCTCCATCAAATTGTTATTTACATTACAATGGGTGTGGTCGGTTTATTACAATGCCCGTGTGGCCTCCAAAATATTGGATGGACCACACAGGGATTGAATGTTTGCCAGGGTGAATACGTGAGCAATATTAAAAGAGGCTACAAAGGTCAGAGCGTGTCAAAGACACTATGTGAAGGTACACACTAGAGATATGTCAGGCACCCTTTCTTGGTATTATTAAACATATCCCTCATGAGGGGTGCCATGAAAAGGGAAATTTTGGAAATGAAAACCAAATGGATATACAATAGTCTTATTCTCAATGGTCGTATTCTCCATACAGCTTAAACATAGATTGGGATGTGAATGCATTTGACAGGTTAATTTAGTGCAGGGGTCTCCAAACTATGGCCCTCCAGTTGTTCAGGAACTACAATTCCCATAATGCCTAGTCATGTCTGTGAATGTCAGAGTTTTACAATGCCTCATGGGATGTGTAGTTCTGCAACAGCTGGAGGGCCGTAGTTTGGAGATCTAGTGGAAAGAGATCTTCATCTGTTGGTTTTTTAGTATTTATAGTTGTTTTATTGTTACGTTTAATTTTCAATTTTTATTGTATAAATAAACCAATTCCTTTTCTTGGGTTACTATATAATGTTTTTCATGGGTCCAGTTGTTCTGACTGGCTCCATATACAACTTCTGGTGTTTAGCCACCTTCTGAACCTCTAGATGGGGTGCATCGTCACGTAGTAGGATGTAGTGCCCTGGGGTTTAGTCAGGGAGCTCCTCACCAAATTCCTTGCCAGGAGTACCTACCATAATTAAATTGTTAGAGATCCATTGATTTCTCCCTAAGTCTGGCCTTGTTGTACTTTTCTCTTCTACCACTATGTGGTCGGGCACTTGGTGGTACTATGAGAAGGACAACTCAAGGTCAGGTTATGGGTATATGGGGTATCTCAGCCAATGGGCAGGGGTTTTCTTGAATCCCTTGGCCTGCTGGGAGAGCATATATATTTGGGTGGAGTCAGGTGACTGCCGCCTGGGTGGATGTGTGTCGTCTGCCCCAGGCTGCTAGGCCAGAAACTGGGCCTATCCCAGGGGCATCTGGCTGCCAGGCTGTGTGAGGGTTTATCCAGAAGTAAGAGTTCAGTGCAGGGTTGGGACTGAGGCTTGTAGTCCAGCCAAAAGTGACGGTTCTGCCGAACAGAGAACCTGTCGTGTTCAGAGGTGGAAGGGAAGCTGTCGCCACTAAGAGGCCAACCACCTTTACCAGGGATCACAGTGCGTAACTGAAACAATTACTGGATCAGCATTCTCACTGAATGGGCACAGTGGAGAATCAGGAAACTTCAGGCGGGGATAAATTCAGGGACCCAACCAGGAGAGGTGATGCTTGCAGAATAGCCTTGTGTGGCAAGCTAGGGACTGAGCCAGTCAGCAAGGATGAAGCTTGAAGGTAGGGACCGAGCAGGGAAGCATGAGTAAAGCTTGAGGGAGATACCACAGGAAAAGCCTTTAAGAGCTAATGGGATTCAGAGTTAGTGAATCAGAGGGTCCAGTGAGAGACCAAGAGCTCAAGGGGCTGAAGAACTACAAGTAGAAGTTGTAGTAAAGCTGAGAGAACTGTTATGTTTGAATTGGGAACTGTTAAGTACTGTAGCCAAAGGGGACAGCAAACCTGCACATGCAGAAGTGTCACCTTGTTGGGGCCTTTCCCTGTACAGCTGTCCTCTTATTGAAGCCTCAGAGTCTGCCTATTGAGATTGCAACTACTTAAGGGTGTCCTGGCCCCAACCCTCTTTCCCTTGCAAAATAGAAAAGGACAGTTAAAAGAAATAAAACCTCTTTGGCATGCAAGAAGTGTCTGGCGCCCAATGACTTTTACTACCTTTGCACCTACTATGCCTCACAACCCACTACATATTGAAGGATGGCAACAGTCTGTGGCCTCAAAGGTTATCATTAGACTGGAAGAGGTTAGAGATTCTGCTACAAGTAATAGGGCCAGTTGACCTTTTATTGGTGTTTACAGGTGCGCTCTGATTCAAATTGAGGCTTGGAATGCATTGAGTTGCCTACATTGTTAAGCTGGTTGTTGTGAAACTATTAAAATTAAGGTTTGGTTAAAGCACTGTATATTCAAAACGAAGCTTGGTTTGTTATGGTGTATTATAGGAACAGTGATACAGCGTGGTGCTCTGTACCATGTAAGAAGTAATTTATGACAGAACACGTCAGACGGAGCCCTATGCTGATGTCACTGCGTAATCAGAAGTGAACGATCTTTTGTTTTGTTTGCTGGCTGGACTGTTTTTATACAATGTGCAAACGTCTACAGTTTAATGTAAGTGTTAGCCCCTGTACACACGGTCGGACATTCTGCCAACCAAATCCGTTGGATTTTGTCCGACGGATTTTGTCCGCCGGATTGTGTCCGAAACTGTTGCATACACACGGTCGGACCAAGTTGTCGGAAAATCCGATCGTTCAGAACGTGATGATGTTATTTCGTTACGACGGGACTACGTTCAGGCTAGTAGCCAATAGCTTTGGTGTAGGAAATTGATCTGAGCATGCGTGGCACTTTGTCCGATCGGAATTCTCTACACATGATCAGAGTATGTCCGATCGGACCAGTTTGTCGGAAAATATTTACAACAAGTTGGAAAATTGGGTCCGACGGAATCAGTCCGATGCATACCACACACAGTCGGATTATCCGACAACACGGTCCGATAGGACACATTCCTTTTTTTTAATTAAAGTTGGGTTTTAAAAGTTGAAATAAAAAGAGTGGAGCCCTATGCTGACATCACTGCATAATGGGAATTTAACAATCTGTCATTTTTTATACCGGCAGGACTGTTTTTATACGATGCACAATTGCCTACAGTTAAATGTAAGTGTAATGCCGCGCACACACGACCGGACTTTCGTTTTTCATTTAAAAAATCAGACAGACCTAGAAACAGAACATGTTTCAAATCTGTCCGACTGATTCAATTCCTATCAGGAAAACCATTCATCTGTATGCTGGTCCGACGGACCAAATACGACGCAAGGGAAGCTATTGGCTACTGGCTATTGAACTTCCTTTTTTAGTCCCGTCTTACGTCATCACATTCAAAACGAATGGATTTTCGAATGGACTTAGTCCATTCATGTGTGGCCGTTCGTTCGGAAAGTTCGTCGTAACTCTGCCGAAAGTCCATCGGGAACACCATCGGACGTAGTCTGCCGGAAAGTCCAGTCGTGTGTACGCGGCATAACACTTTTTAATAAGGTTGAGTTTTAAAAGTTTTTACACTATGTGGAGCATGCTTTGCTTTCTCTGAGAGAATCTCTTCTGGAAGTTGAAGTGGCTATACGAGTGTGAACTGCAGTAGCGTTCCCTTGGATCCCAGGTGCCTGGTGGCTGGATTGAATTAGATAGTTGATGAGTGGCGATATAATCCAGATATTCTGGATACAAGCGTTTTTTGACCTCTCTTTGTATAAAGGATCAAAATTAGCTGGTAAGCATACATCTATCCTTAACGGTGGTGGCATGTGGATTCTTCTTTGAAAGCAATTAAGGTGGTGGATTTAGTTCACATGATAAAAGTGAACTGTTTTTCACTGAACTTTATTGTTTTGATATTTTTTGTTGCAATTTCTTGCAAATTATCTTGTGATTATAGGTCAAGTATTGATTATGCCATTAACGCAACAGATATATTTGTGTCTCTATAAGGTGCTCTCAGCCATGGTTGCATTCTTGCCTCCTCCATAGCCCTGCTTTGTATGTGATGGCGCCAAGGAACCACACACAACTCAAACCCCCGGGGAGAGGAGGACATCGGTGAAGCCCACCAGAATGGGGATCCCAGAGCTCACCCTTAAGTTTACAGATGGTTGGATGTTCAATTTCCAGCATGCCATTATGGCCTTAGGCAGAAGTCTGCTCTTCGTTTTGACAGAAAGTGTCTGTATCGGCACCTCGCATTCTAGTTAAATCTAACACATGGCACGGGGGATATATTTAATGTTGGTTTATTGAGACGTATGTCAGCTTCTATTTAGTAAATAGCACCTTATTTGATTCTTCACAGTCTACAACAGAATCCGGCTCGCCTTCAGACACCTGCAATGTTTTTCTTTTTCCCATCAAAGCTGCTTATGTTTCTTTCTGTAGACATCACACGTCCTACGTGCACAGTTCCAAACATATGAGCTGCACTATTCCAAAACTACTATTATAAAGGTCTGCAGAAAGCTGGATATGGGGCGGATGGCAAAGATGAACTCTGAGATAACCAAATATTGTCTAAATTCAAGAGTCATGTGTATTGTTTACTGGGATTTTGGTGTGCTTGGTGTGATTCCTCCAAATATGTGCAGTAATCCAACGACCAGTCACTGCCACTCTGTTGTCTTGTGCAGGGTGACTGGTC
This sequence comes from Lithobates pipiens, assembly GCF_037356315.1. NCBI lineage: Eukaryota > Metazoa > Chordata > Amphibia > Anura > Ranidae > Lithobates > Lithobates pipiens. The sequence goes on along the minus strand of NW_027507789.1, from coordinate 183,116,070 downwards.
TTGTCTCCACCCCCTCCTGTCGTTTTCTGCAGGCAGCCTATAGTGGCCTACTACAGTCGTCAAGCATGTTCCTCAATTTGGCTGTTTGGCTTCCTTTCTAGTCTTCTATCCAGTTTGCAGGAAGCATTCATGGTCACTAATAGGTGATTGTAATGGCCAACTTAAGGCATGCGCATGGCAGGGTGACAGAGTTGCTGCTATTTGTGAGAAAAGGGCTTGATGTTGTCACCCTAAACCAGAAAGTACTGCTAAAGGCAGGATCTCCAGGTAAGAAACTCTGCAACAGTTTTACAAACAAAATTGCTTATAGAGGAACTTCCCTCCTCTGAAATTGTTACCCTGAGCATCTGATGCATTTGCAGATGTGCTGAAAGGCCCTGCCAGGTCTTTGGTCTCTGTTGGTTTCTCTCCCACATGTTCAAACAACACCAACATTTGTGGTCCTGGTACCTTTGGTGTCTGCACCAGGTCCTGGAAACCTGTGGCACATCTGAGCATGTGCAGAATCATATGCTGCACATGCGCCTCACAGTAAAACTTCCTTGTTTTTCACCTAGGCAAGAATGATGTTGCGTCTCCCGCTGCCTCCACATAAGTCATCCCAAGAAGAGCATGAGGGGGGCATAACATTTTTCCTCCCTAGGTGAGAAACAAAGATTAAACAGGTTTTAAAAAATGTCGATTTTTTATCCAATTGGGGGAGAGGGAGGGGGGCGAAGACAGGATGAAGACCGTTGTTTTATTGGCTAAAGTTCTACTTTAATGCGGGGTGGGTCTTTTTTTTTTTCAGATTTGCAAGGTAAAGCCATAATGTGCTAGTATGCATCGCATACTAGTACACTATGTGAAACTTACCTGCAAACAAAGCATTCCAGCAACTTCCATCTTCACCCGTCTCCCTTCCGGGTCTGTGTGTCTGGCCAGAACCGCAATGACGTCACTCCAGTGCATGGGTGGGCGATCCGCCATTTATGGCACATGATTCTGAAGGAATGGCACAGATGAGCTTTCCTTCAGAGCGCATGCCCCGATGACGTCATAGGCTGAATATATAGTAAATATCTCCTAATTGGCGCACATTTAGGAGATATTTACAGTAGCTATTAGGCCGCGTACACACGCGCGGACTGTTTGCCCAACCTTGTTCGTCAAACAGTTTCGGCAAACAGTCCGCTCAAAATTTGCATGAGCGGACTTGCCCACACACGAGCGGACTGTTTCAACGAACTGTTTGCCAAACAGTCCGCTCAACTTTTGAAATGAACGGACTCGCCCACGTAAGGCGGAGGCAAATCCGCCCATTTCCAGCGCGTGTACAGGTAGGCGGGGCCCGCGAAGGAGACGTCGCGGGCTCCGCCGCCTGGAATGGGCTTAAAGGGGAACCCCAACGCCGAAAAAAATCGGAGTGGGGGTTCCCCCAAAGTCCACACCAAACCCTTGTCCGAGCACGCTACCCGGCCGGCCAGGAAAGGGGGGCGAGCGAGCGCGCCCCCCCTCCTGAGCCGTACCAGGCCGCGTGCCCTCAACATGGGGGGGTGCCTTGGGGAAGGGGGGGCCGCGCGGCCCCCCACCCCAAAGCACCTTGTCCCCATGTTGATGAGGACAAGGGCCTCTTCCCGACAACCCTGGCCGTTGGTTGTCGGGGTCTGCGGGCGGGGGGCTTATCGGAATCCGGGAGCCCCCTTTAAGAAGGGGGCCCCCGGATACCGGCCCCCCACCCTATGTGAATGAGTATGGGGTACAATGTACCCCTACCCATTCACCTGTGAAATAAAGTACAAAAAAAAACACAACACAGGGAAAAAATATTTTATTGCACAGCTCCGGGGGTCTTCCGTCTTCGGGGGTCTTCTCGCCGGACTCCTCCGCTATGTGTGTGTAGCTCTTTTACTAGCGGAGGAGTCCGGCTTTCTTCCTCCCCGCCGCCGGCCTCTTCTTCCGACTTCAGGGGTCTTGTCCCCCTCTTCGGTTCTTCTGCCGGGCCACCGCGCCTTCTTCTAGCTCTTTTACAGGCGGTGGCCCGGTCTTCTGTCGCTGCCGCCGCCGTCTTCCGTTCTTCTTCTTCTTCTCCAGGAGATGTTGACTCGACGATCTCTCCGGCTGCAATGCCAGGGACGCGCTGCGCTGCCACTTATATAGGGACAAGGGGCGGTGTCACATGGGTTTATGTCACATGGGTTGGTGTCATTTGGTGACCCCGCCCCCTTACGATGTCACAGTCCCGGAGGATGCTGGGACTGTCGCCATGTGACATCAACCCATGTGACCAACCCATGTGACATAAACCCATGTGACACCACCCCTTGTCCCTATATAAGTGGCAGCGCAGCGCGTCCCTGGCATTGCGGCTGGAGAGATCGTCGAGTCAACATCTCCAGGAGAAGAAGAAGAACGGAAGGCGGCGGCGGCGGCGGCGACAGAAGAACCGAAGAGGGGGACAAGACCCCCGAAGTCGGAAGAAGAGGCCGGCGGCGAGGAAGAAAGCCGGAATCCTCCGCTAGCAAAAGAGCTACAAGAAGATAGAGGAGGAGTCCGGCGAGAAGACCCCCGAAGACGGAAGACCCCCGGAGCTGTGCAATAAAGTATTTTATCTCGTGTGTTGTGGTTTTTTTTGTACTTTTATTTTACAGGTGAATGGGTAGGGGTACATTGTACCCCATACTCATTCACATAGGGTGGGGGGCCGGTATCCGGGGGCCCCCTTATTAAAGGGGGCTCCCGGATTCCGATAAGCCCCCCGCCCGCAGACCCCGACAACCAACGGCCAGGGTTGTCGGGAAGAGGCCCTTGTCCTCATCAACACGGGGACAAGGTGCTTTGGGGTACCCCCCATGTTGAGGGCACGCGGCCTGGTACGGCTCAGGAGGGGGGGCGCTCGCTCGCCCCCCCCTTTCCTGGCCGGCTGGGTAGCGTGCTCGGACAAGGGTCTGTTGTGGACTTGGGGGGGACCCCACGCCGATTTTTTTCGGCGTTGGGGTTCCCCTTTAAGTCCATACCAGGCGGCGGGGCCAGCGACGTCTCCTTCGCGGGCCCCGCCTACCTGGAGACGCGCTCGAAATGAGTGGACTTTCCTCCGCGTGTGTGGCGAGTCCGTTCATTTCAAAAGTAGGGTGGATAGTACAGCGGACTTAGTACGCCGTATTAGTCCGCCCAAAAAGTGCCGTGTGTGGGCAAGTAGCCCGTTCGGAAAGTCCGACGGACAGTCTGGCGGGAAGTCCGCCAGACTAAGTACGTCGGACAGACGGCTACGTGTGTACGCGGCTTTAGATTTACTTTGAGTTGACCTTTTGTTTCATTAGATCTTTAACGAATTACCGAATCATGTCAAATTCCTTGGTTATATCCGCTATAATTCCTTTCGTATTAGTTGAAATTCGTTATTTTTTTTATTCGGACATTCGGATGCATCCGTATGTTCGAAAGATTCAAGATTCAGCCGAATTTCGATTTGTTGCAAAACTAATTGCACAAGCCTAGTAGCTATAGGTAAGCCTTATTATAGGCTTACCAATAGCCCCCAACTGTCCCTGATTTCGAGGAACTGTCCCTGATTTGGAACCTATGTCTCTCTTTCCTACTCATTTGTCCCTCATTTTGGTCTGATCTATATAGTTGTATATAAAATGCACTATTTATCTTTCAAAAAGTGTTTCCCAGTGATAAACTTTTCATCCAACTTCAAAGTTGCTGCATTTGTACATTTTAAAAGCGAATATAAAGGTATAGTATAGGTAAAAAAAAAGTCCATGTGGATTGAATTTTTGGGTTAATTCTCCTTTAAGAGGAGACTGTGACCACTCCTAGGGTCTGGTAGATGGAATCGGGGGGGGGGGGGGGGGGGGGGGGGCAGTCAGAATAATCAGTCAGAATAATCTCCTCTTCCCTAGACCCTAGACCTAGAAGATCTGTGACATGGACATTGGGACAGGTCAGTATTATCCATTTTCTTTAGGTTTATTTCACACCTATGGTGCTTTTTGAAGAAACGCACTACAGTTCAAAAAAGTATAAAAAATGCAAATCGCGCAAAGATTGCAGTAAAATCACATGTGCAAAAACGCACAGCAAAAAGCACTGCAGAAATGACCAAAAGCAAACTGCATAGGTGTGAACCAGGCCTTACAGGTAGCACTTTTTTCCCCTGTACTCCAGCCTCCCCTTCAGTCCCGTGCAACCTCCTCTCCTGTGCTGAAATAGCTTGCTCTGATTTCACTGCACACTGTGAGGGTCTCATAGTTTGCTATAGAAGCTGTGGCAAGTCAGAGAAAAACTGTCTCATTTTCTGGCTGGAGGACATCAAGGTAGGTGCTAAGAAGGGTTAATGTGTTTTTCTCTGTGTTCCTGTTTTTCTTGTCTGTGCTCATGTCTAAGGCCTCTTTCACGGCCGATCCGTTAAGGTCCGCCTGTCAGTTTTTCAGGCGGACCTGAACGGATGCTCCATAAAGATCTATGAAGCGTTGAATGTCAGTGGTGACATGTCTGCTGACACCCGACCCACTCCAATCTGAAAAAGTGTGATGGAAGAAAAACCTACTTTTCCATCCATCTGCGGATTGGATCGGGTGACGACGGACTCTGCGGTCCGTCGTCATCCGATTTCCCATAGGGGAGAACGGCACTCTGACAGGTCTGTCCCGTGTGCAGTGTGCAGAGATGGACCTGTCCTCTTCCTGCTCAGCGGGGATCCACAGAGTGATCCCCGCTGAGCAAGCGGATGTCCACGGGGCAGATCATCACGAATCCGTCCCGTGGGAAAGAGCCCTAAATGAGACAGCCAGGTCAAACTGCTACTTTGTAGATGTCAAGAAAACCTGCTCAAACTCATGCTCAAGCCCATGTTCCAGCCCACGCTCAAAGGAATGCGCATGCACACAGGATGGTCCATAGAACTGTGCATAGAATTTGGACCTAGTGCGCACCCACACAAGTGCGTGCGCATTTGCGAGCACATTTGCAGCCAGCGTTCTATTTACAGCTATACGGGTCTCTGGATTATTGCTGAGTGGTTGTCAACTCCTTCTGCCTGTGACTTTATCCTGTGAATTTCTGTATCCAGACCCGGCATGTTGACTTTGCTTGTTCCTGAACTCCTGTTGCTGACTCTGGCTTGTGACTTACCTTGCCTTCTGCCTGCTATTCCAGTACCTCCTCTGTCCACTTGATATTGACCTTCTGGCTTTGACTCTGCTCCTGGTTCCTGATTCAGCACTCCTGACGCCCGAGTGTTGCTGACTACATTCTGTCTGAACACGTATTCGAGATCCTGCATCTGCTAGCTACCAGCCTGCCTACAGCACTGTCTTCACCTTTGCTTTTGCCAGATCTCCTGACTCGGATATTTTACAGGCACCCATGCCACTCTGTGCCTTGTTATGCACTGTCATCATCCCCAGGACAAGAAGTGTAACGGAAGCCCTCTCGTCAAAACTGCCTTAACCAGGTACATGACAGTAGATGTGTGGTGAATCTGAGGAATTGATTGGCTAGATTTGCCCACCAATTTTCCGGAGACCTCTGCCTGGGAAACACTGCCAAGATGTAGGGTGGTATGTTGCTGAACTGTGCCCCCAGTTTAGGGGGGGGGGCAGTCAGGTTTCCCTGAGGGGCTGGGAACCTGAGGACTCTGATCAAATATTCAATTACCAGCTATGAACTTACTGCCTTTAAGGATCAGTGCCAATCTTGGACTCTAATGCCACGTACACACGACCGGTTTTCCCATCGGAATAAACTGTGAAGGTTTTTCCGACAGAGTTCCTCTGTATTGCGTACACATGATCACACCAAAGTCCGATCATCAAGAATGCGGTGACGTACAGCACGTATGACGGGACTAGAAAAAGGAAGTTTAATACCCAGTGCGCCACCCTTTGGGCTCCTTCTGCTAATCTCGTGTTAGTAGAAGTTTGGTGAGAGACGATTTGCGCTTTTCAGGCTCCCGCTTTTTCAGATCGTTTTACTGCTGTTCAGTTTGTGCTTGTGGGTTCGTATCTGGGTTTCAGTGCGTGTAGTCAGTTCGTATCTGTTTTTCAGTGCGTTCTGGTCTGCTCGTTGCTGATTTTCAGCTCGCTCTTCACAGGCCTTGCTGTTCTTCAGTGTGTTCTGTTAAGTTCGTTCTGACCAGCCAACCATTTTGAAACCATGGTGTGGGTATATACTCGTTGTAGAGTTCGTGCTGTGTGGGGGCTTGGTGTTGGGATTCATACTTTGACCCAGGCCCAATCCATGAACAGGGCAAGGAGGAGTTCATGGACCAAGAATTAGTTATCCCAGCGTGACCATTTCTCACAAATGCCTTTGCTTCATGAGATCCAGGAGAATAATCCTAATGATTTCAGGAATTATCTCAGGATGACGGACCCCGTTTTTCACCATCTGTTGGCCTTGCTGACCCTTTATATCAGCAGGCAGGATACCTGCATGAGGGAAGCCATCACTTCGAAGCAGAGGCTAGTCCCCACTTTGCAGTACTTGGCGACTGAGAGAAGCCTGCAGGACCTCAAGTTCTCAACAGGCATCTCCCCCAGGCTCTGGGGATCATTATTCCAGAGACCTGTTCTGCCATCATTCAGGTCCTGCAGAAGGACAATATTAAGGTAAGTTTTCACCTTTAACATCACATTATATGTATTTAATGTTTACTAATGTATTGTATTTATTTCACCATTCCCTAATTACCATGATTGGAATATGCCGTGAATGTCCCCTTTATCCTCATGCATGCTGTAAGCTTTTAATGCTCCTATCCTGGGTCCATAAACACCTATACCCTAGTCCATTAACAATGTATATTGTCAGCTCCATTTTACTGCGTTCCCCGAAACACCCCCTAAAATGTGTCCAAATGTTATGTGTGTCCTTAAATTAATTTATAACCCTCTCCCCACCCCCTAAAATGTGTCCAAATGATATGTGTGTTCTTAAATTCAGGCAGAGTACAGGAGGCTTCTTTTTTTTTTCCCAAAGTCACCTCAGACCCCCCCCCCCCCCATATCATTTTATCAATGGGCCATCAGATGGGGTGAGGAATCTGATAAGTGGGCCTTATATTTTTGTCTTTAAATACTCCTTAAAATAAATGTTATGTGCAAAAGTACTTATATTTTTTTTTCTTGTTTGACTCCACAGTTTCCTTCAACGCCACAGGAATGGCAGACTGTGGCCTCCCATTTTGCTGACTGTTGGGACTTTCCCAACTGTGGAGGAGCTACAGATGGGAAGCATGTCCACATTGTGCCACCGCTCCATTCGGGGTCTTACTATTATAACTATAAGGGGTTTAATAGTGTAGTGTTAATGGCAGTGGTGTCGGCACACTGAGTTCTTCTATGTGGATGTGGGGAAGAGCCGCCGGATGTCAGATGGAGGCGTCTTTGCCCAGACAGAGTTTTACCAGTGTCTCCAGACTGGTGGCCTGGCATTGCCACCTGATGCGGATAACGTGGACGGACTCCCCTTCATCTTTATTGCAGATGAAGCCTTTTGTCTAGGCGAGCACCTGATGAGGCCATTCCCCCAAAGAACCTTCACCCCGGAGAGGAGGGTTTTTAACTACCGGCTGGCCAGAGTGAGAAGAGTTGTTGAGAATACCTTTGGGATAATGGCCAGCGGCTTCCGCCTGTTTCTGACAGAAATCCATATGGCGGACTACAAAATTAACCATATCACTGGCCGTACTGGCTTGCCCCCCCCAAAACGCCGTGAAGTTAGGGAGAAGTATGTTAATTATTTTACAGGTAGGGGGGCCATTGCAATGCCAGACAATGTCAAATTTTTATTAATAAAAAAAAAATGATCAGATAAAATCTTGAAATTTCTTTATGGCTTGCTTTTCTTTTTGGCTGTCTCCTAGGTTCTCCTAGTGCACTTGTAGTGTCAAGTGGATTTTCCTTTAGTAAATAAGCCCCATTGTCACTGTAAACACAAAATTACTTACAAAATTAGTATTGAGCATTGAAAGAAGAAGCCATACATTGTTGTTTCTCAAAATTTTTACTCTGTGCAAATTTACATGTGCATTTAGAATTTGTTTTTGAAAAAAATATTTTTTTTTCCTCAATGTTTTTTTTTTTTTTTTTTACAAACAGGCATGTTTTAAAACATAAAATACACAACTCTGGAACTTAAAAAGATCAACATATAAAAACTGAAAGCAATATCAGACATTATAGTGTCAAAAATGTCTTGATATTGCCTTCATCAGATGGGGTGATGTCACCCCTGTAAAAGCCAAATTTTAAAGATGCACACAAATTGAAAGTCCAAATGGGTGATGTCAACATGTGCTATCTCCCATCATGGGGGATCAATGGATGTGTTTTGCGGGTGAAACCCCTTCCTCTCACCTACTAGAGTTATGAGGAAGGGGGTGCACCCACAAAACGTGCACATTGAGATCCCCTGATGGCAGATAGCACATGTTGACACACCGTGTGCATCTTCAAAATTTGGCTTTTAAAATGTCAAAAAAACAATTTGTTTGAGTCCAACAAATGGGAAAATGGATGTGATTTTCAATGCATTTATATTCTCCCCAACACATCTATCATGTTCTTCATTTGCTGTTCCATAACATTCAGTTTATTTTGAATAATGTCGATTTCCCCATTCCACATCATGATGTCGTGAATGAGCCTTTGGGCGCTGGCACTAGTGAAAGGTTCAGCTTCCTGTTCCACAACCAGCACATCACCTAAAAATTGGTTAAAAAACATGTATTAGAAATATGCAGGCATACAAAGATTACTTGAATCTGGGGTGTCAGACACTCACCTGTTTGGGTGACCATCTCGCCCACTTCCTCCACCTCTCCTTCCTCCCGATCCTCGGGGGGGGGGGGGGGGCTTGGGCTGATTTTCTATTCTTGGTGATGTGGGGGGTCCCTGGGGTCCTCTGAGTGGTGTCCTCCGAGTCTTTTCTCCCCTATGAGAATGAATCAGAAGGTATTCTTTGCACACAGATGTTTGAGTCCAGAAATAGGAATATGAAACATTGCTTGGAAGTGGTGTACAATTGTCTGTTTAGGCAGAGTTCCAAGATGAAGACATGATATATTCCCTTTTAACCAAACTGGAATACTTACCTTATTTGGACAAGTTTCACAGATGGAGACACCCCAAGTATCCACTGGAGCATCTGTGTGGGTCACCCTAAAAAATGTGCTCTACTTACTTACTTTTTTGAAGCACTTTCTTTATCCTTCTGTACTGATCCGGCTCCCTTAATTTTAGGTCCGACCAGCGTTTTCTTAAGTGTTCCTTTGATTGGCGTATGCCAAATTAGTGACGCAGACTCTTCACTTTCATCATGATTTTGGCCTTACGCAGATTGGGGTTTGGGTACGGCCCATTCTTAGCATCATAGTCAGCCCTCCTCAATATGTGGACCATCTCCACCATCTCCTCAAAGGACATATTGGTGGCCTTAAACCTCCTCCTGGATCGGGATGTTTCGGCCTCTGGGCTTTCTTCCTCATTACAACTATTAGTAGTCACCTGGTGTGTCTCTACCATGTTCCTCTCCCATTGCGATGAAAGAGACGGGGTGGGGAATCTTCGAGAAAGAACATCAGGGGCAGGCGACGCGGGCAGAGCTTCACGCATGCGCAGTCTATATCAATCTAACACGCATTTGTTGTACGTCTGATCTGTGTATGGATAAAGGACGAATGGAAGTGGCGAGCGTCCTAAACGAAGGTAAAACTTAAACTTGGCCCATCACAGTGGCCTATACTGCTTTAAGACTCAGGCCTATATTGAGAGTTTAGGCTGACATTGGTGTTTTTGTTTTGTGTATTGTATTACAGCAAAGATTAATCACTTTAAGGACCCAGAATTTATGGCCAGTTTCATAGACAGATACAGGGAGATCGGTAATTTATGGGAGGTGAAATACAGCTTATATTATAATAAACAAGCTAGAAACTTCTGGAATTTGTGAAGACTCGGGTCCCGAATGCAAACATGAAGTTTTTGGAAAATAAAATTGGGATCTTGAGGAACATGTATAAGAAGGAGCATAATAAGATCCAGAAATCACTCCGATCAGGAGCATCAACAGAGAATGTTTATGTCCCCAGGCTGTGGTACTTCAACAAACTGCGGTTTCTGGACGACCAGACTGAAGCCAGGGAATCTCTTTCGACCCTTCCCTGCAGCCTTCCCTCCACCGTTCCCTCAACCCCAGCAGAGGCTGAAAAAGAACAACCTGGGCCTTCCATCCTGGAAGAAGAGGATGCGCCCAGTTGGAATCAGGTATATTCTTTTTTAGACATATTTATTTATACAAAAAATTATTCAACATTCAATTTGCAAGTCATGAGCTGAAAAATGTGTGTGATTGATGAAGCAAAAACTACAATTATGTCCCTTTTTTATACACAGCATGAGCTCAGACAGGAGGAGGGTCTAGAAAGCATCAGGCAGGAGGAGGCCGTGCCCAGTGGCAGCCAGGAGGAGGCCGTGCCCAGGGGCAGCCAGGAGGAGGCCATGCCCAGTGGCAGCCAGGAGGTGGCTGAGCCCAGTAGGAGCCTCACCCAATCCTAGGTGCCCCCCCTCTGCCTTACCACCAAAAGGCCCAGGAAGGGGACAATGACGGACAAGGCAGCACTGGGCCTCATTAGGGAAGCCAGTGATTTCCTCAGGAGCCCCCCCCCCCCATGCTGAAGAGGCCTATGGCTGCTATCTAGCCACCAGGTTGCTGGTATTGGAGAAGGGCCAACGCCTCCTCTGTGAGGGAATTTTTTATGATGCCCTTCAGAAGGGGTTGAGGGGCCAGCTGACTGAGAACAGCCACATATATGAGCAAGCCCATCCTCCTCCTCCTCCTCCTCCTGCCACAAGTCCACCACCAGAGACACAGCCTCCAAGGAAGGCTGCAGGGAAGCGTGGAGGGAAGTCTGCAGGGAGGACAAGAAAGAGATGGCCTGGTTTCAGTCTGGTCTTACAGAAGAAGCAGGCAGTTGTCTTACCAATATGTACTATGTACCATATGTCATCTGCTGCTTGTCCTGATCTCTGGGATTCCTGGACCAGATTGTATTCCCTATTATATGGACTCCTCAAGCTTACAATTTTCTTTCCACAGACTTGATGTCTACCCTGGGGGCCAAAAGGCTTTGCAAACTCCAAAAGTTTCTCCAGCGTTGACTTCCTCTTTATTAGTTACCTAAAGTAAATAGATATTTTATAAATTAAAAGATCAGAGAATTAGCAGCGTCAGGAATGTGCTAGCTCCAATACGAACGCTAGTTTTACCACACCGATCGCTTCCATCTCATACTTGCTTCAGAGTGTGCGCCGTTTTTTGTCCGTCGGAACAGCATACAGATGATTGGTTTTCCTGATAGGAATTGGTTCCGTTGGAAATATTTAGAACATGTTCTATTTCTAGGTCCGTCAGAATTTTTCGAAAAAAAATAAAAGTCCGATGAGTCATACACACTATCGGAATATACGATGAAAAGCTTCCGTCTGACTTTTTCTGTTGGACATTCCGCTCGTGTGTACGTGGCATAAGGACACTTGCTACCTCTGTGGATTATTTGTTTTAATGGATAGTTGCCTTTAAAGGACTATGGACTTGCTGCTATTCAGGTATGATTACACTATGGGCACTAGGGAACCTTTGTACAGGAATGCATGTGAAGCAATTACAAGAAGAATTGTTCCTGTATGTTTGCATATCTTCAGTAAAGACTGTTTGTGTTCTTTTAAATGCCTGGTCTGAAGTGGTGCTGGGCTTGTAACAAAGGGATGTAGGTTAGAAGAGGTAACATATATTTTAATCCAGCATGTAGTTTGTTGTCTAGTGTAGGCTAATATGCCATTGCTTGGGTCATTACTTAAGTCAACCAACCAGCCAGGGAATGGGTTATTTGGCATAGGGTGACAGGTGACGTTAATTCTGGTAGAGAAGGGGGATAAGTGCTTGGCACCTTCACTTGAGGCTGGTTTCTCACATACTGGGACAGGACCTGCGGAACAGCGTACCGAGGGACCTAGACTGGAAGTCATGGGAGAGTTATGTTATATACAGTGGGGGCCCCTGAGTGAGAGAGAGCAACCACCTAGCTACATAATGAGGTTTATTTCCAGTATCCATTGGTAACTGTGGACATGTCACTGGGAGGGAGGTGACAGGTATTTCTGGGTTGGTGGATGCCAGTACAGGCTCTGCAGCTCCGGTTCCCAAATACTGCACCCCTGGGAGTTGGTGTTCTCCAACTGTATTGGTGTCTAGAGTCCTTGGTGTTAACAGTATAGCCAGTTAGCCATGGGTTGCTAGAGGGTTAACTATGTTCATTGCGGCTCGCTTCTAAGTCTGCAGTTGTGCCTTAATGCTGATTTGGCATGACTGCAAACGCCTGCCTAGAACCTAGGGCAGCAATGGTGAACCTATAGCACCCATGCCATGGCTGGCACCCAGAGCCCTCTCTGTGGGCACGCAAGCTAAGTCGCCGGATCCAGAGCCAGCACTTCCATAAGGGGGCTTAATCAGCTACCTTATGGCGCCAGCGCTGCAGGATACAAGTGGTGAAAATCCGCCAGGCAGACTCTTGCACTGGCATTGCAAGCACGGAGGAACTGGCTTCCTTCCTCTCATCAGTGCAATCGGGTGGTGGAGCGGGCGATGTGTGTAAATCCCTCCCCTGCATTCACCAGGGGCACCAGGGAATTGGGCGCTGAAGCATGAGCATGTGGAGGACTGTGGACTGTGCACACTGGTAGGACACTGCTATGGGAGGGAAGCCAGAGGTCACTGCTATAGGAGAAAGGGAGGGTAGCAGAGGACACTACTGTGTGCGTGTGTGTGTGTGGGAGATGATGTGAAGGGGGCAGAGAACACTGCTATGGGCAGGGCCACCACCCCAAATTCCTGCATTCTGAGCACAACGTGCTCTTGAACTCTGCATTCTGAGGACAACACACTGCTGATCCCTGCATTCTGAGTGTAATGAACTCCTGATCCCTGCATTCTGAGCATACCACACTCCTAATCCCTGCATTCTGAGTGTAATGAACTCCTGATCCCTGCTTTCTGAGTGTAGAGAACTCCTGATCCCTGCTTTCTGAGTATAACACACTCCTGATCCCTGCATTCTGAGTGTAATGCACTCCTGATCCCTGCATTCTGAGCGTAACACACCCCTGATCTCTGCATTCTGATTGTAACGCACTCCTGATCCCTGCATTCTGAGTGTAGCAAACTCCTGATCCCTGCATTTTGAGCATAACGCACTCCTATAATTTGGTTTTGTGTTGCAGTTTGGACACTCAGACTCAAAAAGGTTCACCATCACTGACCTAGGCAATTAACAAGTGTCGCTCTCAGTGTCCCCCACTAGGGAACCTACGCCCCACCCAAGACGTCCTGCATCTTCTAGCACTTTCCTCCCCAGTTTGACTGTCCCATTCATTGGAATTCAGTTATTTCATTCATGCAGGCTCAAATGCAGTCTACCTAGGAACACTTGTGTTTCCAGACTGTCTTTGGACCCATGAAAGCATTTTGCCATTTCGTAACTCCTCCCGGAAACCAACCTAGTGCTTGCACTAGGAGCACCAAGGCAGGGTGGTTTTCAGGTAGCTATGCCCCCTCGCACCAGCCATTATCTGCCTGTGTTGCATAGAGAAGCACAGAAACTCAGCGATGATACTACTGAGTCTAAAATAAGGCATGTAAATGAAACCAAAAGCTTTTTTTTTTAATTTTGGATCAGCATATTGATGAGTGGGAGGAAGAACCAGGAAAGGCAAAATCTAAGCAGATTCCACTAAAGCTTTACTGTTTCATCTAGCACAGAGTCACCTTAAGGGTAAGTCTGCACAGTTATGATATGATAAGATTGAATATTCAAATATTGGTATAAGCCCAATTGTGGTTGCTTTTTTAATATAATACCCATGCAAAAGGATCGTTTGTCCCTAAAAATTCCAGGTGAACCGAGACGGGGACAGAAATGAGATAGGAGAAGGAAGGAGGCACCTAAGAGGGATGAGGGAAGGCATTGGAAAGAAGAGAAGGTGTTTTTTTAAGGGACGGAAAACATCAGACGGCTGAAAGTAGGGATGAGAAAGAAGAAAGAGCAGGAGGGGGAGAGCCGTAGACAAGGAGGAATATTCTGTCACACAAGAGAATGACGAAGCTTTGCCAAGACAAGCTAATCAGAAGCGACATTTGAAGAGGTGGATTTGTCCCAGCAGCTGCCAGCCTGTTTATGTGGAGCAGATGTATTCATTTTATGCAATAGAGAATGGAGCCAAGGACCCCCACCCCCCTTCATCACGTGCACGTGGGGGGTCAACCGGCAAGCAGCTTGTTGGAAGGTAGAATTCATTCTGGAATAATCACAGAGAAAGGATAGGAAAGTGGTTGCTGGGATGAGGGTGTGAAAGAGGTGTGGGGAGCCCGGGAACAGCTGCAAGGAGAGAATACATAGAAACTAAAGAGGGGGGGGGGGGACGGCAAGGTGTAGGAATGGTGGAACTTACTCACAAGTCTTTACAACAAGAGTCTTCTCTGGATCAGGGTTATTCTGTTAATGTTCATTAATTTTGATGTTGTTAAAAAAATAAACATTTACAGCATTTACTGTACATACACTGGCCTTGCTTAATCTTTTTAACATAAAATAACTTTCTGGTCTCATGGAAGGCCTGCCAATAAATACTATAACTGCAGCTCACAGTACATTATTGTGGTGATCAGTAGGAAGAATGCTTCCCACATTGGTGTGAGTGCGAAGAATGTCCCCTACATTGGTGGTCAGTAGGAAGAATGCTTCCCACATTGGTGTGAGTGCGAAGAATGTCCCCTACATTGGTGGTCAGTAGGAAGAATGCTCCTTATATTGGTGGTCAGTGGGAAGAATGTCCCTTACATTAGTGGTCAGTAGGAAGAATGCTCCTTATATTGGTGGGAACAATGTCCCTTACATTGGTGGTCAGTAGGAAAAATGCTCCTTATATTGGTGGCCTGTAGGAAGAATGCTCCTAATATTGGTGGTCAGTAAGAAGAATGCGCCTTACATTGATGATCAGTGGGAAGAATGCTCCTTACATTGGTGACCAGTGAGAACAAGGCCCCTTACATGGGCGTAACATAAGGAGTTGCAGGGGTCACAATCGCAACCCCGCCCCTAGCTCCAGGGGGCCCCTGCAGCCTCCCTGTCATATTATCATATCCTCCACAAAGTCCAGCTCCGATCTGCCCTAGGGCCCCACAGCCACGCTCCAGTACTGGGCTTCCACTTTGCCTTCCACAGTCCACACCCCTCTGTTCTTATTGGCTGGGGAGAAGCTGTAAGCCATTTCCTGAATGGAGAAGAGCACGGGGTGAGAACAGCCCAGGATGGGGAAGTGTCTGTGCTGTGTGCTGGCAATATGGAATGGTAACCGAGCTCAGCGAGTTAAGAGGAGGAGAGTGCCATCCTGTAGCCACGATGGGACCAATGTCAATGGTGAGGTAGGACACCGCTCAGTGTCTTCTAGTCACTATCTGGGTTTCTCTGATCCCTGTCCTCTGATTCTCCAGGGGTGATCCCTGTCCTGATTCTCCAGGAGTGATCCCTGTCCTCTAATGTAAGGAGGAACTCTGGGAACTCAAAACTCTTAAGCCACTTTGAGAATCTTGGCGTGCGGTGGGTGTATCTGCACACGCAGTGGAAGTGGTGGGTGGTAGTGGGGGGGGGGGGGCCAGGTCAACTTTTGCATTGGGGCCCACAAGCTTCAAGCTACGTCTCCGACCCCTTACATGGTGATCATTGAGAAGAATGTCCCTTGCATTGTGGACCAGTGGGAAGAATGCCCTTACATTGGAGGTCAGTGGGAAGAATGTCCCTTACATTGGAGGTCAGTGGGAAGAATGTTTCTTACGTTCAGTATGGTCAGTTGAAGGAATGCCCCCCTTACAGATAAGGTAGCTACTAAGACAATTGGTGTCAGTGACTACATATCTGAGAGTAGAAAATTGCTCAAGGAACATCTGGCAACATCTGGTTGAGAAATGCTGTTTCAAAAATATTTAAAGCATTTTTGAATTTCAGAGGCAGAAAGAGAAAGAGCTGTGGGACTGAGCAGCTGCACAAGGGCCCACTGGAACTTTTTGCTGGATGCACATCACTTGAGGGCTGGGATCTGCTCCTGCTTTCACATGGACCTGGACAACTGCTCACTTATCAGGCAGGTGATGCCCTTATCATGATCCTAGATTGCAGCCTCTGTCTTTACACAGTGAATGTGTTTCTGCTTGGGTAGTAGATGAATGGGAGACCCAGAAGCCAGAACATACTTTGCAAGGCTCTAATATTCAAATACCGACTTCAAGTTGCAATTTGCCTAACTCCTTCTTGTCCCATGTGGCTTGGTATTGGTCAGTTCAGTTGAAATACAGACAAATCTAAATTAAACAAATGGTTACCTACAGAGTAAGCTCCACAGAACTTGTAGCAATGAATTGTAAGTTTGGAGCACTGTGCAATCATGAGAGATTTATCGCCACTACATGCTACTGTGCTGCTTACTACCAATGGCATAACTACAGATCATCGGGCCCCATAGCTACATTTTGATGGCCTTCCTCCAGCCACCTCTTTACTGTGACTGATCTTAACATAAAGTATGTCTAAATCAAACACAAATAGCAGGAGAGCTGTCAGTTTAGGAGGTACGTTACTAGGTACCAGTGCTGTGGACAGAAGTTGCCAGGAAGGATGGAGGGGCATCAACACAGGGAAATAACATTTTACATGAATTTTCCAGCTATTCACTCTTCCATGGGGACTGGTCAGGTATGACACCTGCATACCTAAACTGGTCCAGGGTGTACCACTGTAAATATGCAAAAATAATCGATACCTGCAATTCAGCTTTAACCACTTGCCTACCAGGCACTTACACCCACTTCCTGCCCAGACCATTTTTCAGCTTTCAGCGCTACCGCACTTTAAATGACAATTGCACGGTCATGCTACACTGTACCCAAACAACTTTTTTATATTTTTTTCCACACAAATAGAGCTTTCTTTTGGTGGTATTTATTCACTGCTAGGTTTTTTATTTTTTACAATAAAAAAAAAAACATTTTGTTTTGTTAGAAAGAAGATCAAAGACTTAATTTTGTATTGCAAGACATTGCACCTTTATTAAAGTAGGGGGAGCTCCCTTGTAGTTGTGTTGCACCAGATTGATCATTCTCATTTCTGTATTCACTAGAGTGTGCTGGAAGTGGGAAGGTGCCCAGAGTAAGGATTAGTCACTCTGAGAACTAGTCCCAATTGGAGTCACATACTTAGAGGTTACCTAAGACAACTGTATAGATACAATTTGCTGTGTATACCTACTGTACTGTTACATTATGTTTATGTCACAGTGCAAATGTTATAACTATCATTTTACATTTCTCAATACAAGTTCCAGTAAAAATACGTTTCTGGTTAAGTACTTTGGTGTGGAGTGTTGTTCCTTTTTCAGCAGCAGGTAGAGCCACCGGATACCCAGGTAATAACAAAGGTATATTATATTGCATATTTTGGGGTTATCCTTCACCATTAGTTCCACACCAACATTGCACCACAGCTGTGTCAAGGGGACTGAGCCAAGTCAGTGGGGGTTCACTAGCAACGTACAGGCCCAAACAAATTCAGCAATTCCTTCGGGGGTCAGTGCTGCATTACTGTTTGGGCAGTACTGTTTTATCTTGTTGTCGAGAGGACACTGAAATTCTATAAATGCCAGATCTTTGAATACAATCTCCCAGATGAATACAATGTTCATTTTTTAAGACTACTTAATTTATAGAGGAATGCCATGGCACAGGCTTATCCCCTTTGGCCAATCACCTTTGGAGGTGTTATCTCACATGCTGGGAGAAGAGGCTTTGCTTTCTAAGGCAGGTTACATGGACCAGATGGTTCTGATGGCTGGGCCATATTTCTTACGTCAACATATCAGCACATCGGAACCAGTCAACACTGGCTGTCATGAACAGACCCCCATATTACTGTTTTGCTGGTCCCTGGGTGGTCTTGAACAACCAGCACATACTAATTTGCATCTGCACGCAGCTCACCTAGCGCACAATCAGAAGTGATCAGTTTAATTTCCCTGTGAATAATGATTTGAATTTTATTACAGATGAAACAGATTTCCTCTGATCTTAAGAATATAACAATAAATATACAATGGAGACAGTTAAGATTTTCAGTGCTAAGATTATCTGATTAGTGACAACTAGAGTAAAATTTGTTTTTTTTGTGTACTTACAGTGTGTTTAATAGCTCGTTTAGGTCTAGGGCAGTGGTCTCCATACTGTGGCAGGGGGCCGGATATGGCCCTTTGCTTGCTTTTATCTGGTTGTTGGTGCACTATTCCTCCAACTGACACCAATGATGGGACACCATTCCTCCCACTGACACCATCGATGAGGCACTGTTTCTCCAACTGACACCAATGATGGGGCACTATTCCTCGCACTGACACCATCAATTGGGGCCCTATCCCTCCAACTGAAATCCATGATGGGGCACTGTCCCTCCCTTTAAAATCAATGATGGCACATAATTTACAGACACTGACCCCAGGGATGTTTCTACTCCCACTGGCCACAGTCCGGGCCCCATAAAGCCTGAAGGACAGTAAACTGGCTTTTTGTTTAATACGTTTGGAGATCCCTGGTCTAGGGAAACAAAAAAGATTTCCTTACCCGATTTTATGGTCTTTCCCATTGCTAGTCCAGTCCTTACAGTCTCTTCTCTCTATGTTCTAATGGTCTAGGATATTAACTTCATTAAGACCAAAGTGGGGTCTATAGACCTGCATTGGATGTATTGACACTGAGGGACAGACCAACACTAGAGCGTTGAGGAGTCCCATCTGCCAGGAGAGCAGAAGATCAGGTAAGAGCCCCACTGCAAGGGATATTTAAATTTTTTTCCTGAGATGGGCTTTAATAAAACAATGATGAATATGTGTTATCTTCACATCGACAACACATTTTCTATGTTTAAATTGCCCCAACAGCCCCCCTAATGGAGCTCCCTTCCATCCTCAGGCCCCATAGCAGCTAGACATGGGCGCCGTCAATAAATTCGTTTAATTCTGTTCCGTTTCGATTCGTATTAAAATTACTTCGTACTTCGTATTTCGTGTCCGAAATTCCGTTTCGTTTCGTAGGAAATACGAATTGTCGTTAGGTTCGTTAACGTGTACGAATGTTCTTTACAATGAATTTAAAGGCAAAAATATACCTCAATATGACAGTCGATTCTGATGGAAGTTTGGTTTTTATCCGAAATACGAAATTCTGTTGAAGAATTTCCTATCCGAAATACGAAGTTTCATTAGATGAGAAAGAGAGAAGCGGATTGTCTGCCATTGTAGTGTCATATTTTGCTCCCCATCATAGAATGCCCTGGAAGTGACGTTGCGGCCAGAAATTTTGCACTGCGCGTGCGCGATGCGTTCCAAATGCTTGCACCATGCGTTCCAGAGGATTTCCGACAATGTAGTTCAGTGAAACCATCAGATAATGTCACGGGAGTGAGGGGAGGTAATCGTGACATTAACTTTAGACAGAGCAGAGAGCGGCGGAGAGAGAGCGGGTAACTGTGGCTCAGGGAGGGGATTACCTCCCCTCACTTCTCTGACATTATCTGAAGGTTTCACTGGTCTGCATTGTCGCAAATCATTTGGAACGCATGACGCAAGTGTTTGGAACGCATCACGCATGCGCAGTGCTAAATTTCTGGCCGCAACGTCACTTCCGGAGCATTCTATGATGGGGAGCAAAATATGACACTACACCATGCACCGCTGGTCCAGTTTGCGCCTGCTCCTCCTGGGGCTGCTTATTATGAGGGGCTCCCACCATCCCTGTGCTGGCATAAGCATAATGACGACAACTGATCCGAAATCTGAAATTCGTAAACAAAAGTTTGTATTGCGTACAGAATTTGGACGCACGGCAATTCGTATTTCGGATCCTCCCGAACTGAATTTTGGGAAATTCGTACGAATTTGAGATTCGTACGAAACGAATCGCACATGTCTAATAGCAGCCACTTGGACTGCTAAGGCTCTTGTTGCTCCACTGATTACTCCGTTAACGCCATCTGTTTAGCTATCAACTGTTACTTCTAGTGATTTAATAGAACTCTATTGTATGGTCCTACATCTTCTGATCTATCTTTTGATGCTCTATAAAAAAACAGATTCCCTATCATAGTCCGCTGGTATGAAAAAAAAAAACTCTATGGAGAGGTCATCTTCATTATGTGACTCTACTCTACTCGCATCCAAGTCAGTCACTTGCAGTCTGTCCCACACTCCGCCAACCCCCTTTTATAAATGCACTAACCTCCCATCCTGTTTCTTCCAAGACATCTGTTCTTTGGAAACGTTCCTGCATTTTTTTAGATATATAACCAGATAATTTCTCCAGGGATAGCATGTTTTGAATCCCACGCCCCCAGAGCTGGAAGCCAGCGCTTGTCTTTGGCTTAATTAGCTAATTACTTGTTCTTAACTACTGGGAGGTGTTTTCAATATTTGGATGGCTTCAGCTCTTCATGGTGTGAATCTTCCTCCTACAAATGTCTTTATTAGAACTTTCGCTGTTCTCCATCCTGTTTTTTTGTCTGTTTTTCCTATTTCTCCATAGATCGGACCAATTTAAAAAGATCACTGGGCAAATAGTGAAACCACAGCAAAGGTCCATTTGTAGGTTTTCTGAAAAAATAGCAAACTTAATTTTTAGGTTCTCCAATGGTTCCCAGCTCTACCGACTAGATGTAGTTATTATGACAAAGTCTTTCTCTCTGATGACATTTTTGTTTATTATAGTCAGCAGCGGAAATTGTGAGACTACATGGTGGTGAGGATAAGCCTGGGAACTCCTGTAACGGGATCTGGTCAATGGAGCCATAGATAAAGAAGCCATTGGATGATTCAGTCCACTAGCCAAAATGGAAATATATGTGGGCCACTTAAAAAGAAATCCATGTTAATAGCTGTACTTTCAAGGTCTTTTTCTTAATTGTTCTTCCAAACATCTTTTTTTTATCTTTGGACCGCCACTATATCACTCTGTGTGCCACTTTCCCAGACATCTGGTTGGGAACTTGTGGGTAGGGTGAAGCATGAGGCGCTGGCGGCAAAGAATATACTCAGAGGATGAGGTGGATGAAAACAGTATATTAAAAAAGTCCCAGCAATATACAATCAGGCCCAGTGGCTTTACACATTCAACCAGAGCCATTTAGAAACAGTAGCAGAGGATTGTAATCATTGAATAATGTGGACAGCTTTTGCAGCAAGGAGTGGGAATGTGGCCTGGCTGGTCCACACCAAAATCGGGGGCTTTATACATGGAGATAATGTAGTTCATGCACTTTCCTTACTCCTCAGGAACCTTTCCCTGTTTCTATGCGCCGTCTCTACCACATTTAGAACATGTCTCTACAATAGACATCCGCACAAAGAGTGCCAAACCTGGGAGCCAGAGCCTTAAATAGACACTGCCCTAATCCAAGATGGCCACCAAGGTCACATGGGGCACCAGCGTCCAATAGGACAGCCATACCCCTGGTGAACACAGGAAGTCATAGAGGAACCAAGTTCCTCTTGACTTCTTTCCCCATCTACATAACGCCACCTACTGTGCAGTGGGGAGTACTGATTGCACCTGCCTACACACTGCTTACATGACACTTGCAAGAGCCAAAACAGCAGAACCAACTTTCAATCTAATAGCTGGCACTGCAGTTTACAGACAAGTCGATCTGTTTCTGTGTGGGCTAATCGCTTAAAGCTGAGGTCCCAGTAGTGTGCACATAATGGTGGCTCCTGGAAGACCTTGGAAAGCAACATAGCCACCCTATAGGCATTACTTATTCATAGGAATTTATTTTAGTTTTTTTTCAAAAACAAGGGTGTTGAATATAAATCGAAACAACAACTGAGTAATGTGGATGATGCTGCTACATTTTATTTAATAGCTAAACTCGAATTTAAAATTGCAAACATTGTTTCAAAATAAGACATACTGAACTTGTTTAGTTAAAGTGGATTAACATAATAAATGATCCTGCCAGTGATTCCCCCTTACTCCAGCAGGGTGGCAATGCTGAAGTGTTGTCACCCTGCTCATTGCTGCACACTTAAAGAGGAAGTAAACCCTGATGAGTTTACTTCCTCTTTCATTCCCTGCAAAGGCAAAGCATAATGGACTACTATGCATCGCATAGTAGCCCATTATGTGTCACTTACCTGACACAGGAGCCAGCGAAGTCACCGCTGTCCCCTGTAGTCCGCCGCATCCATCTTGTTGGTGGGGTCTCGCAGCTCCGCCGCTGTCATTCGGCGAAGCCGCGATTACGTCACTCTCGCGCATGCGTGTGTGGGCTGCAACGGACTTTTGATTCGCAAAAGTCTGACAGACTTTAGAAAATGGAACATGCTTCAAATTTTTCCGACGGAACTCCGCCGGACCCAGTTCCTACCAAAAAATTTGCTCGTGTGTATGCTATTCCGATGGACTAAAACCGACGCTAGGGCAGCTATTGGCTACTGGCTATGAACTTCCTTATTCGAGTCCAGTCATCACGTTCGAATCCGCCGGAGTTTAGTGTGATTGTGTGTGGCCAAGTCCGCTCATTCGAAAAGTCCGTCAGAACTCTGTCGGAACTCCGGCAGAACTCCTTCGGAAGTCTGTCGGACATAAGTCTGGTCGTGTGTACGCGGCATAAGGGTTTACAACCACTTTAAAGCGGTGTTTCAGTCCTAAAAATTTTTTCTAAAAGACAACAGCTGAAACAAAAGTAGTTGCTGACTTTTAATATAGAGACTTACCTTTCCAGGGCGCCCGCGATGTCGGCCGCCGAGGCTGACATGTCCCTCGGCTCTCGGGTCCCAGTGCTGCCATTCAAACTAAGGGAAACAGGCAGTGGAGCCTTGTGGCTTCACTGCCCGTTTCCTACTGCACATGCGCGAGTCAGGTGGCGCTTTGTGAATGGGACGCGCTGTGTTAGGGAACACACAGTTCCCAGAAGACAGCGCGCCCCATTACCCAGAAGACAGCGCGGAGGAAGAGAAGACCGAAGATCACAGAGGAGCAGGAAGAAGGCAGATTAAGAAGACTGCCTAGCAACAGGGATTTCTGGACAGGTAAAAAAAAAATTTTTTTTCAAATGTCTTTTTTTATATTTTTTGAAGAATATTAATGCTTTTTTTTTTTTAGGGTGGCCCTCCACTTTAAAAAAGTATTCATACCCCTTTAAATTCTCCACATTTTGTCATGTTACAAACAAAAACGGAAATATATTTTATTGGGATTTTATGTGATAGACCAACATATAGTGGCACATAATTGTGAAGTGGAAGGAAAATGACAAATGGTTGTCAATTTTTTTTACAAATAACTATCTGAAAGTGTGGCGTGTATCTGTATTCAGCCCCCCTGATTTAATACTTTGTAGAACCGCCTTTCACCGCAATTACAGCTGCAAGTCTTTTTGGGGATGTCTCTGCCAACTTTGCTCATCTAGAGAGTGACATTTTTGCCCATTTTTCTTTGCAAAATACCTCAAGTTCTGTCAGATTGGATGGAGAGCGTCTGTGAACAGCAATTTTCAAGTCTTGCCACATATTCTTAATTGGATTTAGGTCTGGACTTTGACTGGGCCATTCTAACACATGAATATGCTTTGATCTAAACCATTCCACTGTAGCTCTGGTTGTATGTTTAGGGTCACTGTCCTGCTGGAAGGTGAAGTCTCAAGTCTTTTGCAGACGCTGAAAGGTTTTATTCTAAGATTGCCCTGTATTTTTTTTTAATATAATCTTTATTTTATTTTGGAAACATTTTGTCATTACAACAAAGGATCACACATATAAAAATGAAGTGTGTGTGGCGGGGGGAGATGAAGGGAGGGGAGGACGGGGAACACATTTAGCATGGTACCAATGAGAACAACAGTAACAGCAGGGAGACTTATCAACATGTGATGGGAAGCGCATCCTCCTTGTCCTAGACATTCAATTTATGTGGACAGGCCTCTCTCTCTTGTGGGGAGAGAGTAGGGTGTTCTCAAATATAAGATCTAGAGTTAATGCATATATGACTCACATTGCTTAGATATCATGAGTAAACTCGAGGTACCTAGAACGGTCAAACATTGGGTGACCGTTCGAGTAGCTTGAAAACGGAAACAAGGGAATACTAAGGGTGTTAAAAGAAAAAACACCATTAAAAAAAATAGTAGGAGAAGAAGAGAGAAAAAAAAAAAAAAGAGAAAAGGAAAAAAAAAAATAGGGAAGGAGAGTAAAATAAAGGAATTCTCACCAGGTTCGTTGATGGGTTGGGCCCATCTTATGTAAAGCCTCTAGTCATTGGGAGATGATTCGCTTGGACAAGTCTCCCAAAGGAGGGATCTGCTAAGGTTAGTAAGGCAACGTCTAAGCTAAATGAAGCTATGGTCGTGTCATGTAAATGGTTTTTCCAGGCTGCCCATGTAAGTTTGAATTGTTCTCGGGGGTCTTTACAGGTAGCGAGCCAGCTCTCTGCCTCCATGATCTCCCCCACCTTCCCCAACCAGTCGAGTTTGATTGGGATGCGCAAGATTTTCCAGTGTATTGGTATAAGGCATTTGGCTGCATTGAGGAGGTGGGGGAGAGCGCTTCGCTTGTATCAAGACAGAGGCATTTGGGGGGGGGGTCTGGAGCAAATAATGTTTTGGCAGGGGTGGGATGTTAATACCCAAACCATCTGATATGTTTACCAACCATAGACCAGAACGGTGTTAGCACTGGGCATTTCCACCATATATGGAGGAATGTTCCCTTTGTTCCCTTCATTCCACATCCCCTCCAGCATCAGTCAGAAGCAGAGGGGAAAATTCTAGCCAGGGCAGAAGGTACCCTGTACCATCTTGATAAGAGCTTATAATTGTTTTCTTGGGTCCTGGAATCTACTGAGCTTGAATGAGTCAGTCGATACAGGTGACGTAGCTGCTCATCTGTGAATTCAAAGTAGTGGGACAAAATCTTTTGCACCCCTGCCACCACCCCCAAATCGTCTAGTAAGTTCTCATTTAATTTCCAGGACTGCGTTTTGGTTTTTACTTGGGTCGATGAGAGTGTAAGGGTCACTGGGGTATGGTCGGAGATAGTGATCTAGTTGATAGTGGCGTCTTTAAGCATGTCATGTGAGCCTTGGTCTACTAGCAAGAGATCTATTCTAGTGCAGGGGCGGACTGACCATTTGGCCACTCGGGCACTGTCCGAGGGCCCTGGGCCACTAGGGGGCCCCATCAGGGTTGCCAGCCTCAGTAAAACCAGGGAAAGTATGTAAAAATCTGTGTTTTTTTTTTACATCTGTCTCTGAAATGTTCCTTACCGACATCCTTTTGGTCTAAAAATACTGAGATTATAGCTGCCCCACCTCTCCAGTACCTTCTCAGCCAATAGAAACATGTCTGTGTATACTGTGTGTACATGTATGTGTATACTGTGTGATTGTATACTGTGTGTGTATACTGTGTGGCCCCATAATCTCTCATTGCCTGGGGGCCCCATAATCTCCTATTGCCCGGGGGCCCCATGAGTTGTCAATCCGCCCCTGTTCTAGTGTACACCTTTTGGACACTAGAATAATAGCTAAAGTCCTTCTCTGAGGCATGAAGTGCTCTCCAACAGTCCACCAGGGTATGTCCCTGGAGAGCCTTACGGAAGTACCTTAACTAGATGCCGACCGCCGGCTGTCAATTGACGGCCAGGCGGCGCACCTATTGTTTATCGTGCGCGCGCATCCCTGTTTCTTCGGTGGCGGCGTGTCACGGAGACACCGCTCGCCACCGAAGGGGGTGAACAGCCATTCGTTATGGCTGTTTACCACGTGATGAAGTCACGGCCGATCACAGATGGTCACACCCCGAACGTGCATGGCGCATGCGCGCGATCGCGAGCGCGCTGCGCGTGCACGTCGGTGGCGGCGTGTTCCCCGGGAACACTGCTCGTCACCGACGCTGGTAAACAACCATTGGCCGGCTGTTTACCCACGTGATCGGCTGTGATCCTTTCACAGCCGATCACTAAAATGTAAACAAACCGCGGTAACGGGATGTTACCGGGTTCTCCTCCTCACACACCGATCGTGTGTGAGGAGGAGATTGCGGTAACATCTCGTTACCGCATACAGTGTACACCAATCATACTGATTGCCCCCCCCCCCCAATAAAGAGGACCTGTCACCACCCCTCATAGTACCTGTCAATCACAGTCCTTCAGAGTACCTGTCACAGTCCATCAGAGTATTTGAGTACCTGTCCCAGCCCATCAGAGTACCCGTCCCAGCCCATCAGAGTACACGTCCCAGCCCATCAGAGTACCCGAGTACCTGTCCCAGCCCATCAGAGTACCCGAGTACCTGTCCCAGCCCATCAGAGTACCCGAGTACCTGTCCCAGCCCATCAGAGTACCCGAGTACCTGTCCCAGCCCATCTGAGTACCCGAGTACCTGTCACAGTTCATCTGAGTACCCGAGTACCTGTCCCAGCCCATCAGAGTACCCGAGTACCTGTCACGGCCCATCAGGGTACCCGAGTACCTGTCACGGCCCATCAGGGTACCCGAGTACCTGTCACGGCCCATCAGGGTACCCGAGTACCTGTCACGGCTCATCAGGGTACCCGGTTACCTGTCAGGGCCCATCAGGGTACCCGAGTACCTGTCACGGCCCATCAGGGTACCCGAGTACCTGTCACGGCCCATCAGGGTACCCGAGTACCTGTCACGGCTCATCAGGGTACCCGAGTACCTGTCACAGTCCATTAGAGTACCGAGTACCTGTCACAGTCCATTAGAGTACCGAGTACCTGTCACAGTCCATTAGAGTACCCGAGTACCTGTCACAGCCCATCTGAGTACCCGAGTACCTGTCACAGTCCATCAGGGTACCCGAGTCCCTGTCACAGTCCATTAGAGTACTGAGTACCTGTCACAGTCCATTAGAGTACCAAGTACCTGTCACAGTCCATCAGGGTACCCGAGTACCTGTCACAGCCCATCTGAGTACCCGAGTACCTGTTCCAGTCCATCTGAGTACCCGAGTACCTGTTCCAGTCCATCTGAGTACCCGAGTACCTGTCACAGTCCATCTGAGTACCCGAGTACCTGTCACAGTTCATCTGAGTACCCGAGTACCTGTCACCGCCCTTCAGAGTACCCAAATACCAGTCACCAAACCATCAGAGTACCTGTCACCAGGCCATCAGAGTACCTGAGTACTTGTCACCAGGCCATCAGAGTACCTGAGTACTTGTCACCAGGCCATCAGAGTACCCGAGTACCTGTCACCAGGCCATCAGAGTACCCAAGTACCTGTCCCCAGGCCATCAGAGTACCCGAGTACCTGTCATCAGCCCATCTGAGTACCCGAGTACCTGTCACAGTCCATCAGGGTACCCGAGTACCTGTCACAGTCCATTAGAGTACCGAGTACCTGTCACAGTCCCTTAGAGTACCAAGTACCTGTCACAGTCCATCAGGGTACCCGAGTACCTGTCACAGCCCATCTGAGTACCCGAGTACCTGTTCCAGTCCATCTGAGTACCCGAGTACCTGTTCCAGTCCATCTGAGTACCCAAGTACCTGTCACAGTCCATCTGAGTACCCGAGTACCTGTCACAGTTCATCTGAGTACCCGAGTACCTGTCACAGTCCATATGAGTACCTGTCACCGCCCTTCAGAGTACCCAAATACCAGTCACCAAACCATCAGAGTACCTGTCACCAGGCCATCAGAGTACTTGTCACCAGGCCATCAGAGTACCTGAGTACTTGTCACCAGGCCATCAGAGTACCCGAGTACCTGTCACCAGGCCATCAGAGTACCCGAGTACCTGTCACCAGGCCATCAGAGTACCCGAGTACCTGTCACCAGGCCATCAGAGTACCCGAGTACCTGTCACCAGGCCATCAGTGTACCTGAGTACCTGTCACCAGGCCATCAGAGTACCCGAGTACCTGTCACCAGGCCATCAGAGTACCCGAGTACCTGTCACCAGGCCATCAGAGTACCCGAGTACCTGTCACTAGGCCATCAGAGTACCCGAGTACCTGTCACCAGGCCATCAGAGTACCCGAGTACCTGTCACCAGGCCATCAGAGTACCCGAGTACCTGTCACCAGGCCATCAGAGTACCCGAGTACCTGTCACCAGGCCATCAGAGTACCCGAGTACCTGTCACCAGGCCATCAGAGTACCCGAGTACCTATCTCCAGCCCATCAGAGTACCCGAGTACCTATTTGCAGCCCATGTCTCATAGAATATATGTTGGGGTGTTTGCTTTCCAAAATGGGGTCATTTTGTGGGTAATTTCACTGTCCTGGTGCTCCAGGACCTTCAAAAATGTGATGGGTAGGAATGAAATGAGATGTGTTATTTATGCTCCTAGAACGCCTGAACGTACTTCTTCAATGTTCGGCCTCTCTATGTGGCCAGGCTGTGTAAAAGTCCTACACATGTGGTATCGCCATACTCGGGAGGAGTAGCAGAATGTATTTTGGGGTGTAATTTTTGCTATATACATGCTATGTGTTAGAAATATCTTATAAATTGACAATTTTGTGTAAAAAAAAAATGCGTTTTAATTTTTTTCCACATATTCCAAAAACTTCTGGAAAAAAATGAACCGTTCAAAAGACTCATTATGCCTCACAGATTATACGTTGGGGTGTTTGCTTTCCGAAATGGGGTCATTTTTTGGGAAATTCCATTGTCCTGGTACTCCAGGGCCTTCAAAAGTGTAATAGGTGGTTGAGAAATGAGATGCGTAATTTTTGCTCGTAGAACGTCTGAAGGTACTACATCAATGTTAGTGCTCGGTATGTGGCCAGGCTGTGTAAAAGTCTCACACACGTGGTATCGCCGTACTCGGGAAGAGCAGCAGAATGTATTTTGGGGTGTAATTTTTGCTATATACATGCTATGTGTTAGAAATATCTTATAAATTGTCAATTTTGTGTAAAAAAAAAATGCGTTTTAATTTTTTTCCACATATTACAAAAACTTCTGGAAAAAAATTAACCATTCAAAAGACTCATTATGCCTCACAGATTATACGTTGGGGTGTTTTCTTTTCAAAATGGGGTCATTTTATGGGAAATTCCATTGTCCTGGTACTCCAGGGACTTCAAAAGTGTAATAGGCGGTTGAGAAATGAGATGCGTCATTTTTGCTCGTAGAACGTCTGAAGGTACTACATCAATGTTGGTGCTCTGTATGTGGCCAGGCTGTGTAAAAGTCTCACACGTGTGGTATCGCCGTACTCAGGAAGAGTAGCAGAATGTATTTTGGGGTGTAATTTGTTGTATGCATATGCTGTGTGTGAGAAATAACCTGATAATATGACAATTTAGTAAAAAAAAAAAAAAAAAATCTTCATTTTGCAAAGAATTGTGGGAAAAAATTACAACTTAAAAAAACTCACCATGCTACTTACTAAATACCTTGGGATGTCTACTTTGTAAAAAGGGGTCATTTGGGGGGTATTTGTACTTTCCTGACTTGTTAGTGTCTCAAGAAATGAGATGTACTGAAGGCCTGATCAGAAGTGATCAATTTTCAGTGATTGGCGCCATAGTTTGCAGACTTTATAACTTTCACAAAGACCAAATAATATATACTAATGTGGGTTATTTTTACCAAAGATATGTAGTAGTATAAATTTTGGCCAAAATTTATGAAGAAAAATTAATAATTAGCAAAAATTTATGACAGAAACGAAGAAAAAGGCATTTTTTTCACAAAATTTACTTTTTGTTTTATTTATAGCACAAAAAATAAAAAACCCACTAGTGATTAAATACCACTAAAAGAAAGCTCTATTTGTGTGGAAAAAAGGACGCAAGTTTCATATGGATACAGTGTTGGATGACTGAGTAATTGTCATTCAAACTGTGAGAGCGCTGAAAGCTGAAAATTGGTCTGGTCAGGAAGGGGGTGTAACTACACTGTACTGAGGTGGTTAAGAATGCATGTGAATGTGTTGCTCTGTTCGCAGAAGTGTCTAGGGAGGGGTCAGGGCTAACATTAAAATCCCCCCCTAGGATTAGCCTACCCTCCCGAAAGTCTGCCAGATTGGTTAGGACTTGATCGATAAACGTGTGTTGTTGGGAGTTAGGGGCATATAGAGTGCCGAATGTGTACATCTGGCCCATAATGATGCCTTTCAGGAACACAAAGCAACCCTGGGGGTCCACTTGGTGATCAGAGGGTTGAAATGGTCAGTTCTTATGCATAGGTATGGCCGTGCCTCAGGATTTAGGTTTTGGGAAGTTGCTTAGGTACCATTGTGAAAAGAGGTGGGTGGGTCATTTTGGGAGTGAGGCATCGGTAAAGTGGATCTCCTGCAGAAACAGCACCTGTGCCCTCAGACGTCTCAATTCTAATCATAGCCTATTGCGTTTGTTGGGGGAGCACAGACCACGCACATTGTATGACAACCGTAGTCATGTTGCATCAGGGGTGGATTGTCCAAATGACCATCTCAATTCTGCTGGGCCTGGTGAGGGTGATAGCGGTTCCAAATTCTGAGCAAAAAAAGAGAAAAGAAAAAAGAGGGGAGAGAGAGAGAGAGAAAAAAGAGGAAGAAAAAGGTGAGTTTACCATAACAGTAAACATAACAACTTGTAAATAGGGCCCACTAAGGAGCCCGCGGCCAAAAGTAGGTTTACGGTTAACTGCTTGCCTGACTCATACAGCCCTCCTAGCAAGGGGGGGGGGGGGGGGCATCTGAGTGAGGCAAGATGCCCATATCTGGGCTGATACCCAATACGGGCTGTTATTTTCCGGGGGGTTAGCATATGTCAAGACCCCAGGTGGAAGGGGTACGTAGGTGTCGTTGCCCTCGAGCAGCCGCTCATTCAAGTTGCCCATGGGCAATGGGTGTAGTAAAATCTGTATCTTCAAAACAGAAGAACGGGGTACTGCACCTGCGTTGATTGTGCAACATGAGGGGCCACTTTTAGGCATCAGGAAAGTCCAGAAGCTGTCGATGGGCTAACCGCAAATCAATAGTGGGGTCTGGAAGTGCCTCAGTCACCGGCAAGGGACGCCTGTCTTGCAGTGGTGGAGGAAGAGCGTTCGCAGTTCAGTGAATTCCGATTAGGCCGGACTTATTGCCAGGGTTGGAGTGCCGGTGGTGTTTGGACATCCAAAGAGTATCTCCAGTCTGGGAAATCCACTGGTTCCAAGTTCAGTTGCTACAGGAACTGCGGAAAGGTCATCTTTAGATTGTAGGGTATCAGATTTACGATCTCTACCCACATGAAGGCTGAAGGGGAACCCCACCCATATGTTATGCCAGCTGTACGTAAGGCTTTCAAAAGGGGGTGTAGTGTTCTGCGCTGCATTAGGGTGCGACGGGATAAATCCTGGTAGAAGGATAAGCGAGCACCGTCAAAGTTAAAGTAGGGACGTTTGCACATAAGCTGCATGATTTGCTCATTGACAGTGTATTTATGCAGGTTGCAGATTATGTCACGGGGGTTGTCTGCATCCTGCGAGGGGGGTCGAAGGGCCCTATGTGCCCTGTAAATTTCGACTGCTTCTGTAGGGGGAAGGCCTAGGAGCTCCTTAAATATGCCTTGCAGAGTAGGAACAATGTCCTTGGTAGCTGTGGCTTCAAGCAACCCCCTTATGCGGATATTGGAGTGGCGACTGCAATTTTCATAATCATCTAGTTGGGATATAAGAGTCTCAATTTGGTGATCCTGGGCAATGCACTTGTCCCTGAGCTGGGTAATGGCAGGAAGGGATTCCTCTACTGTCTGCTCCAGAGATTCTATCCTGGTGCCTAGCTGTGTGGTGTCTGCCTTTAGCTGCTCTATGTCCTGCCTGAAGGCCTTCTCCACTCTGGTAGCAAAGCGATTCAGATCCTCTCTTGTGGGGAGGGACCAGATATGTTGTTTCAAGTCCGCCCACCAGCTCTGAAATATCAGAGCCCTGTTCATGGGAGGCTGAGGAGCCAGGGGATTCAGGTGGGGTCCCTTACCAGCTGGGGTGTCAGTATGGGATACACAGCAGGGTGTTGTGGTGCTCTGGTCCCCGCTGCATCGTCCGTCCAGCTGCCTTTCCTGGAAGCCATCTTGTATGTCGTGCAACACGGCTGCCCTCTGCCACCGAAATACGAGCTGATGGAGCCTGTCCCATGCTTGGCTGTGTCCCTTTGTCTGGAGGAGGCTCTCCAATGCTGGGACATCCCAGTGGGGCCTGTGATATTTCCGCCAGTTTTAGCTGATTAAGCTGCTGGGTGTGAGGAGCTCTGGAGGTCTGCTTCCTCACTCGGCCATTTCCAAGCCACGCCCCCCTGTTTGCCCTGTATTCGTCTCCATCCATTTTTCTATCAACTCTGGCCAGCTTCCCTGTCCCTACTGAAAAAAAGCATCCCCACAACATGATGCTGCCACCACCATGTTTCACGGTGAGGATGGTGTGTTCAGGAGTATGTGCAGTGGCAGTTTTCTGCCACACATAGCGTTTTGCTTTTAGGCCAAAAAGTTCAATTTTGGGCAAATCTGACCAGAGCACCTTCTTCCACATGTTTGCTGTTTCCCCCACATGGCTTCTCACAAACGGTACTTCTTATGGCTTTCTTTCTACAATGGCTTTCTTCTTGCCACTCTTCCATAAAGGCCAGATTTGTGGAGTGCACGACTAATAGTTGTCCTGTGGACAGATTCTCCCACCTGAGCTGTGGATCTCTGCAGATCCTCCAGAGTTACCATGGGTCTCTTGGCTGCTTCTCTGATTAATGCTCCCCTTGCCCAGCCTGTCAGTTTAGGTGGACGGTCATGTCTTGGTAGGTTTGCAGTCGTGCCATACTCTTTCCATTTTCAGAGGATGGACTGAACAGTGCTCCGTGAGATGTTCAAAGCTTGGGATATTTTTTTTTTATAACCTAACCCCGCTTTAAAGTCCTCCAAAACTTTATCCCTGATCTATCTGGTGTGTTCTTTGGCCTTCATTATGCTGTTTGTTTACTAAGGTTCTCTAACAAACCTCTGAGGGCTTCACCAAACAGCTGTATTCATACTGAGATTAAATTACACACAGGTGGACTTCTGAAAACAATTTGTTCCACTTGATTTTACTTTGAGGTATTAGAGTAAAGGGGGTTGAATACAAATGCATGTCACACTTTTCAGATATTTATTTGTAAAAAAATTGAAAACCATTTATCGTTTTTCTTCCACTTCACAATTAGACCAACACAAAGTGGCACATATCACATAAAATCCCAATAAAATAAATTTAAGTTTTTTGTTGTAACTTGACAAAATGTGGAACATTTCAAGGGGTATAAATACTTTTTCAAGGCACTGTACATGTTTTGAAAATCTGATACCACAGGGACAAATAATGTTTATAGTTTTAATGCATCTTACAGATGAATAAAGTTTGTGTAGCACCCTGTAGTTTAGGCATGTACTTGCCAGGAGTAGTTATCCTGGTTGATTAATAGAGATCTATTGATTTCTCCCTAAGGTTTACCTTGCCTTGTTGCACTTTTCTCTTCTACCACTAGGTGGCCGGGTACTTCGTGGTACTAGTTATGAGAAGGGCAAGCCAAGGTCAGGTTATGGGTATGTGGGGTATCTCAGCCAATGGGCAGAGGTTTTCTTAAATCCCTTGGTCCGCTGGGAGAACCTATATATTCGGGTGGAGTCAGCAGGTGATCGATGTTCTGTGCCACCTGAGCTGCTGTCTGGATGGACGTGTGTTGAATTATCTGGGCTGCTAGGTTGGAGATGGGGCCTATCCCGGGCACATCTGGCTGCTAGGCTGTCTGAGGGCCTATCCAGAAGCAAGAGAGCAGCGCATGGTTGGGATTGCAGCTTACAGTCCAACCAAAAGTGACAGTTCTGCCAGCTGAAGAACCTGTCGTGGTCGGAGGTAGAGGGGAAGCTGTCACCTCACCACAAAGGGACCATCCACCTTACTACCAGGGACCACAGTGAGTAACTGAAACAAGTAACGGAGTAACATTCTCACCAACCGGGACAGTGAAGAATCTTGAAACCTTAGTGGGAATCAAGCCAGGGACCCAGCCATTGGAGGTGATGCTTGCAGAGCAGCCTTGTGTGTCAATCTAGGGACCGAGCGGGCCAGCATGGGTGAAGCTTGAGAGGTATCTAGAGTGCCAAGCTAGAGACCCAGCAGAGAAGGTGGGTGATGCTTGAGCAAGATACCACCGTGAAGATTGGGGGAGCTCAAGGGATTCAGTGGCAGTGAATCAGAGGGTCTAGTGAGAGACCGGGAGATCAGTGTTGAAGAATTACAAGGAGAAGTTGTAGTGAAGCTGAAAGAACTGTCGCGCTTTGTGTTAGGAACTGTTAAAGACTATTGCCATAGGAGACAGCATTCCTGCACGTGCAGATGTGGTTTCTTGTTGGAGGTCTTTCCCTGCACTGCTTTCCTTCTATTGAAGTCTTGGAGTCTACTAATTGAGTTTGCAACTATCTAAGGGTGTCCTGGCCCTAACCCTCTTTCTCCCCCAAAATACAAAAAGGACTGTTAAGAGAAATAAAACCTCTTTTACATCCAATAAATGTCTGGCACCCAATGACTTTCACCATCTTTGCACCCACTACGCCTCACCACCCACCACATACAGGAGGATGTCAGCTATCCCTGGCCTTGGCGGTTCTTATTTGATCGAAGGAGGTCTGGGACCTTGCTACATTTGTATTTATTTTTTTAAAGCATGTAACTATGTTATTTGTTAGAATTTCCAAGAAATGTAGGGTTTGATGTATGGATGAAATATGTTTTTTTTTATTCTGTTTCTGTATATTGTATTCTACATACCACTCTTATACCTATTCAAGGATGCAGCTTTTTATCTATGTTAATTATCACCTTTAAATAAACACATGGCCATAAATGAATCTTTACAACGTTTTTTCTTATTCTAATTGTTCTCACACCTGTTAAGATAAAGCTTTGATTGAGAATGACAAGGAGTCCTTGGTTGGAACAAAGGGCACTTTCCGTATAGCCAAGACACCAGCCATAATATGGTTTGTCTTATGATATCAAAGCAGGTGATATTGGTATATGCTTCCATTCAATTGTATAAGCCTACCATTGAGATTAGAGTATTGACATCCACTATATTACCAAAAGTATTGGGACACCTGCCTTTATACGCATATAAACTTTCAATATTGAGTTGGCCCATGCTTTGCAGCTATATATCTTTAACTCTTTTGGGAAGGCTGTCCACAAGGTTTAGGAGTTTATCTATGGCAATGTTTGAGCATTCTTCCAGAAGAGGATTTGTGAGGTCAGGCACTCTCTAATTTATCCCAAAGGTGCTCTATCCACCCCCAAACTTGCTCATCCATTTCTATTTGGACCTTGCTTTGTGCACTTGTGCGCAGTCATGTTGGAACAGGAAGGGGACATTCCTAATCTGTTCTCAAAAAGTTGAGAGCATGAAATGGTCCAAAATGTCTTGGTATGCTGACGCCTTAAAGAATTGTAAAGGCAGAATTTTTTTTTTTACATAATGCATTTTATGTTTTAAGATAAAAAGCCTACTGTGTGTAGAAGCCTGCCCCTAATACTTACCTGAGCCCCATCTCTGTCCAGGGATGTCCACGAGTCCCTCAGCCGTCTGCCGTGACTGTCAAAGTCAGTTAACCAATCAGGAGAGAGAGGGGGCGGGCCGAATGTCAGCTTCATGTCTGAATGGACACATGGAGCTGCAGCTCGGCTCGGGTGCCCCCATACCAAGCTGCTTCATGTGGGGGGGGGGCACTCAACAGGACGGAGGGGCCAGGAGCACTGAAGAGGGACCAGAGAAGAGGAGGATCTGGGCTGCCCTGTGCAAATCTACTGCACAGTGCAGGTAAGTATAACATGTTTGTTATTAAAAAAAAAACAAGACTTTACAATCACTTTAGGAGTACCTTCACTGGAGCTAAGGGGCCATGAGCAACCCCTGAAAAACAACCCCACACCATAATCCCCCCTCTACCAAATTATTTGGACCAGTGCACAAAGCAAGGTCCATAAAGACATGGTTGAGTTTGGGGTGGAGGAACTTGACTGGTCAGACCCAACAATGCAGACAAGCTGAAAGCCACTATCAAAGAAACCTGAGCTTCCATAATGCCTCAGCAGTGCCATAGGCTGATCCCCTCCATGCCACGCCGCATTGATGCAGAAATTAATGCAAAAGGAGTCCCAATCAAGTATTGAGTGCATACTATACTGTACACGGACATGCTTTTCAGTAAGCCAACATTTCTGTATTAAAAATCCTTTTTTTTTAATTGGTCTTATGTAATATTCAAATTTTCTAAGATACTGAACTTTGGGTTTTTAATAGCTGTAAGCCACAATCATCAAAATTAACTTGTTGAATTGAATTACTGAAATAAATGAACTCTTTGATGACATTCTAATTCCTTTAGCTGTACCTCTATATTTGTCACTATAAGTAAGTCCGATGGTTTTCCATTAGATGCTTTGCTATCTAAGAGACAGAGAACATTTGAGAATCTTCCACCTTACTGTACAACTGTACAAATCATTTTGTGTCCTGACATACTATGACAGGTCCAACCAAATAACCAGACTTAAAATCTTTTGTAACAATTTCACAAACAAAGCAGTTCATCTTGGGTGACCAGCTCTATCATTTTCTGTCTGCTTCAATAAACAAGAGAACGTTCCCAAATTCAGAAGTAAAGTTGACATTTGAAAGTATATTATGTTAGAACTGAGTTTTGCAATGACGGCTATCGGGCAAAGATCTGTGAGTTACCAAGGTGGTGGATGGGTGTTTCATTTGGTAGCATTTTAAAGGAGGGCATACTAATGGTCCTCTTATTTAAAGCTGGGAAACAAATATTTTACTGGCTTCAAACATGGCAATTTTCCGGCAATTTCAACCTCACCTTTCAATTGCAAAAATGATCAAGCAGATGATGACAATCTACTTCAATTTTTTTGATTGTTTAGCCGTTTTATCAAAAACTTCTGGTAATAGTCTGCCTGGACCTATTCATTTATTTTTGTGATGGAAAGCTGTTTGAAAAATAGTTAAAATTGCCTAAAAGGTGCCATATGGGTGTTCAGAATTTGTGCTCATGAAGCTTGACACCTTGTTCCCTCTGGATACTCTGCCTGCCATATGCAAGGCATCTAGCTATCACCTCGGATGAAGACCCGGGGCACTTGAAGTTCAGTTGGCCTCTCGTACACAGGAATTTAAATACACGGCAAATCACCAAATTTACACATCAAAGTCTGTTTATTGCATGTCATTGGAACTGACAAATTATACATTGAAAGGGTAAATGAGCTTCTAATAATTATGAAATGATAAATGTATCGAAAAGGTTATCTGGTTTTCCTCCACAACCAACTAATCGATAACTATGGAATTGGTTTACTTTCTCATTGACAGTCACATATTATAAATCTCTTGATTATGGGGTCACTCATGATACTATATACCAAATTAAAACATTTACAGAGGATTATAGGTAAAATGGGGCTTCCCAATTTAGCACCGCTTTGAAGAGCCATAAGCAGAATACAACTTCCAGAAGCGGGGGCGGGCTACCATTTTACCCCAGGGCTGAATTCATGCCTAAAATGGTAAACTGAGAACGGATATTGGGCGGCAATAACTTTTCTCTTTTTAACCAGTTCAATACGGGGCACTTTCACTCCCTTCCTGACCAGGCCAATTTTCAGCTTTCAGTGCTGTCGCACTTTAAATGGCAATTACTGTACCCAAATCAAACTTTTATATTTTTTTCACACAAATACAGCATTCTTTTGGTGGTATTTAATCACAGCTGGGATTTTTATTTATGCCAAACAAACATTTTTATTGTGAATAAGTAATTTTTCTTCTTCACTGATGTGGCGGCACTGATGGGCACTGATAGGCGGCACTGACAGGTGAAACTGATGAGCACTGATAGGCGGCACTGATGAGCACTGATAAGCAGCACTAATGGGAGTTAATAGGCTGCACTGATGGGGTTCCAATGATAAGTAGGGCACTGATGATCAGTGCCCTTATTATCAGTGTATACAATGTGCTGACAAGCTTGATGGCTAACGGCTCTCTTTTCCTCTCACAGACACAGCGTGGATAGAAAGGACTGACAACAACCGGCAAGTCTGTTTACATGTGATCATCTGTGATTGGATACAGCTGATCAAGTGGTAAAGGGCCGCTGTGATTGTACCTTTACCTCGATTTTTGATCAGCTGTGTTACAGGGTGTTCCCGATGCGCACAGCAGGAGGTGTGCAGGGGGCAGGGATTTGGGAGGACATCTATTGATGCCCTCCCAGAACTGGACATCCGCGCTGTAGCCATCTTTTGGCTATAGCGCAGTCAGCACGTGGTTAAAGTTTTATTGCAGAATGGTTAAGGAGGTGATAGTTAGGGGTACCAGATACTGTAGCAGATCACTTACAGACTCTCCAGATCTAGATCAATCTCCAGTTTTACAATGTCAGAACGTTTAAGCCAACCCAGCAACACTGTAAGCACATTCCCGAATTTCAGTGCGTCCTCCATGAGAGTTACCAGGTCCTTCTGAGAGACCAGCCCTCTTCCTGGCTCTCTTTAGGAAGGGGTCCTCCTGGGTCTCCTACTTGGCACAGCTTCCTCCAGACCTTTAGGACCAACTTTAGGACCACTTCAGCGAAAGTTAGACCTTAAACCAGGCTATTGGGCATAACAGCAGAGCTCCATTCAGCAGCACCTCTCTAGGCCCCAGCCCAGGGAAAGAGAGAGTGCACATGGCCTGTCCCAAATATTTATACCCCCCCCCTCAGCATGCACCAGTGGCATACCAATCCTACTGGATTGGCTGAAGAAGATATAAATATTTATAACTTCTCTTTCTTTGTTAAATCCATGGTAATCCTTGCCCTGGAATCTCACACCACCTCCCTACCCAGCAGACATGGTAATCCTTGACCTGGAATGCATCGTACATGTCTGGAGGCACCACTCATCATAGTGCCTATAACATCCCCTGACCACTACCATGCCAGCAACCCCCCCCCCCCCCGGTCACTGCGTCTGTCACCCCCCTTCTCTACGCATGCCTGAAATCACTCCTACCACCACTGCATCACATTCCATGACAATGGACTCTCCTGTCCCCATGCTGTCACGGCTGCAAAAGCAGACCTCCATCTTCCTACCTATGCAGAGCAACCACACACGGACCCCCACTCTTATCACTGCTCCTCTATTCCTGATCCCAAACCTCTGCCCCTGATCTCAAAACCTCTCCCACATGCCTTACTTCACTTGCCACTGCACTAACATCCAGCTGTTGCCCACTGCCACTGCACAACCCATGCCTCAGTGTTCATTGTATCAATGTGCACCTCTGTGCCAGTGCAGTGACTCACCCTTCTGTATCGAGCCTGATCAATAAATGGGCACGCATTTGCTAATTTATAAACTAAAGTGTGCAGCACTCCCTAAGGCCCTATTCACACCTCAGCATTTTGTAGTTTGAAGCCTGAAGCTACAAAACGCTGAAGGGGAAAAAAATCAATTATTCTCTACGGAGATGGTTCACATCTCCACTCAAAAATGCCTGAAGCCAGAAGCTCCAAAACTCCTGAAGCTCAAACAAGTCCTGGAACTTTTCTTAGGCAGATTTGGGCATTTTTCTGCTTTTTACATTGGTAAACTTTTGACCTGTACAAAATCGTGGCAAAAATGCATCAAAATCCTGGCAAAAATGCGGTAAGGATCACGGTAAAATAGCGCGACTTTCTGCCTGGAAGCGCTACACTCAGGTGTGAATGGGGCCTTATGCTCACCATGTCCTTTATTCCACTGAGAATCAAGTGTTAATTGAAGACCATTTTGGGCATCCCCAACCTTCATCAAGTTCATGGTAAGTTTCAATGTAACAAGGAAAGTGTAGATATATCCACAACAGGCGGTACATACACAGACTGATAACCATATGCAGGGCTGCTGTTAGAAATCACGGGGCCCCGTACAGCCTACCTGATAGAGGCCATTCCTCCAAAAATATTCATTGATATTTTTGCCAAAATGCCATGTGGCCATGGCAGAAGTTAATCCTCCCATTGAACAAGAACCATTCATGTGGATAGCACTACTCTGCCAGAACCCCGCAACCGCATGAAAATCTGTGTTAAAGCAGGCAGTATGCCTCCTCACTCTGACAAATGCACTCTGAAGAGTGATCCAAATGCTGAATTTGGTGTGCCTGCAGCAGCTGCCGTCAGGAGAGGAGGGAAGCTGGCAGCGCTGCAGGGGAGGGGGGGCATACAGTGGGCCCGGACAACAGGAGCATGTGGGTGAGAAAAAGGAGAAGCCGGCAGCTGCTGCAAGGGAAGCCAAAAGAGTTGGCAGTAATGCAGTTGCCCAGGCTCCCCTTTTGAACTGATAGGGTCTGGTACAGAAGGGATGGCTGTACTGCCTTATCAGTGGCCATGCCATATGTCTGTATCAATTTGTGTATGCATCATCATCACAAATCACCACCCCAGAGATCTCTAAAGAACAATATACATCAGCAAGTATTTTACCTAAATGAGTATAAATGAAAGTGTTTTTGTTCAGTTTCCGCGGTTGGAAGATGAACAGAAACACAGCCTGGTCCAATTTCATGACAGCATTTCAGAAACTATGTGATCATTTTATCATCCAATGCCTCAATCTAATCTTCTGGTCATAAAAAAGCATGCCCACTCATGGAACAAAGAGGTGCAGAGACTTCTTAGAAAAAGTTTCAAGATTCTCTGTAGTCCAAAAACCATCCAGCCTTTATCTGTAGGCTTTTCAAAAATGTGATAAACAATGCTCTTCATTCACAGCAAGCAACTTGGTGACTCCAAAAGTGCATTCCGACAAATTTGAAAAAGAAATAGGTAGTCACAGCAGCTGTATGCCTGCTATAGGGACTTGGGGCAGGGTTGGTGGCATCCAGTGAGATTCCCCTTTCTTGGGCCTGTGTTCACTTTTGTCCTGGTGTCCCTATCCTTGCTTATGATAATCCAAAATGTTACAGTTGTCAAAGAAGGAGCAGGTGATGGAGGTCTTCGAATGAGGACACCTATTCAAGAGAAAACTGTCTAAGAAAGTGTTTCTCAATAGGGGTGCTATTTGGGTTTCTCCGGAGTGCTGCAAGCATTATGAGTTTCCATTATTCAGGCAGACTGGCCAGCAGCACCATAACAACCAGAGTCGTTCCAGGGCAGTATGCATGGCGTCATTCATTGCTATGGTGTGGGGGACCAGCCTTCTTGCACCATGGAAGATCAAGACATTAATTCAGGGTAGGTGGCATGTAGGGCAGCCCCCAGCATTCAGGAGAGGATGGAAATATGGATCCTCCAGACGTGCTCCACCTCTTGCCTCTACCACACTGCAGGATAGAGTTACCACCTCATCCCTTTAAACACA
The DNA here is from genome assembly GCF_037356315.1 of Lithobates pipiens. Classification (NCBI taxonomy): domain Eukaryota; kingdom Metazoa; phylum Chordata; class Amphibia; order Anura; family Ranidae; genus Lithobates; species Lithobates pipiens. Next base: position 183,074,573 of record NW_027507789.1, on the reverse strand, counting down.
AACACATATGAATTACAGGGGTTCTGAGACTAATTTAGAGCAGATAAGGCACCAAGTGAGTTTAATTACCACCTTAATCAGCCACAGAACCTGTGTAATTATTATGTGTTTTGGGTTTAAAGGGATGAGGTGGCAACTCTACTGCACAAGCCAAAAAGTAGGACTCTGATGTGAAAAGGGGACTGTATAATAAGGGTCCCTGTGATGGGGAAACTGTGTGATGGAGGGCTCTGTGATTTGGTGATTCTCTGTAATGGGGGACTGTAATGCGATGAGAAGACTTAGTGGTGGATGGAATCCGATGTGATGGGGTGAGCTCTGACATACAGGGAGGACTCTAATGTATAAAGAAGAGATATAAGGGGGTCTTTGATGCATAGGGGGGATATGATGGGGAACCTCTGATGTGATGAGACAACCTATGACGTGATAAGTTGACCTCTGACATGAAGGGGGCTCTGACGTGATGGGGTTACCACTTATGTGAATCGGTGCTTTTGATGTGAAGTTCATTTAATCAAGGTGGTTGTGTCATCCCTGACTCAGGCTTTCCAATGATAAGTAAAATTTAATTTTTTTTTAGACATGTGCATTCGTTTTCGCCCAAATGCATTTTTGTTCCGAATTTCGGGTATTTTCGTTATCGTTTTAACAAACGATAACGAACGTGCAGAATCCGAAAACCAAAAGATCCGACATAAATAAATGCTTTATTTTCGTTTTCGTTGTGACAACAGTTCGATATAGAATAGGAGATTCGACATGACGCTGACAATAGCGATCTGTCTCCATCGAACCTGTGGTCGAATGTGCCTAACCTTAGCTCTATTAGTCCAAGATTATAGAGAGAAAAGATTCGGTATAGAGAGAAAAGATTCAACATTATAGAGACAATAGCAAAAAAGGTCAAATGTGCCTAATCTTACTCTATTGGTCCAAGATTATTCGACATAGAGAGAAAAGATTGGACATGAAGATTTGACAAAGCAGTCGCCACGAGTAGACATTTATGGTCATATGCTCTGCCCATAGGCTATAGAAGAATTCTAATGTTGGTTGACTAGTAATAATAATTAATAAATATAATTATTACTAGTGTCATACAACATTATAATTCTACTATAGCTTGTAGGCGGAACATTCGCCTGGAAATGTACGATTGCGCCGTTTAGCTGCTCCGTCAAATCTTCTTAGAACATTCGACAGACACCATAAGCCTTCAATGACAGATTCGACCTTAATTATTTTGGATTTTCAGACGAATGCATTTTTTAACTAAACAAAATAAATAAGAACGAATTTCGGGAGTAACTAAATAAATTTTTTTTTGGACGAAAACGAAATTTCCAAAACGAAATATTTCAGTGTGCACATGTCTACATTTTTTACATTTTAGACTGGGGTGCCTCAGGATTCTGTATACTTTTAAAGGGTACTGTGACTGAAAATAATTTAGAAATGCTAATCTAAGGGGGGTTATGACCGGTTTCGTCATCTGACTTCAACGGAGGGCATGAGCTTGATGCCCTCTGTTGAAGTCAGATGACGAAACCGGTCAGGGCGTGACCAGCACGGATAACGGAAGTGACACTGTGCACGTTCGTGTTTGTCAGCCGACAATTCCTTGCCGTTTGTACCGGTATGCAAGACAAAATCCAGGTACACGCCTTTGGAAAAATGTCAGAGGTTTTGTCTGCAGTCGTTAAAGGCAGGAGTTTGGTAATATAGTGCATGTATATGTATATATATATATATATATATATATATTTAATTTTTGTTTGTTATTATTACATCTTATATATTATAGCTGATTAATCATGTGTTATACTATAATATATATATATATATATATATATATATATGATATTCATTTATTAATTTATTCTAATAATACATTAAATTCAGTCTATATCCTTAAATTAGGTATCTCTTTTGAGCTTGAAAACAGTTGACCGTCTTTGATTTTGGAATCATTTCTGGGCAGGGCGAGCCGTCCCATGGTATCACATGACCCTACCTTTTATTCAAGAGTCCACCATATAGATATCCCCTAAATCTGTTATAAATAAAGAGATAAAAGTAACTATTATCAGAACGTCTGTTGCTGTTCTCTGTCTCTCTGTCTTCAGATTCCTCCTTCACCTCGCTAGAACAAGGCAAAATTCTCCTCCTGGATTTCAGCAGAGATCAGCATGTATCTGCTCCGGCTGTCACTTCTCCCTAACACAAGAGGGGTTCTATGTCTTTATCAAACAGACACAAGCTCCTGCAGGCCATCCTTTTCTTGCCTCCTAATTTTCCAAAACGCTGGCGTTGCATACAGTAAACTAAAAATGATAATATTTTTTTCTCATACAGAAGCTGCCGGGCTCCTTATGCGCAATGCTTTTCTTGACCAATGCAGTTTAAAGGGAAAAAAATAAAAAATAAAATGTTTAACCCTATTTTCCTTTATAGATTCCTGTCCATTCCCAAAGCACTGGCTGCTTATTTTGCAGAGTTATATTGCATCAGGTGGCCAGATTAAATGCAGTTCTTCTGCCAGTTGCTCAATACATACCTCAAAGTAGAACTAAGGCTGGGAATGCTAACCGTCCCATTTGCATGTGCTCTCAACCAACCTGTCAAACCATCCAATGGCTGGTGTCATAACTGATCACATGTGCAGCATCATGGCAGTTGAAGATCAAACAGAGGCTAAGATGGCAGCTTCCTGGGCTAAACATGATAGGAGGGTTTAGTTCCGATTTAACTAAGGCCCCTTTTACACCAGCAGACCCGATTGGACCATCCTTAGGTTTCTATGGGGCAACGCTGACACCTGCTCATCCTTATGCCTCATACACACGATTGGACTTTCCGACAACAAAACCGCGGACTTTGTCCGAAGGGCATGGCTCAAACTTGTCTTGCATAAACACAGTCACACAAATGTTGGCTAACAAATATGAACGTAGCGACGTACTAGACGTACTACGTTGTTTTTCAGCTCTTTAGCGCCACCCTTTGGGCTCCTTCTGCTAATTTTGTGTTAGTAGAATTTTGGTGAATGTTGATTCACACTTTTCTTTTCGTGCTTTTCATTTAGCGCTTTTCAGTTCGCGTTTTTCATTTCGTGCTTTTCAATTATTTTCTGAATGGCCGTTCATCAACCAGACATGTTGCAGAATAGGAGCAGATAACGTGTTATTTATTATTGGCCTTGGAGTTATTGCTTTGACATTATTTTTTTGGGTTAAATAATGATTTGATTTGGTATATTTTCTATATTTTTGGATGCATAGAATGCACTTTTTGGTTAAGTTCTATTGGCAGATAGCATGTCTAATTTTTTATTTTTTTTTGAATGCACAATAAAAAAATTGTGTAGTGGCCAATAATACTTGGCTATGTGTTTTTACTTCAAATGACAGTTTGGGAGTAGGCAGTTATATTTTAAAAAATACAAATTTTAAAAAAATGTAAAATTGACAAGGGACACCAACATAGTTGTATCTTTAATCTTAAAAATTAGGGGATTAGGGGATAATGGTGTTGTGGTAACTTGCCCAAATAAAAAAAAAAAAAAAAAACATTATAATATTATTCTTGATGTCACTAGACCTAAGCCTTTGAAAATGTGTCCATATTTACTCCATCAGTATCACCAGCAAAGCAGTTTCATTATTATCCCATTAAAGAAGAAGAGAATTTTGTGCTGCATTTCATAATTTGCCACGTCACGAATGTTAATTCTCCATTACAAATGCTAGTTTACAAAACCGACCGCTTCCGACTCGTCCTTGCTTCCAAGCATGCATGTTTGTACTTTGGACTTTTGTCCGACGGACTTGTGTACACATGATCCGACAACACACATTTGTTGGTGAAAAATTTGAAGACACGATATCCAACATTTGTTGGCGGAAAATCCGACAACAATTGTCCGATGGACCATACACACAGTCGGATTTTCCGCCAACAGCTTGACATCAAACATTTCCAGTCGGAAAGTCCGATCGTGTGTACGGGGCTTTAGACTCTTCAGATATGAAAAGCAGAGTGGTTTAACACCTGTTTAAATTTGTCATCTATGTGTCGAAAATGAAAAGTATGCCATTTGCAATAAAATAGTTAATTTGCATTTAATTTTAATGGTTCAAAGAATGTCAGGCAAAATGGTCAGCCCTCACGCATGTTCACATCATCAAATTTGGCCCTCTTTGAAAAAAGTTTGGACACCCCTGCAATAACAGGATTACTTACAATGGCTGGGCGAATGCTGAGGCATACGTACCATCATTTTTTAACATAAATGCCGCATACACACGATCGGACATTCCAACAACAAAATCCATGGGTTTTTTCCCAAAGGATGTTGGTTCAAACTTGTCTTGCATACACACGGTCACACAATGTTGTCGGAAATTCCGACCGTCAAGAACGCAGTGACGTACGACAAGCCGAGAAAATTGAAGTTCAATAGCCAGTGTGGCTCTTCTGCTTGATTCCGAGCATGAGTAGAACTTTGTGATTCGAAATTGTGTACACATGATCGGAATTTTGTCTGTCTGAAATTCCAATGGAAAATATCCGATGGAGCCTACACACAGTCAGAATTTCCAACAAAAAGCTCCCATCAAACATTTTCCATTGGAAAATCCGACCGTGTGTACATGCCATAATTGTGAAGTTTGCTCAAGAGTAGACTCCCCTCTCCCCCTCACTGGAAATTAGAATTTTTAGTTGAGGCCAAAATCTATAAAATATGGAAAAGAGGTAGAAACATGGAAACAGGGTGGAGATAATTTTGTAAAAAATAAAATAAAAATAATGGCATGTGGTTGCCCCCTTTTTTAAATCAGACCTTTTTATTTTTTTTAAATGCTTTTATTATGGCAAAGCTTCTCAGATACAAGTAAAGTCGCCTCAGCATATTTACTGAACTTATCAGGGATACAATAAGACAACACATAGTCAACATATACCAAAGACAAGGAACAGAAGAGACCAACGAATACGTTTTCTGACTGTTTGCATACAGCATAGCATATACTACAGGATCTAAAGCCTCGAAACCATGGTGCCTTACGGGCTAAGAGTATTCACACCAAAAATCAGTCAGTGACATTATAGCTGATGAAACAGAGTACATACAGAAATATAAGAAAACATGTATGCTGGCATAGCTAAAACGTATGCCTCAATCGTTTAGCATCAGGTATTATCATGTAACTCATAACTCCTGAGAAGTCTACTGTTTTTCATATTTACAGCTACAAAAGCTAGGTAGCTAGAGTAAGCCAAGTGATAAAGAAAGGGGGGGGGAGCAAATGGGGCACTCTCCCAAAAGGTAAACAGAAGACCCAACATGAGAATCTGGGCTTCTGCCTGGTTCAGAACAGGTAATATCCTGCAAATACGCTTCTGTACATGTGAAGTATCTCCAGGGCCTCCACCTGTCTCTGAATTGTTCTTCAGCATTCTGGAGTGTAGCTTTCAGTTCCTCCATACGGTGTATATCAGGGATCTGCAATTAGCGGACCTCCAGCTGTTGCAAAACTACAAGTCCCATCATGCCTCTGCCTCTGGGTGTCATGCTTATGGCTGTCAGATTCTTGCTATGCCTCATGGGATTTGTAGTTCTGCAACAGCTGGAGGTCCGCTAATTGCATATCCATGGTGTAAATCATTGATTTTACAGGACAACAGGACTATGGTTGGTGGTCAGGGCTGTCTCCACAATGCAGGGACGCAGACCCTCACTGCATTGAGTAACTGCATAGTAAGAGTTTTTTTTTTATACCCCCAAAGGTCTTTCTGTCAGGTGAAGTAGACATGCATCCGGATTTCCGTTCAAATCGAAAAGGTGAAATTTTTTATGGTGGTCATCAACTCCTCCCAAAAAGGTCTCAAAGCGGAGCAGCACCAGAAAATGTGGAATATTGTGCCGACCTCTGCATTGCACCATCTATCTTGTGGAGTACATAAGGTACCATTGGGATAGAATTTTATACCCAACTTCCTAATATTGGTTCACTATGGAAGATTTGTGAGCCAAGAGGAGAGTTTTTTCAACTTGTTGTGGTGTAAACTGAGTGTCTAAATCAGCTTCCCAATGACGAATACCATTGGTATCAATTTAAAGATGATACTTCACACAATAAAAAAATACATGAGGTTTCTCATAAAATCCATACCAAACCTTGGAATTTGGTACAGATTTAAAGATGGTACCCCACACACACAGGAAATCCATACCAGACCCTTTGGGTCTGATACAGATTTTAAGGGGGACCTCACACAAAACAAAAAGAAATGCATGGGTTCCCCCCTAAAAATCTATATAAAAAAATAATAATCCAAGCATGCAGCCTGGCTGGTGACTAAAGGGGGGGCTAGCATGCACCCCCATATTCCTGAACCATACCAGGCCACATGCTCTCAACATGTGTGTGGGGGGGGGGGTACATTTTTCTCATGTTGATCCCATGCCTCATGCTAAAACACATAAAAAAATGTGTTAAACGTACAACAAAAGCAGACAAAAAAAAATTGGAAACATGTAACCTCATTCCTTCTAATTTTTGGACACACCTCCATTCTTGGTGGCAGGCGTAGAGGATGAACCTCAGTATGTACGGGTGAAGATTTTAGCCTAAAATTTGCACTTGCAGAGAGCGGAATGTACTAGAATGAGTGAGCGGTAGTGAGCATGTCAGGGCTCCCACTTGGCAATTCACATGACACAAACTGAATCTATGTGTATTTCAGACTTCAGTCGTCAGTTGCGGTGAAGGTAATTAGTATTCTACAGAATCGTAGTGTGTTACAATGACCCAGATCTCTGCAGTAGGATTGCACAGAGCTTTGTCAGTGATTTGGCAGCGGCACCCTTTTATATATATATATATATATATATATATATATATATATATATATAGTTGAGCACCTGACTATTAATAACCACAGTACTGGCTGATAGCAACATCTGTTCATTCACAGGTTCAAAAGAAGAGTGATGACAATAATTAGGCAGATTTTGTAACACAATACCAGAGCAATGATGTGCAATAACCCACAACAACCAATCATAATGTGCTTTCTGCAACTTACACTTTAGGAACATAAACTCATTGGCTTGCATTATTATTGCATTATTATTTGTATTAATTTTATTATTTCCATTCTTTTTTTTTTACATTTTATTATTTATTATTTTATTATTTGAATTTATTTTATTTCATTTTTCAAATGAAAGTATTGTAATGGTTAGCTGTAAGCCATTTTTATAAATAAATCTCTATACTTTTGTGATTTGAATACATTTTTTTTTACAAATTAGCCGTTTAAATATCAAAGTATAATGGTTATTTTTGTAAGCTGTTTTTAATAAATCTCTATAATGCACATTAGGGAGATACTGTTTTTAAGCAGATCTAGCATAAAAAAAACCCACAAGAGTCAACAATGACCCCCCCCCCCCCACCGCATTGAAGAAGCTCCCCTCCTAGAGACCCCCACCATCAGTATATATATTTTTTTCATACTTACCTTTCCGTAGGCTGCTCATGTGACATGCAGAGTGATCCTCTTAGTTCAGGAGTCGTTAAATTATCGCCCCGTGGGCCGCACCTGGTCCCCCGCCTCTAAAGCCCGGTACACATGATCAGAAAATCATACAAAAAAAAAAAACGCTTTTGAAACGATCGTACAATTTTTCGAGAGCCATTTAGGACAGTTCATCCGATATTATATGATTGGACATGCACGAAAATATTTTTTGTGCAATACCAGATCGTACGATTTTTGTTTAATCATTAAAGCTGTCAATTGAAAATGCAATACAAATGCATTACAACACATGACATCAATTTTTATTCTGCTGTACGAGAATTTTCGTGACTTTAGTAAACTCATCAGATTCTATCTGAGATTTCCATGCAAAAAAAAACAGACGATCATTAGTTTGATAATCTCATCGTATGTACCGGGCTTTAATGTCTGGCCCATCAGTGCACATGATGAATTCACGTGCACCCTGCCCGTGGACAAGAACAGAGCATGGAGAAGGAAGCTGAATAAGAACACGGGAGAGACACACAGCAGCACTGATAAGACAGCGGGAGCTTCCGGAGTTAACTTTCCAGCTTGTTAATATGAAAAATTAACTCCGGAAGCCCACGCTTTCTTATTGGCGCACTTGCGTGTGTCTCCCATGTTCATATTGAGCTTCCTGCTCCCTGCTTCACTGTGCTCTGTCTCCCTCTCTGCATGGGGCAAGGTAGGAAAGGGTAAAGCTGCGAGGGGTGGGCTAATATACAGGGGGTGCGTGTATGAGGGGGGCTGTGTAATATGCAGGGGGGACTGTGGGGCTGTGTAATGTAAAGGGGTCCAGAGTAGGGTTGCCACATCATCCCTTTAATCCAGGACATGCATTAATTACACAGGCTCTGTGGCTGATTAAGGTGGTAATTAAACTCACTTGGTGCCTTATCTGAATTGAATCAGCCTCAAAACCTGTGTAATTAATATGTGTCCTGGATTAAAGGGTTGATGTGGCAACCCTAGTCCAGAGGGGGCTGTTTATTGGAAAGGAGTCCAGAGGTGCGGGGCTGTGTACTGTAAGGGATCTAGAGGTGCGGGGCTGTGTACTGTAAGGGGTCCAGAGGTGCTAGGCTGTGTACTGTAAGGGGTCCAGAGGTGCGGGGCTGTGTACTGTAAGGGGTCCAGAGGTGCGGGACTGTGTACTGTAAGGGGTCCAGAGGTGGGGGGCTGTGTAATGTAAAGGGGTCCAGAGGTGAATGAGCTGTGTACTGTAAAGGGGTCCAGAGGTGCATGGGCTGTGTAATGCAGGGCCGGGACAAGGGGTGGACAGGTGGGGCGCTGCCCTGGGCTCAATTGTTTTTTACAGGGATGGTAATTAATATGTGTCCTGGATTAAAGGGATGATGTGGCAACCCTAGTCCAGAGGGGACTGTTTATAGGAAAGGAGTCCAGAAGTGCGGGGCTGTGTACTGTAAGGGATCTAGAGGTGAGGGGCTGTGTACTGTAAGGGGTCCAGAGGAGTGGGGCTGTGTACTGTAAGGGGTCCAGAGGTGTGGGGCTGTGTACCGTAAGGGGTCCAGAGGTGGGGGGCTGTGTAATGTAAAGGGGTCCAGAGGTGCATGGGCTGTGTAATGCAGGGCCGGGACAAGGGATGGACAGGTGGGGCGCTGCCCTGGGCTCAATTGTTTTTTACAGGGATGGGGGCGCCCTGACCTTAACCCTAAGGGAAGGGGGGTGCAGTTTTGCATCTTTGCCCTGGGCGCTGTATTACCTTGTCCCAGCTCTGGTGTAATGTAAAAGGGTTCAGGTTGTTATCTTAATTTATTAGCAGGTGAATGCGGCCCTCCATGCATCCACATACAATGAATCCGGCCCTTAAGTGGAAAAAGGTTGTTGACCCCGTCTTAGTCCCTCAAAGATGCTAAGAGATGAACTGATGTGATGACATCCTACACTCAATGTGAGTCCTCAAACTTCCAGGTTGAATGACAGTGGGTGTCATTCAACCCAGAAAGCTGAGGACATCTTGTGGCAAAAATGAATTATTGCAAGTATGAAGTGGAGTGGCAGTGCCAGAAAGAGGGCGAGTATTGCAGCCACATAGTGGCATAGTAGTAGCAAAATCATTTGACAAATGCTTCTGGATACGTTAGACTTTATTTACAAAGCTTCAACACAAGTTTAGGGATTTTTATTTTCAGCTAAGTGACTGTAATTTTTAGATCTCATTACGCTATCTGTTTATTAGTAACTGTCATTTTTTTGTAAAATATGGATCCTTATCCTCATGTCTAACCTTAGTGAGTTGGGCCTATTGAACGTACAGATAGTTTGCGGCACCATGCGGTTTTACATGCACGAAGACGCACGCATTTGCCAGTGCATGGGGGAGCCATTAAGAATTTGAATCCCTTTTTAGAATTAATGGCACTCTCACTGCTAAACTGCTAAAGAGCAGTTTGTTTCTGCAAACGACACTCACAGATGTGAACCAGGTCTTAAAGTGTATTTCCACTATTGCAACCAAATAGGGATAACGCCTACTTTATATTTGTTACGTGTTCCCATTAAAATAGCACCAGTTAAAAATGTAAGTGCTAATTTTAGGACATATCTCCTAAATTCAGCTCCTCTCCCCTTGCCACCTCTCCCCCATCGCTATTACTTTTAATTACAGTCATGAATTGCTATCTATTAGATAACAGGAGCAGCTGTCAAATGCAGCCACTTTTGTGTAAAATGACATTTGCAGATAGCGAGCAAGTGTCATTGAATAACACATTATTGTTACACTATTTCATTCATATGTAGATCAGAGGTGTGACCTTTAATCTGCATATGCCATCAGTTAAAGAAACTTTAGAATTAAAAAATAAATACAATTTAAAAAATTGTTTTTTTTTCCTAATTAACCCTTAGTTAATGCTAATTAGTCGTAATTAACTCCTTTCACCCCTTCTCCCCTTAACTAATGTTATTCTTTTTTTATCATTCTAACAATTTTCGTTTTCATTTTTTTCATTTGATTTGTTTTGTTTATATCATTTTTCAGTGTGTAGAATGAAAAAAAAAAACACACTTTTATTAGTGACAGGGACAAAAAAAAATCAATTTCTTAATTATCCCTTAGTTAATGCTAATTAGTCTTAATTAACTCCTGTCACCCCTTCTCCCCTTAACTAATATTATTCTTTTTTTATCATTCTAACAATTTTCATTTACATTTTTTTCATTTGATTTGTTTTGTTTATATCATTTTTCAGTGTGTAGAATGAAAAAAAAAAACACACTTTTATTAGTGACAGGGACAAAAAAAAATCTATTTCCTAATTAACCCTTAGTTAACGCTAATCAGTCTTATTAGTGACAGGAACAAATTGTAGGAACAAAATGTTTTTTTTTAAATTACTTACAATAAAATTGCCTTTTTTTAAACGAACTCTGGAAAAAATTGAAAAATAAATTGTCCAGTGTGTTTATGTTTTTTTTTCCATATAATATAAAATCATTTTAAAAACAATATTACCAAATGAAATATATTGGGGGTTATTTACTAAAGGAAAATCCATTTGCAGTGAAAGCGCACTTGGAAGTAAAGTCGCTGTAGATCGGAGAGGGACATGCAAGGAAAATAAAAAACAGCATTTTAGCTTGCACATGATTGGATGATAAAATCAGCAGAGCTTTCACTCATTTCAGATCTACCCCTTAGATTTAGAGCGACTGCACTTCCAAGTGCACTTGCAGTGCAAAGTGGATTTTCCTTTCGTAAATAACCCCTATTATGTCATTGAACATCCCCTTCTTTTCCTGAATGAACACAGTGATCTGGACTGATCACTCCTGTGTTCATTCATCACTGAAACAAAGAAAAACTGTGTTTACTATGCTTCTGTTTGTGAATGAACAGGAAGCCGTCCTTTTCATTCATCTGTGCAGCTGAGGCTGAAAAGAAAGGGACTCATTCTCCATCTCAAATCTGAGACCCCTGATATTTCACAAAAAAATGTACAATTCTGAAGAATAATTTGAAGAAAATTAAGGATTTGTTCAAATGTGTTTTGTTCTCTGAAGAGCGGTCATCATTTGGATTTCTTTTCAGAGTGCATTTGACAGGCTTTGAGGAGGTAGATTTCCTCCTCACTGCCTGCTTTAACTCCACTTTGCGCATGTTTGCAGGGCACTCGCAGAGCAGTGCTATTCACCTAACTGGTCCTTGCCTGATGAGGGTATCATTTCTGCTATGGCTGCGAAGCATACCATCACAGCCGTGGAATTTTAGAGAAAATATCATTTAATATTTTCAGAGGGGGGGGGGCCTGTCAGGTAGGCTGTTCGGGGGCCCCTTGATTTCTAACAGCAGCCCCGGCTGGATCCCTGGGCTGCTAAGTATTTGTATATTAACTACTTGTCTACTGGGAGTGTTTACCCCATTCCTGCCCAGGCCAATTTTCAGTTTTCACTGCTGTCCAACTTTGAATGACAATTGTGCGCTCGTACAACACTGTACCCAAACAATTTTTTTTTGAGACAGATAGAACTTTCTTTTGGTGGTATTTAGTCACCACTGGGTTTTTTTTTATTTGCTAAAAAACAGAAAAAGACTGAAAAGTTTAAAAAAAATTTTTTTCCTTAGTTTCTGTTATAACATTTTGTAAATAAAAAATGTTTCTCCTTCACTGATGTGCGCTAATGAGGCTGCACTGATGGGCACTGATGAGCACTGATGACACTGCACTAAAGGGCACTGATGAGATGGCACTGATGAGGAGGCACTAATATTGCAGCACAGATGGGCACTGATGGCATGGCACTGAAGGGCACTTATGAAGTGGCACTGATGAGGAGGCACTGATAAGCGCCACTAATATGCAGCACTGATAAGCGACACTGATATGCAGAACTGGCAGGCAGCAGTGATGGGCACAGATAGGAGGCACTGATGGGTAGCACTGATGGGCAGCACTGAAAGGCGGCACTGACTGACATCACTGCTGGGCACTGATTGGCATCACTGTTGGGTACCGTTTAGGCTGCACTTATAATCAGTGTCCTGATTATCTGTGCAGATCTCCCCTGTTAGGAAATGCTGCTGATCGGCTCTCCTCTCCTCACATGCTGATCACATTTCCTCGGTTACATGTGATCCGCTGTGTGATTGGACACAGCTGATCACATGGGTAAAGAGCTTCGTCATTGTCTCTTTACCTAGGAACAGAGCGCACCGCCGATCGCCACGCAACCTTGACGAGAGTGGGATGACATCATATGATGTTGTCTCAGAAAAAGAGAGCTACTGCCTGCTGCCAATTGACAAAACGGTGGGCGGAGTTGGTTAAAATTCAGCAGCTACGGTATTTTACATTAATAATTATGCTACTAAAATGAGCTTGTGCTGTAAATTACCTCCATTGCTCCTGTTTTTTCTTGCCGGAGGCTGCCATTTTGCTGAAGCCCAAGAGCCTTTGAGCAACATTATATATTTAGGCTATCAGCAGATTGGCCTCTGTTGCCTTTGATTTTTAGCACAATGCCAAAATTGGAGAGCAACTGAGCATGTGCAGAACAGGGTGAGACATTCTATTACTGGATTTTAAACATTATAAAGCTATACCTGCAAAAGGTGCCAGCCTGAAGGGATTTAGCAGGACTTAATTTTCTGGCTAAAGTTCCACTTGTACAGCAAACTAAGCCTGAGAGATGGAGACAAACTACTGGGAGATAATCAGGTTTGATTAACAGGGGGGAAAAGAGTGAGCAGAGAGATTACCCCATTAATATTCTGCTGTTCCTTCACTGTCCAATCATCAGCCTGTGGGTGTGTTCTTCTCCAAGCTGGGCTGCTGCAAGTGGAGGTCACCAACCTGGCTGTGCAGAATTACAACTCCATTGACAGATAAACCATATATATATATTTAAATTGTGTATTTAGCTGTTTTCTTACAGCTAACAGGCAAAGGCAATGTAATGTTTCACCATTACATATATAAACACCAATATTCTAAATGCAGAAACCAATTATAATTCCTATCAGTTCCCATCAGCAATAAGCCTTCATTGTTCCAACTGCTGTAAACTGATGAAAGGTGGAAAAGGGTTGCTATGGGTTACCCATCATTCCTGTCTTATTAAATATGGTTTAAATATGGAGAGAAAATGACAAACAAAGGAAAGAAGCAGAAAAGATGAAGACGGCACATTGGATGGAGAGATTGAAGAGAGAGGAAGGCTGGAAAGGCAGAGTGTGGGAGTGCGGGAGCGACTGAAGAGGCTGCGGGGAGATGGGGAAAGTGACAGATGTGAGCAGGCAGACGGAAACGGACAGATAGAGAAAGAGAAACGGAGAGAGAGCGAAACGCGGAAAGATAGCAACTGACAGAGGGAAAGAGATGAGATAAGCAGAATTATAGAAGGAGACAGCCGACTGTGAAGCAGAGAGGAAGCAACGGACGCAAAGAACCACTCGCTTCTTTACAGCTACATCGCCCCACGCAACTCGACCACGTATATTACAATCCCATTATATCTCATGCTTATCATAGAATGTATTGTTACATCTTCAATGCAATCAGAAAAGATTGTTTCAAGGAAAAAATGGGATGAGTTGGAAAATGTCTTCATTAAAACAATCAAATGTAGTCTTTTATGTGCTGTAACAATACAAATAGGGATGGGAAAAATTTTGAGTTTTGCTTTTACCAAAATTTCAAGGAGAATTTAGAAATTTTGGTAAAATTTTGCCAATTTGATAAAATGTATTAGAATGCAATTAAAATGTTTTTTGGTGGATTTTAAATGTTATAAATGACTCCCAAGTTTATACAAGCCCCCTTCAAGTATCCTGTACCTGTACCTAGAAAATTACTTAGAATCCCCAAACATTATCCTTTTTTTTCTAACATCCTAGAGAATAAAATGGCGGTCATTGCAATACTTTTTGTCACACTGTATTTGCATATTTTGAATAAAAAAATAAGACAACAGTAAAGTTAGCCCATTTTTTTTTATATATTGTGAAACATAATGTTACACCGAGTAAATTGATATCCAACATGTCACGCCGCTTCTCCTGCTTGTGGAATGGCGTCAAACTTTTACCCTTAAAAATCTCCATAGGCAACGTTTAAAAAATTCTACAGGTTGCATGTTTTGAGTTAAACCCCTTTCACACTGGGGCATTTTTCAGGCGTTTTTCAGGCGCTTTAGCGTTAAAAAAAGTGACTGTAAAGCGCTTGAAAGAAGCCTCATCTACAATCATCCAATGTGAAAGCTCAAGCGCTTTAAGAGCCCTTTCACAATGTCAGCACCCGAAAAAACGCTCGTAAAGCGCCGCTTAAACTAGCAGCGCTTTACCAGCGTTTTTCAAGCATTATTGGGGTGCTTTTAACCCCTGCTAGTGGCCAACTAAAGGGTTAAAAGCGCCCACAAAGTGCTGCTGTCAAAATTGCTTTGCATGCGCTTTTCAGGCACTTTTCAGGCGTTTTGCAGGCGCTTCCCATTGATTTCAGGAGCTGTAAAGAAGCTGCTTGCAGGACTTTTTTTGACGCCCTGCCAACGCAGGGCCTCAGTGTGAAAGGACATGGGCTTTTACATTGGGATTGCAGTTGCAGTTTCAGGCGTTTTACTGCTGCTTTTTTTAAAGCTAAAGCGCCTGAAAAACGCCTGAAAAACGCCCCAGTGTGAAAGGGATCTCAGTGTGAAAGCAGTGGGCTTTCACATTGGGATTGCAGATGAGGCTTCTTTCAAGCGCTTTACAGGTGCTTTTTTTAACGCTAAATCGCCTGAAAAACGCCTGAAAAATGCCCCAGTGTGAAAGGGGTCTAACAGAGGAGGTATATGGCTAGAATTATTGCGCTCACTCTAACGATTGTGGCAATACCTCACATGTGTGGTAATTAAAACTCAGACAAATACTTTATACCCTCCATGAGGATATTCTCCTCTTCGGGACATTAGCGTGACAATGCAAACTGTAAACAGGAATATAAGTACCATAGCTAAAGAACAGCAAACATAAACATTAAGCTAGTTAAACAACCAGCCACCTAGGTGACTCCGTGCCCAATTAGACCAGCACCAAGCCCACAACTTTAGATACAAACTACATTACACATTATCATGAGCATAAACACCCCACAATGGTTTGATAATAAGGTAAAGTGGTCACAATAACAATCACGTCTCTAAGAGATGATCAGGCAGACAGAAATAATAGGTGACTCAATTAACAATGGGAATGCACACCTAGGAGGCGAGATGGGAGAGACATACTTAAGAATTAACACATAACACCTTATAAACAGACTATAGCAAGAGACCCCAGTATCAGGTTGGTTTGAGCAGATCATATTAACATCTGCTCTGAGTCTCACAGTCTAAAGCAGTCATTGCTGGTTTGGGCACAAAGGACCCAAATCTGTGTGTTTCAGGGAGACATTGACCCAAATATGAAGCAAGACCACTCCAAGTCCCTCAGACACACACCTCCCAAAGAGTAGTGCTCCCTTAGAAGCAAGGGCCCATAGTGAGTAGGCAGGCCCCTGTCCTGGTTGGCTCTGTCACAATGACAATCCATTATAGTCAGATTACGGACCTTCTGAAAATGCTAGCTGTTTGGCGGTCATGTTGAGGTGTCAGTGTGCACACATGCTCTAATACATAAACAAAATACTAAATAAACTTCTGAAAGGAGATAGTGAAAACATGATTCTGGTCTTAATTCTAAAACCGCCATCGCGTTGTGGATAAACAATCATCTAAAAAAAAATGTAATTTTTGTGGCCAGTTTTGGGGACTGAGGGTCCAGCTGCAAACCTTAATCTGAGCCTTCTCGCTGTACCTATCACTGCTGCGTGACATTTCCATCTGATGGCTTGTAGGTTTATGTACGTGTGATGGAAAGGAACATCACCCCTCAAGGGACTGTGGGATTGAAATGTCAATCTTTATTATAATTGTGCCTAAAAGTACTGGCCTGCGTGTATGAATGTGTCACGTCTTATGACCCGAACTTTCAGTACCAAGGGCTTACAGTGACATGCAGACATGGACAAAGTGTCGTACTACATCTCACGTATATCACTATCCCTACGCTGATACAGTATGGCAAGAAAGGATGGCCATAGTGAATATCGGCACATTGAAAATATTAGATGATATTTGTAATAGGTTATCTGTAGATTGTCATTTAAAGGGTTAGTCCACTCAAAGGAGATAATTCAGTTATTGGTAGTTCCTGGAGAGATAAACTACCTGATAGATTAAGAAGGACAAACCTGCACTTCCATAAAGTCTCACCATGAAGTTTAATCAAAGCAGTTGGATTCTGATATAGTCCCAGATTGGGCTTATTCGTAGTCAAATAAGCTTAGTCAAGGTGAAGTGCGTCAGTGGTCTTGGCTTGGGGTAGGGTGTCAGGTCACCTTGAGGCCAGGTGACAGATGCACACCGTAGGGATTAGGAGTGCACCGCAAGGTTGTGGACCCTACGGCTGACTGCTGCGGACGGGGGTCAAGGTGATAAGAAGGCAGGGCCGCCAGAACACCAAGATGGATCCCACCGGGGTTAGAGCGTAAGATTCCCTGGGGGGCGGAGTCTAAGAGCCAGCAGGTGTTCACCAGAGCCTCGAGTGGAGAGGATGGACTTGGCTGCAACTGGCTCCAGGTCGCGACCCCCAGGGTCCCCCAGCTCACACCCACAGTAGGCAACAGGAGGATAGGGATGGTGAGGGACAAAGCCAAGGACGGGGCCACAAGCAGACAGGAATAGTCAGGGACACGCCAAAAGGTCAGGATCACAGGCAAACAGGGATGGTCAAGGACACGCCAAAGTCGGTAACGGAATAACAGCAGAGCACACGGCAGGTAACAGGAAGCTAACACGCAAAGGTTGATCAGCAGGGCTGGCCTTCAGTGCACAGGTTAATATAGAGTTCTCTGATAGGAGCTAGGGTGGAGCCATGCCAGAGGATGGATTATAAAAGCAGTCAGGTGAGGGTGGGCTGGTCTCTAGAAATGAACACATGGAGACAGGTAAGCAGACGAACTCTATTGCATAACCATGACAGAACCCCCCCTCTTACGAGGCCTCCCCCTTCCCCGCCTGGGACCAGGTTTAGAGGGGAACTTCAAATGAAGCTTCCTCAACAGACGAGGTGCAAAGGCCTCGGAAGCCGAAATCCACGACCTCTCCTCAGGACCAAAACCTTTCCAGTGCACGATGTACTGGAGAATGCCTCTACAGAGTCAGGAATCCAAAATGTGGCTAACCTTGTACGCCTGATCATCCTCAGAGACCGGTGCTACGGTAGAGAGAGGACGAGAGAACTTATTGAGGACTAAAGGCTTCAGAAGGGCAATATGGAAGGAGTTAGAGATTTTGAGGCTTTTGGGAATCTGGAGCTTGAAACAAACTGGATTCAGTTTAGAAATTATGGTGTAAGGACCAATGAATCTTGGGGCAAATTTGAGAGAAGGAACCCGGAGTTTGATGTTCCAGGTGGAGAGCCAGACTTTGTCTCCTGGCTGAAGAGAAGGTGGTTTACGCCTGCGACGGTCAGCAAAACTCTTGAATTTGTTGACAGCATTCTGGAGGGAATCATGAACGTCAGCCCACATGGAATTGAATGATTCCTGAACAGTAGCCAAAGCTGTAATGTCAGAAGAACAAGTCATAGGAAGAGGAAGCTGAGGATGTCTTCCATAAACAGTGACAAAGGGTGTTTTCTGAGAACTGACGTTGACATGATTATTGTGGGAGAACTCAGCCCACGGTAATAGTGATGCCCAATCATCATGATGGGCAGAGACCAAGGTACGGAGAAAGACCTCCAACTCCTGATTAACTCTCTCAGTCTGGCTATTGGATTGGGGATGATAAGAAGAGGTAAAATCCAAGGTAATGTCGAGGGATTTGCAAAAGGCTCTCCAAAAACGAGAAGTAAACTGCACACCCCTGTCTGAAACGACATGAGAAGGAACACCATGAAGGCGGAAAATCTCTCGTACAAAAATGGGAACCAAGGCAGGGGCAGAAGGTAGACCAGGAAGAGGAACAAAATGAGCCATCTTGGAGAACCGATCGATTACTACCCAAATGGCCCTATTATTCTCCGACAGTGGAAGATCAGTGATAAAATCCATGGCGATATGAGACCAGGGCTCCTTAGGAATGTGCAAGGGCATGAGAAGACCAGCAGGGGCTTGAGTGGAAGATTTAGACTGAGCACAGACGTGACAAGCTTTAACATAGTCTTTAACATCCGAGTGGAGATTAGGCCACCAGTAGTGACGACTGATGAGCAGGAAGGATCGGAGGAACCCAGCATGACCTGCCACCTTGGAATCATGTCCCCAACGAAGGATCCTAGTTCTTAGCTCCGTGGGAACAAAGGTCTTACCAGGAGGAATTTTAGATTCCAGGGTGGTAGAATGGGCAACAATGCATGAGGTAGGAATGATCGGCTCAGGATCAGGGTTGGACTCTTCGTCCAAAGTGTCAAATGACCTAGAGAGCGCATCAGCTCGACCGTTGCAGGAACCAGGTTTGTACGTAATCGTGAATTTAAAACGGGAAAAGAAGAGACTCCACCTGGCCTGTCTGGGGTTCAGCATTCTGTAGGTACTGTAGATTCTTATGATCAGTAAAGATCGTTATGGAGTGAGGGGAACCTTCCAAGATGACGCCACTCCTCCAACGCCAATTTAATTGCGAGAAGTTCCCGATCACCAATGGCATAATTTCTCTCTGCCTGAGAATTTTTTTTGGAGAAGAACGCACATGGTTGACGTTTCTTCTCAAAGTCCTGAAGAAGCACAGCTCCCACCCCCATCGAAGAAGCGTCTACTTCAATAAAAAATGGGTCCTCAGGATTTGGTCTCCTCAAGAGAGGTCCAGAGACAAAGACCTGTTTCAGATCGTGAAACGCATAGACAGCCTCAAGAGGCCAGTCTTTGGCATTTGCACCCTTCTTGGTCAAAGCGATAATAGGCGCGGCAATGGAAGAGTAATTCCTTATGAACTGCCTATAATAATTTGTGAAGCCAAGAAAGCGCTGTGTGGCCTTGAGGCTAGCGGGAAGGGGCCAGTTGGTAATGGCTGAGACCTTTCCGGGATCCATGCGAAGACCCGCACTAGAAACAAAACATCCCAGAAACAGGACCTCGGAACATTCAAAGGAACATTTCTCAATCTTGGCATAGAGATTGTTCTTTCTAAGGCGCTGAAGTACGGTGCGTACATGGTTTCTGTGAGCAGGCAGATTTTCGGAAAAGATGAGAATATCAGCCAGATAGATGACAACAAACTGGTACAGTAGGTCCCTGAATATTTCATTGACGAAGTTCTGGAACACAGTTGGAGCATCAGGCCGCGTACACACGCGCGGACTGTTTGCCCAACCTTGTTCGTCAAACAGTTTCGGCAAACAGTCCGCTCAAAATTTGCATGAGCGGACTTGCCCACACACGAGCGGACTGTTTCAACGAACTGTTTGCCAAACAGTCCGCTCAACTTTTGAAATGAACGGACTCGCCCACGTAAGGCGGAGGCAAATCCGCCCATTTCGAGCGCGTGTACAGGTAGGCGGGGCCCGCGAAGGAGACGTCGCGGGCTCCGCCGCCTGGAATGGGCTTAAAGGGGAACCCCAACGCCGAAAAAAATCGGCGTGGGGGTTCCCCCAAAGTCCACACCAGACCCTTGTCCGAGCACGCTACCCGGCCGGCCAGGAAAGGGGGGCGAGCGAGCGCGCCCCCCCTCCTGAGCCGTACCAGGCCGCGTGCCCTCAACATGGGGGGGTGCCTTGGGGAAGGGGGGGCCGCGCGGCCCCCCCACCCCAAAGCACCTTGTCCCCATGTTGATGAGGACAAGGGCCTCTTCCCGACAACCCTGGCCGTTGGTTGTCGGGGTCTGCGGGCGGGGGGCTTATCGGAATCCGGGAGCCCCCTTTAAGAAGGGGGCCCCCGGATACCGGCCCCCCACCCTATGTGAATGAGTATGGGGTACAATGTACCCCTACCCATTCACCTGTGAAATAAAGTACAAAAAAAAACACAACACAGGGGAAAAAATATTTTATTGCACAGCTCCGGGGGTCTTCAGTCTTCGGGGGTCTTCTCGCCGGACTCCTCCGCTATGTGTGTGTAGCTCTTTTACTAGCGGAGGAGTCCGGCTTTCTTCCTCCCCGCCGCCGGCCTCTTCTCCCGACTTCGGGGGTCTTGTCCCCCTCTTCGGTTCTTCTGCCGGGCCACCGCGCCTTCTTGTAGCTCTTTTACAGGCGGTGGCCCGGTCTTCTGTCGCCGCTGTCGTCGCCGCCGCCGCCTTCCGTTCTTGTTCTTCTTCTTGTTCTTCTGCTTCTTCTCCTGGAGATGTTGACTCGACGAGCTCTCCGGCCGGAATGCCAGAGCCGCGCTGTGCGGTCACTTATATAGTGACAATGGGGCGGTGTCACATGGTATATGTCACATGGGTTGGTCACATGGTGACCCCGCCCCCTTACGATGTCATAGTCCCCATGTGACATCAACCCATGTGACCAACCCATGTGACATATACCATGTGACACCGCCCCATTGTCACTATATAAGTGACCGCACAGCGCGGCTCTGGCATTCCGGCCGGAGAGCTCGTCGAGTCAACATCTCCAGGAGAAGAAGCAGAAGAACAAGAAGAAGAACAAGAACGGAAGGCGGCGGCGGCGGCGACGACAGCGGCGACATCGGCGACAGATGACCGGGCCACCGCCTGTAAAAGAGCTACAAGAAGGCGCGGTGGCCCGGCAGAAGAACCGAAGGCGGCGACAGAAGAACGGAAGGCAGCGGCGACAGAAGACCGGGCCACCGCCTGTAAAAGAGCTACAAGAAGGCGCGGTGGCCCGGCAGAAGAACCGAAGAGGGGGACAAGACCCCCGAAGTCGGGAGAAGAGGCCGGCGGCGGGGAGGAAGAAAGCCGGACTCCTCCGCTAGTAAAAGAGCTACACACACATAGCGGAGGAGTCCGGCGAGAAGACCCCCGAAGACGGAAGACCCCCGGAGCTGTGCAATAAAATATTTTTTCCCTGTGTTGTGTTTTTTTTTGTACTTTATTTCACAGGTGAATGGGTAGGGGTACATTGTACCCCATACTCATTCACATAGGGTGGGGGGCCGGTATCCGGGGGCCCCCTTCTTAAAGGGGGCTCCCGGATTCCGATAAGCCCCCCGCCCGCAGACCCCGACAACCAACGGCCAGGGTTGTCGGGAAGAGGCCCTTGTCCTCATCAACATGGGGACAAGGTGCTTTGGGGTGGGGGGGCCGCGCGGCCCCCCCTTCCCCAAGGCACCCCCCCATGTTGAGGGCACGCGGCCTGGTACGGCTCAGGAGGGGGGGCGCGCTCGCTCGCCCCCCTTTCCTGGCCGGCCGGGTAGCGTGCTCGGACAAGGGTCTGGTGTGGACTTTGGGGGAACCCCCACGCCGATTTTTTTCGGCGTTGGGGTTCCCCTTTAAGCCCATTCCAGGCGGCGGAGCCCGCGACGTCTCCTTCGCGGGCCCCTCCTACCTGTACACGCGCTCGAAATGGGCGGACTTTCCGAGCGGGAACAGTCTGCTCATTTCGAAAGTACAGCGGACAGGCCCACACACGGGCGGACTGTTCGCTCAAACACAGTTTCAGCGGACAGTTTTTCGGAATTTCCGAAAGACTTTGTCCGTCCAACTGTCCGCTGAAACTGTCCGCTGAAAGCCCACACACGAGCGGACTGTCCGCCCAAACACTGTTCAGCGGACAAGGTTGGGCGAACAGTCCGCCCGTGTGTACGCGGCCTTACACAAACCAAAAGGCATAACCAGGTATTCGTAATGGCCGTCCCTAGTGTTAAACGCAGTCTTCCATTCGTATTCGAATGAGATTGTATGCACCTCTGAGATCCAACTTAGTGAAAATGGAAGCCCCCTTCAACCTGTCGAATAGCTCAGATATTAGAGGTAAGGGGTATCGGTTTTTAATAGTCACTGCGTTTAAACCTCTATAGTCGATGCAGGGTCTGAGGGTACCATCCTTTTTGGCAACGAAAAAGAACCCTGCTCCGCAGGCGATGAGGATTTCCGAATGAAACCTCTCTCCAGATTCTCGGCGACATACTCAGACATGGCCTGGGTCTCTGGAATGGACAGAGGGTAAGTACAACCCCTGGGCAGGGTTGCTCCAGGGACAAGGTCACTAGCACAGTCAAAAGATCTATGGGGAGGAAGCAACTCAGCAGACTTCTTACAGAACCCATCCCAGAAATCGCTGTATGCCGCGGGAAGATCAGACGATACGGATGTGGTAGCAATGGGAAGTTTCCCCTTGGGGCTCACCTTGAGAAGACAGGACGAGAAACACGAAGGACCCCAAGCCAGGATCTGCCCAGAGACCCAGTCCACATGTGGCGAGTGGAGCTGTAGCCAAGGAAGGCCCAATACAATGGGGGTAGAGGCCTTGGGAAAGATGAGGAAGGAGATCCACTCCTGGTGGAGTATCCCTACCGACATCCTAATAGGTAGCGTCTGGAAATGGATAGGACCCCCTGGGAGCACATTGCCATCAATTGCTGAGACTACCAGTGGCGTAGCGAGGGGAGAAAGGGTAAGCTTCATAGAAGAAGCAGTTCTCCAGTCCATAAAATTGCCGGCAGCTCCAGAGTCCAGATATGCTAGGATCGATTGGGGAGAAGTGCCTATATGGAGGAACACTGGAAGAAGAAGATGAGAAGGTGGTGTTTCTGGGTCCAATAGTCCAGCTTCCAAATGTATTAACCGAGCGTTTCCCGAACGAAGCGAGCAGCAGTCACGAGTTCTGCGTCTAGCACGTTCTTCGGGGGTTAGTCTGATCCGGCCCAGCTGCATGGGTTCCTCAACAGACAGAGGATGCTCCACAGGGCGACGGGAAAAAAGTTCAGACTGACTAGGACCTAGGGGGTGCTGCCGTCTTTTTTCTAAGGACCTCTCCTGGAAACGAATGTCAATCTGATTGCATAAGGAAATTACATCGTCCAGACCGGCGGGAATAGCTCTTCCTGCTAATTCGTCCTTCACTCGGTCAGAGAGGCCATGTAAAAAGGTTGCAACCAGGGCCTCATTGTTCCAGCTCAATTCAGCTGTGAGGATACGGAACTGAAGTGCATATTGTCCCACAGAACAAGATTCTTGACGAAGGCGTAAAAGGGCACAAGCCGCAGAAGAAACCCGAGCTGGCTCCTCGAAGATATTACGAAAGAGCTTCAAGGAGTTGGACAGGCTGTAAACCACCGGATCATTTTTCTCCGACAGGGAAGCAGCCCAGGCTAAAGCTTCACCAGATAGGAGGGAAATGATATAGGCCACCTTTGCCCGATCAGACAGAAAGTTTTGAGGCTGGAGCTCAAAATGAATGGTGCATTGGCTGAGATAGCCCCTGGAGGCCTTGGAGTCTCCAGAGAAACGGGACGGAGCTGGCAGTAATATTGCATGCGTGGATGCGACTGGTGCGATAGGTACAGTTGCTGACTGTACTTGAGGCTGCAGGTTCGGGGTTCCCAAGGAAGCCTGTAGCTGCTCAAAGCGGGAAGCCAGATCTTGAAGGAATCGCATCATCTGAGTCTGATTAGATTCCGGGGTCTCGAGTCTCCGCACAATGCCCTGCAACGGATCGACTGCAGGGAGCGGCACGTCAGCCGGGTCCACGGCTGATCAAACTGTCAGGTCACCTTGAGGCCAGGTGACAGATGCACACCGTAGGGATTAGGAGTGCACCGCAAGGTTGTGGACCCTATGGCTGACTGCTGCGGATGGGGGTCAAGGTGATAGGAAGGCAGGGCCGCCAGAACACCAAGATGGATCCCACCGGGGTTAGAGCGTAAGATTCCCTGGGGCGCGGAGTCTAAGAGCCAGCAGGTGATCATCAGAGCCTCGAGTGGTGAGGATGGACTTGGCTGCAACTGGCTCCAGGTCGCGACCCCCAGGGTCCCCCAGCTCACACCCACAGTAGGCAACAGGAGGATAGGGATGGTGAGGGACAAAGCCAAGGTCGGGGCCACAAGCAGACAGGAATATTTAGGGACACGCCAAAAGGTCAGGATCACAGGCAAACAGGGATGGTCAAGAACACGCCAAAGTCGGTAACGGAATAACAGCAGCGCACACGGCAGGTAACAGGAAGCTAACACACAAAGGTTGATCAGCAGGGCTGGCCTGCAGTGCACAGGGTAATATAGAGTTCTCTGATAGGAGCTAGGGTGGAGCCATGCCAGAGGATGGATTATAAAAGCAGTCAGGTGAGGGTCGGCTGGTCTCTAGAAATGAACACACGGAGACAGGTAAGCAGACGAACTCTATTGCATAACCATGACATAGGGGCTATGATGCTTTGATTAAACTTCATAGTGAGACTTTATGGAAATACAGCTCTGTCCTTCGTTCTTACTATGTGTGCTGAACGGGATAAGCTCATAAAGCCATCACCTAGTACGAAGAGGGACAAGATGAATATGCTTGGGACTTGGAGTGGAGTCTTTTTTTGTGTCCAGCTGACAAATTTTTAAACTTTTCTATCTCTGCTTATATCTCATAGCCTGCATTACATGGGCAGTCATAGAAGTCCACGAACAAAGACTCTAATGCCATGTACACATGACTGGACTTTTCGAGGGACTAGGTCCGACGGTCTTCCCGACAGACTTTCGGCGGAGTTCCGACGGACTTTCCGAATGAACGGACTTGGCCACACACAATCACACCAAAGTCCGACGGATTCAAATGTGATGACATACGACTGGACTAGAATAAGGAAGTTCATAGCCAGTAGCCAATAGCTGCCCTAGCGTCGGTTTTTGTCCGTCGGACTAGCATACACACGAACGGATTTCTCGGTCCGGCGGAAAAATTTAAAACATGTTCTATTTCTAAAGTCCGCCGGATTTTTGGCAAGCAAAGGTCCGATGGAGCCCACACAAGATCGAATTGTCCGACTGACTCGTTTAACCGCCTCTGAACGCATCAGTATATCTGCCCCAGATCACCTGTGTTAATGAGCCCTTGGAAACTCTATTGATTAGATTTGTATGTTTTACAGGGATGTTTCTGCTGCTAGGCCTTAGCAGGTGTTATGGCTGAAGGCCAGGAGGAAGCTGGACTTACGGAAACTTGCTGGGAAAAACCTGCCTGTGATCGATTTGACAACTTTGAGATCAATTTGACAGCTTTGACAGGCAGTGAAGAGACATGTTGCCCATTCACTGTCTGCTACATTTCTCAGAATGCATGAACCAACGCATAGCAACCACATACATTGCATGCGATTGCAGGGCATTTGCGACATAGCCCCATTCCATAACTCCCAGCTGTCCCTGATTTTGAGGGGCAATTCCTGAATGTGCCTTTGTCCCTTTTTGCTCCTCATTTGTCAGTATATAGTTGTATATAAAATGCACTATTTACCTTTCAAAAAGTTTTTCACAGTGCTAACCTTTTCATCCAATTTTGAAATTGCTGCATCTGTAAATGTCAAAAGCCAATATGAAGTAATATTAGTGGTAAAAAAAAGCACTTGTGGGTTTAATGGATCTTTATTTTTTGTATAATTCTCCTATAAGCGGGTGGTTCCTATGCCTACATAATGTTACTACTAGGCCGGGCTTTTTTTCTCATAAAATAGGTGCAGGAACTCAACCAGAACCCCCCAAAACCCCCAACCCCCGACACACACACCCTCCAAAACGCATCAAATAGTGGGTATGGTCAAATTTCACTCACAGTGGGAGGGTCTTAAAGGGGCATTAAATACCAGGAGTGCAATATGTACAGAGTGCAGAGTTTGGTGGGGTTACACACAGAGTGCAGAGTTCAGGGGTGCACTACATGCAGAGTTCAGGGGTGTGCTACATGCAGCGTGCAGAGTTCAGGGGTGCGCTGCATACAGAGTGCACAGCTCAGGGGTGCGCTACATGTAGAGTTCAGGGGTGCGATGCATGCAGAGTTCAGGGGTGTGCTGTATGCAGAGTTCAGGGGTGTGCTGCAAACAGAATGCAGAGTTCAGGGGTGCGCTACACACAGAGGGCAGAGTTCAGGGGTGCGCTACATGCAGAGTTCAGGGGTGCGCTACATGCAGAGTTCAGGGGTGTGCTGCATACAGAGTGCAGAGTTTGGTGGGGTTACACACAGAGTGCAGAGTTCAGGGGTGCACTACATGCAGAGTTCAGGGGTGCGCTACATGCAGAGTTCAGGGGTGCACTACACACAGAGTGCAGAGTTCAGGGTGAGCTACATGCAGAGTTCAGAGGTGCACTGCATGCAGAGTTCAGGGGTGTGCTGCATACAGAGTGCAGAGTTCAGGGGTGCGCTACATGCAGAGTTCAGGGGTGCGCTACATGCAGAGTTCAGGGGTGTGCTGCATACAGAGTGCAGAGTTTGGTGGGGTTACACAGAGTGCAGAGTTCAGGGGTGCACTACATGCAGAGTTCAGGGGTGTGCTACATGTAGATTTCAGGGGTGTGCTGCATACAGAGTGCAGAGTTCAGGGATACACTACACACAGAGTGCAGAGTTCAGGGGTGCGCTACATGCAGAGTTCAGGGGCTTGCTACATGCAGAGTTCAGGGATGTGCTGCATACAGAGTGTAGAGTTCAGGGGTGCACTACAAACAGAGTGCGGAGTTCAGCTTTCTTCCACAACTGCTTATTCTGCACCCCCAATCCCCATCTCACTTTTACCCCTCTTCTTCTTTAGTACCTCCCTCACACTGTAGATGGCTCCACCTCTTTCACTTGCAGGGAGATCATCCAGGGGGGTGTCAGCATCTGCTCTGTACCCCAGGCACCTACATCTCCCTTGTCCCCATACTGCACTTGGAAAACACAGAAAGCCAGACCTCTGTGTTTACAAGTGATAGAGGTGAGCAGCAAGCAAGGAGCCTGAGCCAAAGGCGGTGGAATTTATGCCACGTACACACGACCGGACTTTTCGTCAGAATAAACTCTGACGGTCTTTCCGACGGTGTTCCGACTGAACGGACTTGCCCACACACGATCACACAGTCCGTTCGTTTCGAACGCAATGACGTACAATGGGACTAGAAAAGGAAGTTCAATAGCCAGTAGCCAATAGCTGCCCTTGCGTTGTATTTGGTCCGCCGGACCAGCATACAAACGGTTTTCCGGATAGAAATTGATTCCGTGGGAAAGATTTAAAACATGTTCTATTTCTAGTCCCGTCTGAATTTTTCAAGAAAAAAGTCCGCTGAAGCCCCACACAGGATTGGAATATAGATGAATTGATTCCATCTGACCTTTTCTGCCCGAAAATCCGGTCGTATGTACACGGCATTAGTTCCACCAAGTTCCAGCTGAAAAAAAGCCCTGCTAATAGGTGTCCCTATGTATATTATTCTCATCACACACATTCATGGAGACGGCAAGAAGTAAGTAGGTGGCGTTGCAACTACCAGATGGAAACCAATATCATCAGCTGAAATATACACCAATCTGGCATAACATTTTGACCACAGTGAATAACATTGACTATCTCATTACAATAGCATCTGAAAGTGGGTGGGATATATTGGGCAGTGAGTGAACATGTTGTCCCTGAAGTTGATGTGTTAAACGCAGAAAAAATTTACAAGTGTAAGGATTTAAATAACTTTGAATAGGGTCAAATTGTAATGGCTAGACGATTGGTTCAGAGTAGGGATGGGCTCGATGTTCAAGTCAAACATAAGTTTCGACTCGAACATCAGCTGTTCAGAGAACAAATGAACATATGGGGCGCTTGCGGTAAGTTTGTCAGCCACGGAACACTCCATAATGCACTGCAAGATCGCAGTGCATTGATGGCTGTTGATTGGCCAAAGCATGCACCTAACCTGCATGTTTTGGCCAATCACAGCGCAATGTGCTGTGAGAGCCATGTTTGGCCAAAGGCAGGATGCTAAGTCCACGCCCGACACTATATAAGGCTGCTGCTTATATGGCGGCTGTATATAGTGAATGAAAAGAGATTAGGCAGGTAGTTAGTGTATAGTGCAGTTAGTGTAGTATATATAATACAGTGCAGTGTATATAGTGCAGTCCGTGTAGTATAATACAGTTCAGAGTATATAGTGCAGTCTGTGCAATATATATATATAATGCAATGGAGAGTATATAGTGCAGTCCAGGTAGTATATATAACACAGGTCAGAGTATATAGTGCAGTCAGTGTAGTATATATAATACAGTGGAGAGTATATAGTGCAGTAAGTGTAATATATATAATACAGTTCAAAGTATATAGTGCAGTCAGTGTAGTATATATAATACCGTGTAGAGTATATAGTGCAGTGCAGAGTATATAATACAGTGTATTGAAGTGGGTAAGGGGAACCCTGTGACAGAATTAGGAAAAAAAGAAGCATGGGGTCCCCCCAAAATTCATACCAGACCCTTATCCGAGCATGCAGCCTGGCAGGCCAGGAAAGGGAGGAGACAAGCGTGGGGCTTCCCCCCTCCTGAACCATATCAAGCCGCTTGCCCTCAACATGGAGAGGGTACTTTGGGGTGCCACCTGGCCAGTGGTTGTTGGGGTCTGTGGGCAGGGGGGCTTATCGGAATCTCAAACCCCACTTTAACAAGGGGCCCCCAGATCCCCTCCCCCCATGTGAATAGGTATTGGGTACATTGTACCTCTACCCATTCACCTCCCATGGAGGAGGAGATTTTTTCAGTTTTTCTTTTTTTTCAGGTCTGTCGGGCAGCATGATTGACGGTGGATGTACATTGTGGGACCTTTTAATAAAGGGATTGTCAAAAACTGTCTCTTGTGGTTTTTACTTTTTGACACTTTTTTTGGTGAATGGGTAAGGGTACAATGTACCCGATACCCATTAACATAGAGGGAAGCCGGAATCCGGGGGCCCCCTTGTCAAAGGGGGCTTCCAGATTCTGATAAGTCTCCCCCTGCAGAACCTGACAACCACCGGCCAGGGTTGTCGGGAAGAGGCCCTTGTCACCATCAACATGAGGGCATATGGCCTGGTATGGTTCAGGAGGGGGGCACTCGCTCGTCCCCCCCTCAATCCTGACCTCCAGGCTGCATGCTCAGATAAGGGTCTGGTATAGATTTTGGGGGGGGGACCCGATGCCAATTGTTTTTCATTTTGGAGTGAAGTTCCCCTTACAATCCATACCAGACCCGAAGGGCATGGTATGCACTTGGGGGAGACCCCACGCCGTTTTTCTCATTGATTTCTTCCTCTATATTGCCGGGAGCCGACAATACATTGCAGCCAAAAGTTAATACTGTTTCCGATAGAAAGGTGTCAGAACACAGTGCATTAATGTTTGTTGTGTATGGGGCTCTGGGCAGGTTGCACATGTTAAAAGTGCCTACAATGGGCACGTGAGCATCAGAGCTGGACCATGAAGCAATGGAAACAGGTGGACGGGTCTGATGAATATAAGAAAGACTTGAACTCTTCCCTACGCTATCCAAGTCTTAAAAAAAAGGCTTCAGGTATCTCTGATGAACCTCCACCATTACCATCCCAATAGATTTAATGAAGTTCCAACCAAGTGTGCTGCGGTCCCCTTTAAGATCTCCGATCAGTAGAATATTACATTTTCAGACCATTGTGAAAGTTTGGAACATAAAATTTTGCCTGTGCGTTTAAATGTTGGCTTTCCTTCAAACTGCTGAATTAGCAGATTCTGACATAAACAGTTTGTTGATCATTGCAGAATTTTGGCTTTACAATTTTTTCGGAATAAAATAGCTCATTGACACGATACTCTGTAATATTACATTTCTTGCTTGTTTGGAAGAATAGGCACACTGGCTGCATTTATCCACAGATGCAAGAGTTAGTTTGCCAATTCCCCTATGGCCTGATTGGTGCACTTACAGTGCCTTGCAAAAGTTCACCCCCCTTGGCTTTTTACCTATTTTGTTACATTACAGCCTTTAGTTCAATGTTTTTTTAATCTGAATTATATGTGATGGATCAGAACACAATCGTCTAAGTTGGTGAAGTAAAATTAGAAAAATATATACATAAAACTATTTTTCAGAAATAAAAAAATGATAATTGGCATGTGCGTATGTATTCACCCCCTCTGTTATGAAGCCCATAAAAAGCTTTGGTGCAACCAATTACCTTCAGAAGTCACATAATTAGTGAAATGATGTCCACCTGTGTGCAATCTTAGTGTCACATGATCTGTCATTACATATACACACCTTTTTGAAAGGCCCCAGAGGCTGCAACACCTAAACAAGAGGCACCACTAACCAAACACTGCCATGAAGACCAAGGAACTCTCCAAACAAGTAAGGGACAATGTTGTTGAGAAGTACAAGTCAGGGTTAGGTTATAAAAAAATATCCAAATCTTTGATGAACCCTAGGAGCACCATCAAATCTATCATAACCAAATCGTTTTGCAAGTAGGAATAGGTAAAAATCCCAGTGGTAAGATGTGGCAAGCTCATAGACACGTATCCAAAGCGACTTGGAGCTGTGATAGCCACAAAAGGTGGCTTTACAAAATATTGACTTTAGGGGGGTGAATAGTTATGTACATGGACTTTTTCTGTTATTTTGTCCTATTTGTTGTTTGCTTCACAATAAAAAAAAATCTTCAAAGTTGTCGGCATGTTCTGTAAATGAAATGATGTAAATCCTCAAACAATCCATGATAATTCCAGGTTGTGAGGCAACAAAACACAAAAAATGCCAAGGGGGGTGAATACTTTTGCAAGGCATTGTATTCCTAAAGGAATACTCCAAAAAGTCCCCACCCTGTCCTTTCCACCTTATTGCACCACCCTCATGCAGCTTGATGATGTCAGTTGCATGATGTCCTTGTGTCTGTTTCTCACTGGGGTGGCACAGCGATCTTCAATTCTGCAGAGATTGGTGCTGATGTCCTACTTTCTTACTGTAAACCCAGCCTGACATGGTAACCCCTCAGGGGGTGTGTCAATGACAGTCTGGGCTAACTGGGTGTCAGTTGAATGCCGTTGGCTGTCATAGGAACTCCTCAGAGGACAGTGCTGGAGACAAGGTGGGTATTGCAGAGAGCAGGGACAGTATGTTTATATATTTTTTTTAATTAAAAAAGGAGATCAGCTTTAACCACTTGACCTCCGGAAGGGTTTACCCACTTCATGACCAGGGCATTTTTTTGCTATTCAGCATTGCGCTACTTTAACTGGGAATTGCGCGGTCATGCAACACTGTACGCAAATTAAATTTATATAATTTTTTTCACACAAATATGGATTTATTTTCAGGTATTTGACCACTGGGTTTTTTTATTTGTTATTGTATAAAAGAAAAAAAAAGATTTTGGAAAAAAATAGATTTTATACTTTCTGTTATAAAACATATCCAATAGGCATTCAAAAAAATCTACTTTCTTCATATATTTAGGCCAAAATGTATTCTGTTACATGTCTTTGATTTAAAAAAAATTCCAATAAGTGTATATTAATTGGTTTGCGTGAAAGGTATAGCGTTTACAAACTATGGGATATATAATGAAATTTACGCAGCTAAGACCCTATACTGATAATGGAGATGATCAGTGATTTATAGTGGAACTGCGATAACGTGGCTGGAAATCTGCCACTAACAGATCCTCGCTGGGAGGTAAATTAACTGACTAACACTGACATCAATGGTGACATTATTCAGCGATCAGTGATAATACTGTACACTGTCACTGTACTAATGACACTGGCTGGGAAGGAGTTAATATCTAGGGGTAATCAGGGGATTAACTGTGTGCCTAACAATGTGTAATGTCTGTAATATGTGCTGATTTTACTAAGAGATAAAGCGTTTTTTTCTCTTTGCTTTGCAGGGAGATGAAACAACCAGATCACTGCTCTGTGTACAGAGCCATATGTATTTGTAACACCTGTTGGCAAAATCACACTGTGCCCAAACCGCAGCGCGGGTCAGCAGGGGGCACACGCATGCATATTTACGTTGCTGAGCCTGCAGCTAGCGCTCGGTCACATTTAATCTACTGTGACTGAGCAGCAAGTAGTTAACTCTGTAAGGCTATATTTACACTTGTGCGTGTTGGCAGTACACAAGAAATTAGCACTTTCCCGACCTGTACAGAAATGCATTGCAGTTTGGCAAGGCGTGCAACAATGTCATTAAGCACTTGTGTTTCACCGCCCACAGTGTATGGTGGACGGGCGGCCCGCACAGGCAATACCCATATGTTGCTGCCTGCTTCCAGGTTTTGGGTTTTTATTGGATATGTTTTGTAGCAAAAATTAAAAAACCTTATTTATTTCTTCAAAAATGTTCGGTCTTTTTTCTTTTTTATCGCAAAAAGATAAAAAATAAACCCAGTGGTGATAAAATGTCACCGAAAACAGAGTCATGCAGGCTATGATCCATAGTTTATAGTAAGATTGAGGCCACCCCAACAGATTCAGTTCCCAAACACCTTAAAGTGGTTGTAAACCCTCCCCCACAACTTTGTCCCATGTAAATCAGCATAAAAAACCCTAATGAACACTGCTTGTAGATATCTCCTTACTTGCTTAGTATTGTTGTAATCCTTGTTGTTCTGTAGAATTCTGTAGAAGTCACTGAGCATGCCCAGATCTCCCCTGATTTACGGCACACTCTCTATGTCTTATCTATCTGTTATCAGGACTTCCTACGGCACACCACTGAACTCTGCTAATCATTCAGAGCTTCCTCCTACACACCATGTGACCATGTGACCTCACATACAGTTTAAACTTGGTCATTACTGCAGTCTTATCAGCTGAAGCTGATAAGTCTGACAAAAGCAAACATTAGACATCGGCACAAGTAAATACTATGAAATAAACAAGTAAGCTATGAACAGGGAAGCAGGGTTGCCAGTACAGGAAGTGCTCAATGTAAGGGCGGAAATACACTCCACTGTGGACTCAGAAAACAATACTTAAAGGGGTTCTGCACTCAGAATAAAACATTTGCCCATTCTCTTGCCTCTAGTTAATATATTTCATAATGCCACCTGTTTTTTTTTTTGCATTCACCTACCTTTTGTAATCTTTAGTAGTTTATTTTAAACCCCTGCGGCGATGGGCGGTCTCTTGCGGGGATCAGCGTCATTTCCTGCTGAAGCCCGCACTGTCTCCTGGGATCTCGTTCGTGTAATCCCAGGAGACATTGCGGCTAATGCACCCGACATCTCGCGAGATCTCGGGTGCTACAGCCGACATCTCGCGTGATTTCGGTAATTACAGGCTGTAATTACCGAAATCACGAATCTGATCCCCCTCTGTGGGAGACACGCCAGCAGTCGATGCCAAAATGGTGGCCACTCTGTGTTCAAAGAAGACACTACTACTGCTGGGTCCCACTATGACTGCTACAGTGGACACTGCAGTACACAGGGGGCTGGAGTAGCTGCATATAGAAGTACAGGCATAGGCTCAGAGGCTCTCGCACGTGGAAGACAGGCTCTCATCACTGGAAGATGAATCCACTGCCAACTCTGCTGTGCTAGCACGCATTACTGCTGCAACCAGGGACATATGGGACAAGCTAGATGATTTGGAAAATCGTTCAAGAGGGAACAATTTACGCATAATTGGGCTGCCAGAATCTATTTCCAATACCCAGCTCATGAATATCTGCACTAAAATTATTCCTGAACAACTGAGGCTTTGCATACCCTGCACTATTGAACATGCCCATCGCATTGGTCAGTACTCAGAAAGTTGAGCCAAACCTCGACATGTCATTGTCAAATATCTCAACTATGCTGACGTCATTATGCAGAAATTTCGCCGCACACATTCCCTGTCAGTTGATGGCACAAACCTGCTACTCTTTGCAGACTACTCAATGGAAGTAATGAAACAATGTAAAGCGTTCTCTCTGATCTGCATGACTCTATACAAAAACCAAGTTAGATTCTTCCTTGCCTACCCTGGCAATCCTGCGCATCCAAACACATACAGGAGAACACCTTACTTTCAACTCCCCAGAAGAAGCGGAACAATACATTAATGCCTCTAGCACAGAAATGGAACTCTGTGGAGGGATCCTCTTCAACATCTGCTACTTCTCCCTACGTACCACCTAAAAAAACAACACAGCCCAACCAAGCCTCCATACAAACGCTCCGGAAATCGCTGAAAGACTTCAGAGACTCTCTATCATTGAATCTACATAGGAGACGGGTAGTATTACCCACCTTCTCTTCTCCTCCCCTTTTCTGTTTTTGTTTGAACTCTCTGTTGCATTCTATGGGCTAAACCACTGTGCATCTCTTATATGGTTGTTAGCTAGATGTTTTTCTTACCACTAGGATAAATTACTATCTGCATCTGTGGTTACCTTTAAGGTTCCTGCTGCTAGCCAACTCCCTTGCTCCCTCCTTGAGGTGACCCTTGAGCTGAGCACTCGTTCTCCAGAACCTATCCCTCCACCCAGCTCTCACCAATCCCCCCCTTATCCCTACTCCCCTGATCCCTCCCCAATACCCATTACCTGTACCTGCCGAGAATATACCTTATTTTCAGCCCCCCACAACTTCTTTTCACACATTGATTCCTTTTTTGCCTCTCCTGCATTAATATCGGCACTATGCGACTTGGAAATCAGTGACGCCAGAATCTCAGATCACAGCCCCATTGCAATACACATGTCCCATGCTAAACCCTCTTCTCCCTCACCCATGTGGCATTTTCTACCTACCTAGCAGACAATGAGGACTTCCACCACATGCTATATGAAGCATGGACAGAATATACCTCTACAAACGGAGCACACCTTACTGACCTGAACCTCTTTTGGGAAGCAGGCAAAGCGTTCCTAAGGGGGAAAATCATTTCTTATACCACCCAATTTAAAAAACATGCCAAGCAACAATATATTCAAGCCAGTGAAGCTCTACGCTCAGCGCACGAACAACTAACACTAAACCGCACCCCTGATTTCATACGATCGTGGAGACAGGCCAAACGCAACTTTGACCTGTGGGCAGAGCAGCAAGAAGTGGCTAAAACATTCTACTCTACTTTACATTTTCACAGGTTTGGTAACAAGGCGGGCAAACTACTGGCTAAGCTGTGCTCTGGACCAAGGCGGCCCACCCATATCTCTGCCCTAAAAAATGCAGATGGCTCCCTGGTTACCTCATCTGCCGAAATTATTAAATTACTACATAACTCCATACTCTGCAGACTCAACTGACCAAACGACTGCAGAAGCTTTACTGACTAAGATACATCTACTTAAACTTCAGGATGCCAACCTAAAGGTGCTCAATGCCCCCAACATCACCATTGACAGCATCCAGATGACAATCAAATCTCTGGCATCTGCCAAAGCCCCAGGCCCAGGTGGCTACACGGCTGAATTTTATAAACTAACAAAAGACTTTCTCCCTGACACCCTGAAACATGTCTACGCAGCCATGTGGGAGGGTGGCCCTTATCTCCCTACAGGAATGCAGGCACACATTAGACTGATTTCCAAAAAAGGAAAGGATCCCCTATACCCGGGCTCCTACCGCCCAATCTTCTTAATCAATGTGAGCGTTAAACCCCCTGATCAATATGTCGCTATCATGTCACTTGATGCCGAAAAAGCTTTCGACAACATCAGTTTGTCCTGGCTATTCAGAGTGATGGATGACTTTGGTTTTTCGGGGCCCAGTCATGCATTTTCTGCCGCAAATGTACGCGTCCCCAACTGCACGCCTTGTCATTCCCGACTTTATCTCTGACACAATCCCCTTGACAAAGGGAACGAGGCAAGGATGCCCCATTTCCTCCCTACTTTTTAATATTGCTACTGAGCTTCTATCCCGAATACTCAACTCACCTAAAGGAGTTAGTGGCATCAAAATAGGTAACCAAGTTTTCCGTTCTGCCCTATTCGCGGATGACATATTGTTGTTCTCCAACAACCCCATCTCAGACTTTGACAGACTCCAAGAACTTTTTGCGGCCTTTAAACGATGGCTTTTGAATCAACTTTGATAAAATTGAAGTTCTATCACTCCACCCACGGCTATCTACTAAATGGAGGCACTTATCCCCGTTAGCCCTGGCAACCCAATATATTACATATTTGGGCATCCATTTAGGCCAAGAACCTTTCTCTTTATATGTACTTAACTATCCCCTTTAATATCCAAAATTGTGAAGGAGCTGGAAGCTTGGGCAACTGTCCTCCCCTAGCACTTTGGGAGATATCACCTCCTTAAAATGTTGTGCTTTGCTTTACCCAATGCAGACCATACCTCTTCTATTAAAACACTCTGATGTACAAAAAATAAATAAATCCACAAGGCATTATCTGCCTTTACATATATATATATATATATATATATATATATATATATATATATGAACAGTGGGTGGGGCAGGCTTGCCCAATATACATTTCTACAATCTCTCATGCCTACTTAGACAGGGCCTTGAATGGCTGTCTGGAAAGTCCAGATACTCCAATATAATACTCTAGGGTGCCTTGGCCTCTCCGCACGCCCTTTCTGCCATCCTTCACTCGAATCTTAACACTCTACCACGTCATCTTAAATAAAGTGTACTGATCAAAGATATGATGATTGCCTGGAGAGAGGTGCGGAGACTACTGGGGCTACCATCAAGTATTTCATGCCATTTGCCAATCCAAGGCAATCCTATGTTTCTCCTGTCCACTCTACATAAAGCCTTTGCTCCATGGCGTACTAAGGGCCTTATAACTTCCATGTACCTTGGCAAACCTGGCGAATTCAAATGCTTCCAAACCCTATCACAAGAATTTTCCTTGCCATCGTCACACATCTTTTTTCTACCGTCAATTAACCAACTAATCTACAGTCTTGTTGTGGACCTCAGACTGATCCCCTTCAAAAGTCCTTTATTGACATTGTACTCCAGAGAGATGACTACTCCATCTCCAGCCTGTACTTTCACCTCATTGCACACCAATCAAAAAAATATCATCTCAAGCCATTCCAAAAATGGTCTAAAATGTTTGATGACAGCGAACTATCGGAAGAAATTCTTGAGGGATACAGACATGTCCACAAAATGACTGCCTCAGAAACATGGTGTGAAACACAATTTAAGGTCATGGTTAAGGGCATACTACCCATTCTGCATCAACAAGACAGACCCGACTCAAGCGCAATGCCCCTGATGTTCACTACTATGCCCCACATCGCTTCACCCTCTTCACGTGTCTGGGAATGCCCAACTATCAATACTTACTGGGACTCTGTGCTGGCCTTCATCTCTAAAATCAATAAAACTCGGATACCAAAAAATCATCTACCATGCCTGTTTGGATACGAACCTCAACATTTCACAATGGATTCATATATGTCTCCTAGTTGCCAGCAGGACTATTATGTCTCATTGGATTAAATCAACACCACCCAATTTACCGGCTTTGGAAAAAGCTATATTATCACTCTTCTACCTGGAGAGGCTGGAGACCATCATACTGAACTTTCGCTCTACTTCGCGATTTTTCACGAGATTGCGTAAATACACGGAGATCACATTCACCCAAAAGGACCTACAGGAATTTATGCAAGCTTTTCACTTCACAGACTCGTATCTTAAACAAGATCTTACCAATCCCCTAGGTAATCTCAAACTGTCCAACTTGTCTGACCCCTCTGCTTTTCTACCACCCTAGAACAACCACAACTTCATGAAGCTCTTTGGCGACCGTGATTCTTTCCTATCCAAAACAAGTAGCCTCATCCGCTATTATTGTTGTAGCTAGGCCAGGCTCTGAGATCACTAGTTAAATACATCAAATGTTGCTTCCACTCCTGAAGGTACTAATGTTTAAGATGTTGTTTCGTTCTGAAATTCTTTGTTGTATTTCTGTTGTACAGGTAAATATGATTCCCCTGTCATCCTCCCCTTTCCTCATACCTCCCCCACGCCCTCCCTTCCCTACTCATGATCAAACTTCAATTGTTTATTTGATTATACATGCTTCAGAGCTAATGAGCTCTATACCATTGTACCATTGGGTACTGGCTGTGCTATTTGCACCAGGCCAATTTTTCTAGTATTGTAATGTACAAAACCCAATAAATATAAAAAATAAAAAAAATAACAATTGTTTTTGATACCCAGTGTTTTATCAAACTAAAGGTAAGGCTTAGTTTACAGCTACAGGTGCGACCAAGAAGGGCATGTTTCTGCATGTTTTTCGCATGTTACCGCATGTTGTGTGTAGGGCAGCCTATTCATTTCAATGCGCCTGCTGAGGCATTAGCAATTAATGGCACCACCAAGCATCTACTAAATGGCAACATGTGCAAAAGAGAGTGTCTACGTTCCTACATACAGTGTCATCATGGAGAATGAACGTAGCCACCCTCTAACAGGAAGTCAGGTTGCAGCAGCAAAAAAAAAAATATTTTGGGGATTTGGAGGAGAATTGGTGGACTGGGAATTTTTAAAAAAAAGAGACTATAGTGTTACTTTAACAAAACAGGACCTATATATAAATGTATATTTATGTTTAGACACTTTTTTCATGGGAAATATTTCGCAGTTTCAGTTATTACCATCTCTGAGTAATTTCTCAACTCATTTTCACCATATTCCAGCTAAGATGAAAATAGGCCAAATACGATCTGTACATACTGTAGAAAGGTGATTCATAAAGGCAAATATTTCACCCTCTACACAACCCCAGACCAAGTATATCAGTATTCCAGAAAGAAATCTCGAAAGGAAGCTTTGTTCAATATATTGTTTTTTCTTTTGTTTGTTTTTTTACCTTGAAAAATAAATTTTGGCATCTGTGCAATTTAGCCAAAGTGGTAACTCTCAGTTTCTCCCATTGAGCTGCTTAGGTAGAATATGCTCTGGAACTTTTTTTTTTTCACTTTAGTGGGTTTTTTTTTTTTTTTTTTTTTGTGTATTAAAAGCAGTTCATTTTTTTTAATTATTAGTGTATTTAAAGCAGGTAAATTTTTTTTTATTTTTTATTTTAAGAGTTTATTTCTGTTTTCTACACAAGACTCACGCAACTCACCCAGGATTTACATTTTTTTTTTTCAAACTGAATCAAGTTAGAAAGTATGTGAATCTTGGGGGAGACCATCTATAAATCGGCTCCTGACGTTTTGTATTTCATTTTTTTCCCCCGTTTTTGTGTATTTGATTCATATACAGGCATACCCCACTTTTAAGTACGCAATGGGGTTTATTTACTAAAGCTATAAAGTGCAAAATCAGGCTCACTTTTGCATAGAAACCAATGAGTTTCCAGGTTTTATAACCAAAGCCTTATTGAACAAGCTGGGGTTAGAAGCTCATTGGTTTTTATGCAGAAGTGAGGCTTATTTTGCACTTTCCAGCTTTAGTAAATAAACCCCATTGTGTACTTAAAAGTGGGGTATGCCTGTATTGATTTATTATTTACTGTGGAATTCCAGTTTACACCTAGCTAGCCTTACAACTGTTCACTCCCCGCTCCTAACACCTATGCTAATTAAAATGATTGTGTAAAAAAGATGTAAATATTATTAGGCAAGTGCAGTCTGCTGTCTTCACTGCAGGTGGCGGTCAACCGCAGCTGAAATGCAGAGGGAGAGGAATTCATGAGGAACAGGGTTCCTCTATGGATTCCCGAGTCACTGGGGCAATAATCCAATTGCCGTCAATAAATTTGTTTCGTTCTGTTCCGTTATGGTTCGTATTAAAATTAATTCGTACTTCGTATTTCCTGTCCGAACTTCAATTTCAATTCGTACGAAATATGAATTGTCGTTAGGTTCATTAACTTGTACGAACGTTCGTTATGATGAATTTAAAGGCAAAAAATATACCTCAATATGACAGTCGATGCTGATGGAAGTTTGGTTTTTATCCGAAATACGAAATTCCATTGAAGAATTTCCTATCCGAAATACGAATTTTCGTTAGATGAGGGGCTCCCACCATCCCTGTGCTGTACTGACTTCCTCCGGGGGATTCGTAAACAAAAGTTTGTATTTCGTACAAAATTCGGACGCATGGCAATTCGTATTTCGGATCATCCCGAACGTATGAACTTAGGGAAATTCGTACGAATTTGAGATTCGTGCAAAATGAATCGCACATATCTACTCTCTGGATACCTTCCTGATTGGGCAAGAGACAGCCAGGCCACATTCTGTCCCCTCTCAACAGACCAGGGTTGCCAACTGTCAGTAAATTTATGAATAGTTTGTAAAAATCCATATTTTTTGCATGTGTCCATGAATGTCGGTAATGGACTTGATTTTACAAACTGTTTGTAAATTTACTGACAGTTGGAAACTGTCGGTTTGGCTGGAACCTACATCTTCACGCTACTGGAACAGTGAATGTGCCCAGCTGGGAAGCTGTCCCACCGGGCTTGTTGCTGTATTTTTTCAATACAAGTTTTCCATTGCACCTGTGCAAATTATTGCTGCCGCACCAGGCTTCACTTCACCTACATACAGTGCCTTGAAAGTATTCACACCCCTAGAAATTTTCCACATCCATGTTACAACCAAAAACGTAAATGTATTTTATTGGGATTTTATGTGATAGACCAACACAAAGTGGCAAATAATTGTGAAGTGGAAGGAAAATTATAAATGTTTTTCAAAATTTGTATTCAGCCCCCCTGAGTCAATACTTTGTAGAACCACCTTTCGTTGCAATTACAGCTGCAAGTCTTTTTGGGGATGTCTCTACCAGCTTTGCACATCTAGAGAGTGACATTTTTGCCCATTCTTCTTTACAAAATAGCTCAAGCTCTGTCATATTGGATGGAGAGCATCTCTGAAGAGCAATTTTAAAGTCTTGCCACAGATTCTTAATTGGATTTAGGTCTGCACTCTTTCTGGCTCCTTACTCCTGCCTGGTGCATCATGCTGTGGGGACACCCAAGCAGGCGCGCTCTCGAGTCGCGGCTCTGTGTGTTCATTCACAAACAAATCTGGGGCTTGGCCCCTCCCTCTCTGTCTCCTGATTGGCTCACTGGCAGTGATGGACAGCAGCGTGCACTAATGGCGCCTTGCTGCTGCCAAAAGCCCATTAGGCATGCGGGTCCCCAGAGAGGCAAGGTTTATGTGGAATTTGCTAGATCGAGAAGGGGCTTAGGTAAGTATTAGGGGAGGCTGGTGGGGCTGATGCACACAGTTTTTACCTTCATGCATAGAATGCATTAACAATAACTTTAACTTCACTTCAATATCACTGTGGTCCATTTTGAACTGTGATGAAGAGAAATGCAGCAAATACACAATATTGTCAAAAGTATTGGGACACCTGCCTTTACAAGCAAAGGCATGCCAGTGGCATACCAGGCTTAGTCAAGATTGAGTTGGCCCACCCTTTGCAGCTATAACAGCTTCAACGCTTCTGGGAAGGCTGTCTACAAGGTTTAGGAGGGTGTCTATGGGAATGTTTGACCATACTTCCAGAAGCGCATCTATGAGATCAGGCACTGATATTGGACGAGAAGGCCTGACTCGCAGTCTGCTCTAATGCCCTGTACACACGGTCAGACTTTCCGACGGAAAATGTGCGATCGGAGTGTGTTGACGGAAATTCCAATCATGTGTAGGCTCCATCTGACTTTTTCCATCGGATTTTCCGACACACAAAGTTTGAGATCTGGATATAAAATTTTCCGACAACAAAATCCGATTGTTTAAATTCCGATCGTATGTAGACAATTCCGACACACAAAGTGCCATGCATGCTCAGAATAAATTATGAGACAAAAGCTATTGGCTACTGTCTATTGAACTTCCTCCTTCCCCGTTTAGGCTCTGAAGAAAGGAGTTCTCCCCTGAAACGCGTCAGCCATTTTTGGGGTATCGTTTGATCCACTCGAAGTCAGGTCCAGGCTTGTCAATAGTGATGGACGAACGTTTCGCCCGGCGGTCGTTTCGCGGCGAATTTCCGACTTTCGCCGTCCGCGGGTTCGAACGCCTTTTTCCGTCGTTCGCCCCGGCGGACTTACGTGTTTAATGTATACAAGAACTTTAACCTTTCGTGACACGTTTATCATGTGTTACAGGACAACCAATTGAGACATGACAGCTCATGGACACTTGGACATTCCCCCTAACCTATAAATACACCCGATCCGGTGGCCATTTTACATTCTTTCTTCTGTCACTGTAGGGAAAGGATCCTGTGTGGAGTAGGGACAGAGAAAACGCTAGCTATTTGGTACACAAAAGTTCTTTTCAGGACTGGTATAGGTGTTAGGTCAGCAGCCTGAGTTTCTTTTGTCAGTTTAGATAAAGGGACAGAGCGCTGTATGCTGCTATTTTAGGGACAGCTCAGCCAGATTAGTCTTTCTTCATCATCATCATCATCATCATCATTAGCTGTTACTATCAGGTCCACAAAAGAGCTGTTCCAGCTAATCGTTCCAGCCTACTCTTTTTTGCCAATTTGTATAGGGACAGGCAGGAAGCAGTGTGTCAGGCAGTGAGGATAATTTTAAAGACTTGCTGTTACTATTAGTTCCACAAAGGTTCTTTTCAGGACTGGTATCAGTGGTACGGTAATAGGCTTGTACACGTATAATATTCTTTCTTCCAAATATAGAAAGAATATTATACTTGACTGCTGCCCTTCTGCTGCAGTCTGCTAATCATTCACAACTCACTTGTTCCACAAAGCTCTTTATCAGGACTGGTAACTTGGTCTGTCTAGGGTGCTACGGTACATAGGCTTGGGTGCGGTACAGTCTGCTGTTCTGTAAGGACCGCTATCGGTCCACAATACATAGGGTTGCCGTGCACTACTGCTGACCGCTGCCC
Source organism: Lithobates pipiens (assembly GCF_037356315.1). Classification (NCBI taxonomy): domain Eukaryota; kingdom Metazoa; phylum Chordata; class Amphibia; order Anura; family Ranidae; genus Lithobates; species Lithobates pipiens. The sequence continues at coordinate 183,031,275 of NW_027507789.1, read as the reverse complement.
TATACTGCAGCAGTCCTTCAGCGGTATAGGGACTGACGCACAGTCTGCTAAACACTAATACACAACCTGCTTGGTCCACAAAAGTTCTTATAAGGACTGGTAACTTGGTATAGGGTGCTACGGTACATAGGCCTGAGTGCGTTACAGTCTGCTGTTCTGTAAGGACCGCTATCGGTCCACAATACATAGGGTTGACGTGCACTACTGCTGACCGCTGCCCTATACTGCAGCAGTCCTTCAGCGGTATAGGGACTGACGCACAGTCTGCTAAACACTAACACACAACCTGCTTGGTCCACAAAAGTTCTTATAAGGACTGGTAACTTGGTATAGGGTGCTACGGTACATAGGCCTGAGTGCAGTACAGTCTGCTGTTCTGTAAGGACTGCTATCGGTCCACAATACATAGGGTTGCCGTGCACTACTGCTGACCGCTGCCCTATACTGCAGCAGTCCTTCAGCGGTATAGGGACTGACGCACAGTCTGCTAAACACTAATACACAACCTGCTTGGTCCACAAAAGTTCTTATAAGGACTGGTAACTTGGTATAGGGTGCTACGGTACATAGGCCTGAGTGCAGTACAGTCTGCTGTTCTGTAAGGACCGCTATCGGTCCACAATACATAGGGTTGCCGTGCACTACTGCTGACCGCTGCCCTATACTGCAGCAGTCCTTCATTGGTATAGGGACTGACGTACAGTCTGCTAATCACTAACACACAACCTGCTTGGTCCACAAAAGTTCTTATAAGGACTGGTAACTTGGTATAGGGTGCTACGGTACATAGGCCTGAGTGCGTTACAGTCTGCTGTTCTGTAAGGACCGCTATCGGTCCACAATACATAGGGTTGCCGTGCACTACTGCTGACCGCTGCCCTATACTGCAGCAGTCCTTCAGCGGTATAGGGACTGACGCACAGTCTGCTAAACACTAACACACAACCTGCTTGGTCCACAAAAGTTTTTATAAGGACTGGTAACTTGGTATAGGGTGCTACGGTACATAGGCCTGAGTGCAGTACAGTCTGCTGTTCTGTAAGGACCGCTATCGGTCCACAATACATAGGGTTGCCGTGCACTACTGCTGACCGCTGCCCTATACTGCAGCAGTCCTTCATTGGTATAGGGACTGACGTACAGTCTGCTAATCACTAACACACAACCTGCTTGGTCCACAAAAGTTCTTATAAGGACTGGTAACTTGGTATAGGGTGCTACGGTACATAGGCCTGAGTGCGTTACAGTCTGCTGTTCTGTAAGGACCGCTATCGGTCCACAATACATAGGGTTGCCGTGCACTACTGCTGACCGCTGCCCTATACTGCAGCAGTCCTTCAGCGGTATAGGGACTGACGCACAGTCTGCTAAACACTAACACACAACCTGCTTGGTCCACAAAAGTTTTTATAAGGACTGGTAACTTGGTATAGGGTGCTACGGTACATAGGCCTGAGTGCAGTACAGTCTGCTGTTCTGTAAGGACCGCTATCGGTCCACAATACATAGGGTTGACGTGCACTACTGCTGACCGCTGCCCTATACTGCAGCAGTCCTTCAGCGGTATAGGGACTAAGAGTTTTGTCACAGGGTGATTTAAAAAATGACAGGCAGAGGAAGAGGCAGGCCCTTCCGCAGGGGTGGTAGGGGTAGGGCAGGAGCAACAGCCTTGAGCCAAAGTGGGAAGTTGCAGAAGGTGCGTTCAATTACTTTAAAGGACGCACCAGACTTGGTTGAGTGGCTCACTCAGCCTTATTCTTCTGCACCCTCCTCATCCTCTCGATCTGCACCCTCTTCTTCACTCTCTGCTATGTGCACCCCCAAAGACACTACCACCAACAACACCACCACCACCACATACCTTCCGCTTGAGTGCAAATGGGGGCCTTCATGCTCCAGTGTTTTAATAGGGACCCCCGTATAAAAAGCATGAGGGTCAAGGACCAGTACTGGGTGGCAACGTACTTAGATCCCCGGTACAAACACAAAATGGCGGAAATGTTACCGCCGTCGCAGAGGGCTGTCAGAATGCAGCACTTCCAGGCCTTGCTTCGAGAAATGCTGCATTCTGCTTTTGCGTGCGCTGGCAGAGGAGCAATTCCCACTCCCAGAGAAGGATTTGCGGGTACCAATCCAACAGCGCCTGCAAGAAGAGGCCGGTTTGAAGATGTGTTGGTGACTTCGGATATGAGGTCATTCTTTCAGCCGACCCATCGACAGGTGTCATCCGGATCCAGCATCAGGGAACGCCTAGACCGTCAGGTGTCCGACTACATTGGGTTAACGGCCGATGTGGACGCTCTGAGGAGTGATGAACCCCTAGACTACTGGGTGGGCAGGCTTGACCTCTGGCCAGAGCTTGCCCAATTTGCAATCGAACTGTTGGCTTGCCCCTCATCCAGTGTCCTGTCCGAAAGGACGTTCAGCGCAGCAGGGGGGATTGTGACCGATAAGCGTACTCGCCTAGCTCACGACAGTGTTAACTACCTCACATTTCTAAAAATGAATGAGGCATGGATCTCGGAGGAATTCAACACATGTGATCAGTAGACCATGTATATGTCTATAAACAATTTTTGGAATCAAGCACACAGACCTTCTTAATTCATTTGGCTCACTTCCCTGACCCAAAAAAGCACACCGTACTATATGCCCCTACCCTCCTCTTTGAAGAGGTTGAGCGGTGTCATATTTCTACTGGGGCTGCTTATTATGAGGGGTTCCCACCATCCCTGTGCTGTGCTGACTTCCTCCTGGGTGTTCTTATTATGAGGGGCTCCCACCATCCCTGTGCTGTGCTGACTTCCTCCTGGGGGTTCTTATTATGAGGGGATCACACCATCCCTGTGCTGTGCTGACTTCCTCCTGGGGCTGCTTACGGTGCTGCTGTCAGCGCTGTATGTCACGGAGCTGCTGTCAGCGCTGTATGTCACGGAGCTGCTGTCAGCGCTGTATGTCACGGAGCTGCTGTCAGCGCTGTATGTCACGGAGCTGCTGTCAGCGCTGTATGTCACGGAGCTGCTGTCAGCGCTGTATGTCACGGAGCTGCTGTCAGCGCTGTATGTCACGGAGCTGCTGTCAGCGCTGTATGTCACGGAGCTGCTGTCAGCGCTGTATGTCACGGTGCTGCTGTCAGCGCTGTATGTCACGGAGCTGCTGTCAGCGCTGTATGTCACGGAGCTGCTGTCAGTGCTGTATGTCACGGAGCTGCTGTCAGCGCTGTATGTCACGGAGCTGCTGTCAGCGCTGTATGTCACGGAGCTGCTGTCAGCGCTGTATGTCACGGTGCTGCTGTCAGCGCTGTATGTCACGGAGCTGCTGTCAGCGCTGTATGTCACGGAGCTGCTGTCAGCGCTGTATGTCACGGAGCTGCTGTCAGCGCTGTATGTCACGGAGCTGCTGTCAGCGCTGTATGTCACGGAGCTGCTGTCAGCGCTGTATGTCACGGTGCTGATGTCAGTGCTCTGTATTACGGTGCTGCTGTCAGTGCTCTGTATCTCCTGCACCCTCTTGTTTGCCTACCCTGGTCCCTGACCTTCCCTCTCCTCCATTGCCTTCATTAGCTCCATAGTCCTGAATTGTCAGAACAATTTCCCAAATAAAAAAAAAATGCTTGTAGTTATCGATCCCAAATTCACCTCATACATGTATTATGCTATTGTCCAGGTGGTGGGACTACGTGCTACCCCCTAATAATTACCCCGTGGCCGCAAATTCGACCTAAAGGTTTGCGAAATTCGCCTCCCATTGAAGTCAATGGAGCCCGCGGCGAACGGTCGTTTTCGCGAACGTTTGTGTCCGTTCGCGTTTCGCGTTCGCGAAACGTCCCGTCGGAAGTTCGTCCATCACTACTTGTCAATGTTCGGAAAAGTTGATCCTGCTTTATAGATTATGCCTTCTATCAATACTCGTTTGTGAGTATATATTTTGCTGTGTTTTATTGAATAAAGCTCTATTAGTGGTAATGCACTAGGTCGGTGCGCCCTCCTTTTCTTTTTTGTTTCAAACATTCCCATAGACACACTCCTAAACCTTGTGAACCGCCTCCCCAGAAGAGTTAAAGCTGTTATAGCTGTAACGGGTGGGCCAACTCAATATTGAACCCTACGGACTAAGACTGGGATGGGATTAAATTGAATGTGTGTGTAAAGGCAGGCGTCCCAATAAGCGTCTTTATACAGGGGCCAGGGTATCCAATGTAAAGAAAGCGGATGTTTGGTTGTCCATCCCATGGCGGGGAAGTGAAGGAATCCTCTTTTAGGCCCCATTCAGACCATAGCGTTTTATGTGCGTTTTGAAAAAAAAAAAAAGCCCTGCTTGCTGCATCTTTGATGCGCGTTCAAAAAATGCATGTTACTTAAAGTTCAATAGTAGCGCACCTTAAATGCATGTAAAACAAATTAAAATCGCAAAAAACCTAAAACGCACTGCACAGATGTGAACCGGCCCTACGCCTAATCATGACTGCTCAGCTTGGACAACAGATGTTCGATTCAGGCATAGGCCCATAATTCCACTGCTGAGAGATAAAGAGACTCAGGTCTTCCCTGCTAATATCTATTGCTCTATTTACTAAAGCACCTTGCCCCAGGCTGTCTGAGCTACACACAACACTAGCACCTAATTAGTGATTGTGCAGGTAGCTTCTGCTTTGCAGCACAGAGAAAAGTGACAAGAGGATGAGGGAGAAAAACTACAGACAACATCTGCAGCTGGGGGACAGGGAAACATTATTCTAATGGTATTCACAACAGGCAGGAGCAGCCTACCTCTAGACAGCAGAGCAGGAACCACAGGTGCCAGCATGCCCTGCCATAAACTGCCAGGGCTAGAAGTGTCTTGGCAGCTTCAGGGCTGTATTGGAAGCTTAAAAAATAAAGTGCCTTGAAAAAGTATTCATACCTTGAAGATTTCCACATTTTGTCATATTATAACCAAAAATGTAAATGTACTTTCCTGACAGACTCCATGGCAGCAACGTGTGGGTTAAGTCCCGCCTCCACTACCCATAGGACACTACTCCCATAAATCTTTGCTCCCTGCCCCTGGCCGTGTTCTTTTTTTGTCCTCCTCCGAAGGACCCAGAAGTGGTCTTCCTACCTGAAGATTTATCATCCCCACGATCGAGGTCGGCCGGTCTGCGACTCTGGGTCTGGAAAGTCGCATTACTCCGCTAAGCCCTAGCTATTAGCAGGGTATGGAGTGGGCAGTGGAAGAGGCGCTGTGAAGAAGCCACATGTCCTGGCCACTGGCAGGCAGGCTGCGCATTGGTCGGATAGCCAGCTATTAGCAGGTGACCTGTTTTGCCCCCTGGAAAGTCCGGTGTCATCTTACCTTATCTTCGGCCGAGTGATCGATCGTGGTGGGAGTGGTGAGAGGTTCTAAAAGTTCTTTATGGCAGCAGTTTTTGTATCTTATTATTTGTCTTCGTTTGTTTCTGTTTGTTTGTATGTGCAGGCATGGCGGCTGGTTCTTCCGCGTTCCAGCCGCCGTTCTACTTCCGGGTTTGCGTTTTCGGCCGTACTGCGCATGCGTGAACGCGGTTGAGATCGAGGCTTGGTTTCGCGCATGCGCGATAGCGGCAAAATGCCGCTGTTTCGCGCATGCGCACAGGCACGGCGGTGACATCACAGGGGCGGGCTATTTAAATGTGGAATTTGTCTGCAAGCTTTGGGAATGCTTGCGGGCTGTTGCGGTGACTTCCCCCTGCCTCTGTGTTGCATCCACTGGTAAGTGGCATTCTGGGATAGGGAGGCTATCCCTTCCCTGTCCCTTGCACTGATCCCTTGTCATCTTTTCAGCGCGTATGGATATCGCTGAGGACATGGATTCCTTACCGCCTGCTTGTGGCCAGCCCTCTCATAAAAGGTATTTCTAATGATCACCTGAAGGTCTGGTGGGGGAGGGGTATGTATCTGTTAGCTCTGTCCTGATGTCTTGTCTCTTGTGGTTTCTTGTCTTGTGTCTTTTTCAGCCCTTCCAGGTCAGAACAGCATCGCAACTCTCATAGAGGGAGCGACTCCTCCAAGTCGCATCACCGGCACTCCTCTTCCAAATCTAAACATTATGGTTCCTCCTCAAAATCAGGACACCGTAGTGAAGAAAGATCGCACTCCTCGAGGACTCAATCTAGTCACTCAGCTAGTGCTTGTTGGGGGTGCAGAGCTCTTGTACCGGCAGGAAAATCTTTATGCGATCCTTGCTATGCCAAGGCTTCTAATGAAAGGGGTGACGCGGATCAACAACTTAAAACCCTGGTGGAGAAAGTTGTTAAGGAGTCCCTCAGAAATATTGAGGGCCAGTCCTATGTTCCCCCGGCAGAGCTGCCACTTTCTCCAGGAAGGGAGACTCAGCTGCAGGATACTTGGGAATCCTCTGCGCATAGCCACCCCTCAGCTGCCATATCTGACAGTGACTCTGATAAAAGTGATCCCTGTGTGGGCTTTGATTTCGCTCTACTGCCTCCTCTGGTCAGAGCTGTTAAAGAGACACTGAACTGGGAAGATTCTGTGGCTGCTCCTTCCAAACAAAGAAAATTCTTTAAGCAATTAAAGAAGGAACGGATTAATTTTCCTTTTATTTCTGAGCTAGGTGAGATTATCACAGATGAATGGGGCAAGGTGGAGAAGAAAAATTCCATGCTATCAAAGGTTTCGAAACTCTATCCTTTCAATGAAGAAGAGGTGAAGCATTTGGAGTCAGCACCGTTGGTAGACGCAGCAGTCATGCGGCTGGTGAAACATGTCACACTTCCCTTAGAGGATACCGTGTCTTTTAAGGACATTCTGGACAGACGAATTGATGCTGATTTGAAGAGAGTGTATCTCACAGCAGGAATGGCCTGTAAGCCAGCGTTGACTCTGGCCGCTATGTCCAAAGCAATGGAGATATGGACAGATAGTGTAGATGAGACACTTAGAAATATCTCTGAAGATACAGCTAAGAGCTCGCCTATCCAAGAGCTTAGGCTGGCCTCCGACTTTCTTGGGGAGGCCTCTATCGACATTATACGCCTGGTGGCTCGGGTGATGCTTTCTTCTGTTACGGCTAAACGGGCTCTTTGGCTCCGCCCCTGGCTGGCAGACCCAGCCTCAAAACAAGTATGGTGCCGCATCCCCTTTGAAGGGTCCTCCCTTTTCGGCAATAAGTTGGATGAGGCTATTACCCGAGCCACTGGTGGAAAGTCGGGGTTCCTCCCCCAGGACCGGCGTTTGCAAGCCCAGAGAAGGTCTTTTCCAAAGAGACAGTACCAGGAACGAGCCAGGGAAGCTCGCAGTTACAGACCAGGCCGTGAATTTTCCAGGTCCTGGAAATCAAGACAATCCTCTTTTAAAAAATCTACAAAAAGTGATTTGAAGGGAGAGAGGGAACCAACTAAATCCTTTTGAGGTTGGGCCCGCTCAGACAGGGCAGGTGGGGGCTCGTCTTTTCCACTTTCGCCATGTCTGGGCGGCCTCGATCCAAGACTTCTGGACCATCAAGACAGTCTCCTCAGGTCATGTTTGGTCCTTCAAGGAATCTCCCAGACTCAGATGGGTCCCCACCTCTCTCCCAGCCTCAGACGAAAAAAGGCTAATTCTTCTAGCCTACGTGGAATCTTTGTTGGCTCAAGGCGCCATTATCCATGTTCCAGTCATTCAGCGAGGCATGGGAATCTACTCTCCTTTGTTTATGGTCCGGAAAAAGAGCGGGGCCTGGAGGCCGGTCATAGATCTAACCCACTTGAACAGTTTTATCAAAAAAGAAAAATTCAAGATGGAGTCTTTATCCACAATTCAACAATCGGTCCAAGCAGGGGACTGGATGGTCTCCATAGACCTCAAGGACGCCTATTTTCATGTCCCAGTTGCAGAAAATTACCAGCAGTATCTCCGCTTCTCCGTGGGCGAAAGCCATTTTCAGTTTACTTGCCTTCCCTTCGGGCTATCAACTTCTCCTCGTGTATTTTCAAAAGTATTGTTGGCAGTGGTAGCTCTCCTGAGAACCAAAGGGATTCGTCTACATCACTACCTAGACGACCTTCTGTTGTTGGCTCAAGACAAGGATCAACTTCTGGTACACAGGAAGCAGGTCATCTCCACCCTACAGGAATTCGGGTGGATCTTGAACTTGGAGAAGAGCCAGCTGGTCCCATCTCAGCGGCTGGTGTTCTTAGGGGCCCTATTCAACACTGTCAGAGGCACCATCTCATTGCCAGAAGAGAAGTTGTCAGTGGTCAGGGACAGAATCCGTCCAGCCCTCTCTGCCTCTCATCTCCAGGCTCTCCAGTGCCTGAAAATTATAGGCACTATGGTAGCGACAATTCCGATGGTGAGGTGGTCACAGTGGAGGATGAGGCCCTTTCAGAGGGGTTTCCTTCTTCAATGGTCAGGCAGCAAAACCCAGCTGATTCGGATCACCTTATCCATGAGGAATTCCCTTCTGTGGTGGCTCCAACGGGAAAATCTCTGCAACTGCCATTCCATTCTCCCCATCTCATGGGTCACCATAACAACAGATGCCAGCAACAGGGGTTGGGGCGCCCACTGTCTGGCAGAAATGGCTCAGGGCACCTGGATTCTCCCCTCCAGAGGGACGGTGTCGAACATCCTGGAGTTAAGGGCAGCCTTTCAAGCTCTGCTAGCCTTTCGGCATCTGATTTCAGGAGCCTCGGTCTCTCTCAGGCTAGACAATACCACAGCAGTGGCGTACATAAGAAGGCAAGGGGGTACCCGAAGTCTATCCCTTCTCCAGGAGGTGGAACCGATCATGACCTGGGCTCAGAGGAACTTGAAGGATCTGACAGCATCTTATGTCCCAGGGATTCAGAACGTTCAGGCAGACTTTCTTTCCCGGATACTTCTGGACAACAACGAGTGGTCTCTCCACGAGGAAGTGTTCAGCTGGATCCTGACAATGGGGTTCTCCCCAGAAGTCGACCTGTTTGCCTCCCCTTGCAACAAAAAACTAGAGAAGTATTATTCAAGGTACAGGGATCCTCAAGCCTACGGGGTGGATGCCTTGACGGAGAAATGGTGGTTCCACAAGGCCTATGCCTTTCCCCCAACTCCTATTATTCATCAGTTCCTGAGGAGACTCAGGTCAGAGACAGCAGAAGTGATAGCCATAATCCCTTATTGGCCCAACAGACCCTGGTTTCCGCTTCTGATGCTCCTCAGTGTCAGGGATCCAATTCCTTTACCATCCAGGCCAGACCTTCTGTCTCAAGGGTCGAGATTACATCCTTGCCCGGATCACCTGCGCCTAAAGGCTTGGTTTTTGAAAGGGGACGGTTGAAGGCTTTAGGCTGTCCTGAAGAAGTCATTCCCACTCTTCTTAGTGCTCGAAGAAGCAGTACTAACCGGGTATATGAGAGAATTTGGGCGAAGTTTGCAGATCACTTGTCTTCAAGATCCAGTTCCTGTAATACCCTGACAGTCCGGGACGTCTTAAGCTTCTTGCAATCGGGATTGGATATCTCCCTTTCGGTTAGTTCTCTCCGGGTCCAGGTTTCAGCAATTTCAGCCTTTTCCGGAGTCGCATGGGCCAATCATCCCTTGGTCCAACAATTCTTCAAAGGAGCAGTCAGGCTTAGGCCACAAAGGAAGCCTAGATTCCCCAAATGGGATCTTCCATTGGTTCTAGATTTCTTCTCTCAACTTGACAGAACGCTCTCAATCAGAGAATTAACCCTTAAAACCTCTTTTCTGGTAGCCATAACCTCGGCGAAGAGAATCTCCGAAATTCAGTCTCTAGGTGCAAAGGAACCTTTTCTCACCTTCTTTCCAGTTAGGGTGGTCCTAATTCCGATGTTGGGGACAAATCCCAAGGTGACCTCTGTTTTCCATGAAAACCAGGAAATCACTCTTCCTACCTTCAATTCTGCTGGAAGTCAAGATCCACATCCACTCGATTTGGGAGTTACTCTAAAACAATATCTGGATATTACAGCTTCTTTTCGTCAATCTGACTTCCTCTTCGTGCTATTTAACGGGAAAAGTAGAGGCGCCAAGGCCTCCGTTAGATCCATCGCTGCTTGGGTGGTTCAAGCAATTCAATGGGCTTATAGAGAGAAGGGCTTGGCTCCTCCTGAGGCGGTTACAGCTCACTCTACCAGAAGTCTCTCAACCTCATGGGCGGCTTCACGCCACGTTGCACCTGATGTAATCTGCAGAGCGGCCTCCTGGTCTTCTATTCATACTTTCATGTCTCACTATTGTGTTGAGCCAGCTTCTTTATCCTCTGTTGATTTTGGTTTGAAAGTCCTGTCGGCCGACAGTGTTAAATAAATCTTTTGTTCAGCATTTTTTGCCCACCCGGGTGTGTTTGGCGAGTTATTTCCCACACGTTGCTGCCATGGAGTCTGTCAGGAAAATGGAAAATTCCTATCAAAATACTTACCGTAATTTTCCTTTCCTGATGGACTCCATGGCAGCAGGAGTTCCCTCCCAAAATGGCTGGAGTAGGCTAGTTACCGAACACGGCCAGGGGCAGGGAGCAAAGATTTATGGGAGTAGTGTCCTATGGGTAGTGGAGGCGGGACTTAACCCACACGTTGCTGCCATGGAGTCCATCAGGAAAGGAAAATTACGGTAAGTATTTTGATAGGAATTTTCCATTTTATTGGGATTTTATGTGATGGACCAACACAAAGTGACACAAAATTATGAAGTGGAAGGAAAATTATAAATTATTTTCAATTGTTTTTTTACAAATAAATATGTGAAAAGTGTGGCGTGCATTTGTATTTAGACCCCCTTTACTCTGATAGCCCTAACTAAAATCTAGGGCAACCAATTGTCTTCAGAAGTCACCTAATTAGTAAATAGAGTCACCCTGTGTGCAATTTAATCTCAATATAAATACAGATGTTCTGTAAAGCCCTCAGAGCTTTGTTAGAGAACCTTAATGAACCAACAGCATCACGAAGGCCAAGGAATACACCAGACAGGTCAGGGATAACGTTGTGGAGAAGTTTAAAGCAGAGTTAGGTTATAAAAAAAAATCCCAAGCTTTGAATATCTCACAGAGCACTGTTCATTTTCAATCCATCATCCGAAAATGGAAAGAGTATGGTACAACTTCAAACCTACCAAGACATGGCCGTCCACCTAAACAGACAGGCCGGGCAAGGAGAGCATTAATCAGAGAAGCAGCCAAGAGGCCCATGGTAACTCTGGAGGAGCTGCAGAGATCCACAGCTTAGGTGTAAGAATCTGTCCACAGAACAACTATTAGTTATGCATTCCACAAATCTGGTCTTTATGGAAGAGTGGCAAGAAGAAAGCCATTGTTGAAAGAAAGCCATAAGAAGTCCAGTTTTCCGTTTGCAAGAAGCCATGTGGGGGACACAGCAAACATGTGGAAGAAGGTGCTCTGGTCAGATGAGACCAAAATGTAACTTTTTGGCCTTAAAGCAAAACACTGTGTGGCAGAAACTAACACTGCACGTCACCCTGAACACACCATCCCCACTGTGAAACATGGTGATGGCAGCATCATGTTGTGGGGATGATGTTCTTCAGCAGGGACAGGGAAGCTGGTCAGAGTTGATGGGAAGATGGATGGAGCCAAATACAGGGCAGTCTTAGAAGAAAACCTGTTAGAATCTGCAAAAGACTTGAGACTTGGGTGGAGGTTCACCTTCCAGCAGGACAATGACCTTAATACAACCAGAGCTACAATGGAATGATTTAGAACAAAGCATATTCATGTGTTAGAATGGTCCAGTCAAACTCCAGACCTAAATCCAATTGCGAATCTGTGGCAACACTTTACAATTGCTGTTCACGGATGCTCTCTATCCAATCTGACAGAGCTTGAGCTATTTTGTAAAGAATGGACAAAAATGTCACTCTCTAGAAGTGCAAAGATGGTAGAGACATCCCCAAAAAGACTTGCAGCTGTAATTGGAGTGAAAGATGGTTTTTACATTTATTTGTAAAAAAAAATTAACAACATTTCTCATTTTCCTTCCACTACATAATTATATGCCACTTTGTGTTGGTCTATCAAATAAAATCCATTTATGTTTTTGGCTGTAACATGACAAAATGTGGAAAATTTCAAGGGGTGTGAATACTTTTTCAGGGCACTGTACATTAACCACTTAAGGACCGCCTCACGCCGATATACGTCAGCAGAATGGCACAGCTGGGCACAAGCAAGTACCTGTACGTTGCACTTTTTAAGTGCCCAGCCATGGGTCGGGAGCACTGATTGCTGTATAAATGACAATGGTTCCAAAAATGTGTCAAAAATGTCCGATGTTTCCGCCATAATGTCACAATAAAAATCGCTGATCACCGCCATTACTAGTAAAAAAAAAAAATATTAATAAAAATGCTATAAAACTATCCCTTATTTTGTAAACGCTATAACTTTTGGGCAAACCAATCAATAATCGCTAATTGTGATTTTTTTTAACCAAAAATATGTAGAAGAATACGTATCAGCCTAAACTGAGGAAAAACATTTTTTATAGGTTTTTTGGGGATATTTATTATAGCAAAAAGTTAAAAATATTGCATTTTTTTCAAAATTGTCGCTCTATTTTTGTTTATAGCGCAAAAAATAAAAACCACAGAGGTGATCAAATACCACTTAAAAAAAGCTCTATTTGTGGGAAAAAAAGGACGCCAATTTTGTTTGGGAGCCACGTCGCATGACCGCGCAATTGTCAATTAAAGTGCCAAATCGCAAAAAGGGGCTTGGTCCTTTGGCTGCAAATTGGTCCAGGGCTTAAGTGGTTAAGATTCACACTTGTCCATCTAAATTTTTTTATACTTTTTTGTGCATTTGTGATGTGTTTTTGATGTGTTTTTATGTTTCAGGTGGTTTTGCAATATCCTACCTTTCTAAGGCGCCATTCACACCTCAGCGTTTCGTAGCTTGAAACTCGAAGCTCCAAAACGCTGGCAGAGAAAAAAAAACAATCTCCACTCCAAGTCAAATGCTTGAAGCTCAAAAAAGTTCTGGAGCTTTTATATTATCTGAAATTGGACAGATTTGGGCGTTAATTTGCCCTTTGTGTGGTTTTTGTGCGCGTTTGTGATTTCCTCTTCCAATAAAAGAATGTTAAAAAAAATAGTAATATTATATGAATAAATACATTTTAAATAATTTAAAATAAATGCACAAATAACTAAAAATCATCATAAATCAATCAATAATCTGTAATAATAAATACATGAATAATAATTAACCCCTAACCTTAAAATATATATTAAATCAATTATTATCATTATTAGTATTTGAAAACTGACAATTTTTATAATTTTTTTTTTTTTTTTAAGTTGTTTATTTAAGTTTTCAACAGTACAGCTTAAATGTCAATCAGGATATATAGCATATAACACCACTCCAGGTGTACAGATAGAAATATATACCATTAATAATTACGTATAAAATGTTGTGTGCAGCGACCCGAGCACCACCTGTGCAAATAACCTCCCAGCCTGTGAGCTGTCATACAGCTCACTGCCTCCACCATCATGATAGTTGAAACAATGGTGGTACTCTGATCACCAAAAAAAGGGGGCACACCACAGGAGTAAGCAAAAAAATGAAACAAAGAAACAAAAACCCCAACATAACATAGACAAAAAAAAGACAAACAGGCATACCAATCACACACATCCCAATTCACACACATCACCGTCCCACTGTGCAATTAATTTTCAATAGTAAAAACAGAAAGGTATTAGATAATTAGTTTGACAAAAGCAAAGAAAAGTGGCAACTTATAAAGCATTTAATGGAAAAGCAAACGTTTTTAACGATTAAGGTAAAATTATTATTATTATTATTATTATTATTATTAATATTAATAATAATAATAATAAACACCCAAACTTGAACAAAAAATATTACTAATAAATTATTAATAATAATAATAATAATAATCATAATATTATTATATTATATAATATTAATAATAATTTATTTAATTTGTGTTAGGTTAGGGCAGTGATGGCGAACCCATGGCACGCCGAGCCCTCTCTGTGGGCACGCCATGAAAGGAGAGCCATTAAATGAGAAAAGCACACAGTGAAAGCATAATCGTCCGCACCAAAAACTACATCTCCCAGAGTTCTGTAGGCGAGTGGGCGTGACAAAGAATAAGTGCCCAGGGGTGACGTGCGCACGCTAATTCAATCATAGAGGCTGTCTCATCCACACCTCACCCACCATCAAACAAATCAGCGCTGACGCGCTGGGCGTGACTGGGAGAACATGCGGCTGGGATCAGAGGAGACTTGTGGGTGGGAATGAGCTGCCGGAGAGACTGGAGACAGGCAAGATCAGTGTGGAGTGGATCCATTATTTCCCTGCATCTAAACATTTCTAAAGTAAGCCTTTCACTGTTAAAGTTTATCGCTTGTTTAACGGTATGTAACAATCTACAAAAAACTAATACAAACCAACTCACTACAATGCTGACATTGTGCTCTGTACAGTTACAGATTTTACTAAATTTTGCAAAATAAAGGTGTTAATTCGGTGAGTGCATGTGTCAGGTAGGTGAGTGCATGTGTCAGGTAGGTGAATGTATGTGTCGGGTAGGTGAGTGTATGTGTCGGGTAGGTGAGTGTAATGGTCAGGCAAGTGAGTGCAATGGGTCAGGTAGGTGAGTGCATGTGTCAGGGAGGTGAGTGCATGTGTCAGGGAGGTGAGTGTATGTATCAGGGAGGTGAGTGTATGTGTCAGGGAGGTGAGTGTAATGGGTCAGGTAGGTGAGTGCATGTGTCAGGTAGGTGAGTGCATGTGTCAGGTAGGTGAGTGTAATGGTCAGGCAGGTGAGTGTAATGGTCAGGCAGGTGAGTGCAATGGGTCAGGTAGGTGAGTGCATGTGTCAGGTAGGTGAGTGCATGTGTCAGGTAGGTGAGTGCATGTGTCAGGTAGGTGAGTGCATGTGTCAGGTAGGTGAGTGCATGTGTCAGGGAGGCGAGTGCATGTGTCAGGGAGGTGAGTGTAATGGGTCAGGGAGGTGAGTGTAATGGGTCAGGTAGGTGAGTGCATGTGTCAGGTAGGTGAGTGCATGTGTCAGGTAGGTGAGTGCATGTGTCAGGCAGGTGAGTGGAATGGTCAGGCAGGTGAGTGTAATGGTCAGGCAGGTGAGTGCAATGGGTCAGGTAGGTGAGTGCATGTGTCAGGTAGGTGAGTGCATGTGTCAGGGAGGTGAGTGCATGTGTCAGGGAGGTGAGGGTAATGGTCAGGTAGGTGAGTGCATTATGAGCACAACGCATTGCTGATCCCTGCATTCTGAGCGAATCTGCTAAAATTGTAGGTTTTTGGTCCCTTAGGATTTATTCAGAGGGATGATCAGTCCCATTCTCTGTACAGAGCCGCTGGCAGGTTTAATTCTGTGTTGGCACTTTGAAAGAAATAAGTTGGTTTTGCATTGCGGTTTGGGCACTCGGGCTCAAAAAGGTTCGCCATCACTGGGTTAGGGTGTTTAGTTATTTATTAATATTATTATTAATATTATTATTAATTTTTTTTAAGGGTTGGGGTTAAGGTTAGGGGTTAATTATTTATTTATTATTGCACTATAGAAAAATTTATGTCTGGTAGCAATAAGTGCAGATATACAACCACTTGTGTAAAGAGTGAGAAACAAAAATTGCAGCGCTAAATAACAATATCAAAAGAAACTCAGAACTTGTGTGTCCATGAATTGAGAATATATTCAAATAATCAACGGAAGAAAAAGTTCAAATACACTCTCATGAGGAAATATCAGGTGATGTATTTCAAGTGTTCTCTCTCCTTCAGTGTGACAAACGCCCAGTGCCACTTCCACCAATGCCAATGGGTGTTTGTCACACTGAAGGAGAGAGAACACTTGAAATACATCACCTGATATTTCCTCATGAGAGTGTATTTGAACTTTTTCTTCCGTTGATTATTTGAATATATTCTCACTTCATGGACACACAAGTATAACACTTTATATGTGTCCTGAGTTTCTTTTGATATTGTTACTTAGCGCTGCATTTTATTTATGATTACATAGTATTCATTTATTGTATTTATTTATCAATTATTTATGATTATTTTTACTTATTTGTGCATTTATTTTACATTTATTTATTCACTTATTATTATTATTATCTGCAGTAGTAGTAGTATTAACATCATAACCCTAAAAAAGATAAAAAAATTAATAATCCTAACCCCTAATCCTGACCCTAACCTAACCTTAACTCTAACCCCTTACCCTAACAAAAAATAAATAATTATAATAAAAAAAAAAAAAGCTGATAGAAAAGCTAACAAATCTGAAAAACCTAGCAACAACAGAATTGTTTTCTGTATTGGCTAATACAAAACGCCAAAGCTTAAAAAACCTGTATAAAAATGTGCAAATCCCGCATAAAAACATACCAATAAAACGTGCAAAAAACACCAGAAAAACGCTCAGAGAATCTACGCTCAGGTGTGAATGCAGCCTAAGCCCTTGTAAACACGGTCGGACAATCCGATGGAAAATGTCCGATCGGACCGTGTTGTCGGATAATCCGACCGTGTGTGGGCTCCATCGGACTATTCCCATTGGAATAGCCGACCGACAAAGTTTTAGAGCTGGGCTATAAAATTTTCCGACAGCATGATCCGATCGGACTTTGTCCGATCATTTGTAGAGA
The DNA here is from genome assembly GCF_037356315.1 of Lithobates pipiens. Lineage (NCBI taxonomy): Eukaryota > Metazoa > Chordata > Amphibia > Anura > Ranidae > Lithobates > Lithobates pipiens. The sequence goes on along the minus strand of NW_027507789.1, from coordinate 183,014,647 downwards.
ATTCCGATCGGACAAAGTGCCACACATGCTCAGATCAAATTCCTAGACCAAAGCTATTGGCCTGAACGTAGTCCCGTCGTAACGAAATAACGTCATCACATTACGGACGATCGGATTTTCCGAAAACTTTGTCTGACCGTGAGTATGCAACACCAGTTTCGGACAAAATCCGACGGAAAAAATCCGACGGATTTGGTTGTCGGAATGTCCGACCGTGTGTAAAAGGCTAAGGCAGAAATCCAGTTGTTATAGCAAAAAAAGTGTAAAAAATGCATCTAAAGTGTGTGCATTTTTGATACAACTCCATTAAAGTCTATGAGAGACAAAATTGCACCAAAGAAGGACATGCAGCATTTTCAAAAATGCACGAGGGAAAATTGCATAAATATGATAAAATACCATAGAAAAATATAGGATTCCTCTTGTTTTGAGATTTTTAACAGTGTACAGTGGATGAAAAATAGCACCGAGGGGCTGTGAATGCAGGCTTACTGAACATGTACCAAATCATCCTCCACTGTGCTTATACACACTATATTACCAAAAGTATTGGGACACCTGCCTTTACACACATGAACTTTAATAGCATCCCAGTCTTAGTCCGTAGGGTTCAATATTGAGTTGGCCCACCCTTTGGAGCTATAACAGCTTCAACTCTTCTGGGAAGGCTGTTCACAAGGTTTAGGAGTGCGTCTATGGGAATGTTTGACCATTCTTCCAGAAGCGCATTTGTGAGGTCAGGTGCTGATGGGGACAAGAAGGCCTGGCTTGCGGTCTCCACTATTATTCATCCCAAAGGTGTTCTATCAGGTTGAGTTCAGGACTCTGTGCAGGCCAGTCAAGTTGCTCCACCCCAAACTCGCTCATCCATGTGCGTGTAAAGGCAGGTGTCCCAATAGTTTTAGTAATATAGTGTATACGCACCAGAATAAGCACAATGGACATAGGCACATATCTGTCTATTGTACAGGATGCCAGGGATGGGTCTTGGATGGGAGGTATATTTCCCCATTATTTGAGTTAAGGTCCCTTTAAGTGGGAAAATGGGAACACATTTTTAGTACTCAGGGGTTCACACCCTTGCAGAGTGAAGGGTTCTGGGATAGTCTGGTTGGAGAGGCTTTGGGTGATATAGAGCCTCCAACCCTGATTACAGTGACTCTTATTCCCTGAAAAGGAACAGGAAGGAGCCAGCCACTGTCTGTGAGAGAGTGTGGATTGGTTCACAACTGTGGACAAGTGTGGATTGTTTGGCAACTGAGATACTGTTTGCTAAACTCCAGTTTTTTTTTGTTGGGGGGGGGGGGGGGGTTGCAGCATTCCAAGGCAGATGGGATCCCTGGACCAATCTATCTATCTCTCTGGGGTGCTGCCTCCTCAAGGGCGGGCCCATAACACAATTCACAGGACCGCCCCTCTCCCAGAAGTGGGGAAGAGTACCTGTCAAAAATAGGTACCTGTTCCCCCCTCCCCCTTGAAAGGTGCCAAATGTGTCACCGGATGGGGGGAGGAAGCAGAAAAGTTGAGGTTCCACTTTTGTGTGGAACTCGGCTTTAATCTTGTTAGGCACACAGTTAACCCCTTAATTGCCTCTTGATGTTAACTCCTTCCCAGCCAGTCATTAGTACAGTGTACAGTATTATATCTGATCACTGTATAATGCTGCATACACACGACTGGACTTTCTGGCAGACTAGGTCCAATGGTCTTCTCGACTGACTTTTCAGTGGAGTTCCGACGGACTTCCGAACGAACGGACTTGGCCACACACGAATGGACTAAGCCTGTTCGAAAGTCCGTGATGACGTAAGACGGGACTAAAAAAAGTTCAATAGCCAGTAGCCAATAGCTTCCCTTGCGTTGTATTTGGTCCATCGGACCAGCATACAGACGAATGGTTTTCCCGTTAGGAATTGAGTCCGTCGGACAGATTTGAAACATGTTCTATTTCTAGGTCCATCTGATTTTTATAATGAAAAATGATCGGATTGTCCGGGGCTAGTCTGCCGGAAAGTCTGCTCATGTGTAAGCAGCATTAGTGTCCCTAGGGACATCAGTTTCAGTTAGCCAGTTAGTATCCCTCCCAGCCAGTGTCTGTTAGGGCCAGATTTTCCGCCGCACTATTACAGTCCCACTATAAGTCGCTGATCACTGCCAATACCAGTATAGCATCTATAGCTGAATGAATTCCAGTATATATACCATCAATAACATTCACATAAACCAATTAATATACTCTGATTGTTTTTTTTTTTTGTTTTTCTTTATTATTACACCAAAGAAATGTAGCAGAATATACTTCAGCCTAAATTTATGAAGAAGTAAATTTTTTTCTCTTTTTAAAAAAAAAAATTCTCTACCTTTTTTTTGTTTATTTAATTAAAAATAAAAACACGGTGATCAAATGCCACCAAAAGAAAGCTCTATTAATATGCAAAAATATGATATAAAATGTAATTTGCGTATAGTGTGCATGATCACGCAATTGCCAGTTAAAGTAGCATAGCGCTGAATAGCAAAACATGCCCTGGTCATGAAGGGGGTAAAAGTGGTTAATTTCAGGCCTGGGACATTCTTAAAAGAAATTGCTTGGCGTTTTAAGTTTAATTTAATCAAGCAGATATGTTTTACATTTAAACTTAAAAATTCACTTAACTGTCTACAAGTTCCAATTGATGACCATTCTTATCTAATGCCTATATCTACCTATCGTCATGTTGTAAAGACAAAACATTCCCTTTCAGAAAGTGTCTATAACTCCTCTATGAACTGAATTAAATAATGATTGTACTGAGTGCAGCACACAAAAACATATATAAAATCAACATGTTATATGGATTAGACCAAAATAAGCCTTAGTGTCCTATAACAATAACAATAATAATAGGCTTTCTTGTCCAGGTTATGCTTCATGAAATATTGTATAATGGAAATGGAACGGAAAATGAAGCTTTGTCTTCAAGAAGACTCTGGAATAATGCTGATCTTCTGCTCGTATTCACGCCCAATGCCCATTCAATATGGCATTTCCAGCCCAAATCCCATTCTGTATAATAATATTTTTTAATAAAATGACTGGATCATTGGCTTTTGACAGAAATCGGGTTGATTAATTAAATGTCGGTGCCACGAGGCCTAGTCGTCTGAGGAACCGTGCGGGACACAGACCAGAGATCTGATAAGAGTACGTTCTGTCAGAGATTGAAATTGCGCCATTCATTGTTACAAAATTGGAGCCATTTATTAGCAATTTGTAAATGCGGTAATCAGCCATAGCAGAGGTCATACTTTTCCATCACAGTCTACGTGAACTAGAATGAGTGTTAACATTGTGGTTACTGGGTTAAACGATGTTTGTGTAGTTTTATTTTATTCAGTAGTGGTAGCCATTAAGGTTTATTCATGCTAACCTTTATTTTATTTCAAAATGGCTTATTGTAAGAGTAAATATGCCAAAGGAAAATAAAACGTGGAATCCAGGCCAGGCCAAACCAAAGACAGGAGAAGATTGTGCCCCTACTGTGCCCTTTTCCCTCAGCCCTACCATACTCCAGACTTCAGAGCTTCTGAGTTGTTCCTGAAAATTACCAAAGGTACACGGAGGAGGTACACATGGGCTAACGTAGCCATAACATTCTATTGGCACTTCACATACTGAAAATGGACCTGAACTCAAACAAGTAAAGATTTGATATGTTGGAGGAACATCTAGAAATTCTACCCTGAAAAATAACTTTTTGTCTGAATTTACCCCTGAAAATTAGCAGTGCACATCCTGGTATGTGATTGTGCCTAGGCACTTCTGTGTCTACAGTATATCTGCAGTGTGAGATCTCAGGCAGCGTTTCATAACCTTTTTTCAGTCAAGACACCCTTTCAAATTGTAGACAATCTCAAAGCAACCATTAAAATTAAGGACAATCTCAAAGCACACCATTCTAAAATGTAAAATCAATTCTAATTATTTTACATAATGCAGCAACATCCACAAATGAGGTGATTCATTCTTTCAAAGAAAATACACTTTTGCAGACTGGTACTGACTAGTATTCCGATGTTTTTCTTCTCCCTCAATTTCTCTCCATCAGTCTGCTAATGTGACCCCAGTGCTGAGGGAGAGGGGCAGAGGAGGGTCGAACAAAGATGTTGTGGAAGCAACAGACATCATCCTTATCAGCTGATGAAGTCATTAGTTGTTAGGATGCCAGTGTCTAGTGGTAATGGTGCATAATGAAAACTCATGGCTTTGTGTAAATAAAGAGCAAGCTTGATCCACCTGCTGGTTTGTATACAATTTTATATAAATTTTTAGGCATTTTGCCAAGGCACCCCTGAAGAAGCCTCAAGGCACCCAGTTGAAAAGGACTGGTCTAAAGCAATGCTCTCTTTGACTTCCAGTCTCACAAGATTTGGAGTGAGATCTGGTAATTCCACTACTGTGCTGCTCACTGTTCTCCTTGCTGGAGGCTCTGACATGAGGTAGCAAAGCCCTGCCACTATTAAGATGGCTGTCTCTATGTAGAGCCATGCACAGTAAGTCAGGAGTGCAGTGGCGTCACTATGGGGGTTGCAGACTGCACCAGAGTAACACCCACCAGAGGGGTGATACCCACTGGTATAGCTACAGGAGTCACAGGGGTCACAACTGCAACCCTGTCCTACTCCAGGAGCTCTTGCCACACTATTCCTGGTCACACTGTGCCACTGGGAAAAAGTAAACTCAGAGGGCCCGGGCCTACTGGGAGTTGTAGCCTTTTCCTGCAAACAAGACAGGGTGCTGTGGCGAGGTATGGATTACAATTCCCATGATGCTTTGTGTCGGTGTACAGTCATGGGATGCAGCTTGGGGCTCCCAGAAGGCCCAGGTCCTCTTAATTTACTTTTTTCCCAGCAACAGTGTGACAGGGCAGGTTGAGTGGAAAGCAACATCTGGAGTTCATAAGGTGGGCAGCAGAGAAGGAGACTTCTATAGCCTTCAGTGGAGCTGAGAGTCTGCATAAGGTAAGCTGCCTGTAGACCGCAGAGGAAATGTATTGTGATTATTCAGCAACTGCCAGACAATGTCTTTTTGTGTGTTGCATGGAGCTGCACGTGCCCGTTGTATGTGCTCTGCAGCATCACCTCTGGCTGCCTCACAGATCCCTCAGAGCCGAGGTGATACCAACCCAACCCTAGTGACGCCACTGCATGGGTGGGGAAAGATCAGCTGCAGGGAGACCACAGACATATATGAGAACTATCCCTTTGCCCTCTGTCTGCTTCTCTTTAAAGCTAAACTCCAACACAAACATTTTAATTCAAAATTCTCAATATCCAAAGGGGATATAAATCCACTCTGTGTTCTCCAAATGCATTTACAAATTCAGGTACCTTGTAAAAGTAGGAGGCACCTGCTCACTGTGCTGTACAAAGCCTGTGCACAGAGCAGAGCTGTGGGAAGGACCCAGCAGGCTCCACCCACTACAGGTTGCCTGCAGAAAACGACAGGAAATGGCGGAGACAAGACCAGTCACTCTGCACAAAAAGCGAGAGCAACAGTGACTGGTCTTTATTACAGGAAGCTCCTGCACAGAGGAAATGTTTCACACTGGACTGCACAGATCTGCAGGAAATACACAACAAGATTAAACTGAGAATGCCTATGACTCTTTTATTTAGCAAATATTTGCTTATCCCAAAGATCAAAGTCCAAACTCCAGCCAAAACATTTATTGTGGTTTGGGGAGATTTCCCCTCACATCCTGCCAGCTTAGTTTTTGATAGGCACCGGTCTGCTTAATCACTCAGTGTTTGTATCTCTATGAGCACAAGTTCCATTTAGGCTATGTTTTCACTATTGCGTCCCCAAAGTCGTGCAATTTTTTACCGCAATTTTTTGCCACGACTGTGTATTCTTGAGGTCTATGGACCTCAAGTCACATCAAAGTGGGACCAAAGTAGTGCAGGGACTTCTTTGAAGTCGCTGCGTCTTGAAGTCGCACAGACATTGGAAATCATGGGGTACGACTTGTCATGCAATTTTTCAGTCCCAAATCGCATGAAAAGTCGCACTAGTGGAAACCTAGCCTTAGTTGCTTGTGTCTCTTTCCCTGTGTAAAAGGATATTTCTCTTTTGCTTCTTCTTGCACCTGGACTCATTAATTTATTCGTGTACCTGAAGGAGAACGCATAAGTAAGGATTTTGGATTTGTAATGGTAAGACTTGGAAATTAGAGCAAATTTCAGGTAATGATATTTTGTATTAGAGTCCACAAGAGGTATAAGAAGGCAGAATGTGATTTGAGTTGCCATCAACTACGTAGAACCACAGTATTTTTTTCAGGTACAGTCAGGTTTTCAGCTCCCTGCAAACCACTCACATAATTGCTAGTCTACATTCAGCCTATTAACTAAATAGGAAATTGTAGGGCCCTTTTAGGTGAATTTTCTTCCATTTGATTTGCCGATTAATGGACTTGGCATTCTATGCCCCTTATGCCCCATACACACGATCAGAAATTCCATCAGAAAAAACTTGGATGGTTTTTCCGACGGAATTCCGCTCAAGCTTGCCTTGCATACACAGTCACATAAAAGTTCTCTGAAATTTCGACCGCCAAGAACGTGGTGACGTACAACACTCAAATGAAGTTCAATGCTTCCAAGCTTGCGTTGAATTGTTTCCGAGCATGCATGATTTTTTGTGCATCCGAATTGCATACAGACGAACGCATTTTCGGATAGGAACTTTTTCCGAACGAAAAATAGAGAACCTGCTCTCGATCTTTTGCTGGCTGGAATTCTGCCAGCAAAAGTCTGATGGAGAATACACACGGTCGGAATTTCTGACCAAAAGCTTACATCTGACTTTTGCTGGCAGAATATCTGATCATGTGTATGGGGCATCAGAATAGGAAATTGTAGGGCCCTTTTAGGTGTGTTTTCCCCCTTTTAGTTGCAGATTAACAGGCTTACCAATCTAGGCCCCTTATAATAGGATATAACTAGATGGGTAGGTGGCAATAAGCAGAGGGAAGTGTTTATGGTGTATCTAGCAGAGGTCGGATCCCTGTTAACCGGTTCCCGACCAGCGCACGCCAATGTACGTCAGCAGAATGGCACGGCCAGGCAAATGGGCGTACCTGTATGTCCCTTTAAATTTACCGCCCGTGCCGGTCGGGAACCCCGTGAGTCCGGTTGTGGGTCCCGCGGACTCGATTGCCACGGCCATACCCGTGATCGTCTCACGGGGCGACTGAATGGAGAAATGCTGTTGTAAACAGCATTTCCCCATTCTGCCTAGCAACTAGTGAGGCTGATCTCTGCTCCATGTGATTGGAGCAGAGATCAGTGTTCACTAAATGAAAGCTCAGCCCCCCCAGTTAGTAACACACCCCTAGGAACACTTAACCCCTACACTGCCACCCACTGGTTAACCCCTTCACTGCCAGTGTCATTTACACAGGAATCACTGCACTCCCAAAAATGTGTCAAAAATGTCCGATGTGTCCGCCATAATGTCGCAGTCACAATAAAAATCACTGATCGCCGCCATTACTAGTAAAAAAAAATTATTAATAAAAATGCCATAAAACTATCCCTATTTTGTAAACGCTAGAACTTTTGCGCAAACCAATCAATAATCGCTTATTGCGATTTTTTTTACCAAAAATATGTAGAAGAATACGTATCGGCCTAAACTGAGGGAAAAAAATGTTTTTTTATATACTTTTGGGGGATATTTATTTTAACAAAAAGTAAAAAATAATGTGTTTTTTTTCAAAATTGTCGCTCTATTTTTGTTTATAGCGCAAAAAATAAAAACCACAGGGGTGGTCAAATACCACCAAAAGGAAGCTCTATTTGTGGGAAAAAAAGGACGCCAATTTTGTTTGGGAGCCACATCGCACGACCGCGCAATTGTCAGTTAAAGGGACGCAGTGCCGAATCGCAAAAAGCGGTCTGGTCTTTGACCAGCAATATGGTCCGGTCTGTAAGTGGTTTATAGGCAGAAAATTGGACTAAGAAAAGTTATATGAGGAACCCGATTAGGATCTCACCTGTTAGTAGATGTTCTCAGAAGTAGAGCGACAATTTGGGTAACTGCTATAGGAGGACAGGTTCAGGCTATAAGCCCTTGTACACACGGTCGGAGAATCCGTCGGAATGTGTCCTAACGGACCGTGTTGTCGGGATAATCCGACTGTGTGGTGTTTGGTATGCATCGGACTGATTCCGTGGGAATATCCGTCGGACCCAATTTTCCAACTTGTTGGAAATATTTTCCGACCAACTGGGCCGGTCGGACATACTCCGTTCATGTGTAGAGAATTTTGATCGGACCAAGTGCCACGCATGCTCAGATCAAATTCCTACATCAAAGCTATTGGCTACTAGCCTGAACGTAGTCCCATCGTAACGAAATTACGTCATCATGTTCTGAATGATCGGATTTTTCGACAACTTAGTCCGACCGTGTGTATGCAACAGTTTCGGACAAGATCCGACAGACAAAATCCGATGGATTTGGTTGTCGAAATCTCCAACCGTGTGTACAGGGGCTTAGATGGACCTTGTTGGACCATTGTGTTGGAAAACGTTTCTGATTGTTACAACTTTCTTCTGGTGTTCATTTCTAACTAAACCCAACTGAACATTCTTTTGCTTTTGGACTGGGAAAATGAAGTGAGAAAGGTGCTCAACACTGATATGGAGTAACAAAGTTTGAAGTTGGCTTTGTCTCTGCAGCGATGGGTGGTTTGCCTGGCGTCGGCTGTGTGTCTTAGGAAAAGATCAAAGTGGGTGAAGGATCTCAAACCTGCGGGCTCTGTCTGGATGATCTGGGAGCTAGGGTCCATGTTGTGTGTTTTGAGGGAACCAGAAGAAGCCGACATATGAACCATGGAAGCCTACATGACCATGTCCTGGTGGAAGGAGTTCCCCTCCAATGACCGTATCTCTGTAGATACAGTGTTTCCGAATCACAAGTTTAGAACACCAATCACTTGAAACTGAAAAGAGCATTGTGGTCAATCGAAATGTGATTCCCAGCCCTGACCTCATTGGAAGCAGGCCTTTCAAACTTGTGCAAACATGGAACTGGATGTATTCCCATTTCCTACGTTCATTGGGTCATCTATAAAATAGCTCCCTCACTTGCGTCAATAGCAGCTCACAGACTTTTACTGTGAACCAAGCAAAGAATGTACATTTAATGCATTTCTCTTTCATCTTATCTGCTTATCCATACTAATCACCATGGTCTTAGCTGAACTTATCCATGAAAATTAAAATGAAAAGAATAAAAGATTTTTTTTTTATATCGTGAATAATTACAAAGGAAATCTTCTAATGCTTGACATAAAGTTGGAAGCGATTCCAAAATAGCAAAAAAAAAAAAGACCATTGTGCCAATAAATTGTCTCTTTCTAAGTAAGATAGTTCTGATGTCAAGCCTCCCAAAAAGCTATGGGGAGCTTAGCGAAGTGGGTGTGGCTTGCTTAAATGTTTTTGGACTGCCGCAAGGCCTAGTCGAAAACATGGGCAGGCCTTAAAATGGAATTAAGGCCTCACGCATATAGGCTTATGAAAAAAAGCAGCATTTTTTTCTGACAGCAAGAAAAAAAATGTCTCTAATGTTAAAATAAGTATGCATGTTTATGAGCATTTATGCTTGCATTTACGAGTGTTTATGCACATATGGCGTATGAGCATAAATGCATTCTACTGGCCAGAATATTAATTTATTCTGGTCATTGGAACACAATTATGCAGATATGTGTGCGTTTATGCGCATGTGTTTTTTTTTTTTCCTTCTGCCTGAAGATGCTCCTTTTCAATACAACTGTAAATGCTTCTGTATGCCTGGCCACATAGGGTAACATAGGGGTGCTTTTACAGGCATAAAAAAAAATGCTGAATGCCTAAGTGCCTGCATATTTTTGGAAGGTCCGTGTGCATGAGGCCTCAGGTTAGCAAGAAAATTGCGAACACGCAGGCTCTTTATTGCAGAAGCAAGCTAAAGCAAAAGTATTGGGACCCCTACCTTTACAAGCACATGAACTTTAATGCCATCCCGGTCATAGTCCTTAGTCCGTAGTTCTTGTGGACAGCCGGAAGGAATCGGCTCTTGGGTCCTGCCACTGCCATCTCGGCTAAGGGAAACCGGCAGTGAAGCCTTGTGGTTTCACAGCTGCTTCCCTACTGTGCATGCGCTTTGTGAATGGCTCGGTGGCGGGGGAAGGAGGAGGGGGCCGTGGAGTTCACCACGGCAAAGCCAGCAGGAGGTGGGAGCGGATACCTGCTCCCCCTCCCCCCTAAAATGTGCCAAATGTGGCAACGGATGTGGGGAGGAGGCAAACAAGTAGAGTTTCCCCTTTTGGGTGGAGCTCCACTTTAAGATAGGGCCTACCTGACTTTGATCATTAAAATAGACTGTGTAGGTATGCCTTTGAACTAGATAGTATATAGAGCCAACCATACATGTACAGTGCCTTGAAAAAGTATTCAAAATTTCCCACATTTCTATCATGTTAGAACCAAAAATATAAATGTATTTTATTGGGATTTTATGTGATAGACCAACACAAAGTGGCGCATAACTGTGAAGTGGAAGGAAATGATAAATGGTTTTCAACATCTTTTACAAATAAATATCTGAAAACTGTGATACCCCTGATTAAAATTTAGTGCAACCAAATGCCTTCAGAAGTCACCTAATTAGTAAATAGTCCACCTGTGTGTAATTTAATCTCAGTATAAATACAGATGTTCTGTGAAGCCCTCAGAGGTTTGTTAACCACTTGAGATCCGCGCTATAGCCAAATGACGGCTACAGCGCAGACCTCCTTTGCCGAGACGACGTCTATTGACGTCGTCCCGTGCACGAGCGGCCTGCGCGCCCCCTGAGGGGCGCGCGCGGCGCGCTCTGTGATCGGCGAGTCTATGAGACTCGCCTGATCACTGATCCGAGCAAGGGGTCGATCCCGACCCCTTATCACGTGATCAGCTGTCAGCCAATGACAACTGATCATGTGATGCAACGGAGCCGGTAATCGGCTATTATTCCTCCTCGTGCTGTCAAAAAAATGAGCCGATCACCGGCGGCCGTGATCGGGACATCAGTCCCGATCACGGCCAGCCCTGCCAGTGCCCACCTGCCCCCTGCCAGTGCCACCTTAATAAAACATAAGTGCCCCCGTCAGTGCCACCCAGCAGTGCCCACAGTGCCACCCAGCAGTGCCCACAGTGCCACCCAGCAGTGCCACCCACAGTGCCACCCACAGTGCCCACAATCTGCCTCAACAACGGTGCTGCACCCCAGTGCCACATATCCGTGCCCATCAGTGTCATCTACCAGTGCCCATCAGTGCCCAGCAGTGCCGCCCATCAGTGCCCAGCGGTGCCACCTATCAGAGCCACCTATCAGTGCCACCTATCAGTGCCCATCAGTCCCATCCATCAGTGGTACCTATCAGTGCCCCTTAGTGCCACCCATCCGTGCCACCCATTCGTGCCACCCATCCGTGCCCATCTTTGCCCATCAGTGCCGCCTTATCTGTGCCCATCAGTACTGCCTTATCTGTGCCTATCGGTGCCACCTTATCTGTGCCTATTAGTGCCGCCTTAACTATGCCTATCAGTGCCCAACCAGTGCAGCCTATCAGTGCCCACCAATGCAGCCTATCAGTGCCCACCAGTGCAGCCTATCAGTGCCGCCTCATCAGCGCACTTCAATGAAGGAGAAAAATGACCTGTTTGCAAAATTTTATAACAAACTATTAAACATGATTTTTTTTTTTTTTTTTGCATCTTTTTTTGTTTGTTTAGCAAAAAATAAAACTCCCAGCTGTAATTAAATACCACCAAAAGAAAGCTCTATTTGTGGGAAAAAAATGATAAAAATTTCATTTGGGTACAGTGTTGTATGCCCGCGCAATTGTCATTCAAAGTGCATCAGCGCTGAAAGCTGAAAATTGGTCTGGGACTGAGGGGGGTTTAAGTGCCCAGTAAGCAAGTGGTTAAAGAACCTTAATGAACAAACAGCATCATGAAGACCAAAGAACACACCAGACAAATCAAGGATAAAGTTGTGGAGAAGGTTAAACCAGGGTTAGGTTATAAAAAAATATCCCAAGCTTTGAACATCTCACAGAGCACTGTTCAATCCATCATCCAAAAATGGAAAGAGCATGACACAACTGCAAACCTACCAAAACACGGCCGTCCACCTATACTGACAGGCCGGGCAAGGAGAGCATTCAGCAGAGAAGCCAAGAGGCCCATGGTAACTCTGGAGGAGCTGCAGAGATCCACAGCTCAGGTGGGGGAATCTGTCCACAGGACAGCTATTAGTCGTGCACTCCACAAATCTGGCCTTTATGGAAGAGTAGCAAGAAGAAAGCCATTGTTGAAAGAAAGCCATAAGAAGTCTCATTTGCAGTTTGCGAGAGGCCATGTGGGGGACACAGCAAACACGTGGTCAGATTAGACCAAAATTGAACTTTTTGGCCTAAAAGCAAAATGCTATGAGTGGTGGAAAACTAACACTACACATCACCCTGAACACACCATCCCCACCGTGAAACATGGTGGTGGCAGCATCAAGTTGTGGGGATGGTTTTCTTCAGGAGGGACAGGGAAGCTGGTCAGAGTTAATGGGAAGATGGATGGAGCCAAATACAGGGCAATTTTAGAAGAGCTTGAGCTATTTTACAAAGAGGAATTGGCAACAATGTCACTCTCTAGATGTGCAAAGCTGGTAGAGACATCCCCAAAAAGACTTGCAGCTGTAATTGCAGTGAAAGGTGGTTCTACAAAGTATGGACTATGGGGGGCTCAATACAAATGCACGCCACACTTTTCAGATATTTAATGTAAAACATTTTGAAAACCCTTTATCATTTTATTTCCACTTTACAATTATGTGCCACTTTGTGTTGGTCGATCACATAGAATCCAAACAAAATACATTTATGTTTTTGGTTGTAACGTGACAAAATGTGGAAAATTTCAAGGGGTATGAATACTTTTTCAAGGCACTGTACCAATATGTACAAAAAGGGTCTACCAAAAAATGTTGTCACCAGAACAGAAATAGACTGGAAATCTTCCAATAGTAATGCTGGTTCCAGTAATAACTGTATTAGGGCTTGTTCAAACATTGCCCACCGTATTGCCGAATGCAGTTTCAACACATAGACAGGGCAGTCTGCAATATGTTTCTCCTGTAGGACCTTCAGTCCACATCAATGTGCTGAATTCATGTATGCCGACTAACTGTGTTACTGTATTTGCAGCACATTACAATGCACTGTAATGCATAGATGTAATGCGCTGTCAAATTTAATAACGTTAAAAAGAAAAAAAGCAAGCACTGGCAAAGCATTGTACAGCACATTGCAGAAATCTTGCATGCGATCACTGCACAGCTTAATGCATGCACACTGTTTTGATAGGGGACTTAAGGGGGTATTTACTTAACTTTGGAGCGACTTCTTCATCCCTGTTGCATCTACAGGACAAAAACTGATAGGAAATCTCCTGAATGGTTAAAAAAGCAAACAAACATCTAAAAAAGAAAAAAAGAAAGAAAAGGAAACCACTGGGATCTCAGTTCCTTATCCTATCAAAAACTTTAACCCCCTCCTGCCTACTGTATAGGCAAATGATGGTGCCTCTAATGTTCTGGGATGACGTCATAAGACGTCGTCCCACTCTCTCCGCGCTTGCACGCCCGTGGGGGGCGCTCTGTGTCCCTGGAACACAGTGCATCAACAATCTTGGTAAAGAACCGATGATGAGGCACTTTACCCATATGATTAGCTGTGTCCAATCACAGCTGATTACATGTAAACAAGGAAATGCCGGTTAGAGACAATCAGCAGAATTTTCTAACAGGGGAGACCTGTACAGATAGTCAGTGCCCTGCTTATCAGTGCAGCTCCAACAGTGCTCAGCAGTGATGCCAGTCAATCCTCATCAGTGATGCCAATCAGTGCTCATCAGTGATGCCAGTCAGTGCTGCCTTTCAGTGCCCATTAGTGCCAGCCATCAGTGCCCATATGTACCGCCCATCAGTGCCACCCATCAGTTTCTATCAGTGCCACCTATCAGTGCTCATCAATGCTGCATATTAGTGCCTCCTCATTAGTGCCCATCAATGCAGCCCATCAGTGCCCATTGTTGCAGCCTCATCAGCGCACATCAGTGAAGGAGAAAAATTACTTATTTACAAAATTTCCTAACAAACGAAGAAAAACATTTATTTATTTTTTCTACATTTTTGGTCTTTTTTTTTTTTTCGCAAAAAAAAAAAACAAGCAGTGATTAAATACCACCAAAAGAAAGCTATATCTGTCTGAAAATAAATAAAATAAAAATGTAATTTGGGTACAGCGTTGCATGAATGCCCAATTGCCATTCAAAGTGTGACAGCACCGAAAGCTGAAAGGGGGTAAAAGTGGCCAGTATTGAAGTTGTTAAAGAAATACAGTTTTGGCTTTAGATATACAGTGCTTGAATGTATTTTCCTTAACACTATATTCCTTGCTACAGAAGAACAACTGATATACTATGTCAGCACCTAACACCTTTATCAACTATAAGACTAACTTAAAAAGCCACCCAATCAGGTTAAATATAAAATTGATATAGATATGTTACTGTATATAAATATACATATAAATGTATACAGTATACAGTATACAAATATCTATCTATCTATCTATCTATCTATCTATCTATCTATCTATCTATCTATCTATCTATCTATCTATCTATGTATATGTATAGAGAGAGAGAGAAAGAGATTATATAAAGTATGAAATATAGATAAATATTCTTTTTTATTATTATTATTTGATATCATTCGGTTTTTGATATTTTAAGTGGATTACATTCTACATCCGTGTATAATGACTTACAAGGCTGGAGTCTTATGGTCGGCATCTGAGCCGCCAACGATATGGTTGACCAAAGTGAGGGAAACACTCAATATTTTTTCTAGGTGTTCCTCCGTTTGGCGGAGTGAATTTGAAGAGATTGCATTGACTCTCTGGCTTTTCATTAGTTCCTGGCCTTCTTGTCTGCTTTCCTTCCTTATTGGATTGTTGACAATACCATTTATGGGATTGGAAGTATTTCTCAAGGGAGCAAACGGGATAAATTAAAGAGTTATTAGCAGGAGGCCTGGAAAACGGAGGGTATCACCAGCGCTGGTTAGATGCTAGGCAGGAGGTTGAAGTCGGTTAGCGTTGGGGTACAGAGCGAGCAATTCATTCCTTGTCCTATTCAATTACAATGATTTCACTTACAATTGAACAGCACACCTGTCACTCAATAGAATTCTCCTAGCTCTATCAGCACTGTATATATATATATGGGGCAAGACATATTACTTTTTGAACATGAATTCATACTACTCACTGTTAAGTGACCACAATCACACTAATAGCTTTTCTGTTTAACTACTATTAATTAAACCTGAACTCTAGGCAAACAGCTAAACCTAAAGTTGATTATATTATTATTATTTTCTTTACCCAAGGATTTATAATTTTGTCCAGCCACTTTTCAGAAATCACATACGTCTGCAAGAGTCAAGGACTAAAGTAGTGTCATGTCCCATCTTCAGCCTTCTGATTGCACAATAAAGGATCAGCAGTACTATTCTCCCTCCTCCTGTGAGCATGCTCCCTGTCAGAGAGATACAGTGCAGGAGATGGCAGGGGCCAATGTCAAGACAGATTAAAGCGGAGTTCCGCTGAAGAAAAAAAAAGTAAAAGTCAGCAGCTACAAATACTGACTTTTAAAATAAGGACACTTACCTGTCCAGGGCACCCACGATGCCCTCACCCCGAAGCTGATATGTCCCTTGGCTCCTGGGTGGAGGCGCTGGCATCTTCGGCGGCTTCAAAGCCGGTTCCCTACTGCGCATGCGTGAGTCACACTGTGCGCTCTGAGTGGTCCCTGCTGTTTTCTGGGACCCGTGTGTCTCCCAGGAGACAGCGGGGGGGGGGGGGGGTGAATACTGCGGCGATCTTTCGCCAGAAGTGGGAGCAAATACCTGTATTAGACAGGTATCTGCTCCCCCCTCCCCCCTGAACGGTGTCAAATGTGACACCGGAGGGGGGAAGGAACCGGATAAGCGGAAGTTCCATTTTTGGGTGGAGCTCCACTTTAAGGACATGAACTTTAATGGCATCCCAGTCTTAGTCCGTAGGGTTCAATATTGATTTGGCCCACCCTTTGCAGCTGTAACAGCTATAAGACATGGATGAGCAAGTTTGGCATGGAGGACCTTGACTGGTCTGTCCTGACCTCAACCCGATAGAACACCTTTGGGATGAATTAGAGCGGAAACTGTGAGCCAGGCTTTCTTGTCCAACATCAGTGCCTGACCTCACAAATGAAGAATGGTCAAAGATTCCTATAGACACATTCCTAAACCTTGTGGACAGCCTTCCCAGAAGAGTTGAAGCTGTTATAGCTTCAAGGTTTGCCAACTCAATATTGAACCCTATGGACTAAGACTGGGATGCCATTAAAATTCATGTGCGTGTAAAGGCAGGCATCCCAATACTTTTTACAATATAGAGTACATTCAGTGGTTTTTAAGACAGACACAGCTGTATTAAATTGTATTTTGCCTTAAATTTTGCAGTCATTTTATTTTTTACTTTTTACCCCATAGGACCCTTGAAATAATCTTCAAGTCTCAGGGAACCCCTTCTAATAATGTATCGGGGGTCAGGGGATAAAATGCCCCCACTTATGGTGATGATTGGAAGTCAACCCTACAGACAACTTAAAAGATCAATGGTATCGTACTGCTGGATCTGCTAACCCTGAAACCATGCTATGCAGACACCATCAAATAGGGGGTCAATCAGCTGAAGCTCAAGCAACCTCTGGAGGAACCCTAAGATTCCATAGAACCCTGGTTGTGAATGGCTGATGTATGCTACTAAATAATAGTATCACATATCACTATATATATATATATATATATATATATATATAGCTAAATATGTACAATTGTTTTAGAAAATCAACACTTTGATGAAAAGATGAAAATGTAATTTGCTACCTTCAAATATCTTTTTAAAATCCTATAAGTATTTTAAAAAAAGTTGACTCTTTAAAAAAATACATTAATATGGCCTCTTATGTTACAATGATATGGTGCAATTTAAAATAGGGTGGAATTTTACAAAAATCTAAATTTAAGAATTATTGGCTAAAAGGCGTAATTGTAAGGTGTGAAGATACCTATGTAACATGTTTAGCTCTAATTAAATAGTTTACAGTCTATCCACTACATCGCTGTCGTATATATCCTTGTTCACTTTTTATGAATATTTGGCTATTATGTGATCCATCACATTTCTGTCCACCTGTGTCTCAACTTAGACATGCATCGATTATATTATATTAATAGATTGTACAATGCGATTGAAAAGCGCGCCCAGCTTTAGGACATTGACCACAAAAGGTAATTATAGACAAATAAAAAATGTGAACATTGGTCATTTTTTTAGCAAATAAATGTTTTTTGAAACCCTAAAAAAATACACGGAGCTTTATAAGTTTACAAATTTAAATTCGATGTCTAACTTTATTTGTATTATGTTATCTATCTATCTGCCTATCTATCTATCTATTCTCAGTATCTATAAATGTAATTTTCACAAGGAGACACAATCTTTTTTGCTTTAGCCCCAAAAGATAGGGAAAAAAATCATTTATACAGCGGAGCATGTTTTGTGCTAAATAGCTTTAGGTATGGTCTATTACATTTTATATTGCTCTTTCATTGTTGTATTATGTTACGCATTGCAACTGCATGATTTTTATAGATTTCCCATATTACACAATCAGCGCTGTTTTACTCAATGTGCTTGTCACTACTGCTTCATTTCTGAGAAGACCGCAGTGTATTGTGAGTGTAAAAGCAATACATTTGCCTGGCAGTCAGACAGATGAGAGATGTGGACGGGGAATTGATACCATTCACGGGGGTTTATACATTCATAAAGTACTTTTCTCTACAAAAGAACTACCAGCCATGGTAATTTGTTAGTTCTTGTTTGAATTTGACCTCTTCCCTTGTGGTTCTCTTTGTCTCTGGATGTTATTTGCCTGGGATAGTAGTTTCCTATGTTGCTGAAGGTCCAGCAGAAGCTCGAGACCTTTGGGTTGGCCAAGCTTCAGTTCCTCTGGGGTGGCTGGATTTAAGCTAGCCAATTAAAGCCTTCTGGTCTTATTTGCCCTATTTGTTCTGGGAGTGAAAAATTGTTTTTCTAATGTTTTTTTCAATGATCTACTCCTATCCCACACAGAGGATTTCTTGTTTCATAATACTCTTGTAATACACAGTACCACAAAAAGGCCTTCATACTTTGTACTACTCCTGTCCCACACAGAGGTCTCCTTACTTCATATTACTCCAGTCCCACACAGAGGTCTCCTTGATTCATACTACTCCTGTCCCACACAGAGGTCTCCTTGATTCATACTACTCCTGTCCCACACAGAGGTCTCCTTGATTCATACTACTCCTGTCCCACACAGAGGTCTCCTTACTTCATACTACTCCTGTGCCACATAGAGGTCTCCTTGCTTCATACTACTCCTGTGTCACACAGAGGACTCCTTGCTTCATACTGCTCGTGTCCCACACAGAGGTCTCCTTGCTTCATACTTCTGTCCCATACAGAGGTCTCCTTGCTCCATACTCCTCCTGTCCCACACAGAGGACTCCTTGCTTCATACTACTCCTGTCCCACACAGAGGTCTCCTTGCTTCATACTCCTCCTGTCCCACATAGAGGACTCCTAGCTTCATACTACTCCTGTCCCACACAGAGGTCTCCTAGCTTCATACTACTCCTGTCCCACACAAAGGTCTCCTAGCTTCATACTACTCCTGTCCCACACAGAGGTCTCCTAGCTTCATACTACTCCTGTCCCACACAGAGGTCTCCTTGATTCATACTACTCCTGTCCCACACAGAGGTCTCCTTACTTCATACTACTCCTGTGCCACATAGAGGTCTCCTTGCTTCATACTACTCCTGTCCCACACAGAGGACTCCTTGCTTCATACTGCTCGTGTCCCACACAGAGGTCTCCTTGCTTCATACTTCTGTCCCACACAGAGGTCTCCTTGCTTCATACTTCTGTCCCACACAGAGGTCTCCTTGCTCCATACTACTCCTGTCCCACACAGAGGTCTCCTTGCTCCATACTCCTCCTGTCCCACACAGAGGTCTCCTAGCTTCATACTACTCCTGTCCCACACAGAGGTCTCCTAGCTTCATACTACTCCTGTTCCACACAGAGGTCTCCTAGCTTTATACTACTCCTGTCCCACACAGAGGTCTCCTAGCTTCATACTACTCCTGTCCCACACAGAGGTCTCCTAGCTTCATACTACTTCTGTCCCGCACAGAGGTCTCCTAGCTTCATACTACTCCTGTCCCACACAGAGGTCTCCTAGCTTTATACTACTCCTGTCCCACACAGAGGTCTCCTAGCTTCATACTACTCCTGTCCCACACAGAGGTCTCCTAGCTTCATACTACTCCTGTCCCACACAGAGGTCTCCTAGCTTCATACTACTCCTGTCCCACACAGAGGTCTCCTTGATTCATACTACTCCTGTCCCACACAGAGGTCTCCTTGATTCATACTACTCCTGTCCCACACAGAGGTCTCCTTACTTCATACTACTCCTGTGCCACATAGAGGTCTCCTTGCTTCATACTACTCCTGTGTCACACAGAGGACTCCTTGCTTCATACTGCTCGTGTCCCACACAGAGGTCTCCTTGCTTCATACTTCTGTCCCATACAGAGGTCTCCTTGCTCCATACTCCTCCTGTCCCACACAGAGGACTCCTTGCTTCATACTACTCCTGTCCCACACAGAGGTCTCCTTGCTTCATACTCCTCCTGTCCCACATAGAGGACTCCTAGCTTCATACTACTCCTGTCCCACACAGGGGTCTCCTAGCTTCATACTACTCCTGTCCCACACAAAGGTCTCCTAGCTTCATACTACTCCTGTCCCACACAGAGGTCTCCTAGCTTCATACTACTCCTGTCCCACACAGAGGTCTCCTAGCTTCATACTACTCCTGTCCCACACAGAGGTCTCCTTGATTCATACTACTCCTGTCCCACACAGAGGTCTCCTTACTTCATACTACTCCTGTGCCACATAGAGGTCTCCTTGCTTCATACTACTCCTGTGTCACACAGAGGACTCCTTGCTTCATACTGCTCGTGTCCCACACAGAGGTCTCCTTGCTTCATACTTCTGTCCCACACAGAGGTCTCCTTGCTTCATACTTCTGTCCCACACAGAGGTCTCCTTGCTCCATACTACTCCTGTCCCACACAGAGGTCTCCTTGCTCCATACTCCTCCTGTCCCACACAGAGGTCTCCTAGCTTCATACTACTCCTGTCCCACACAGAGGTCTCCTAGCTTCATACTACTCCTGTTCCACACAGAGGTCTCCTAGCTTTATACTACTCCTGTCCCACACAGAGGTCTCCTAGCTTCATACTACTCCTGTCCCACACAGAGGTCTCCTAGCTTCATACTACTTCTGTCCCGCACAGAGGTCTCCTAGCTTCATACTACTCCTGTCCCACACAGAGGTCTCCTAGCTTTATACTACTCCTGTCCCACACAGAGGTCTCCTAGCTTCATACTACTCCTGTCCCAAACAGAGGTCTCCTAGCTTCATACTACTCCTGTCCCACACAGAGGTCTCCTAGCTTCATACTACTTCTGTCCCGCACAGAGGTCTCCTAGCTTCATACTACTCCTGTCCCACACAGAAGTCTCCTAGCTTCATACTACTCCTGTCCCACACAGAGGTCTCCTAGCTTCATACTACTCCTGTCCCACACAGAAGTCTCCTAGCTTCATACTACTCCTGTCCCACACAGAGGTCTCCTAGCTTCATACTACTCCTGTCCCACACAGAAGTCTCCTAGCTTCATACTTCTTCTGTCCCACACAGAGGTCTCCTAGCTTCATACTTCTTCTGTCCCACACAGAGGTCTACTTGCTTCATACTTCTCGTGTCCTATACAGAGGTCTCCTTGTATCATACTACTGCTGTGGCACAAAGAGGTCTCCTTGCTTCGTACCACTCTTGTCCCATACAACCACACAAAGATCTTCTTGCTTCTTACTACTCCTTTCTTACAGGACCACACAGAGGTCTTATTGCTTCATACTTACCTGCAGCTTCCCCTGTCCTACACAGGACTGACATTTCTTGTCCCAAAGTACACTAATGTTTTATAAGATTTTCTCTTGTCCCTTTCTAGACTATGTCACACTGTCTTAGCCCATGATATATTTCACCAACCCAGTCTGGACTTTATTTTATCTTTTTACAACTGACTCTCCACCACTGTCTTGCTGGATTATCACATATTATACTTCTGTGTCCAATATCAATGTTATCACAGTGTCTTCACCTTCATTTATATAAAAATGTGGAATATGAATGTTACATGTTAAGCCACAACAACCAATACTTAAAGTGGAGTTCCACCACCCCAAAAAAAAAAAAAAAAAATCAGTAATGTGCTTAAAAAAAATAAAAAAAACATTTGGAGAATTTTTTTTTCTTTACGCACCTCTAAATGCCTGTTGCTAAGGGGTCCCTCGTAGTCTGTCTCCTTCAGAGCCTGGGCTCCTGACGTCACTTCCCTCGGCGCAGAAAGGGAGCTCGCCTCTCCCCCTCCCTCTTGCCAATCATCTGGGACACGTGATCGGTCCCAGATGATTGCGTGGCCAGTGCGGCTCGCGCATGCGCAGTGGGTGCCCGGCTATGAAGCCACAGCCGGGTACCCACAGTTAAAATGCCGGCACTCCCGAGCGGAGGGGGGACAAGCGGGGCTTCCATTCCCTGCATCACTGGACACTGGGACAGGTAAGTGTCCAATTATTAAAAGTCAGCAGCTGCAGTATTTGTAGCTGCTGACTTTTAATTTTTTTTTTTTTAAGTGGGAACCCTGCTTTAAAGTGTATCCATACCCAAAGGATAAGGTGGTTTGGACCAGGTTTTTACTGCTATTTAAAGCGTAGCTCCACCCAAAAGGGGAAGCTCCGCTTTTCTGTTTCCTCCCCCAATCTGCTGCCACATTTGCCACCTTTTGGAGGGGGGGGGGGGTGGTGGGTATCTAGTTTTGACAGGAACCCGCTCCCACTTTCAGCTGAGTTTGCCGTGGCAAACTCAGCCGGATGTTCGCCCCTCTTCCTTCTCCTGCAGCCGACCCATTCACAGAGCGCAGCTCGTTGCGCATGCACAGTTGGGAACCAGCTGTGAAGCCGCAAGGCTACACTGCAAGTCTCCCTTAGCGGAGATGGCGGCAGCAGCACCCGATAACCGACTGAAAAATCTACGCAGGTGAGGACACACCTGGATTTCTGGACAGCTATGTGTCCTAATATAAAGTCAGCAGCTACAGTATTTGAAGCTGCTGACTTTTAATTTTTTTTGAAGGAGACCGGAGCTCCTCTTTAAGTATCTACGAGACTTACTTTCTGCACTGGGGGCAAGATTTTACTAGACCGGAAGTGAGTGATATTATTAGTGATTTCCCCTCACTTTTCTGTCCTGGGGACAATTTTTTTACCAGACCGGAAGTGAAGAAATCTCTCCAACAACAGCAAGACTTGACAGAAGCTCCAATCCTTCACTCCATTCAAAACTAAGAAAACGGTTTGGGTACTTAAAGAAAACACTTTTTTTTTAGCTTTGATTAAAGTATGAAGGGTTTAATAAACCCTCTCTGTTTATTGTTAGCTGTGTGTGTCTCATTGGGGTAACTTTCTTCACTGCCTGTCCCAAAGATGCAACCCAGAAGCAAGAGGACATCACTGCTAAATGAAGGGCGCTTCCAGAACCAGTGTCCCCATTAGAAGATCTCTCCCTTCTCTCTCGCTTCCTGTTCTAGTAAAAACATGGAATTCCTATCACTTTCTGTCTCAGTGACTATAGTCATCAGGACAAATAGAGTAGGGGAATCAAGCTAAAAAGACAGCAATTAAAACTTGAGAGATGTTCTAATTCTTTCCCACTTCATTTAAAACCTAAAAAAATTAAAATATTAGCTGTACAGCTTACATTGCTAAATACCATTTGGAAACTGGGAGATTTTTGATACATAATGATTCTAAAACACAAAACTTTGTGATGTTATCTTCCATACTTTTACATTCCCTAGACTGACTAAATATGCATTTATCTATTCCACTTTTTTTTATATAGATCTCTGAATTATTCTTGCTGCTAAGAAGTAAAGACTACTTGTTCCCTTTAGTGACTTTCCTGTAGATGTAACAGTACAACACAGGACATTTTTCCCTGTTACCCTTCTTTATTTGGGCTTGATTTTGCAGCATTACATTTACTTGTCATACTCCTGCATATTATTATTGTATGTATATTATTATTAATTTATTATTATTTTATAATTTTATAAATTATTATTATTATAATATTATCTAATGATTTTTTTTGTTTTCTTATCCAAGAAGCATTTTGATGTTTTTTCATAATTGTATGAATGTATTATAGTCAATAAGCCCAAACTTCCAGTAATGGAACGTCCTGACTTGTACTGCCACATAGGTTTTTCTCATCCAACAAGGCATGTTTTCTACTTACTTTACCTCTGAACTCCCATTAACATTTGTCTTGGATGCTTTATTGCCCCCCCCCCCCCCCCCAGCCTATTCTAACATTCCACATGTGCCTTTTTGGTCTCTCCCTCAGCCCTTATTGTCTGCTTCTCATCCAATACTTGTTCACCAAGTAGGCACTTTATCTCCGAAGAAGACTTTCATCTACTGTTGTAAGTCTTATGTTTCAGCCCTGGCTCTTTGCCTAAGCAGTGCTGGGCTACTAGGCATAGTTGTCTCTTTGCCCTTGTACACACGGTCGGAGATTCCAACAACCAAATCCATCGGATTTTGTCCATCGGATTTTGTTCGACGGATCTTGTCCGAAACTGTTGCATACACACGGTCGGACAAAGTTGTCGGAAAATCCGATCTTTCAGAACGTGATGACATAATTTTGTTACGATGGGACTACGTTCAGGCTAGTAGCCAATAGCTTTGATGTAGGAATTTGATCTGAGCATGCGTGGCACTTTGTCCGATCGGAATTCTCTGCACATGATCGGAGTATGTCCGATCGGAGCAGTTTGTCGGAAAATATTTCCAGCAAGTTGGAAAATTTGGTCCGACGGATATTCCGACGGAAACAGTCCGATGCATACCACACACAGTCGGAATATCCAACAAACCGCTCCGATCGGACACATTCCGACGGAATCTCTGACCGTGTGTACAAGGGCTTTGACTTGTCTTACTTCCTTCCAATTTCTTGAAAGACAAATAGAGTTATTTTGTCTCTTGGACCAAGTTACGTCAATTTTTTGAACC
Organism: Lithobates pipiens; assembly: GCF_037356315.1. Lineage (NCBI taxonomy): Eukaryota > Metazoa > Chordata > Amphibia > Anura > Ranidae > Lithobates > Lithobates pipiens. Next base: position 182,990,188 of record NW_027507789.1, on the reverse strand, counting down.
AAGTTATGTCAATTTCTTGACTTTGAGATGATCACACTTCAAAAGTTTTTAAAAAAACCCTCATATTTGAGGTTAAACTTTTAGTACATCCATGTTTCCTTTCTTTAGTTTTACTTTTTTTTTTTATGTCTTCTGCTCAAATTGAATTGCTTTGCCTACCTTAGCCTTACCCATATCCATTATTCAAACCTTGATATCTTTCATATAATACACACTGGTTTTCCCGCATTCTTGGCTGGCTCTTTCTGCTTTCTCAGGTCTTCTCCCCCTGTCTCTAGGCAAACTCTCTTTCCTACCATGTGCTAACTGTCTACCTTGCTCCAGGCTGCTAGTTTTTCTTTTCCTGTGGGTAAACTCATTTTCTCTGCTCCACTGAAGCTATCTCACTTTTATCTCTGGGTGATTTAAAACGTAAACGCTGGAGTAGAGAAAACCACTGTCCCTTGGGCGCTTAATTTAATAAGACACCCATTGTGACCACGGTTCGCGTGCCTCAAAGATCTGCATGATTCAATGCTAAGGTGGCACTAACAGGCTAACAGGCACCACAGCACATAATGTACTATTGGGACACAAGACCCTTTAATGCATTGTGACGGTTGCAATGCAACTGCCCTGTATAAGTTCAAAGCCCCCTTAGTTCATCTTCATTACTCATTCTCCCTCCAGGCTGCCTGGCTCTTTCATGGTAATTAATTCTGATAGTGCCAATCAGGGCATCGCTCCAGAAGGGATTGTACACAAGTTCAGTTCTAGGATCAATGCTAATTCCGAAAGGAAAAAAGAAAAAAAAAAAAAAAAAAAACAATATAAGCACTTTCCCTCTATCTCCAACCCCCCCCCCTCTATTGTGTGTTCTCTTGCCACTTTAGCTTTCAATCAGTCTTTTTTTATTCTAAACACCAATTAATTAAGCTACATTTCAATCACGTAGACGGATGTTGTTTCAACAGTTAAATCATTTTTAGCAGTTTGCAAGTGAAAGAGAAATGCCAAATTTCTAATTGTAAAGTTGCCAGCTATCTTTGACTTGTAGGGACTATGATTTGAAGGACTGTCCCTGGAAATTTTTGATGCTGATATTTGCCCCCGGCAAATGAATGCTTTTTTATTTTTTATTTTTTTACATTGCCTAGTATTGTTTTCTTGACGTTTTGGTATAATATTTATTGAATAACAGCAATTAAAATAAGCATTTAACTGTTTATTTATGCTTCATTAATTGGCTATTATAATATTTTATTATTATGGTCTATGTATTGCATTGTAGCCTGATGAGACAATTTCGTGTAATATGAGCGTTGATACAATAGTCAACGACGTGACCCCGGGGGAGTGATTGTTATAAGCTATTGTTTTTAAAGATTAGATCTATCTATCCATCTATCTATCTATCTATCTATCTATCTATCTATCTATCTATCTATCTATCTATCTATCCTTATTTTGCCTTTTTGCATTATCGATGTATATAAACGAATACAATTCATTGTTAATTAAAAAAAATGAAGGTGACACTTTTAGTCACATTTATGTGAGCTTACAGCGCCAGCACAAAAGACACATACTAAATTTTACATTTTGAATTTTTGAATTATTTACATGTTTATGTTTTCTGCTCAGGTAAGGCAGCTTTGCTTCCATCAATGTGCATAGATGCCAGTGCATATAAAAAAAAAAAACCCCAATGCAATGCATAATTATCGGCATATTATGCTTGAAATTGTAGTTCCTAGCAGCTGGAGGGTCAAAAGTTGGCCAGCCTTGGTATAAGAAATTAGCAAGCAAGTTTGTTAACATGGTTTTGTTATTCAGTTTTTAATGTTCTACCCAAGCAATCTTAATACAAATCAGACATACCACCATTAAAACTGAAAAGTGCCAATACTGGCATGCTCACCTGTCCGTTTTTGCAGAGGTCTGCCCACATGCTGGTGCCATCTCCACCTCTCATCAGGACATGGTAGGTGAAGAAGTAGGTGCCTGGTACTGTACAGCTGAACCGTCCACTTGCAGCATCATAATTGTTCCCAAGGTTGGTGACCACATCATCAAATTTGAGGATCTCATAGCCCTCATGGGGGTTCTTCAAGCCAGCATAGAAGGCCACACGTGGAACTGTGGTATATGTAGCCGTACTGATGGCACCAGTCACTCCACCTCCTGGCAGTCCTGGTGGTCCAGGTTTGCCTGGTTCTCCCCGTTCTCCTGGTGGACCTACAGGACCTGGTGGGCCAGGTAGCCCAGGCTCTCCAGGAGGTCCTGGCTTTCCCGGACGTCCAGCTTTTCCTTGAGGACCTTGAACTAAAGTTGATGGGGCTGGTTGTCCTCTGTCGCTTAAAGGTTCAGCTCCAGTGCCTGCTCGAATACTGGTACTTGTGGTTGTTGTCCCAGCTTTGCTAAGGTAGGGGTCACACACCATCCGGCAAGTGCCCAACATCTCATAGTGGCCATCAGAGCCTACAGAGTTGACCAACACTGGAATGAGGATTACCAAAATTAGCACCATTACTACTCCAATTGCCACTGCCACCAAGGTCTTCCTCCCAAGGCCAAATGGGGCCAAGGGACGGGGGGACCCACGGCTGGGGGGAGCTATGGTGCCGGAGTTTGTGGAGGGGAGGCAGGTGGCCCCTCCGGAGAACAGGATATGTGGTCTTTGAGGAGACACACAATGCAGCGTTGTAGCGGAAAAAACAAACAAAAAAAAAAAAACAGGATCAGGTAATAAAACAAAAAAAAAATAGAAGAAGGTTAAATAAAAATAAAGCACAAAAGGTTGAATATTAAGAAAGGCGAAAACTTGTCAGAACTTCAGGGAAATAAAAGAGTAAAAAATAGATTTCAGAAAGAAATGAGAAGGAAAATGACGGGAGAAAACTGTAACACCAAAAAAAAAAAGTGAATGGGTGATATATTACAGAACAGTGAAGAAAGCAAAGATTAAGAATAAAAAGGGAATTGTAGAAGAGAGATAAGAAGGTGGGTAGGATGCAGAGAAGAGGGGAGGGGAGCAGGTGAATGTGAATACTTAAAAATGAAAGGATTAAAGTAGAGAGAATAGACAGAGAAGAGGCAGCAGTGACGAAGAGGGACAGAAGAGAAAGCCAGATAGAAGAAGATTACGAGACAGGGGAAAGCTGCTGAGGCAAAGCAGTAAAAGGCAGCGGGGAATGTAACTTGTGAGAGAACGCTGTGTGCAATAGGAGTCTTTTATATATATGAGACAGAGCAGCGCCCCCTACAGGTTGAATAACAGTATGCATCTTTTTCTGGAAAAAAAATTCAGGTGGGCTTACTAACAGGTGCATACTTATACCGTATTTTCCAAAGAAGTCTCTTTTGTTCACTTCAAATATCCAATCCAAATTAGGATTTGGGGTATAAGTATAAGTAGGATGACCTTAGTTTTATAACATATTTATGAAAATGACTGCAAAACAAATGCATTTTTTCTATATCGTTATTTTTCTATATATATATATATGTACAATTACAATATGCCAGTCGTCTACAGACAATTGTTAAAGTTGCACACCTGACAGATATTAATAACATAACTAAATTCAGTTATGGTGATTAAAAATTTATTTTACATACAGCTGGTAAAAATAACTGAATATATCATTATAGTACAGCTTACCAATCACTAGATGTGGTGGTTGCATCAGTTTTCTTTGGCTCTGTTTTAACCTGGTGATCTGGCCAGCAATACACCTGAGAACAGGAGGCACAGCAGATAGCAGCATTAACAGGCTGGGGGGGGGGAGGATAGTTAAATGTATTTGCAGATTTAAAGCCAAATTCCAAAACACACTTTGTAATCAGTTAGGGCCGGTTCACACAGCGAGGCGCGGCGAGGCGTCTCCGACTTACCTCGCCGCAACCTGCGGGGAGCTCAGCGGCGACTTGCAGAGGACTTCTGTATAGAAGTCAATGCAAGTCGCCCCCGAAGTCGCCCCGAAGTAGTACAGGAACCTTTTTTCTGAGTCGGAGCGACTCGAGTCGCTCCTCTCAGAACGGTTCCATAGTACAGAACGGGGGCGACTTGCGGGAGCGAGGCGAGGCGAGCCGCGTCGCCTCGCCTCGCCTCGCTGTGTGAACCGGCCCTTACAGAAAACTGTTTTTATTTTCCTTTTTGGGATAGATAAAGGTTTTGCATGAACAAAAATTAAATCTGATCATTTTAATCACCCCTGCCAGTGTTAAGTGGTTTGTCTCATCTATGTAAACTGATACATTCTGCTAGAGAGCTTGTGGTTTTGAAAAACAACAGACGCGCTGGCTGTCTCCCCACATGAAAATAGAAGAAAGAAAGCCTAAAAAAGAATGCAGACATCACATCTGAGAATTGGTAAGCTGAAATATACGTGTTTGCTTTAATTCATTAAGATGCTAGCCCTGCTCCTTCTTCCCAAAGATTGCAGGGCTAGCAGGTTAAAAAAGACAAACTTCTAATCAGCCAATCACATGGCAGTAACTCAATGCATTTAGGCCTCTAGACATATTGAGGACAACTTGCTGAAAAACTGAGTAACAGAATGGGGAAGAAAGGGGATTTAAAGCGGAGTTCCACCCAAAAGTGGAACTTCCGCTCATTTGATTCCTCCCCCCCTCCGGTGCCACAATTGGCACCTTTCGGGGGGAGGGGGTGCAGATACCTGTATGATACAGGTATCTGCGAACACTTCGAGTCATGCCCCTTCCCGCACCCCTCCGCTGTCTCCTGGAAAACACACAGGTCCCAGGAGATAGCAGGGACCATTTAGGACGTGCAGCTTGACCCGCGCATGTGCAGTAGGGAGCCAGAAAGTGAAGCCGTAATGGTTCACTTCCTGATTCCCTCAACGAGAATGGCGGCGGCAGCAGCCGAGAGCCGAGCGATTGATTGGCTTTGGCTGCCGACATCGCTGGACTCCAGGAAAGGTAAGTGTCTATTTGTCCAAGTGTCCAGTATTTGTAGCTGCAGGCTTTTAATATTTTTTTTTAGGTGCACTCCCGCATTAAGGGACTTTGAATGGGGCATGGTTCTACTGATCTACTGGGATTTTCTAGCACAACCATCTCTAAGGTCCAAAAAAGAGAAATACGAATTTCTATGCTTCTGATTTGTATACAAAATACAAAATTTTGTTGACGAATTTTGGATCCAAATTCCGTTACGATGGAAACGTGACTGGTGTTTTGTTGACCAATCAGAGGTTTTCTTCTGCTGCTGAGTAGGGATGGGCGAATATGCTCGGGCCGAACTTTGGTTTTTCGGATGTTCTGCAGAACACCGAACAATATACGGGGTTCAGGGCAAATTGGAAAGCCGCCGGAACACCGTCTATGGGACATTAACATGAAAAATTAAAAGTGCTAATTTTAAAGGCTTATATGCAAGTTATTGTCATAAAAAGTGTTTGGGGACCTGGGTCCTGCCTCAGGGGACATGTATCAATGCAAAAAAAAGTTTTTCGGGAGCAGTGATTTTAATAATGCTTAAAGTGAAACAATAAAAATGAAATATTCCTTTAAATTTCGTACCTGGGGGGTGTCTATAGTATGCCTGTAAAGTGGCGCATGTTTCCCGTGTTTACAACAGTCCAAGAGAAAATTGACATTTCTGAAGGAAAAAAAAGTAATTTAAAAATACTCGCGGCTACAATGAATTGCCGGGTCTTGGCAATACACATAAAAGTAATTGAAAAAAACGGCCTGGGATTCCCCCACAGTGCATTACCAGGCCCTTTGGGTCTGGTATGAATATTAAGGGGAACCCCGAACCAAAATATAAAAAAAATGGCATGGGGGTCCCCCTAAAAATCCATACCAAACCCTTATCCGAGCACGCAACCTGGCAGGCCGCAGGAAAAGAGGGTGGATGAGAGAGAGCCCCCCCCCCCCCCCCGAACCGTACCAGGCCACATGCCTTCAACATGGGGAGGATGTCCCCATGTTGATGGGGACAAGGGCCTTTAGAATTTGGAAGCCCCCTTTAACAATGGGACCCCCAGATTACCCCAAATGGTAATGGGGTACAAATGTACCCCTACAATTTCACAAAAAAAGTGTCAAAAATGTTAAAAAAGATAATAGCCGTTTTTTGACAATTCCTTTATTAATGTCTTCTTTTCCCGCTTCTTCTGGTCTTCATTTGGTTTTCTTCCTCCATCTTGTTCTTCCCCCACTTCTTCCTCTGCTTCTTCCTCCGATTCTCTGCTTCTTCCTTTGGTCTTCTCGTCCACATCTTCCTCCGGCTTCTTCTTCCCCGCTTTGTTCTTCGGAGGATCCATATGCATGGGAGGTTCCTGCTGTGACGCTTCTGTTCTTCTGACATTTCTTATATAACTGAGGGTGGGGCCACCTGATGACCCTGCCCCCTCTGACACACGGGGACTTCCCTATGGCTTTCCCCCGTGATGTCAGAGGGGGGCAGGGTCACCGGTTACATAACTGGGTGACCCCACCCCCCCCTCTGACACCACGGGGAAGTCCCCGTGAAGTCCCCGTGCATCAGAGGAGGAGGGGTCACCACGTGGCCCCGCCCTCTGTTATATAAGCACTGTCAGAACAACAGAAGCGTCACACAGCAGGAACCTCCCATGTCATTTTTTTTTATTTTTGCGTGGGGCTCCCCTTAACCACTTGCCGACCGCCGCACGACGATATACGTCGGCAGAATGGCACGGGCAGGCATATGGGCGTATATATAAGTCCCTGCCTGCCCGCGGGTGGGGGGCCCGATCGGGCCCCCCCCCGGTGCCTGCGGCGGTCGGCATTCCTTCGAGAGCGATCCGGGATGAGGGGGCGGCCATTCATTCATGGCCACCCCCTCGCGATCGCTCTCGACGAATGGAAATCCCCGGTGACATCACTTCCTCTCTTGTAATGTAAACACAGGAGAGGAAGTGATGTATTCTCTCCTCCGTGTCGGTATTTTTCGTTCCGACACGGAGGAGAGCGGATCGGTGAGTTGCACCAACACTCTACACACACAGTAGAACATGCCAGGCACACTCACACCCCCCCTTTACCCCCCGATCACCCCCCCAATTACCCCTGCCCCCCAGTCACAGTGACACCAATGTCATTTTTTTTTTTTTTTTTGCATTGGTGTCATTTGTGACTGTAATAACTGTTAGGGCAGTTAGAGTTAGCCCCCTTTAGTTCTAATGTGCCCCCCTAACCCCCCCCAATAAAGGTTTAACCCCGTGATCACCCCCCGTCGCCAGTGTCACTAAGGCTGGGTTCACATTGCAGCGGTTTATGAGAACGAATGTGATTCGCACCGCACTGCAGTGCAAATCACATCCGATCTCTGTGCGATTCGAGTTCAGCCATTCGCCGCACCCGCCACACCCGCCGCACCCGCCGCAAATTCGCACGGGACCCTTTTTTTGGTCCGCAGCAGAATCGGATCGCATGGGTGTTCACACCATGCGATCCGAGTTTGCAGATCGCACTGCGATATGCGAACTGATCTGGGGGTGTCAGTAACATTTCACTGACACTCCCAGCAGTTCGCATAGGGCAGTGTGAACTGCCGCCGGGAGGCATGCGATGCGGGAACCCGCCGCGGATTCGCGGCGTTTCCGCATCGCTCCGGTGTGAACCCAGCCTAATAAGCGATCATTTTTCTGATCGCCGTATTAGTGTCACAGGTGACGCTAGTTAGGCAGGTAGGTATTTAGGTTCGCCGCAGCTTTTTATAGCGCCAGGGACCCCCATATACTACCGCATAAAGCCCCCTGATTGCCCCCTAGTTAACCCTTTCACCAGTGATCACCATATAACTGTTACAGGTGACGCTGGTTGGTTAGTTATTTTTTTATAGTTTCAGGGCACCCGCCATTTATTACCTAATAAAGGTTTAACCCCCTGATCACCCGGCGGGTGTCATTTGTGACTAATAACTGTTAGGGCAGTTAGGGTTAGCCCCCTTTAGTTCTAAGGTACCCCCCTAACCCCCCCAATAAAGGTTTAACCCCGTGATCACCCCCCGTCGCCAGTGTCACTAAGGCTGGGTTCACATTGCAGCGGTTTGAGAACGGATGTGATTCGCACCGCACTGCAGTGCAAATCACATCCGATCTCTGTGCGATTCGAGTTCAGCCATTCGCCGCACCCGCCGCACCCGCCGCAAATTCGCACGGGACCCTTTTTTTGGCCCGCAGCAGAATCGGATCGCATGGGTGTTTACACCATGCGATCCGAGTTTGCAGATCGCACTGCGATATGCGAACTGATCTGGGGGTGTCAGTAACATTTCACTGACACTCCCAGCAGTTCGCATAGGGCAGTGTGAACTGCCGCCGGGAGGCATGCGATGCGGGAACCCGCCGCGCATTCGTGGCGTTCCCGCATCGCTCCAGTGTGAACCCAGCCTAATAAGCGATCGTTTTTCTGATCGCTGTATTAGTGTCACAGGTGACGCTAGTTAGGCAGGTAGGTATTTAGGTTCGCCGCAGCTTTTTATAGCGCCAGGGACCCCCATATACTACCGCATAAAGCCCCCTGATTGCCCCCTAGTTAACCCTTTCACCAGTGATCACCATATAACTGTTACAGGTGACGCTGGTTGGTTAGTTATTTTTTTATAGTTTCAGGGCACCCGCCATTTATTACCTAGTCTCACTAGTGTACCCCTAAATTTAGGGGTGTCTACTTTCCAAAATGGGGTCATTTGGGGGGGGTTTGTGCCATCTTGGCATTTTATGGCCTTCAAAACTGTAACGCCCTTAGAAAGCCTGAAGGCGGTGCTTGGTTTTCGGGGCCCCGTACGCGGCTAGGCTCCCAAAAAGTCCCACATATGTGGTATCCCCGTACTCAGGAGAAGCAGCAGAATTTATTTTGGGGTGTCATTTCACATATGCCCATGGCATGCGTGAGCAATATATCATTTAGTGACAACTTTGTGAAAAAAAAAAAAAAAAAAAAAAAGTTTGTAATTTTCCCGCAACTTGTGGCAAAATATAAAATATTCCATGGACTCAACATGCCTCTCAGCAAATAGCTTGGGGTGTCTACTTTCTAAAATGGGGTCATTTGTGGGTGTTTTGTGCCATCTTGGCATTTTATGGCCTTCAAAACTGTAATAGGTAGTGAGAAGTGAACTCAAAAATTTACGCCCTTAGAAAGCCTGAAGGCGGTGCTTGGTTTTCGGGGCCCCGTACGCGGCTAGGCTCCCAAAAAGTCCCACATATGTGGTATCCCCGTACTCAGGAGAAGCAGCAGAATTTATTTTGGGGTGTCATTTCACATATGCCCATGGCATGTGTGAGCAATATATCATTTAGTGACAACTTTGTGAAAAAAAAAAAAAAAAGTTTGTAATTTTCCCGCAACTTGTGGCAAAATATAAAATATTCCATGAACTCAACATGCCTCTCAGCAAATAGCTTGGGGTGTCTACTTTCTAAAATGGGGTCATTTGTGGGGGTTTTGTGCCATCTTGGCATTTTATGGCCTTCAAAACTGTAATAGGTAGTGAGAAGTGAACTCAAAAATTTACGCCCTTAGAAAGCCTGAAGGCGGTGCTTGGTTTTCGGGGCCCCGTACGCGGCTAGGCTCCCAAAAAGTCCCACATATGTGGTATCCCCGTACTCAGGAGAAGCAGCAGAATTTATTTTGGGGTGTCATTTCACATACGCCCATAGCATGTGTGAGCAATATATCATTTAGTGACAACTTTGTGTAAAAAAAAAAAAAAATTTTTTTTTTGTCATTATTCAATCGCTTGAGGCAAAAAAATAAAATATTCAATGGGCTCAACATGCCTCTTATCAATTTCCTTAGGGGGTCTACTTTCCAAAATGGGGTCATTTGGGGGGGTTTTGTACTGCCCTGCCATTTTAGCACCTCAAGAAATGAGATAGGCGGTCGTAAACTAAAAGCTGCGTAAATTCCAGAAAACGTACCTTAGTTTGTAGATGTGACAACTTTTGCGCAAACCAATAAATATACAATTATTGACTTTTTTTTTACCAAAGACATGTGGCTGAATACATTTTGGCCTAAATGTATGACTAAAATTGAGTTTATTGGATTTTTCTAATAACAAAAAGTAGAAAATATCATTTTTTTTCAAAATTTGCGGTCTTTTTACGTTTATATCGCAAAAAATAAAAATCGCAGAGGCAATCAAATACCATCAAAAGAAAGCTCTATTTGTGGGAAGAAAAGGACGCAAATTTTGTTTGGGTACAACATTGCATGACCGCGCAATTACCAGTTAAAGCAGCGCAGTGCCAAAGTGTAAAAAGACCTCTGGTCATTTACCAGCAAAATGGTCCGGTCTGAAAGTGGTTAATATCCATACCAGACCTGAGGGGCCTAGTATGGAATTTGGGGTGACCCCCATGCATTTTTTTTTTACATTTTGGTTTGGGGTTCCCCTTAGTATTCATACCAGACCCAAAGGGCCTGGTAATGGACTGTGGGGGAATCCCAGGCCATTTTTTTCAATGACTTTTCAATGACTGATTATGTGCATTGCGAGACCTGACAACTCATTATAGCCGGCGCTACCGCTAGTACTTTTAAATGACTTTTTTTTCCCTTTAGAAATGTCACTTTGCTCTTGGACTGTTGTAAACATGGGAAACATGCGCCACTTTACAGGCATACTATAGATACCCCCCCCCCAGGTACGAAATGTAAAGGAATATTTCATTTTTATTGTTTCACTTTAAGCATTATTAAAATCAGTGCTCCTGAAAAAACGTCAGTTTTTAAAACTTTTTTTGCATTGATACATATCCCCTGGGGCAGGATCCAGGCCCCCAAACACTTTTTACGACAATACCATGCATATAAGCCTTTAAAATTAGCACTTTTGATTTTTCATGTTAGTGTCCCATAGACTTTAAAGGTATGAGAAAGGTATTTTTTGCTTTTTAAATTCATCATAATGAACGCTCATAATTGTTATGAAAAGTTAACGAGCCTAACGAAAATTTGTATTTCGTACAAATCCAAATTGAATTTTGGACACGAATTCCGAAATATGAATTAACGGCTAATACTAATTTATTGACGGCGCACATGTCTACAGAATACCATCTCTGAATGCACAACACATTGAACCTTGAAGCAAATGGGCTACAGAAGCAGAAAACCATACTGAGGGCCACTCCTGTCAGCTAAGACAGGAAGCTACAATTCGCACAGGATTACCAAAACTAGACAATGGAAGATTGCAAAAACTTTGATGTGTCTCGATTTCAGCTGTATTCAAATGGTGGGGTCAGAATTTGGCATAAACAACATTAAATCATGGATCCATCCTGCCTTGTATCAACGGTTCAGGCTGGTGGCAGTGTGGCCTACCTAAACATTGTTGCTGACCATGTACACTCCTTCATAGAAATGGTATTCCCTGACTCCAGTGGTCTCTTTCAGCAGGATAATGCACCCTGCCACACTGCAAGAATGGTTTGAAGAACACGAGTTTGAGATGTTGACTCTGCCTCCAGAAGTGCAGCCGGCTATGTGTAAAGTACAGCCAAAAGTTCAGGAGTCTTCACTCTTCATGTTGTTTCAGTTGTAGTTCACTGGGGTATCCCTATGTAAGTTCATGTTCCAATAAAAACCCTAAAAAGACCCACTAGACTGTTTTTTGAACCAGTGGAAGGATGAAGAAAATGCTGTGTGCTCTAAAGAGGGAAATAGGACCAAATCCACCAGCAGCTCCTAGTGTGCTACATTGATGTCATTGCATTATGGCCTCTGCATCATCCAGGACTGTCCTCCTCCAGGAGGAGATCAAAGAGGACCCTGCAGAAAATAAGGTATTGCTTACAGAACTGTTTTTAACGTCTTATAAAGTCTTAACCTTGCTTAAAAGGGTGACACGTTTATCCTCTCCCCTATTTTTGTCACCTCTTTCTTCATTACTGTCCCCCACTTGTGTCACCTTCTTCTTCATTTCTGTCCCCCCCCCCCCCCCACACTTGTGTGACCTTCTTCTTTATTACTGTCCCCCACTTGTCTCACCTTTGCCTTAATTACTGTCCCCCACTTGTGTCACCTTTTTCATTACTGTCCAAAACATGTGTCACCTTCTCCTTCATTACTGTCCCCCACTTCTGTCACCTTCTCCTTCATTACTGTCCCCCACTTGTGTCACCTTCTTCATTACTGTCCCCCACTTGTGTCACCTTCATTACTGTCCCCCACTTGTGTCACCTTCTTCATTACTGTCCCCCACTTGTGTCACCTTCTTCATTACTGTCCCCCTCCCCCACTTGTGTCAATCACCTTCTCCTTCATTACTGTTTACTACTATTCCATCCAATCCTCACCTTATCCCCCTCCCCGGGGCTGGGCTGTGGTGAGGTCCATCTGGCCACTTAGACAGTCGCTCAGGTGGGCCACGGGCAGGAGGAGAACTCGGGCAGCCGTGGATCTGAGCCAGCGCAGCCAGCAGTGCAGCAACACACAGACAGAAAAGGTCGGGTCGGCTGCTGCAAGTCACTCTCTCTGCATGCAGGGCGGTGGCACTGGTGGGCAGCCAGAGCAGAGTAGTGGAGACAATGACATGAAGAAGATCACACACACACTGACCAGTCCCTCCCTGATGCCAAGTCTCATGCTGCTGCATGCCCGAGAAGGAGGTGGGTGGAGACAGCTGTGTCTAGGCGCAGCAGGCTCTGAGACTGTGGTGTCACTGGTTGCTAGACAGCAGGCGGGTTGGCCCTAGCAACCAGTTGCAGCAATCTAGTTTAGTAGCGCGGCTGTGTCTCAGGGTTGGTAATATTTTCTCTAGAGGGGGTCAATTGCCCTGTTGCACCCCCCATGGATCCGCCCCTGGATTGGGGGGTGTAAGGGGACAGAGCACTGAACCTTCCCCCGCTCATGGCCTGGGCACCAGAGAGCAGAAATGTACCTTCAAATGGGGTGTCCGGTACCCCCGGCTGGACAGGGACAGGAGCCCGCCCTGTGAGAGTAGAGGCTCTATACATTTATATCCATTAGTGGCATTTCATTTAGCCAACAACAGCAAAGTGAAGGAAGAGTATCACCTTTGGGGTGTATAGGAAAGGAAAGAGAAGGAAGAGAGGGAAGGGGGGAAAAGAGGAAGGAGTGAACTGAGCATACCTGCAGTTTTGTAGGGGGCCTTGTTTATGAGCACACCATCTTGGAATGGAGCTTACAGTACATGTGAACATCTGGAGACGCTGTCCGTCCGGAGGTGGTTGGCTCCCTTTCCTCTAATTTCACGGTTGTCTGTGGGTCTCAAGGGAAGGATCTGCTAGCTCCAGTAGGGCTATGTCTAGGCTAGATGGAACATATCTGGAATCTGTGGTATACTCCGTCCAGGGTGTCCAAACACCAATAAATTGGTCCAGGGAACCCCGACAGGTCGCTATCCAGTCCTCCGCCTCTCTGATTGCATTTACCCCGCTGATCCACCGCTCCTTGGTAGGGATTCTGGATTGTTTCCAGTAAGTTGGAAGCAGCCTCCGTGCTGCATTCAGCAGGTGAGATAACACACTCTTTTCTTTGATCTCTTTTTAAATATGGGCACCACATTGGCCCTGCGCCAATCTAGTGGTACCATTCCAGTTCTTAATGAATCCCTAAATATTAGAAACAATGGCCTTGAAATGACAGAGCCTAATTCTTTTAGGATCCGTGGTTGGATGCCATCTGGTCCAGGTGCTTTATTCACCTTTATTCTGTCTAAATATTTCTGGACCATATCACTTTTGAGCTATTGTGGATCATTTGGGGCTATGTCACTACCATCCCCATTATGGACATGGGCTCCCCCATGCTCCTTTGTATACACAGAGCTGAAGAAAGAATTTAATAAATTTGCCTTCTCTATTATTTTGTAAAGGGCCTACATGCTCAGACCTGACCTATTTACTATTAATATATTTGAAGATTTTCACCCCCATCAAATCATTCCCCACATCTATTACCTTTAGTACCACCACCCTCACCCTCTTAGAATGTAAGCTCTACGAGCAGGACCCTCCTGTCCCTTCTGTATTGAACTGTACTGTAATTGTGCGGTTCCCCCTCTACATTGTAAAACGCTGCGTAACTGTTGGCACTATATAAATAGTGTATAATAATAATTATAATTTTTTTGGGGTTTGTCCTGCTATCTTTTGCAATCTGTCATTCGTTATGAATTTTTGCATCCTTGATTTCCTTTTTACATATTCTGTTATATTCTTTGTTACATTTAAATAATGATAGTGTTCCTTAATTTTTATATTTTTTAAAGGCTCTTTTTTTATTATTTATAGCCACATGGGTTTTATTTTTAGCCTTTTAAACTTATTGCCCATGGGAATATTCTTTGCAGTGAGTTTGCATATAGTCTTTTTGAAGAATTCCCATCTTTGTTCTGTGTCCATTGATGCCAATATTCCCTCCCAGTCTAAACCTTGGAGAGCAGCCCTCATCCTTGGACAATTTGCTCTCTTAAAGTTAAGTGTTTTTTATCTTACCCGTATGTGTTTGTTGCTTACAGGTAACAATAAATGAAATCATGTTATGGTCACTGCTACCCAGATGTTCTTTTATATGAATATTGGTGATAAGCTCTGCATGGTTTGAGATTACCAGGTCCAGCAGAGATTTATTCCTAGTCGGGACCTCAGTAAACTGGACCATAAAATTGTCTTGAAATAGGTTTATAAATGTTTGTCCTTTAACTGTCCCAGCAGTGCCATTACTCCAGTCAATTTCCGGGTAGTTAAATCCCCCATTATTCTCACTGTCCCAGCCCTTACAGCCCTTTCCATCTGTGCAAGGAGCTGAATCTCCACCTCCTCGTTAACACTGGGTGGTCTATTACAAACTCCAATGACAACCTTTGTAGTATGCACACCCATGAACAGTGCCACCCATAATGCTTCAGACTTATCACACTCTCTATCAACTAGGTCCTCTTTCACACTCACTCTGAGATCACTTCTCACACAGAGACAGACACCACCACCCCTCCATTTTACCCTGTCTTCCCGAAAGAGAGCATAGCCAGGAATAATAATAGCCCAGTCATGAGAAGAATGAAGCCCAGGTTCAGCAATACCAATTAAATCATAGTTCTCCTTGTGCACCAGAGCTTCCAACTCACTTATTTTGCTTGGCAGACTTCTGGCATTCTTGAACACTTTAATTCATTCAATTCAACCCGCATATACTGTACAGATCAACAATAGGTGGGGGAATAAAACTTCTGATTTTAAAATGAATAATCAAAATTTGGAACAGCAGGTAAGTACAAAAACTTTTCAGGTAAATGTTACAATAATAGCTTGCGATGTGACCTTGTAAACTATGATTTTCTTCAATGCAACACCCTGTTCTGTTTTTCTATTTCACAGTTTATAAAACATTAGAAAACTGAAATCCATTGTGTAGTGTCATATAAAGGTACAGCAATGCCTGCAGTCTACTGTCTATATAAGAGGTTATTTAATAAGGTGCCCATCAGGCTGAGCCTGTCACAATGAAGACCAGAATCTTTTATCTTAGAACATTACCGAGGGTGAGGTCTGGTCATGGCAGCTGTAAACTACAGCCACAGTCGGATCTCTAGTTATGAAATATATGAGTCCAGGTAAGGCTACGATTTCATTATTTATCATTTGATTTATTATGTTTAAGGAAAAAGTTGCGTTTATGAAACCTTTGCATGGGTGGACCTTTTCAACAAAAATTCAATATCCTTGAAGCAGAAATGCAGTCAAAAAAACATTGTAAAAAGCTAAAATAACAAAACCAACTTTTGCTGCAATATTCACTCTTAATCCAGAGAGTTCCCGCAGTACTTTTTTCTGCCACTAGATGTCCTCAGTTTGCTGGCTAGCATCATTCCACCTACTTCTTCTGAGCCTAGGTCACCCTAGACTAGCCCCAGCCTGTGACTGGATAGAAAGTAGAAGCAGCACAGTGATGAGCTCACCTCTATATAAAACTCTGATTTCTCCTCCCATCAGCATGCCTTTTGTCAGCACATGAACTGATTGGCTCCTGGTGCTGCTTCTTCCTCTCACATTTCAGGCCCGCTGTGCTGTGACATCAAGAGACTGATATTAGGTCAAATACAGGTTCTTACACTCTTTGTAATTAATTTCTTGCCACCCATGTAACTTACATGTGCTCCGGCAAAAGAGAGAGGGCTTTAACGCTCACACTTAACACATATGAATCCATGCATGACAGATCTGTCTGTGCTGAAAGTGTGCTCATTGCATGCTCACAGCACAGAGACTTGGCTGTCAAAGTCCATACTAATGGCCGAGAGCAAGCTGGACTGACTCCTGATCATGTGACCTGTGTGCCAACCAGCGGTCATGTGATCAGCTAATCCTTTCCCCTTTCCCCCGTGCATACAAATCCTGGTAAAAGGATCCCAGGGCTGGGTGGGAAAAAATTCAATGACATTAAGTACACGGCCTCTCTTATTTGTGCCTTATATATCTTCCTGGAGTTCAGTTTTAAAGGGTATCTCCACATTCATGGGAAAAAAAAATAATAATAATATTAATATAGTATATACAATTGAGACACAAGTCATATTGTAATTGAATGGTATTAAAAATGACCTTTCCTTTTCAATCTGCAGCTCTGTAATTTTCTGCAAAATGCAATGTAATATGGCAACCTGGAGGTTTTCTGTACACAAATGGTATACAGAACCCCCCCCCCCCCCCCAAATATAATTCCCTGCTTGTGGGATTGGCTCACTGATTTTCCCAGAAGTATGCAATAAGATACAAGTCAGATTGTTGGCATCCCCTGCAACAAAAATGTAATTTTTGGTGAGATACTCCCAAAGGGAAATAAAGCCTAAAGGGATGCAGACCCTGCAATTTTCCTCATTAGAGCCCTGCAGGTGCAGCACCCGATTGATAATTATGAAACCACTCCCATTAGACTCACTGAACAAGCGAGCAAAGAGAAACAAACAGTGATTTTCTTCAGAAAAACAAAAAGTTTGTTAAAATCCTATGCAATGTACATAGATCACTCAGAGGGGAGTGTTTTTTTAGCAACAAAAGTGGAGTTACTATTTAAGCACTAATTCTTAAAGACCAATTCCAGCTAAAGCTATTTTCCATACAGTGGGTAGGAGTCACAACTTTTGGTATTAATTAATGTCTGTGTTTTCACTGAGGAGGCTTATCCTCACTTCCTGTTCTGGTGACACCAAGACGAGGAATGAGATGGTGTAGATGTCACAGTAAAAGAAGCCATAGAAAGCAATAATAATAATAATAAAAAATAAAATAAAAAAAACCTGACAGATGTTCTAACTTCTCCCCACTCTTCTTGTCTTGATTCCCTGTGACTTACTTAATTCATTTATGCAGTGGAAGTGCAGTTGCCATTCCCTCCTCTGTACAAACTGTAAAAGAAAAGATTTGGCTGGATTTGGGTTTTAAGTGCATCAACCCATAGCAGGCACATCAGAATCCACTTTGTGCTGGTCTCACTTTAGCAAAGCAAAGCTCTAGAGATAAGATGCTAGAGATAGGCAATTCAAGAAAAATCCCCAAGTGTTGATTTGGTAAAATTGAGGCCATTACTCCCTCCCCCAGGTATATATTTGATTAACCTAGCATAAATGTGAATTAAAACAAAATCAACAGAGTGTGTAGGGGACCAAGGGGGTCACCCGGCAGGATCCAACGGAGCTCCTATTTTTAATATTTTCTTGTTCAATCGTTTTTATTGCAGGTATATAAAAAAGCATGCAGTAATACAAAACGCACCTAGTCCACCCATGCAGGGGCTAAGACTCGTGACATAGAGAACATAAATGTACCGTACATACACAGCATAGACAAAGGAGGGAGGGCCTCCATTTCGAAAAGGCACATCCAACCTAAACAAACCATATGTGTATTTTGGGGAAAATCCTATAATTTCCAAAGTAGTCAGGACATGTATGTCTACGACCCTTTAATAGGTAGACTGGACACCAATAGACACCTAAAGAGGGCTGAAGAACCCATCAAAAGAAAGAGAGCAGAAAGCAAGACAAGAGAGAAAGGTAAAAGTAAAGTGAAGGAGAGAGAAGAAGGGTAGGGAACCGGGGTCACCTGAGACACCAATTAGAGTCGACCCATGCTGGCCAGGGGAAGATCTGGGGCATACATCAACTATGGTACTATGGATCCCAGATATTAAGGAATTTAGGGGCCGTTTCATGAAGAATACTAGACATTTGTTCATTAAGCATCATGGCCGTCAAATGATCCTTCACTCCCTGGAAAGGGACTGTAGGTTTCTTCCAGGCCTGGGCAATCATCCTTTTGGCTGCTATGAACAAATACGATACACGTTTTTGTTGACGAGTGAATAAGCCCAGAATGGGGCAATGCAGCAAAGTAAATTTAGCCTCCTTTCGGATATTTAAATGGAGCAGGGAAAACAGCAGACAAAATACTCAGGACACCAGTCGAGGACAGGTCCTCCAGGTGCGCAGAACATTTCCACGATGGCTACAGTCCCGAAAACAGCGATCACTATAAGTCGGATTAGCGTGGGCAATACAGGCCAGAATCCAATACCACAGCAACAACACTTTATACGCTGCCTCTAATGTGACAGTATTAAATGAAAATTTAGCAATCGAAGACAAACCCCTGCTCCAATCCACCTGGTTGATCTCAGTACCCAGATCTCACTCCCACTGAGCCACATAGGAAAGCGAAGTAAAAGATGATCGACCATTCAAAGCTATTTTTAATATTTTAAGGGGCCATTGGTTGGGTAAGAATCTCTGATTTCTTCTTGGGGAGGAGGTAGCTGATGATGAGGCCTTTTTGTCACTGAGGCCTGCTGTCTTGGGAGGAAATCCTTCCACAGCCAATCCAAAGCATTGGGGAATGGGTCTTTACTAGGACCTGGAAGACAGGAAGGTGGATGTTAAAGGAGACCACCTTCAGGAAAAAGATTGCTCAGTCCATTCCAGCAACTCTTTAAGGGTAAATGCATACCTCCCAACTTTTTAAAATGGAACAGAGGAACACCTATTAGCAAAAGTATGTAGGCATAGGGCACACCCCCTACAATGCCTCTCCCAAGGAGAATTAAGGAAAAAAATATTAGTTAAACCCACAAGTGCTTTTTCTACCACTACTTTTTAAAATATACAAATGCAGCAATTCAGAAATTGGATTAGAAATCAGAATTGTGAAAACATTTTTGAAAGACAAATAGTGCATTTTATATACAGCTCAATAGAATATGAGGAGGAAAGAGGGAAAGAGGGACTTTGTTTCAATTCAGGTTTCAATTTTTGTTTCAATTTCAATTATGTAACAGTGCTCCTTACATTGCTGATCTTTAGAAGATCAAATTGCCCTGGCCTGGGTGGTCAATGGGAGAGATAAAAAATGCCCTGCTGTTGGTCATCAGTGGGAGGAAAATGCCTGGTGTTGGTAGGAAAAAAATACCACGTGCCATTGGTAAGTGGCAGAAAAAAATGGGAGGGAAGAAGGTCCAAACATTAGTGGGGAAAAAGTACTCTGGTGTCAGTGGGAGAAAAAAATGCCCCAGTATCAACGGGGAGTACTTAACGCAGTTACAGTTACTTTAGAGGGTAACGAGTAACTGATTACTCTTCCCCTCATGGTAACGCCGTTCCCATTACTTGGGCAGCGTTACCGAAATTACATCTACCGCCCGGGACCAGGTAGATGGGACTAGCCAAGGAAGTGAATGTCGCCACCTCCATCGGCAAGATTGACACCTTGCTAGCCCGTTGCTGCAGCCCCCCCACCCCAAAGCACCTTGTCCCCATGTTGATAAGGACAAGGGCCTCTTCCTGACAACTCTGGGCGTTGGTTGTGAGGGTCTGTGGGCGGGGGGCTTATCAGATTATGGCCCCTTACCTTATGTGAATGAATATGGGGTACGATGTAACCCTACCTATTCACCTGGGGAAAAAAGTGTTAATAAAAAAAACACAACACAGGTTTTTAAAATACTTTATTAGACAGCTCCGGGGGTCGTCTTCCAACTTCGGGGGTCTTCTCGCCAGGCTCCTCCGCTATCTTCTGCTCTTTTACCGCTAGCTCTTTTATTAGCGGAGGAGCCCAGCTTTCTCCTTCATCGCCGCCGCAGTCCGGGGGTCTTCTTCCGACTTCGGGGGTCTTGTCCCTCTCTTCGATTCTTCTGCCGGGCCTCCACTATCTTCTTACAGCTCTTTTACTAGTGTTGGCCCGGTCTTGTTGCTTGTTGCCGCCGCCTTCTTCTTCCTTTCAGACCCCCAATCAGCCCATCTTCGGATCCCAGATCAGCTCAGTTTAAAATACTTTTCAGCCTTTTGATCAGTCCCTTCCAACCTTCAAAACCCCTTCAGATCTCAGACCAGTGCAGCCCTTCAGAGTAGGGGAAGTCTATCCAAGACTTTATCATCACATGGCCAGAAACAGGAAATAGGGATAGGTTTTGACCACTTTCCTCTGTACTTGCATCGGTCATCATCAGGCATCTGTTGCTGGAGCAAGCATTTCCGTACCTGGCCCTGGAGCATGGAGGAACCCAGGATTTGGTCCAAGTCCCCGAACAGTTAGGGGGTATGCAAGTGCACACACCAGAACCAGATTATTATCAATAACCATGCCCTGGGTCTTCCACAACAGCCTAAAGTTCAACCAAGAACTAAGGAATGTATGGAAACCGACCACAAGCGAGATTTAGATTGCAGATTTAGGCTGCACCCCCTCAAATTTGAGTCTAAGCCCTTGTACACATGGTCTGAGATTCCGACGGAATGTGTCCTATCGGACCATTTTGTCGGATATTCCGACTGTGTGTGGTCTGCATCGGACTGTTTCCGTCGGAATATAGAAGTTTTCCAACTTGCCGGTAAAATTTTCCGACAAAATGCTCCTATTGGACATACTCCGATCATGTGTAGTCTACTCCGACGGACAAAGTGCCACGCATGCTCAGATCAAATTGCTAGGCCAAAGCTATTGGCTACTAGCTTGAACATAGTCCCGTCGTAACGAAATAACGTCATCACGTTATGTACAATCGGATTTTCCGACAACTTAGTCCGACCGTGTGTATGCAACATCACTTCGACGGATTTGGTTGTTGGAATCTCCGACCGTGAGTACAAGGGCTAAGATTTCCGCTATCACTTTCTGATTTTTTCCAAAATTACTACACAAGAGGAGTCTGTCCTTCTTCCTCTGAAAAAGATTGTAGCAGTCACTTTTCACAAGAAGCTTTTTAAGAAATCCATACTCTTCCCCAGATACACAAAGGATAGACAGAATTCAAAAAACAATCTTATAATAAAAGAGAAAGTGTAACGTACGCTCGTTAAATATACATTTTGTGTTTTTATAATGAGCTACCTTTGCTCAATTACTATACAAAGGCTGTGCTATACTGCTTGAGTTCACAGTACACGTCTACGAGTATGCTGACTCATGGAAAACAATGCACTCCCTATGTGGTTGATATCTTACCTTAACAGCTGTTAAGCAGTTAGGCAGATTCCTTGTAGTGGCTAATCTACCTGGCCACTAGTGGCTTATTCGTAATTTTTGACATTTTATATCATAATAATAATTAGAAGAACAGGCATAAAAAAAAATATAAACACCACAAAATGACTTAAAAATAAACACTGTGAAAATAACTTAAAATATATAATCACTGAAAATGTACCATACTATACCTTTAAAGTATCTGATGGCAATTTAAAATGTAATTTAAAAACAGATTAACCAGTCCAGTTTCTTTTATAACAAATCCAACTTTTCTTTTTCTACAAGTGCACTAACAGAGCTACAATCACCTGGCCAAGAAGGTAAAGTATATGCAAACCCACTCACTAAAATCTCACATAATCTTTTACATTCTAATGTAATTTCAAAAGTAATTTTCAATCTTTTTTTTATTCTGACTGCAGCTTTCATTAAAGCTGAACTCCAGGTCTTGAATTTATTGCATTTTTACAACTAGGACCAATCTAAGTATGTACAGTACTTTGCAAAAGTTTTAGGCAGATGTGAAGAAATGCTGTAAAGTAAGAATGCTTCAATACTTAAAAAAAATATATGATTCCCCATTTATACCAAGCAGGTGCTAATGATCATCAATTTCATATGTAGGTTGAAACAGTTATTAAAGGTTAAGTTCACCTTATCAATGAAACCAGTGGGACCCAGGTACACCCATCTACTGTCTGGAGAAATCTGGCCACAAGTGATCTAAATGGAAGAATTGCAGCCAAAAAGCAATATGTGCAATGTGGAATAAAGGCTAAGCAACTCAACAATGCATAAAAACACAGGAAATTGGGTACAGAGAAATGGCAGCGGGTGCTCTGGACGGATGAGTCAAAACATGAAATATTTAGTTGTATCAGGAGACAGTTTGTTCACCGAAGGGCTGGAGAGCGGTTCAATAATGAGTGTCCGCAGGCAACAGTAAAGCATGGTGGAGGTTCCTTGCAGATTTGGGGCTGCATTTTTACAAATGGAGTTGGAGATTTGGTCAGGATCAATGGTGTCCTCAATACTGAGAACTACAGGCAGATACTTATCCATTGTGCCTTTTTCTTTAATTACCAATGGTATTTTAAATATGCAGCATGAGGGGGTTCATGTATTGCCACTGGTCACTAATGCATTGATGACCAGTGTCAGTTAATTAACCCCCTTTGTGCTGCATTAGTGGCAGTGGTGTCAGTGTTATGCTACAGCATGAAGGAGTTAATAAACACTGATACTGGTGCCACTAATGCAGCACAAAGGGGTTAATTAACTGACACTGGTCACTGATGCATTAGTGACCAGTGGCAATACATGAACCCTCTCACGCTGCATATTACAAATACCATTGGAAAATAATTAATCTCACCCCACCATCACCAGAGTTAGCCGATTCATTGGTAGATGCTCATCTGCTGACTTTTTTTTATTGACTGCCTGTTTGGTTCCTCCTCTCGCACTCACTGCGCTGCCCGGTAGCTCTCTATAGTCCTCTCGCCTCCCTCTTCCCGGTCGGCCTCTCTGTGACGTCACACCTTGCCTGGACTCAGAAGTGCCTGTTGGGTAGAGATTACTCCGCATCATCGCCTGACAGGGAAGTAAAGACTGGGTCCTTTGCTTGTGTCAGGTGCAGGAGCGCACTCGGTCGGCACATCTTTGCAAGCAGGCGCAGCTCTGCAGTGTTGCAGGGGCAGCTGGTGGTAGTCACAGTCAATTGATGCCCAGAAAGTGTTAGCAGCACACTGCCAGCACTGCGCCCCCCTTCCTACAATAAATTGCTCCACCCAGGGTATAAACCCCTTCCGCCCCCCCCTTGTTCCAGCCCTGGGTACAGTTCCCCCCTAGCGGTCCATCTTTGTTGGCTCAATCGGAATTGATTGGCGTTATAAACGTCTATGGTCTGATCACTAGGTATGAAGAGGCAAGAGTTAAGTGGAACATGTATGAGGTCCATGCCATGTGCTCAGTGGGACCCCATTCTTTTACTGAGAGTGAGGTAACAGAGGTATGCTGACTGGTGGAGGGAGCCTAGGCACTGCATGTCCCTCCTAATGCAACACATACACTTGTCCAAGTGTGTAGGACAAAAGACAGTAACTTTGGAAGAACTCTGTATACAACACTACACACAAATGGCTCATCTCTGAGTTGGAAGACTACTTTAATGTTTGAATTTCACATGACCATGGCCCTCCCCTGGACCCCATCATTGGTGAACACAAATTTGTGCAGGGTGTAACCCCTGTGCTAGAATGAGTGATCCTGGTCATCCCCTGGTGTTTGTGCAGCACTGAAAAAAATATTTTAGTACAAAAGGTAAACCCTACCAGTTGAAGGATTTTGTAAACTGCTTTTCAGATTTTGTAATATATGGGCTCACTTGTCCTTGTGGCCTAATTTATGTAAGCCTCACCATAAGAGCTTTGAGTACAAGATTTGGCGAACATAGGAGACTTATTGAGGGAGGATTGATCCACATAGTGTCCTGAGACATTTTGCTGAGGTCCACCAAAAATCTACCAATGGCCTACAAGTGTGGGTCATTGAGCAGATACCCAGCTCCCTCCCGGTGGCTGAACGTTTTAAGAAGCTATGTGCCAGAGAAACATTCTGGATATATAATCTTGATGTATTGAAATATCCACTATACCAGGGATAGGCAATTAGCGGACCTCCAGCTGTTGCAAAACTACAAGTCCCATGAGGCACAGCAAGACTCTGACAGCCACAAGCATGACACCCAGAGGCAGAGGCATGATGGGACTTGTAGTTTTGCAACAGCTGGAGGTCCACTAATTGCATATCCCTGCACTATACTAGATTTTTAATATAATATAAGTTTAAACATATTTTTTTATTTATTTATTCCACTTCAGGTTACTGCATCATCGGGGTGGCGGCAACTATATTGTAAGTATTGGTGTCAACGTAATATAGAGTTGTTATATATATTTTTATTTATTTTTTATTTTTATTTTAATGCACATTGTGTGCTAAACACTGGCTGGTATTTTTTTGTGGTCCAATATAGCCCAATATTGGATCGTGGGAATCCCCTCTCCCAGGTGCAATATCATGCTCGAACATATAGACCTTTTAACTATATCCATGAAATATTTAGCGTATTATTTATAATAGAAATGTATGGGTATATATAAAAATAATAACAAAAAATAAAAAAATATATTTTTGTTAATATATACACATATATAATTGCGGTGTTCTGGCAGATAGTGGCCTGCCATCATATAGTGTCCGCATGCGCAGTACGGGGCAGAAGAAGCTTCGAAAAATCTCCGAAGCTGAACGGCGCCTGCGCCGTGAGTGGAGGTGGTAGCCCCACCATCCAAGCGGACATAGGGTTGTGAAAATTAGAGGGCCCCTCGCGGGCGAGCTTTGCTCACCACGCTTCGGGCTCGGCCTCGCTGTGCTCGGCTCTTTTATATTCCTACTCTATGTCCACTTGGATGGTGGGGATAGAACCTGGACTCATGGCGCAGGCGCCGTTCATCCTCGGCTATTTTCGGAATCTGTGTTGCTGTGTACTGCGCATGCGCAGTACACAGCGGACACTATCCGATGGGGGGAACTTATATGATAGGACACCGGCACCAGAGCCGTACCACTCCTTCATCTATTGCACTAAATACGTGGTCAACTTAGACTGCATACCCTAATGTTTTCCTGTATATAGACATTATAACCATTGTCATATATCTTTCATTGGATGGACTGTCTATCCTTTATTATGTATTTATTTATTCCAATCAATTGTTTTTTAGATTGTGTTGACTCCAATTGCTTTTATGAACTATTTATTATTGTTTTTCAAAATATTAATATTAATTTATCATTTTTTATATTATTGGGTCTTATGGATATTTGATTAATTATTTAATCAAATCATTAATGATTTATGCTATATCATAGTTTATCATAAAATATTTTATTGATTGATTTTATATCATAATTTAGGTGTATTACTATTCATGAATTGTATGTGTCTGTGTGTTAATCTGCTTTGGACTATAGTTTCTTATTTATTAAATTCTGCTCTGCCATGCACCTTGATAGAGATATACAGTAATATTCTCCCCCCCCTTCCCTGTGTATATTCTGCATAATGTCCCCGTATGGTCCCTTCAATGTAGTCTGCTTGAAAAAGGAGCGTGGCTTGCCGTAAAACCCATGCATGCTCACGAAACGCATCACATAGGGTGTGATGTCATCCTCCATTGCCATCCTTCCTATTGTGCCTCGCGTCTCGCTTTAAGTCTTCCCACTGCAGCCGGTTTCTCTACATCAGCGGTGGTTTCAGTGAAGACAGCGTTCGCTTGTGAAGGCTCTAGGAAGCAGGATCGGCACCGTTTGGACTTACCCTTTGCTGGGACTGATGTGCCTTTTACTTACTACTCAAATGTGAGTTGTCAATCTAATGTACTATTAAAAGTTTTTTTTTAAATGTCTACACACAGGCGCCTCTTTCCTTGTTTTTTTGCAGTTTGTTTGGAACCTAGTTTCTGTTCCTATGTGATGGCAGCCCTGAGTGCTTTGGACTTTTTACTTCCTATGCACTACTAAATACTTACATGGACTAATGCAGACTGTGTGCTCTACAACATCAGATTTTTGGACCTGGCATATTGATTGTTTTAAGCTTTTGCGCCTTTACTTGTCTTCCCCTGGTGTAGCCCAGAAGAACCCACCCTGGGGTAGGCCTCCTGTGTGACCCACACTTGGTGACCAATGAGTTAATGGAGAACATATGGAGGAGGTGTGATTAGCCTACTACAACATGCACCCTACCCTTACAAATTGATAAAAAGAAACTATTAACACTTCTATTTCTTAAAACATTCCTAATTACAGCATTTGTACACACCTGCCTAAAAATGTTGTACAATAGTGTATGTACCATGCCTATGGGACTGATGTAGAAGGTTGAAATCACTGTAGCAGTCATCTGTATTACAGTGATTGCCACTGTCTTCCCGGTCCCGTGCTGAGCGGCAGCCCTGGTGCATAGACTCTCTGCAGGTCTGCTGTTAGAAATCATGGGATCCAAACAGCCTTCCTGACCAGGCCCCCCCAACCCTGCCAACACCCTCCCCCCACCCAGTGGAAGTGGAACAGGGGCACTGACTTTATCCGCCTTCCCCTCAAAAATTTGTTCCCATCTTCTGGGCCCCTTTGTTGACCTGATGGGCCCAGGGAAATGTAATTTAAGCCTTGGTAAGAAGTAGGAGTGGGAGTGTGGTCTAATAAAATCCAATTATACATGTAGCCAGAAATGAACAATAAAGCTGCCCTGGGCCCCTCTGTTTAGCTGTTGAGGCCTGGGCCCAGTACAACAGGACCAGTTGTACTGCCTTATCATGGTCCTGCTCTCTCAGCACAGGCACTATTCACAGAAAGTCTAGGATTTGTTCTCAATAAATGCAAGGCATCATCTGATTGGAGGAGGTAGGGAGGCAGGGTGGTGACATCACAATCTCCACCTTGTCCGATCAGAAAATGCATTGCATTTACTGAGAAAAAAATGCAAGGCGTTCTGTAAATCCTGGACAAGCAGCCCTCTGTGGTTACTATGTAGCAGGGCAGCTGCTCAGCAAGGGACCCAGAAGACAGCAGCGAACACTGTAGTAGTTGCAACTACTATAGTCATTCTCTGCTTCCACAGCAGTCCCACATGTATGAAGTATGTATACTTCCATTTTGTTCAAACTGGACCTATGTAGCTATGCAATGGCATTCATACCTGGAGTTCAGCTTTAAAGTGTTTCTTCACCCTGAAATTATAAAATGAAAAATCAGAAGCTACAAATATTGTAGCTGATGACTTTTAATATAAGGACTTACCTGTCCAGGGATCCAGCGCTGTCCTCACCCAAGCCGTCTCTTGCGCCATCTTTGAATCCAGGTGCCGATATGTTTACTTTGAGAAGCCGGCTGTGACTGCTTGGGCCTTCACAGCCGGCTTCCCACTTCTCATGCCTGAGCCGTGCTGTGATTTATGAATGGTCTTGTAGCTTTCTGGGACCTGTGACGTGTCACAGATGGTTGTGGGGGAAGAAGTAGGGGGCCAAATTTCCACTTGGATCACTGCAGATTGTCACCATCAGGAAGCCCGTGCAGATCAATGATCTGTGCCAGAATGAGTGCAAACGGACAGCAAATGGGTGTAAGAGCCTGGAGGAGATCAGCGGTGAGGAGATGGGACAAAAAAAAATCACAAAAAAAGGTCAAAACAGGATCTTGTGGTCTACTTTATAGAAAAAAATCCTTATCAACTAAATTTTCATGAATCATCTTCCAAAAGGTAGGTGATCATTTGTACACCATGTGAAGAAGTGTATATGACAATTTAGGAGTCCCATGTTTGTACAAATGAAGATGTTTCTGGAAAATAAAACACCAAAAACACATCCTCATGTAAAGAGCTATACAACTGTAAAAAATCATACAGTACTGTATGTCTCAAAAGCTCATATAGCAAACCTATTAGAACTCAACATTGCAATTAGAAAGATGTAGATGTTTCATAATTTTCATATAAGACCATAAAAACTAATATATATGGTACACCATGAATAAATTTAAATTAATATCTTGAAAATAAATGTATATAAAAAAGTGTATAATCATTTTTGTTTTTATTGTGTAGTAGTTTGGTTAGGTTTGACTTTTCATGACCTTGTAAAGTCTAGATTAGTCAGCAGCTGTATGCCATGCTGGTATGTCTTCATTGTTTTGGTAATGCTGTCTATCCACCTTAGCCTCTATCATCCTTGTCTTATTTTCCCTTTAATCTTGCTGGCAGGAGATATCTCCGTTAATGTAGCCAATATGGTATGATATCAGTCCTTCTAGTGTGAAATGCGGGTTTATTTTTTTCTTTAATATCACATAGAGTGTTTTTCTTGCAAGGCCTAGGAGCTCTAAAAAAGTGCTGAGGTTCCTGGGTTGATCTGTCTTTTAGAAGCCGTAATATTTGGGGGTTTCGCTCAAGGTGTAGAGGCCTAGGGTTGCCACCATTTCTTCAAGCTAAACTTTAACACTTTAGCAGGGCATGGCATGTTTTGTTTTTTTAGTATACACTATAAGATTGTAAAAGACCTGGGACACTTTTGGGTGCCCCAAGGAGAGTGGTAATGCAGCTCAATGCGCCACAGTGAACAGTGAGCGTGGCCAAATTGTGCCTCTATCCACACCTAGGAGATCCAGATCATGGGCTAAATAACTGTGATTCTGCCCACAATTCCCGAATGCAGGACACGCTTACAATCCTGGTAATTTCAAAGGCACCCTAATTCGCCCCACAAATTGCAGCAAAATCACGCAAACAGAATCGCTTGCAGCGATTCAGGATTTATGGGCAGAATTGCGGCGATTCCGCCTGAAATATGGAATATCTAGGTGTGAATGGAATCTGTGTGTCTTGTGCACAGAATACAGGGGACAGGAGTGTATAATACATATTAGGGGTCATGAGTACAAAAAAAAAAAAGAGTGCTGTAGTCAGGGTGTGTAATTGTTAGAAACCATGAATCAGACTGAGACAGAAGTACAGTTAAATCACACTTGTTTAATAATAATAAAAAAAAGGTAAACAGAGTAAACATAGTCAAAACATAGTCAGAGTTAAGGAAGTGGAACGGATAGTCAGACAAGCCAAAATGACAGGGAGCCAGAGAAGAGCATAGTAGAACAGCAAGCAGGATCTGGAGCCAAAAGGAATGTCAGCCAAGCAAGTCTTTAACAGGAGCACAGGAGAGTGCATCTTGAGATGTGACCAAGGTGAAGGCGAGATCATCTGGACTGGACAGCTTAAGTAGGCAGGACTGATGAGCAGGTTATCATCAACAGGTGAATCACTATGGAGCTATTAGCCGACAGTTGAGGGGCCAGCTTTGAGAAGGAAGGGCTGAGCCAAGCCCTGACAGTACCCCCTCCTCAATGAGCCCTCCCCCTTGAAGGACCACTAGGCTTGAGGGGAAAACGTCTATGGAAGGAGGACAGGGGCATGTACATCCAAGGATGAGACCCAAGAGCGTTCCTTCAGACTGTACCCTTTCCAATGCACCAGGTACTGTATACACCCACGGAAACCTACGGGAGTCAACAACGGACTGTACTTCATACTCCTCATGGTTCTCAACCTGTACAGGTACCGAGGTGATAAAGCAGTTGCAGACCAAAGGTTTTAGTAAGGAGACATGAAATACATTTGAGATACGCATATTAGAAGGAAGGTCTAATGCGTAAGCCACTGGATTAATCCTATGAAGAATAGGGAAAGGTCCAATAAACCGAGGTGTGAACTTCAGAGAGGGAACACAAAGTTGGAGGTTGTGAGATGACAGCCAGACCCTATCCCCAACCTGGTAGAAAGGCGCAGGCAGGCGCCAGCGTGAAGTCTGTACCTATCATTAGCATGTCCCAAAGCCTCCTGGACTTGCGCCCAAGTGGAACAAAGACCACGGAGATGCTCCTCTAGCGCAGGAATACTCTGTGGAACAAATGAGTCAGGCAACATGGAAGGTTGGAAAACATAGTTTGCCATAAACAAGGACAATCGGGGAGCAGAATTCAAGGCACTGTTGTGAGCAAACTCTGCCCATGGTAAGAGGTCTGACCAGTTGTTATGATGGTCAGAAATATAGCAACGCAGGAATAGCTCCAAGGACTGATTGGCTCATTCTGCTGCCCCATTAGACTGCGGGTGATACACAGAGGAGAAAGCAAGCTGAATTCCCAACTGTGCGCAAAAGGCTCGCCAGAACCGGGACACAAACTGACTACCCCTTTCTGAGACAATCACCTTGAGTAGCCCATGTAAGCAAAAGATCTCCCGAGCAAAACTGGAAGCCAGTTCCTTAGAAGTGGGCAACTTCTTAAGTGGAATAAAATGGGACATTTATGAGAACCGGTCAACCACCATAAGGATAACTTAGTTACCCTGGGAGTTGGGTAACTCCACAATGAAATCCATAGACAGGTGGGTCTAGGGCCTCTCTTTATTGGGTATGGGTTGTAGGAATGGAAAGTGTTGTGGAGTCTAAAGGCCTGTACACATGATCTGACTTTTTGATAACAAACATACAAATTAGCTGTTTTGGAGCAACATCCGACTGTGTGTACGCTCCATCGGACAAACTTTTTCGGTTTTCATCAGACTTTTGTTGGCTGTGCGAACATACAAATTTTCTGGCAACAAAAGCCAGATGGAGCAAAGTCTGATCGTGTGTACAGAAAACCATAGGACTTTTGTACAAAGTACAAACACGCATGCTCAGAACCAATGCAAAAGATCAGACAACAATACAGAAGTTGACCAAAGGTGGCAGTAAAGAGCAGAAAAAGCATGTGATTTGGTGAAAGTTGGCTGAAAAAGTCCTGCCGTGTGTATGCAATAAAAGTTCTCGGGTGACGACCTTTGTTCAAAAATCCACAGGAAAGTTTGTACAAAGTCCGCCTGAGGAGTCCATTTAATAGGGAGCACAATACGGTCCAGGACTCTGAGAGATCGAGAGCAGCAGCAGATGACATATATGTCCCGAGGCTGTGGTCTTACAACAGCCTGTGTCTTTTGCCATACCAGACCGAACCCAGGTCATCACTCTCAAGACTTCCTTGCATGCTTCCTTCCAGGCTGTGCCTGTGGTTAGGGATGAGCTTCGTGTTCGAGTCGAACGTACGTTCGACTCGAACATTGGCTGTTCGGCCGTTTGGCGAATTCCGAACGTTTGGGCCGTTCGCGTCAAAATTCGAGTGACGCGCGCGCGGACCACAATGCACTGCGGTGGCGCAGTGCATTGCTGCCCCATGATTGGCCAAGCATGCACTGTGACCCCGCATGCTTGGCCAATCGCAGCGCCGGCAGCGAGGAGAGCCATGATTGGCCACAGGCATCCTGCCTGTGGCCAATCATAGCTCAGGCTGTGTAGTGCACGCCCCACACTATATAAGGCCGCCGCCTTTGAGGCGGCCTCGTGTAGTGTGTTACTTAGCATCTGAAGCAGTGGGTGTTCTGTGTACCTTCAACACAGTACACACCAATCGTTTTTGGCTGATTTCCTATCTTGCTGCTGTGTAGTGGTTGTTGTCTGTGCCCTGACTGCAGTATACACCACTATATTCACCTCACCTATATAGCTAGTGATCTAGCTTTAACCACTTAACAACTGCCCATTGCCGATTAACGGCTTCAGGGGGGTTGTTTAACTCTGAGAGGCCGTTAATTAACGGCCTCCCAGAATTCTGCTCTCGCGTGCCCCGAGGTGTGCGCACTCGAGAGCATCCGTGACCGCCGGGTCGCATCACGGATCACGGTAAACGGCCGCTCATAGCGGCCGTTTACCACGTGATTGCTCCGTCAAATGACGGAGTGATCACTTGGAAACAAACCGGCATCATGTTATGACGCCTGTTCCTCCCTCCCCTCTCTGTACCGATCGGTACAGCGGAGGGGAAAGAGATCGGTGTCAGCAGCGATGTGGGCTGCATCTGCAGTGCCCACATCGCTGCTCACCGAATTTAACCCCTCAATTCCCTGCCAATACTCTGCAATACCAGTGCATACTCTGCAGTACCCTGCCATTACTCTGCAGTACCCCGCCATTACTCTGCAGTGCAGTACCCTGCCATTACTCTGCAGTGCAGTACCCTGCCATTACTCTGCAGTACCCCCCATTACTCTGCAGTAACCCCCATTACTCTGCAGTACCCCCCAATACTCTGCAGTACCCGCCATTACTCTGCAGTACCCGCCATTACTCTGCAGTACCCCCAATACTCTGCAGTACCCTGCCATTACTCTGCAGTGCAGTACCCTGCCATTACTCTGCAGTGCCCCCCATTACTCTGCAGTAACCCCCATTACTCTGCAGTAACCCCCAATACTCTGCAGTACCCTGCCATTACTCTGCAGTACCCCCCATTACTCTGCAGTAACCCCCATTACTCTGCAGTACCCCCCAATACTCTGCAGTACCCGCCATTACTCTGCAGTACCCGCCATTACTCTGCAGTACCCCCAATACTCTGCAGTACCCTGCCATTACTCTGTAGTACCCCCCAATACTCTGCAGTACCCTGCTATTACTCTGTAGTACCCCGCCAATACTCTGTAATACCCTGCCATAAATTGCCATACCCAGCCATACTCAGAGATACCCAGCCATACTCGGTGATACCCTGAAATACCCAGCCATAGACGCCCCCCACCCCTCACCGCCCTCCGGTGCTTCTACCAACTCGCCAGTACGATCAAAGCCAGAATCTTTTTTTTATTTTTTATTTCAGGCTTCCCAGCCTAGAGGTGAGATGTGGGGTCATATTGACCCCCCAGATTTCACTGTAAAGAGGACCTGTCACCCCATATTCCTATTACAAGGGATGTTTACATTTCTTGTAATAGGAATAAAAGTGATCAAAAATATATTTTTGGGGAAAAAAATGTCAAACTAAAATAAATAAAGTAAAATGAACAATAAAAAAATAAAATAAAAATTAAAGCGCCCATGTCCCCATGTGCTCGCATGTGCCACACATGTGAGGTATCGCCGAGAATGTTAGAGCGAGAGCAATAATTCTAGTCCTAGACCTCCTCTGCAACTCAAAACATGTAACCAGTAAAAAAATAAATAAAGCGTCGCCTATGGGGATTTTTTAAGTAGCGACGTTTGGCGCCATTCCACGGGCATGTGCAATTTTGAAGAGTGACATGTTTGATATCTATTTACTCAGCATAACTTCATCTTTCACTTTATGCAAACATTGGGCTAACAAGTGGTTAATAATAGAGCTTGCAGTCAGTAGTGTTAGGAGATAGTGCGTGCTGTCTGCGTGCTCTGTACCCAGTACATACCGCTATAATATAGGGCAGGCCCCTACTTTCAAACATCCAACTTACAAACATCTCCTACTTGCAAACGCAAGGAGACAGCAGCAAGTGAGATGGAAAAAGATGGACGACAAAACAAATTATACAGGGGTGATAACCCTTCCCTATGTTTTCCAAAAAGCTTAAAGATCGTTTTTTTGACTGGAGCTACACTTTAAAAATGTACCGGTTGAAAATGACAAACAGATTCAACTTAACACAACAAACCTACACAGTCCCTGTCTTGTTTGCACCGCCTGTATACTGCTGTTCTGAGTATATAGGGCCTGGGGGCCACACGCATTTCCTTTTTTTAATATGGGTACGGGGTTCCCCTTAATATGCGTACAAGACCCAAATAGGCTGGTAATGGGCAGGGAGGGCTACCCATGCCATGTTTCTCAATGATTTTCAACCATATTGCAGGAACCAGATATAACATTAAAACCGCAAGCAGTTTTAAATGGTGTTATTTCCGTTTAATGTCATTTTGTGCAGGGACTGTTCTAAACACGGGAAACACGTGGCACTTCACAGGCATACTACAGACACCCCCCAGGCACCATATTTAAAGGAATATTTCACTTTTTTTTTTCACTTTAATCGTCATTAAAATCAGTGCTCCCGCCAAAACGGCAGTTTTTAAAACTTTTTTTTGCAGTGACCCATGTCCCCTGAGGCAGGAGGCAGGTCCCCAAACCCTTTTTAGGACACTATCTTGCATATTAGCCGTTAAAATTAGCACTTTCCAATTCGAACGTTCGAGTCCCATAGACTTCAATGGGGTTCTAACATTCGTACCGAACGCGGGGGTCGTTCGCAAGTTCTGGTGCGAACCGAACCGGGGGGTGTTCGGCTCATCCCTAGCTGTGGTGTTGAAGTTGTGGCAGGAGGTGGAGGAGGAGTATGGTCCAACTCACATACATGACATTTTTTTGCGAGTTCGCCCCTCACCCCCTTATTTAGGACTTGAAATATGAGCTCCTCACTGATGAGGAGTTGGCCCACCATTTCCTGCATCTTACTGGCCGCCATACAGGCAAAGGCCTCCTGGACATTAGGGGTGTTTATGAGGACCGTAGTAGCCTTCCGATTCAAACCAAGTGCTGACTCCTCCACATTCCTCCACTTCCTGGGCCTTTTTGTTGGAAGGCAGAGGGGAAGAACCTGCGATTCAGTCAGGCTACTGGGCCTGCCCACCTCCTGGCTGCCACTTCCCCCCACCACCTCCTGGCTGCCACTTTCCCCCACCACCACCTGGCTGCCACTTTCCCCCACCACCTCCTGGCTGAGACTTTCCTGTGTGTGAAAATGGGACATAGTTTTAGTTTTTTGGTGATTAATCACACACAATTTTAAGCTCATGACTGTTGTAAATTCAATGTTAACAAATAGAAAAGACTATCATTCTGACCCCAGCATTTTTCATTCTTGTCCCAATCATTTTTGGCTACTACTGTCTATTGATATGTAAACCACTTTGTTAAATCAGAAATTAGTGATCAATAATAATATCTAGTTAACATCATTAATTTTTTGTCAAAAAATATGTTGAACAATGCTATACTTGGCTCAAGCTGGGCTCCTCCACATCTTCCTGGGTGGAAGGCTCAGGTTGGACTTCGGAAGCCTCAGCTGAGGTGGAAGGAAAAGTGGAAGAAAGAGTGTAAGGAAGGGTTGAGAGTGATTGCCTGATTTCAGTCTGGTCTGACAAAAACCGCAATCTGTCATAGTACCAGAGCCTGGGGACATAAACGTCATCTGCTGCTGCTCCTGATCTCATGGAATCCTGGACCTTTTTGCGCTCCCTATTATATGTGCTCTTCAGGCCACCAATTTTGCACTTTAAATAGGGGATGTTTGCCGTGGGAATCACCTGCTTCACTAATTCCAACAGTTGATCCAGTGCTGCCTTCCTCTTTATTTTGTTATTTTAAAAAGGGTGTTTTGGGCCCCCCAAAAAAATACCTCTTGCACTCTGCCTAAATTTAAGGACAAAAATAACATTTTAAAAAACCTCAGGCTCTGGAACTCTCATGGGGAGAAGGAACCCTGCTCTCCAGTGCTTCAGACTATTTATCAACTTTCCAGTTCCCTTCTGGACGCGCCTAACCAGGGATTGGCTGAAGCATGATAAATATTCAAGCCGGCTACTTGCATCTCTCTCCCTAAGCCCTGGAGCTTCTTCCAGAGGCAGGAGGAAGCAGTCAAACTCCCAGTCTGTGAAACCCTAAACAGATCAAGACAAACGATCACTCCTCCCTTGATTAAAGAAGTAGCCAAAAACTACATTTACCTAGCATCCTACGATAGAAGGGTGCTACAAACTAATTTCTCATATTACTAAATTTTGTATTTTGCCACAATAATATCCTGACTTTCAGCTGGACTACAGTTAGTCCAGTGGTCCTTCTACCCTTGAGATCTGAGCCAGACCTGACTGGTGAATGAGAGAATAGAATACGTCTATGCAACTCAGTTAGAGGAATCTTCCATGGACAGGGAAGAATAATGTCTGCTGCCCTCTGGTCTGATGGGGAGGGTCTGGGGGTTCACACAAACACAACAATGAAAGCAAATCCGTAATGCTGTAGTAAACCGCCGACTCCCAAGGCTGATCTCTTGAGCATTATTATCAACTGCGCAACGCCCTGCCTGACCTCAGCAAGTAGAATAAAAAAAGTACATCTACACAGGAGAGGCAAAATAAAAACTTGGCCTGTGTAATAATTGCTGCACAGGCTCCGGAGTGCACACCAGATGTCTTGGAGAAGTCATTTTATAACTGGCCATAATCAAATAAAACAAACAATAAAAGCAAAAGTAAAAGATCTAAGAAAATGCCTGAACACACAAATAAAACAAACTCACCAAAAGACAACTATATGTCATAAATCTGGCCTGTAAAGTATAGCTAGTGATATATGTTACTGCTTTATAATTAAGAACTAAAGGTAAATGTAGAAAATCGCAATTTAATATATAATATAATAAACTTATAGTTGTTTTTTGAAAGTTTTTCTATTTTTTAACTGTTGTTTTATATATATTTTTTACTATATTTGTTTCGCAAAAAAAAACAAAAAAAAACACGCGTGAACGGATTTCAAGAGTATTATGTGTAGCACCCCTAGCTAGGTATGTTAGTTTATATTATCTAGGCCTGGGTTGAATCTGGGTCAGAGCTGAGTGACTTAGGGAGGCTGGATGAATCCACAAGCAGCACCTCTGGTAACTCCCTCTGCTCCCTGGAACCTTGGAGAAGCTTCCAGAAGTAGAGGGCGGAGTCTAGGAGGAGCTACTTGGAGTATTGATGAGGGCCCCAGCCAATCCCCAGTAAATGGGCTGGCAGGGGGCAGGTACCTCTTAAATACTCTTGGGTCATGCCAGCAGGGGCAGTCGGGTGGAAGATGGAGAAGGAGCGCTGAGGAGGCTGTCAGTAGCCCCTGAGGGTGCCCCCTAGTCTGGGGGAGGGGTGACCTCAGGCCTTGGGCTTGGGTGCTGGAAGGACCCTCTACAACACATGGAGCAATCCTTACTGGAGCAAGGAGAGGACAACAGAGGTTAGTCTGCATGTCCAGGAGTTTTCCAGAGGAGTCAGCTGGGTAGGCTGGTGAGTGAGAAGTCTGTGAGGAATGTGGTATCATTCTGGGAGGACTGAGGAGTAGTACCCAGGAGGGCCAGTGAAAGGGGCTGCTGCAGTCAGGCGGGCCACAGGGATGTAAAGCTGGACACTGACATTTGTTTGCTACACACTTAAGGGGGGCCTCAGGTTCCTGCCTGCAAAGGGCTATTGCTTTTAAATCTGACTAGTGCCTTTGTCAGGTCCACAAAACAGTGTGCCAGCTGGTGTTCTGCAAGCAAGCTAGTGCTGGAGTAAGTAGAGGAGTGTATATAGACTGTATATAGAAAAGTTGTCCCTGAAGTTGTTTGAAGTCAAGTGGGCATCCCATAATAC
The DNA here is from genome assembly GCF_037356315.1 of Lithobates pipiens. Classification (NCBI taxonomy): domain Eukaryota; kingdom Metazoa; phylum Chordata; class Amphibia; order Anura; family Ranidae; genus Lithobates; species Lithobates pipiens. The sequence continues at coordinate 182,952,870 of NW_027507789.1, read as the reverse complement.
CCCTCTCCCTATCTAAATTTTACCCCCTTAATAAAATACAAAAACAAAGTGTTGGACTATTTTCTGACTCTGGAAGACTGTGAAAATGCAGTGTGCCTGGCTGTGCAGGGTGTGGGATCCCAGTTCACTTGTGGCTCCTACGTGGGGTGCGCAACATATGCATACCTCCCAACTTTTTGAGATAGGAATGAGGGACACCTATTAGCAAAAGCATGCAGGCATGTGACACACCCCCTGCCATGCGGGAGTGTTCAGGGGGGTTGCCTGCAAACCTAGAAGGAAGACCGAGTAAAGATGGAAGCCTTGTCAGCGGTAACAGTGTGCAAATGGAGGGCTTTGTTTTCAGGTAAGTCTTTCATAACGTGCATGCTAGCACATTATGACTTTCATTTGCAGGGAGAAGCTTTTTTTTTCTCTGTGATTTACTACCACTTTAAAGTGGTAATAAACCCAGAAGCAAATATTTATTATATTGCAGCTTACCGATTTGTAGATGTGGTGGATGCATTTGTTTTCTTTTTAGGCTTTCTTTCCTTTTATTTTCACCTGTTGATTTGGCCGGTAAGTCTCCCAGATAGCAAGCAATCGTGCTGCAAGTTTGAATTGAAAATGACTTGCAAAGCTATTGCTAGACTTGCCAGGCTCCACAAGTTTGTTGCACAATTGCAAAAAAAAGAGCAAAATTTTGAAAAAAAAATAATAATAAAAAATATATATTTCTTACTCTCTGCTATAAAACAATAAAAAAATTTGAAAAAATCTAATTTCTTCACCAATCTGAAAAAAAATCCCAATAGGCTTATATTGATTGGTTTGCGCATCTAAAAACTATGGGACTGCGACATTGCGGTGGACAAATTGTACACTAAGTGGCGCTTTTTGGGGACCAGTGACACTAATACAGTGATCAGTGCTAAAAATATGCACTGCCACTGTACTGACACTGGCAGGGAAGGGGTTAACATCAGGGGTGATCAAAGGGTTAAATGTGTGCCTAGGGAGTGCTTTCTAACTGTGTGGGGGGTGCTTGTACTATTGGAAGGCAGAGATCTGTGTTCCTGCTTAGCAGAAACACAGGATCACCACCTTCCCTTCTTACAGAACGGTGATCTGCTCTGTTTACATAGGCAGACCGCCGTTCTGCCTGTGTTTTGAACGATTGGTGGGTCCTGGCAGACATCGCGTCTGCTAGACCTGCTGATTGACTCCCGCTGTGTCCAATCACAATCACTGGTCATGGGCGGCTCACATGCTCTCCAAACCCGGAAGTGCAGGATCTCGTACAGTATACGGTCGGCAATTGGTTAAATAAAGAAAACGAATGCAGCCACCACATTTTAGGATTGGTAAGATGCAATATATTACATTTTTAGTTTTTGGGTTTATTATCAATTTAAGGATTTGTATATTTTATTACTCATGCTCAGTTATATGTTAGAAACCTTCTGACCTCTTTGATTATGTGTCTATATTTATATTGTCCATTAAACTCTAATGAATGTTTATTTTATAGTTATTGTAATATTGATTATTTCTATCATAAATGTGACCTCTTTTTGCTTTTGCCGACAATGCTTATTTTGCTGAAAAGCAGATGTATATTTATTAAATGTGGGGAAGGAAACTGGTAGATAAACACACATTTTAAATCATATTGTTCTTTGTAAAGGATACAGTATATATATCAGGAAAAATGTTGTCATTGAAGCTTAAAGGAGTACTAAAGGCTACACTTTATTTTAGCTTAAAGGGGTTTATTTTCTAAATAGGTTCCTTTAAGCTAGTGCATTGTTGGTTCACTTACCTTTCTCTTCAATTTCCCTTCTAAATTTTTTTTTTCTTTGAATTTCTCACTTCCTGTTTCTCCTCAGTAAACTTCACACCATCATCTGAGCGGTGTTTAGTCAGCCAGAACAGCTTACTGAACAGCTTACTGAGGAGGAACAGGAAGTGAGAAATTCAGACAAAGAAAACAAAGAAAAAAAAACATTTAGAAGGGAAGTCGAAGAAAAAGGTAAGTGAACCAACAATGCACTAGCTTAAAGGAACCTATTTAGAAGATAAAAAACAAAGCTTTACAACCCCTTTAATGTAGTTACAGGCAGCATTAAGGTAAAAAAAGTCCCAGTACTTTAATACTCCGATGTCCCTAAGGACCTGACGTTCTTGTCACTACCGAGGGTGCAAGATCGATCTACGACACTCCCCTAACTTAGTCTCCTGCTGCCACCAAATTGTAGGAACACAAAACTTGAGTAAGGTACCACGCATGTGCTGGTACTGTATGTCCTTAGTGTCAGGGCTGGGCTCAGCCCTCCCTTTTCTGAGCTGGCCGCTCAGCTGTCGGCTAATTGCCAGCTCCTATCTCTCCACAGTTACTCAGCTGTCGATGATATCCTGCTCGTCAGTCCTGCCTACTTAAGTCGTCCAGCCCAGAGGATCTCTGCCTTCACCTTAGTCAACATGAGACGCTCTCCTGCATTCCTGTTAAAAGACTTGCTTGGCTGACATGCCTTCTGGGCCAGAAGGGATGTCAGCCAGAAGTTCTGGCTCCAGATCCTGCTTGTTGTTTTTCTATGCTCATCTCTGGCTCCCTGACGTTTGGCTTGTCTGACTATCCGTCCCGGTTTCGGGAACTTCTGTCTCGGTCTGATTTCATGGTTTCTGACACTTAGCACACAGCTAGCTATGGAGACACCTGCAAATAGGCCTTTGGATCCCAGGGGACAGGAGGGAGGGGACATTTTAGAAGAAGAGATCTACACATAATAGGTGTGCGTGCACCTCCTTTTCTAAAGTTTAAAAAAAAAAAGGGTTTAGCATCACTTTACATATAATGGCTAATGTATGTGGGCATGATGTATCTCAGCCCCTGTAAATACTAAAATATAAAAAAAACAGCGATGCCCAGGGGACTCTGAGAGACACGTGAGGGTAAAAAAAAACAAAAAAAAATTTTTATTCAGAAAACATATCTTCAAACGTTTTTTTTCATATTAAAAATACAAATCATTTTCCCAATAATACACGATTACATGATTTACAGCATGATCAATAGTCCATGGATATGGAATACTTATAAATGGTATCTGGATTTTTCAACACGTTTTGCAAGACAACGCTCGCTTCTTCTGGAAAATGTAGATATTCGTATCTGAAAACCGACACCAGATTGTTAGAAAGGAAGAAAAAAAAAACCACCACACCTTATTTCAGGAGAAAATTGCACATTGGTATATACTCACATATAATATTGGATATTTGGGATTATCCCATACCCAATGGAGATCTCACTAGGCAATTGTGAATGTCATCCCTACACAACAGGGAGGGGGGAAACAAAGAGAACCAAAATACCGATTGGTCACCATCGCCTTGTCTGGGAGTTGTGAAAGGGGGGTAAAAAGTTTTTTCAGGAAGGCCCCAGATGTCATTAGGGACCAGAGCTACTCGGGGTCTAGAAATTAGCCCGAAACAATTCCCCCCCTGCCCCCCCTGTCACAACTCCCAGACAAGACGATGGTGACTAATTATTATTTTGGTTCTCTTTGTGTCCCCCTCCCTGTTGTGTAAGGGTAATGTTAACAATTGTCTAAAGAGATCTCCATTGGGTATGGGATAGCCCCGAATATCCAATATAATATGTAAATATATACCGATATGCAATTTTCCCCTGAAATAAGGTGTGGTGGGTTTTTTTTTTGTTTTTTTTGTTTTTGTTTTTGCTGCCTTTCTAATGACCTGATCTCTGTTTTCAGATATGAGTATCTATATTTTCCTGAGGAAGCAAGCGTTGTCTTGTGAAACGTGACGAAAAAAATACATACCATGTATAAGTATTCCATATCCATGGAATATTGATCATGCTGTAAATAATGTAATCGTGTATTATTGGTGAAATGTTTTGTATTTTTAATATGAGAAAAACTTAAACTATGTTTTCTGAATAAAATTCGATTTTCTTTATTTATCCTCATGTGCAGGGCCGTCTTTAAGGCAGGGCAAAAGGGGCAGCCGCCCTGGGCCCTGTAATTGTTGTGGGGCCCAAAGCAGCTGCCTCATACTTGCCAACTATACCAGTTTAAATTCCCTTGTCCCTTGAAGTTTTAGTCCCTTGCTGTGTCCCAATATCTCAGCATGAAGTGCTGCTACTAATGCTGCCCAGATCTGCCCTATTGTTGTGTAAAGATGACTCACCTGCATACCCTGTGTTTACATGTAAATAACCTGCATTCATATAATATGTAAATAGCAACAGCATTCATATTTAAATAGCTGCATCCGGCAGCATAGATATGTAAATAAAGGCAGCATTCATATGTATATCTTTCCCCCTGCAGTGAGGAGATGCAGGGCCATCTTTAATATTGATTGGACCCTGGGAAAAAAAACATGTGTGGCCCCCCCCCCCCCCCATGCAATTTCACTCTCCACCTGCTCTGAGACATACAATAAATAAAAGCTAGACTTAAAATCAGATCAGTCAGCAATTGTGATTGGTTGCCAGCGGGTTACAGCATATCATTACTGCTTACTGACTGGTTGCTAGAAGTTACAGCACACATTACGGCTCAGAGGTTACAGCAAATGATTTCTGCTTGTTAGTTAGTTGCTAGAGATTACTTTACAGTAATACTGCTCTCTGATTCGTTGCTAGAGGTTACAGCACATCATCTTCTTGATGTGCTGAGGTTTATTAGTTGCTAGAGGTTACATTAGTTGCTAGAGGCATCATTAGTTGCTAGAGGTTACAGCAAATGATTTCTGCTTGTTAGTTAGTTGCTAGAGATTACTTTACAGTAATACTGCTCTCTGATTCGTTGCTAGAGGTTACAGCACATCATCTTCTCTCTGCAGGGAAGCATGATATACATATGAATGCCACCTTTATTTACATATCAATGCCGCTGGCCACATCTATTTGCTTAGTAATGCCACTGCTATTTACATATGAATGCCAGTTATTTACCTGTAAACACAGGGTCTAAAACTTCAAGGGACAAGGGAATTTAAACTGGGATAGTTGGCAAGTATGAGGCAGCTGCTTTGGGCCCCACAACAATGACAGGGCCCAGGGCAGCTGCCCCTTTTGCCCTTCCTTAAAGACGGCCCTGAGGAGATGATGTGCTGTAACCTCTAGAAACCAATCTGTGAGAAGTATTACTGTACAGTAATCTCTAGCAACTAATCAACAAGCAGAAATCATGTGCTGTAACATCTAGCAACTAATCTGTGAGCTGTAATGTGTGCTGTAACTCTAGCAACTAGTCAGTAAGCTGCAATGATAAACTGTAACCTCTGGCAACCAATCTCCTGCCTGATCTGATATAGTAAACTGATTTTAAGTCTAGCTGCTATTTATTGTATGTCTCAGAGCAGGTGGAGAGCAAAATTGTATTGGGGGAGGGGGCCCAAGAAAATGTTTGCCCAGGGTCCAATCAATATTAAAGATGGCCCTGCTCATGTGTCTCTCAAAGTCCCTTGGGCACCGCTGTTTTTTATATTTTAGCATTACGTTAAGTGCTAGTAGTAGTTACTTTTTTTTACACTTACATGTCAGAAGCCACCTGATTTCCAGAACCCACAGCTATTTGGGTAAGTACATACCTTGGCCCATATATGCAAAGAATATGCAGTGTGATCTCCTCTTTTCTGCATTGCAAATGGCTTGAATAGGATGTATACGGGAAAACGATGGAAAAATTAACAGACATACCATGGAAAACAGAACAGGAAGACACATTTGCACGTGCTCTCGTCAACCTACTTACTTCACTGCTCCATGTTATTTCCTTACTGCTTGGCACTGTGCCTGGGCCAGAGATGGCATAACAGATTTTCAGCTTTTTTTTATTTATTTTTTATTTTTTTTAGTAAAATTACATTAAAAGTTTTAGCCTTTTTCCTTAAGTAAATCAAATCAATCGGAACAAAATAAATCAATCAGTTGCCCAATCTGATGGATGCATATGCACTTCAGCTACTGCACCCCGCCAGGTCCACTCACCCCATCCACGGTCACGGCTTCCCCGACTTCTCCTCCTGGCTAATACGGTCCTAAGACCCGCCTCCTGTGGTGATTGGCCAGGAGGACAAGCCGGAAGATAACAGAGAATATTGATTCGCTAATGTCACAAGTGTGTGGGTTCACTTTGCCCTGAGCCCAACCTTTTTGACGCCAATTAGAGCCTCAGGCTCTAATCATGTGCTTCCAAAAAAAAAAAAAAAACTCATAGAAACCTATGAGTCCGGTGCCCTGTATGGAAATTAGGGGGGTGCCCCTTATGGATCGGCCGCTGCTGTTCAATTATCTCTATAATACATATCATGACATGGTCAGGTGTGTTGGCTTGACTAGGCCCTTATGCTGGGTGACACATGTAGCAATTTAATGGCAATTTTACTAACATGACCAAAACTACTGCTAGCTGTTTAATTTTATAATATACCAAAATGGAGCTGAATCATTCTAAAAACATGTTGAATGGCTTGTCAGCACCATCCTATCTGCAAGTACTTTGGGTTTTGCTTTTTCTTCCAGGCGGATGTTGATTGGTAGAGCATTCCATAGCCGAGGCTCTTGGACAGCGAATCTCCGATCCCCCTTGGATTTATACCGGGCTTTGGGCATTCTGTGGACATTGCCCAGGTGGAATTTATATACAGTCCCCATGATATAATTTACCGTAGGGTTTGCTATTTAGTGTATGTATGAACTGTATGCATGTGAGTGTGGCGTCTGGATGCACCTTTTGGTTTTTGTAGACAACGCTGTCTGTTTTATTGGTGAGACGGAAGATGGTTTCTGTTTTTGTATTTTAAGTATTGGATTTGCGTAATCAATTAAGAATTTTTGTAATTCCCCATATGTATACTGTTCTTCTTTTCAGTTAAATTGGTCATTATACCTCGGTAGCTCGGTGTTATGGTCCTTTTGGCAGTTTTCTTTATCTGCCTTTGTATTTATATGTTCTGTTTTCTGACCATAGAGCCCCACTTGATTGTTGTAAGTGACCAGGGGTACTTGGTAGATACCCTGTGATTGTAGGTTCCCCCCTTTTTCAATCTATTGTTCTTCCCTTTTCTGTTTGCCTTGAAAAATTGTTCCTGTGAGGACCCAAAATGTCAGTTTGTGGTGCGATAATAGGTGTAATAACTCCCCCCGTCTGAGTCACCCCTTGTCTCTGCCCCCTACCCACCTCTGACCACCATCCCTTGATTCCACCCCCTAGCCACCTACCAGTACTGCCCCTTTTAGAGAATACAGAACCAAGTATCATTTTGTGGTGCTAAATCATTTGTATGGAACATGTTAATGATAAAAAGAAAAGCAGTAAAATAGATCCCCTGCAGCCAGCAACAATAGAATCCGAGCAATAGATCCCCACATAACAATAGACTCCCCCAGCAACAATGGACTCCACCTCAACAACAGTAGATTCCCTGCAGCAACAGTGAACCACCCACAACAAAATAGCCACCCAAGCAACATTAGAACCCTTCCCCCCAGCAGCAGCAACAGATTTCCCAGCAGCCAGCATCAATAGATCCTCCAGCAGCCAGTAAAAATAGACCTCTCCCTCAACAGTAGATCCCTTCCAGCAACATAAGACCCCCCAGCAACAATAGATTCCCCATCAGCAACAATATACCCTCACACAAAATCAGATCCCCACCAGTGACAATAGATCCCCCAGCAGCCAACATCAATATACCCTCCAGCACACCCCACACTATTACATATATTCAGTGCTGGAGGTGCCGAAACTGCATTTCCCTGCGTTCCAGCTGAAAAAAAAACCCTGCTCTTACTTCATTTCAGTGGTCTCCATCCTGTGGCCCCGGAGGGGAGATGCAGCCCTTTGCTTACCTTTATCTGGCCCTTGGGGTACTATTTCTCCCACTGACACAGCGCACTATTCCTCCAACAGTGGTGCAGAATTCCTGCACCTGATACCAATGATGAGGCACTATTCCTCCCACTGACACCAATGATGAGGCACTATTCCTCCCACTGACACCAATGATGAGGCACTATTCCTCCCACTGACACCAATGATGAGGCACTATTCCTCCCACTGACACCAATAATGAGGTACTATTCCTCCCACTGACACCAATGATGAGGCACTATTCCTCCCACTGACACAAACAATGGGGCACTATTCCTCCCACTGACACCAATAACGGGGCACTATTCCACCCAGTAATACCAATGATGGGGCATTGAAGGATAGTAAACTGTAAGGTAATAAACTGGCCATTTGTTTAGAAACTATAGGGACCACTGCTTTATGTGAATAAAAGACAAAATTATCACTATACCAAGTTGTGCAGGCGAAGATCCTTTTTTCCTATGATTGCATGCTGGTGCCTTCCACCAATAGCACCCTATATTAACTGTGGACGAACCTGTAAGGAGTGTTACAGATACAATACAACTTACCTGTGGCTTTTCTATATGATCTTAATTTTACTTTACTAGATTTGTAACTGAACTTTAAACTCATTGTGTGCTTTAATCTCACATCTAGAAATACAAATCTGGCAAGAGTTCTAGGTGTCCCATACTCTACCTAATAAAATAACTTTTAGCTGGGCATACACTTCAATTTGCTATATTACCAAAAGTATTGGGACACCTTTAGTAATGATCCGCCCCGTGAAGATCCGCTCACTCAGCGGGGATCGCTCCGTTGTCCCCGCTGAGCCGGCTGCGGACAGGGCGGTCTCCGCACACTGTGCGGGGACCGCCCTGTCAGATCTCCGCTCTCCTCTATGGGGATAGGACGAGCACGGACCGTCTGTCCGTGTTCGTCCGATCCGCTCTGCAGACGGATAGAAAAATAGGATTTTACTCCGTCTGCAGAATCGGACTGTTGCGGAGCCGGACGAAATCGGGGTGTCTGCGGATGCTCATCCGCAGACACCCGCTATCCCATAGGGATGAATGTATGTCCGTATTTCATCCGCAAATGGATGGATGAAATACGGACATACCATCCGCATGTGTGAAAGGGGCCTTAGTCCGCAGGTTTCAATATTGAGTTGGCTCATCCTATGCAGATATAACAGCTTCAACTCTTCTGGGAAGGCTGTCCACAAGGTTTAGAAGAGTGTCTATGGGAATTTTTGACCATTCTTCAGGAAGGAGATCAGGCACTGATGTGGACGAGAAGGCCTGGATCACAGTCTCTGCTCTAATTCATCCCAAAAGTGTTGTATCGGGGTTGAAGGCAGGACTCCGTGCAGGCCAGTAAAGTTCCTCCACCCCAAACTCACTCATCCATGTCTGTATGGACCATGCTTTGTGCACTGGTCCAAATCATTTGGTGGAGGGGGGGATTATTGTGTGGGGTTGTTTTTCAGGGGTTGGGCTTGGCCCCTTAGTTCCAGTGAAGGAAACTCGTAAGGCACCAGCATACCAAGACATTTTGGACAATTTCATGCTTCGAACTTTGTGGGAACAGTTTGGGGATGGCTCCTTCCTGTTCCAACATGGCTTAGCACCAGTGCACAAAGCAAGGTCCATAAAGACATGGATGAGTGAGTTTGGGGTGGAGGAGCTTGACTGGCCTCAACCCGATAGAACACCTTTGGGATGAATTAGAGCGGAGACTGCGAGCCAGGCCTTCTCATCCATGTCAATACCTGACCTCACAAATGAGCTTCTGGAAGAATGGTCAAACATTCCCATAGACACACTCCTAAACCTTGTGTACAGTCTTCCCAGAAGAGTTGAAGCTGTTATAGCTGCAAAAGGTGGGCCAACTCAGTATTGAACCCTGCGGACTAAGACTGGGATGCCATTAATGTTCATGTGTGTGTAAAGGCAGGTGTCCCAAATCCTTTGGTAATATAGTGTGCAGTTTAGTAGAGTTGGACATAAACTTTAGTATAGTAGAGTCAAATAGTTTTAGTGGTTCAACATCACAAAACACCCAATAGGTAAGGCACCACATCGCTGAGAATTGGAACATAAGTCAAAACAGAAAAGGGAATTCGGGATTTTGACGGTGCAAATAATAACTAGATAATAAATGTTATCAGGTAAGATACAAAATTCTATTACAAATATTTATTAAATTCAAAGTTAAAATTCATTAACAATTATTGATGAAAAATAAAAACACAAGACAGTACAAAGTGGTGGTTATTCTCATGAAACACACATAATCCCAACATGTTTCGCAGTAGATTGCTTCTTCAGGGGATGTGCGAATTTTTCAAAGAGATCTTAGACCACTACAAAGAAGTAGTAGTAGAGTATACATTTTAGTAAAGTAGGACATACACTTTAACAGAGTAGGACATACCCTTTAGTAAAGTATACATTTTAATAGAGTAGGGCATACATTTTAAAGACAAAACTAAAGTTACACTTTATGTGTTGGATGCTGACATCGCCAGCTACCAAATTTGCTGATCACAGTCACTCCTGAAAATTCTGTAGATTTGTATTCTGTGGTCGCAACTGCTGGCACATCTGTTTGAAGTGACGCTGTGACACGATCGGAATGAAATTTCACCTGAGCCTCCGTGGACTTGGAGGACAACCTGCCCTTTCTGAAGGTACACACAAAAAAAAATTCTCCCAGGTGATAATTCTCCTTACCCCACCCCCTCCTAATTTAATAGCAGCGGAGACATGTGATATTTACATTGAAAAGGCCACAGCATTGCTTTATTAATACAATAAGGTGTTGATTAAAGCTACAGCTCCATTGAAACAGACAACACAGTAGGAGTTCATTAAGCATGAAAATTGCTACAATTGTTTCAGGTTATGAAGTTGCCACATTAAAGGTTAAATCATGCCAGCGTTGATATGTCAGTGGTGGGCAGATATGTCCAGATCATGCCATATATAATCTTCTTTTATCTTTGGTCTGGTCTGCAATCAAGATTTTTGCACTTGTGTTCACAGTTCAGCCCACATGCCATAGACAACATACATGAGAAGAAGGCTGTAAACTCTAATGTAATATTAATCAAGATGCCTGAGATCTGAGAGTTATCAGAATGGTGGGTTACAAGGGGTTCAAGTGTGTGGGGTCTGAAGGCTGTGCTTGGCCCCACTAAGTCCCCTATTGTAAAGGACTAAAAGAAAATAGGCTATAACAAAATGTGCAGGGATTGCCAAAACCTGCCTCTAACTACAGTGCTAAAACTAGACAATTGTGTAGCGTATACGGGGGGGCATAGACGGGGGGGGGGGGGGCAGCCGGGGCTACGGCCCAGGTGCAAAATTTAGATGTGCGCCCTCAAGCCCAGTCTTTATTGTGCGGACCAAAACAGCTGCCCCTTGTTGTCATGTCAGCGGGTTCGGTGGGGGCGAGATCGTGGCGCAGCGGCGTCCTTGGTGTGGCGGTGAGTCAGCGGCCCCACAGACGAAAGCTACGTGGAAGGTCACTAGATAACATGTTGAATGAGCCTTTCTTGCAGAAACCCAAAAAGTGCCTGAAGCTGGACATTGATGAGTAATTTTTCTGTCCTATCAACAGAAGTTGATCAAAAGATAAGCTATATTTCCCTAGATGTATTTGTTTTTGTTGTATTTTGATTTTATTTTTCATTTGGCTCATATGAGCATAGGGCTGGGGAAAAAATCGATTTAAATCTTGAATCGAGTTGAGAGGTCAAATCGATTCAAAAATTCAGCAAATCGATTTTTTTAGATTCTTTTTTGTTCACCAGGACCGGCACTGACACCATGCCGGTCCTGAGGTGCTGCGGGCAGGAGTTTTTAGGCGAGGCCGCATCTTCGGCCTAGTCCGCAAGGCAAGACGCCGTGGACTAGGCCGAAGCCGCGGCCTCGCCTAAAAACTCCTGCCTGCCACTCCCCAGAACCGGCACTAACACCGCGCCGGTCCTGAGGAGCTGCGGGCAGGAGTTTTTAGACGATGCCCCAGCTTCGGCCTAGTCCACAAGGCTGGATGCCGACTAGGCCGAAGCCGTGGCCTTGCCTAAAAACTCCTGCCTGCCTCTCCCCAGGAGCGGCACTAACACTGCGCCGGTCCTGAGGAGCTGCGGGCAGGAGTTTCTAGGCGAGGCCCCGGCTTTGGCCTAGTTCGCAAGGTCGGATGCCGTGGACTAGGCCGAAGCCTCGGCCTCGCCTAAAAACTCCTACCCGCAGCTCCTCGGGACCGGCATGGTGTACATCAATAAAAAATAAACTTGATTCGAATCATGAATCGAGTTTTTTTTTTTTAAATCGCAGATTTTATTTTTTGAGAAAATCGCCCAGCTCTATATGAGCATCCTGTTATAAATGCCTTGGTGTTATTATCTGAGTAAACAGTTCTTCCATGCTTCAAGTTTAAGCACAGTAATGCCACCCAAATCAAATACCATTTTGGTACCCGGATGTCTTGAAACATTAAAAGGAACCTATACCAGTACTTGTAACATTAGATTTCTTATTATAGTTTTTGCTTTGTATTTTACTGTACTTTTTTTTTTTTCTTTTCTGAAAAAGAAAGGATGACATCTGTTGTGCAAGAAGGAGCGACACACTAATTGAAATGCGTCAGTTTCCTTCTGAACCACATTTTCATTATTCTATGGTCAGCTTAAGGATTCATAAATTTATTCATGATTGTATGTGCAGAGATTCAGATGTAAATAGGCTAGTTGCCATTGCTGACCACCTACTGAAAATGCTAGTCCCCTGGTTGCCATGCGGATCTTTTACTTAACCACTTCCCATCCCGCGTATAGTAATATGACAGTCGCAAGATGGCTCTCTTATCATGGGAAGCCGTCACATGATGTCCCAGGCTTCCTGGCCGTCTAGGGAGCCGTCTAGGGATCACCTCGTCACTCGGGAAGCCGATGCGCGTGCCCGGCGGCTGCAATGTCCGCCAAGCACCCGCGATTGCTTGTCACAGAGCAGGGACGTGGATCTGTGTGCGTAAACACACAGATCCATGTCCTGTCAGGGGAGAGGAGACAGGTCGTGTGTTCCTTGTATATAGAATGCATTAAGGTGAAAACCCTTAATGCTTTCGAACCACTTTAAGTTGGCCGATTTTCTTACAAACTTCTCAGTACATTCATAATGCCACCAGAAACTGGACGAATGTCATTTGCAAGTACTTCAAAATTGAATTAGCTTTAAGTATTTGATTTTGGAATTAGTGGAATTTCCTGAATAAGATAGACACTATACTACCAAAAGTATTGGGACACCTGCCTTTACACGCACATGAACTTTAAAGGGATTGTAAAGTAAAATTTTTTATTTTTTTTAAAATAACAAACATGTTATACTTACCTCCACTGTGCAGCTCGTTTTGCACAGAGTGGCCCTGAACCTGCTCTTCTGGGGTCCCTCGGCCGCTGTCTCTGCTCCCTCCCACAGGTACTTCTTACGTTCATGCGAGCTCTCTCGCATGGTGAGAAGCACCTGCGGGCACGCTCCCGTAATACAGCCGGCGGGTATAGCCGCTCGCTGTATCACACGGCCCTGCCCCCGGCGCGCTGCGTCATTGGATGTGATTGACAGCAGCGCGAGCCAATGGCTGCGCTGCTTTCAATCCATCCACTCCAGCCAATCAGCGGCCAGGCTGAGCGGCGAATAGGATGGCGGGGGCGAGCGCGGGATTTTCGAGGGGTCAGGTAAGTAAAATGGGGGGGGACTGGGGACGCCGGCACTGTGAGATGTTTTTTCACCTTAATGCATAGGATGCATTAAGGTGAAAAAAACATTTACCTTTACAACCCCTTTAATGGCATCCCAGTCTTAATCCATAGGGTTCAATATTGAGTTTGCCCAGCCTTTGCAGCTATAACAGCTTCAACTGTTCTGGGAAGGCTGTCCACAAGGTTTAGGAGTGTGTCTATGGCAGGGATGTCCAAACTTTTTTCAAAGAGGGCCAGATTTGATGAACTGAACATGCGCGAGGGCCGACCATTTTGCCTGACATTCTTTGAACCATTAAAATTCGGTCTAAGCGTGTCCATCCGAGCACTAATACACGGCCCAACAAGAATTCTCTTGCCTTTGTGGCTGTGTGTGGTGAATAGATGAACTCAAGTGTATTATTTGGATACACCATATTTATTGACGTATAACACGCACCTTCACTTTAAGAGGGAAGCTTCAGGAAAAAAAAACTTAAAATTTTAAATAAAGAACTATGAAGCAAAACAAGGGTCAGTGTCTATCTGCAGACCCACAATTGCTAGGAATGCAGCGCTCACCATTGCTAGGAATGCAGCGTTCACCATTGCTAGGAATGCAGTGCTCACCATTGCTAGGAATGCAGCGCCCACCATTGCTAGGGATGCACCCACCATTGCCAGGGATGCACCCACCATTGCCAGGGAATTCACCCACCATTGCCAGGAATTCACTCACCATTGCCGGGAATTCACTCACCATTGCCGGGAATGCAGCCACCATTACCAGGGATTCACTCACCATTGCCAGGAATTTCACCCACCATTGCCAGGAATTTCACCCACCATTGCCAGGAATTTCACCCACCATTGCCAGGGATTCACCCGCCAATGCCAGGAATTCACTCACCATTGCCGGGAATGCAGCCACCATTGCCGGGAATGCAGCCACCATTGCCAGGAATGCAGCCACCATTGCCAGGAATGCAGCCACCATTGCCAGGAATTTCACCCACCATTGCCAGGAATTTCACCCACCATTGCCAGGAATGCAGCCACAATTGCTAGGAATGCAGCGCCCACCATTGCCAGGGATGCACCCACTATTGCCAGGGAATTCACCCACCATTGCCAGGGAATTCACCCACCATTGCCAGGGAATTCACCCACCATTGCCAGGGAATGCTGCCACCATTGCCGGGAATGCAACCACCATTGCCAGGGAATTCACTCACCATTGCCAGGGAATTCACTCACCATTGCCAGGGAATTCACTCACCATTGCCAGGGAATTCACTCACCATTGCCGGGAATGCAGCCACCATTGCCAGGAATGCAGCCACCATTACCAGGGATTCACTCACCATTGCCGGGAATGCAGCCACCATTGCCAGGAATTTCACCCACCATTGCCAGGAATGCACCCACCATTGCCAGGGATTCACCCGCCAATGCCAGGAATTCACTCACCATTGCCGGGAATGCTGCCACCATTGCCGGGAATGCAGCCACCATTGCCAGGAATGCAGCCACCATTGCCAGGAATGCAGCAACCATTGCCAGGAATTTCACCCACCATTGCCAGGAATTTCACCCACCATTGCCAGGAATGCAGCCACCATTGCTAGGAATGCAGCCACCATTGCCAGGGAATTCACCCACCATTGCCAGGGAATTCACCCACCATTGCCAGGGAATTCACCCTCCATTGCCAGGGAATGCTGCCACCATTGCCGGGAATGCAACCACCATTGCCAGGGAATGCAACCACCATTGCCAGGGAATTCACTCACCATTGCCAGGGAATTCACTCACCATTGCTGGGAATGCAGCCACCATTGCCGGGAATGCAGCCACCATTGCCAGGAATGCAGTCACCATTGCCAGGGATTCACCCACCATTGCCGGTAATGCAGCCACCATTGCTGGGAATGCAGCCACCATTGCCAGGAATGCAGCCACCATTGCCGGGAATGCAGCCACCATTGCCAGGGATTCACCCGCCATTGCCAGGAATTCACTCACCATTGCTGGGAATGCAGCCACCATTGCCAGGAATGCAGCCACCATTGCCAGGAATGCAGCCACCATTGCCAGGAATGCAGCCACCATTGCCAGGAATTTCACCCACCATTGCCAGGAATGCAGCCACCATTGCCGGGAATGCAGCCACCATTGCCGGGAATGCTGCCACCATTGCCGGGAATGCTGCCACCATTGCCGGGAATGCTGCCACCATTGCCAGGAATGCAGCCACCATTGCCAGGTATTTCACCCACCATTCCCGGGAATGCAGCCACCATTGCCGGGAATGCAGCCACCATTGCCAGGGATTCACCCGCCATTGCTAGGAATTCACTCACCATTGCTGGGAATGCAGCCACCATTGCCAGGAATGCAGGCACCATTGCCAGGAATGCACCCACCAATGCCAGAAATTCACTCACCATTGCCGGGAATGCTGCCACCATTGCCAGGAATTTCACCCACCATTGCCAGGAATTTCACCCACCATTGCCAGGAATGCAGCCACCATTACTAGGAATTCACTCACCATTGCCAGGAATGCAGCTACCATTACCATCAGTGCAGCCATGGAGGGCAGGACGAGCGCCAAAGACATCTTACAGGAGAATCTCCTGTTTACACAACGGCCTCTTTAAGAGAAAGTCCCGCCTCCTTTGATGGACAGTACAGTCATCCAATGGCAGAGACGGGACTTCCTATTACAGCTGCCGTGTAAACAGGAAATTCTCATCCTGTGTGCACAGCACTCGTCCCATCTCCTCCCTCCGAGGCAGCCGGACTATATATCTTTTGTGGCCCCGGCGCTGGGAGATCGCCGGGGGCCACAAAAGATATATGTGTTTAAACAACCAGGCGGGCCGTTCAAAACCAGACCGCGGGCCGCGATTGGCCCGCGGGCCGGACTTTGGACATGCCTGGTCTATGGAAATGTTTGACCATTTTTCCAGAAGCGCATTTGTGAGGTCAGGCACTGATGTTGGAGAGAAGGCCTGGCTCGCAGTCTCCGCTCTAATTCCTCCCAAAAGTGTTCTATCAGGTTGAGGTCAGGACTCTTTGCAGGCCAGTCAAGTCAACTCCACGCTAAACTCACTCATCCATGTCTTTATGGACCTTGCTTTGTGCACTGGTCCTAATCATTTGGTGGAGGGGGGATTATGGTGTGGGGTTGCTTTTCAGGGGTTGGGCTTGGCTCTTTAGTTCCAGTGAAGTGAACTCTAAGGCCGCGTACACACGGGCGGACTATCCGTCCAACTAAGTCCGTCAGACAATCCGACAGTCCGTCCTACTTTTGAATGAACGGACTTGACCACACACGCCTAGGCCGCGTACACACGGGCGGACTGTCTGGCGGACTTGGTCCGCTGAAACGTGTTTCAGCGGACAATCCGCTCGTGTGTGGGCTTCAGCGGACTTTTTCAGCGGACAGTCTGGCGGACTAAGTCTTTCGGAATTTCCATAATATTGTCCGTCCAAACTTGGTTTCAGCGGACAGTCCGCTCGTGAGTAGGCTAGTTCGACGGACTAAGTATGGCGCATGCTCAGAAAGGATTTACACGTCCGAAGGTTGCATTGCAGTGTATTGGACGTCGTATTTCTAGTCCCGTCGTACGTGCTGTACACGTCATCGCGCAAGCTTTCAGTGGACTGTCTGTTCGTCGTGGGTGGTCAAGTCCGTTCATTCAAAAGTAGGACGGACTGTCTGTCGGATTGTCTGACGGACTTAGTTGGATGGATAGTCCGCCCGTGTGTACGCGGCCTTAAGCAT
Organism: Lithobates pipiens; assembly: GCF_037356315.1. Classification (NCBI taxonomy): domain Eukaryota; kingdom Metazoa; phylum Chordata; class Amphibia; order Anura; family Ranidae; genus Lithobates; species Lithobates pipiens. Next base: position 182,935,454 of record NW_027507789.1, on the reverse strand, counting down.
ACCAAGACATTTTGGACAATTTCATGCTCCCAACTTTGTGGGAACAGTATGACTGCACACCAGTGCACAAAGCAAGGTCCATAAAGACATTGATGGGTGAGTTTGGGGTGGAGGATCTTGACTGGCCTGCACAGAGTCCTGATTTCAACCCAAAAGATCACCTTTAGGATGAATTAGAGCAGAGACTGCAAACCAGGCCTTCTCGTTCATATCAGTCCCTGACCTCACAAATCTGCTTCTGGAAGAAAGGTCAAACATTCCCATATTCCCACATTCCTAAACCTTGTGAACAGCCTCCCCAGAAGAGTTCAAGCTGTTCTAGCTGCAAAGGGTGGGCCAACTCAATATTGAACCCTACGGACTAAGACTGGGATGCCATGAATGTTTATGTGTGTGTAAAGACAGGCGTCCCAATTTTGGTAATATAGTGCACATTCACTGTTAGAAATTTTAGAAAACACTTTCATTATGGTCCTTTGAATTTCCTCATCACTGCAGTAAAAAATGACGGTCAGTCTGACCCTATTAAGGATTAGAAAATTGAACAAATGTTCCAAAAAATTTAAAACTTTCAAACTAAATTCTACAAGTTTATGCCCAGATTTAGGCCTCTTTCACACTGATGTCCCGTTCAGGCCCGCCTGTCAGTTTTTCAGGCGGACCTGAACGGGTGCTCCATAGAGCTCTATGGAGCGTCGGATGTCAGCGGTGACATGTCCGCTGACATCCGACCCGCTCCGATCCGAAAAAGTGTAACGGAGGAAAAAGCTATTTTTCCATCCGTCTGCGGATCGGATCGGGTGACGACGGGCACTGCGGTCCGTCGTCATCCGATCTCCCATAGGGGAGAGCGGCGCTGTGACAGGTCCGTCCCTGCGCAGTGTGCAGAGACGGAGCTGTCATCTCCCTGCTCAGCGGGGATCGGCGGAGTGATCCCCGCTGAGCAAACGGATATCCACGGGGCGGATCAGAACTGATCCGCCCCGTGTGAAAGGACCCTTAGACATTTTGTCAGCAGAATAGATGTCCCCATTGGAAGAGTACTCGTCACCTCCTGTTCCATTGACAATTGTAAAAGTTGATTCTTCCCAGTGGGGACACAGCAATAAAAACTATCTAGGGGGAAAAAAGTTATGTCTTTGGACATACTTCAAATATTTCAAAAGCAACAGGTCTTCTTTAAGCTATTAAACTCATCACTAAACATAAAGCTGCATTTCTTAAGTACTATGTTCTTCTATCGCCTTTTGTGACAAACCCGTTATCTGTACATAGTCCTAATAGGGGTGTGGATATCCACTGCTATGTGTTATTATGGCTATGATCACACCAACTGTATGAATCACAGTATTTTATAGGCTGTGAAATGCTTTACTGTACGAGACCAACATTATTAGATGATAATGAGTTTTCTTCTATGTTAAAATGAAATAATATTTATGCTTAACCTAATTCTGTCACCAAGCTGAGTAAACGGAATGTACGACATGTACTAATATCCCATGAAAGTTTAAACTGCTGACCACCACATCCACAAGGAAGTGTAGTCCTTGTCCTTGGTCAACTTATAAGACACTTTGAATTTATACAAGTACTGGTGAGCCACATGTAGTTTTTAAACACATCAAACATTTTCTCCTAGTATCTTTTTCCATATGCAATCCAATTTTTTTTCTGTAAACCTTTACCTTTTACCATTAAATCCGAATTTCAGGATTTACAAACACCCCAACCCCCTTGCAGGATTAATGCTCATTAGGTCTAACCAAAAAGTAAAAGGCTGTAGAACTTTGTTCCCTTCCCTCCTCTCTGGCACTAGGAGTTATGGACAAACCCTCACCGTCTTCACATAACACGTAGGACTATTGGCCCTTCATTAGATGTGATTGCATATAATCACCAGCCAAATCGCCTAAAAGAAGAGGCTGCGGGGGCTTGGTCACAGAGTATTGGAGAAAGGCTGCTGAAGCGAGAAATAAGGTAAGTATTACCACTTATTCCTCAAGCCCTTGACTTACCGTAACAAGTTTCTTGGGTCTTAGTATAGGCTCCTGACTGGAGGCTCAAGAAGAAAATACACCTTCACAGGAGCTTCCTTTCCAGGCTAAAGCCCAGGAAGGAAGACCTTCTAGAAAGATGCTCCATCACTGGAACTAAACCCTCAGTGGTTGGATAAGGAAGGTAATTATTCACAACTCATACCTTGTCACCTTTCACACTCAATGGAAGCAGGAAGAAAATCAATATTCCAAGCCTAGAGAAACCTAGCAACCACAGAAAACATTATCCAAGCTAAAGCTGGCTACAGCCTAGCTGCAAAAAAGCACTAAATTTAGCTAGGGACACTCCAGCTGAAAGCAGAACTCCAGGAATTGCAGCACTTTTAAGATTCTATTGGCTAATAGGAAGTTAAGTCCAACAAGGTGTTCCACTTCCGGCACTCTGACACTGGACCTTTGGATCTCCGATACAGCAGCTGTAGAGTCATTCACAGATGCTCTGCCTGCCCATCCTCTCCTCTTCTCCAGTCATGGAAGATTTTGTATTAAGTGAATCCATTCACAAAAAGTATACTATGAATAGACAGTGGAGGGTTGGGGTGGGCAGAGCTTGGCATGCAGTTGCAGGGCAGTCCCATTGGCTTCAGTGGACACACCTGGCAAGTGGCCCTGCCTGCTATATAAAATGTGCCCCAACGTATTGTTGCAATAAAAATGTGGATCGACTGTTTGTTTTCACCTCCCTATACTACCAAATCTTGTCGCTTGGGATAAATCTCCAGCAATAGAGTAAATAAAGGTGGTAGAGAAATCATTACCATTTGTACAGTGTTGCTCACTCCATTGCTGAATAAGCAAGTCATCACTCCATCGCTGGCAAGGAAAATTCTGAAATGTTTTCACCAGCGAGGAAGTGGCGCTTTGCTCATCTGGTCAGTGAGGGAGGAATACTGTCCAAACAGGTAAGTATTTTCTCTGCCCATTTAGTGATCCTGTTCCTGGCGAGTTGTTCCTGGAAACACAAGTTGCAATGGTGACATGGTCCAAAAAGTTGGCCCCAATGTTTAGGACCTGCCTATGTGGAAACCATTTTTTTTTTTTCTTTTTGGAGATCAAGCTCTGTCAAGCAATACATACAAGCAGAAAACAATTGTTAAAGCTTTTCACAGCACTTAGCATTTCTGTAGAGTTCCCTACTGCTCGTTATCCCTTCCTTTCCATTCCCTCCAGCTCCTCTCCCTCCTTCCTCCCCTTCTCAGGACCCTTCCCTCGCCTCCCCAATTCCACAGTATTATTTTTCTCCTTGATCCATGACCCGTCTCCTTATTGTATTACCGTATTTCAGCTTCACAAACTGAGATGTGTCTTCTGCTATTTAAATATCTGTCATATTATCACAGTGAACCCAGGCATCCTCTGATCACTGCCTTCCCCATTCTTCCACGATTTTCTTAACCCTCTGTAGCTACACTCCGCATCCGGCACAGTTTGATTATGCTGAATTTTGAGCCACGGAGAGCTGCGCGGTAATCCCAAGGTGTCTTAATGTGGATTAGGCCTGAGCTGCATGAGGAGGTAAAAAAAATAATTAAATAAAAAAAATAAGGACCCGAACATAGATTTATTTGTGTGCACAGTTCGGAGCGGATTCTGCAGGTAGAAACTTAATTAGTGTGTTGATAACAAAGTATACCTCAGCAGCCACCTCATCACAATCTAACCTGATGCTTTCAGAGAGGAACCTTTGAACCTGGTGCAGTGACTTAGTCTAGCGATTTAATTTGTTACATAAGATAATTGGCTCTTCTTCCAGCATAATACAAGACACATCCTGCTGTAATTTGTGGTGAAGAGTCAATAAACTGCTAAATTAAGCAAGGGCAGTCTCATCTTTGAGTCTTGATTTATCTGAAAATATGGCAGAATTTCTTGACTTTTTCTCATGGAAAGGAAGTATAATCAATCACTGTTTTGAGATGGGCTTTGTATGGACTGCAAAATAAATGCAAGGGACTCATAAGTAGAATAATGGTTCTTTTCTTAATGTCCTCCCATGAAGAAGTAGCATAGATCTGGAAAAATTGAGCCTAAGGTACCATTTGTGCACAAGGACCCTCCGAGACTTAGGGGTTCATTTATATTACAGTGTAGAGAAAAAAAAGCATTTGATCCCCTGAGTTGCCCACTGACAAAGAAATGGTCTATAATTTTAATGGTAGGTTTATTTTAACAGTGAGAGACAGAATAACAACAAAAATATCCAGAAAAAAGCAAAAAAGTGATAAATTGGTTTGCATTTTAATGAGGGAAATAATTACTTGATCCCCTATCAATCAGCAAGATTTCTGGCTCCCAGGTGTCTTCTATACCGGTAAGGAACTAAGATTAGGAGCACTGCTCCTAATCTCGGCTTGTTACCTGTATAAAAGACACCTGTCCACAGAAGCCATCAATCAATCAGATTCCAATCTCTCCTCCATGGCCAAGACCAAAGAGCTGTCCAAGGATGTCAGGGACAAGATTGTAGACCTACACAAGGCTGGAATGGGCTACAAGACCATCCCCAAGCAGCTTGAGGAGAGGATGACAACAATCGTGCGAATTTCTTTTGCAAATGGAAGAAACACAAAATAACTGTCAATCTCCCTCGGTCTGGGGCTCCATGCAAGATCTCACCTCATGGAGTTTCAATGATCATGAGAACGGTGAGGAATCAGCCCAGAACTACAGGGGAGAATCTTGTCAACAATCTCAAGGCAGCTGAGACCATAGTCACCAAGAAAACAATTGGTAACACATTACGCTGTGAAGAACTGAAATCCTGCAGCACCCGCAAGGTCCTCCTGCTCAAGAAAGCACATGTACAGGCCCGTCTGAAGTTTGCTAATGAACATCTGAATGATTCAGAGGAGAACTGGGTGAAAGTGTTGTGGTCAGATGAGACTAAAATCGAGCTCTTTGGCATCAACTCAACTCGCCGTGTTTGGAGGAGGAGGAGGAATGCTGCCTGTGACGGAACCTATTCCCCACACTCCGCTTGAGTGTTTCCGTCAGTATACCGCTTCCTAAGTCCTGGAACACGACGCCAATGGATTTGGCTATAGGAACCCCCAGGAACTAGACAACACCAGTCTTGGAGTACATCAGGAATAGTCTTTTATTTGAGATCTCCCACAAATATATGCAGCAAGATGACTAAAACCTAACCCAATTAGAATGAGATAATTATCTAATCATTGACCCAGACTAGTTGACCGAGAGATAAGACTTTTCAGGGTACGTCTCCTAGCTCACTGACTAACTATTCAATACATATTACCATATTACCATAAACATCAACACAGGGTTAATTAGTACAACAACATTGTGTAGAATATTCTTACAAGCCAGACTAGACTAATTTACACAACAGACAGGTAGCTGGAGTTCATGACATTAGCATCTAACAGTTTGTGTCCCAACAGTGTGATTCGGTCTATTGCTAATATGGCATATACATATCCAGAGTCTGTGTGTCTTGGGGGACGGCATGGACCTGAATTCAAGTAACACCTCAGGGGTCCCCAGGCATACAGCTCACAAAGAGCACTGTTCCCCCAAATGCCAGGGCCCATAATCGCAAGGCAAGAGGCTGGCATTCAGTCCCCTCCAACAGCCTCTGTCCCGGCTAGGTCTGTCACACTGCCTATGACCCCAAGAACACCCTCCCCAACCGTCAAACATGGAGGTGGAAACATTATGCTTTGGGGGTGTTTTTCTGCTAAGGGCACAGGACAACTTCACCGCAGTAACGGGACGATGGTCGGGGGCCATGTACCATCAAATCTTGAGGACCTCCTTCCCTCAGCCAGGGCATTGAAAATGGGTTGTGGATGGGTATTCCAGCATGACAATGACTCAAAGCACATGGCCAAGGCAACAAAGGAGTGGCTCAAGTAGAAGCACATTAAGGTCCTGGAGTAGCCTAGCCAGTCTCCATACCTTAATCCCATAGAAAATATGTGGAGGGAGCTGAAGGTTTAAGTTACCAAAAGTCAGCCTCAAAACCTTAATGACCTGGAGAGGATCTGCAAAGAGGAATGGGACTAAATTCCTCCTTGTTGAATCTATGCCACAAATAAATTAAGGCAGTTCTGAAGGCAAAAGGGGGTCCAGCCCAGCCAGTACTAGCAAGGTGTACCTAATAAAGTGGCCGGTGAGTGTATATCAAGGAATTTTCCATAACTGATCTTATGCGCAGGGTAGATCAATATATCGTATTTATTTTTGCTTTAATAATTAGGTAACCAATCTCAATTTCATTCAATAATCTGATACTAATAAAGTGAAATCTTCACTTTTCACATAGGTAATGCTAATTTCCCTATTAAACAAACCTGGATGTGTGATTAAATAGACGTGACTTGCAAATATCCTATACAAACCCAAGCTGGCATTTTCCGCCTACAGCTTTTCTTTAAACTCATATGTAGTTGATGGCGGTTCTAGTGCCTTGAAAAAAAACTATAGGCAGAGAAGAGGTTAAATAAAGACATGACATGGCTCAGAAATCCAATATGAGGACTGCTAGGGAAGGAAGCAAAGCAAGGGGGGGGGGGGGGGTTGGAGAAGGTCCAATAAGCAGGATCACATCAAATTATCTAGGATGGAAATAAATGCATATATATATACGATCACACACATAAACACACTCACACGGAAGCTCCACAAGCTACTGATCATATAAATTACTGGAAGAAGGAATATTGCACCATTATCTTTAATTTACTAGAAAACACAATAACTAATAGGCAAATTGAAGCTAAAGTCATATATTGCTGGTTCTATTGAAATCATTTATTATTGTGATCAGTCAAGTTTAATTATTTTGTTTTATGCTGAGTTGACAACTAATGGACTATTCAGTAAATTAGCAAATTAAGCCCTTAAAGGTTCTGTCCTCCTCACACTGATCTTTCAATGATAGGTAGATACTATACTGGAGAGTTAAAGCACCTGCCAGTTTTGTATCTCTCTGTGGTATATATAGTTTTATATATATATATATATATATATATATATATCAGGGCTTGACAAATTTGCTTGGAATCTAGGAGCCAGCTAAAAAAGTTAGGAGCCAGGTCGGTAACGGCAATCCAGACCTGTCCCTGGCCTGACATGGAGACGAGTGAGGGGAGGATAGCGCGGCCCCCCCACCTGTCTCCATGTCATTGCCCATAGCTCTTAGAGGGACATTTTTTTTTTTTTTTTTTTTTTTTCAAATGACAATTTTTTTTTTTTTTTTATTGCATTTTAGTGTAAATTTGAGATCTGAGGTCTCTCTGACCCCAGATCTCATATATTTAAGAGGACCTGTCCTGTTTTTTTCAATTACAAGGGATTTTTACATTCCTTGTAATAGGAATAAAAGTGACAATTTTTTTTTTTAAAAGCACCGTGAAAAAATAAAAAAAGTTAAAATAAGAAAAAAAAAATGTTTTAAATGCGCCCTGTCCTGCCAAGCTTGCGTGCAGAAGCGAACGCATACGTGAGTAGCGCCCGCATAGGAAAGCGGTGTTCAAACCACACATGAGGTATCGCTGCGTTCGGTAGAGCGAGAGCAATAATTCTAGCCCTAGACCTCCTCTGTAACCCAAAACGTGCAACCTGTAGAATTTTTTAAACGTCGCCTATGGAGATTTTAAAGGCTAAAAGTTTGTCGCCATTCCATGAGCGGACGCAATTTTGAAGCATGACATGTTGGGTATCAATTTATTCGGTGTAACATTATTTTTCACAATATAAAAAAATTGGGCCAACTTTACTGTTATATTTAATTAAAAAAATAAGACTTTTTCCCCGAAAATGCGCTTGTAAGTCCGCTGCACAAATACGGTGTGACAGACAGTATTGCAACGACCACCATTTTATTCTCTAGGTTGTTAGAACTCCTAAACACACACACACACATATACATATATATATATATATATATATATATATATATATATATATATATATATATATATACATACATATATACACACACACATTTTTTTTTTTTTTATTCTAAGTAAAGGTGAGATGGGTGGGCAGTGAAAGCTTCATTAGCATCGCTGGCTGTCATACCAACAGCCACCACTAGATGGCGCCAGATTACAGAACTAAACATAGGACCACAGAAGGCCTCAAAGCCGCGGCCTCAATTACCGGCCGGCGGCGGCGCGGCCCGACACGATCACGCCAGGGGGGGGGGTGGAAGGAGACAGGATACCCCCGCTGTGCTGCCCCAGGCGCCAGATCACAAATTCTAGTCGCCAATGCGATCTGGCGCCCGGGGTTTGTCGAGCCCTGATATATATATATATATATATATATATATATATATCTTTTTTTTTTTTTTGCTATGTGGTGCAGTAATGGTCCAACCCCCAAAAAGAAAGGATCTCAAACTCTGACCCCCTCCCCCCCCCCCCCCCAGAGCACAAGAGGACCTATGGTCTACCTAAGCTGAAGCTAGGTGGACCCTACTCTTTAGGGATGGTCCTCCAAGTACTTGGTGGGGTGTTCTCCCAAAGAGGGGCCCCTGGGGTTCGGAAGTTGAAAAAGATGCAAAAGCCACAGATTCTTCCCCCTAACATCAGGGCAGGCCACAAAAACCTGCACCCTCAGTCTCTGTGCATATGGTAGTACAGTGGTATATCTCCACTTAAGTTTCCAGGTTTGCACATCTACTGTGGCCATTATGGCGTCTCCACTTTCCCTGTTGAATTTAGATTTTTTTTTTATTTCAGCATCTTACAAACATGATACTTTTGAAGTGACAAAACTAAAAATTTAAAATAAAAACAAAAACCAGAAAAGATTCATACATCAGCACAAGTGGCCAACACAGCCCTAACGAAGAGCAAAGGACAATCTCAGGATAATGCCACGTACACACGAGCGGACTGTATGGCATACTTAGTTCGTCATACAATCCGATGGACAGTCCGTCGTACTTTCCACTGAACGGACTTGACCACACACGGATGCACAAACAGTCCGTCGAAAGCTTGCGCGATGACGTGTACAGCACGTACGACGGGACTAGAAATAGGAAGTCCAAGACACAGCAAAGCACCCTTCCGCCGTGTAAATCCTTTCTGGGCATGCGCCATTCTTAGTCCGTCGAACTAGCATACTGACGACCGTACTGTCCGCTGAAACCAAAGAACGATGGACAGAATTTCGAAAAAACCGAAATACTTAGTACGCCGGACTGCACGCTGAAAAAGTCAGCTGAAGCCCACACACGAGCGGATTGTCCGCTGAAATGTGTTTCGACGGACTAAGTACGCCATACAGTCCGCTCGTGTGTACGCGGCATAAGAGACAACTACAATTCCACATAGAAAATGTGTTTTCTCATAACAGTTTTCACGTAACTGACTATGGCATCCAGATCTAAACCAACTCCTCAAAAATACACTATATTGTCAAAAGTATTAGGACATCTGCTTTTACACACACATTAAGTTTAATGACATCCCAGTGTTAGTCTGTAGGGTTCAATATTGAGTTGGCCCACCCTTTGCACCTATAACAGCTTAAACTCTTCTGGGAAGTCTGTCCACAAGGTTTAGAAGTGTGTCTATGGGAATGTTTAACCATTCTTGCAGAAGCGCATTTGTGAGGTCAGGCATTGATGTTGGAAGAAAAGTCCTGGCTCGCAGTCTGCACTCAAATTCATCCCAAAGGTGTTCTATTGGGTTAAGTTCAGGACTCTGTGTAGGCCAGTCAAGTTCCTCCACCCAAAACCCACTCATCCATGTTTTATGGACCTTGCTTTGTGCACTGGTGCACAGTCACGTTGGAACAAGAAGGGGCCATCCCCAAATTGTTCCCACAAAGTTGGGAGCATGAAAATGTCCAAAACATCTTGGGATGCTGACATCCTTAAGAGTTCCCTTCACTGGAACTAAGGGGCCAAGCCCAACCCCTGAAATATATTGCTGAATACCAGCAAGCAAATCTCCACAGTGGGGAGTATACTTATTGTCGTGACAGATTTTACACATTGTACTACATTCAACCAGAATTGTTGTATTTCTGTACAATCCCAAAATGCATGAATTAAATGGATGTGGGAGGAATTACATCGCCAACAACCAGGCGACTGGGAGGGAAATATTTTAGCCAATCTAGCAGGTGTGAAAAAGATTCTATGCAAGAATTTATATTGGATAAGGTGATCTCTTGCAGATACCAGTCTAGTAAATGAGGCGACCCAAATACCATTCCAGTCATCCCCATCCATGTTAGGAAAGTTAGCCAACCAAGCATTACGACAGGGCAGAAGAGGTTTGCCGGTATCAATTTTTTATATATATATATATATATATATATATTAATGAGAACATAGCAAGAGCTTGGTGGGCGGGGATACCCAAAACTCCTAGATGGACAGGAGACAGAAATTATGGTAGGAAAATGACTTGGTCCACTAGACTTCACCTCTACTAAGAAGCAGAATGGCTTTTGAGCAAGTGGGTCATGTGGGAAGGCTTCACTAAACTGTGGTCAACTTTTGAGGATCTATTGCAGCACCTCCTACTTGGCAAACCCTGTATAATGGTAAGTTATAGTTTGGTGCATTAAAGAGAGAATGCACATTAAAGGGGGTGGGTGGAATAAAAGGGGATTCATAGTATGGGGGATACAGGCAAGTTGTACTTAGGGTTCCAAATATTGCACTGGAGCTTCTTTCTTAAACACTACTGTGGGCAAAATCATTTCAGTGTCCCCTGTGTTGCCCCTGTGACCACCACCATAACACAACATTTTCAGTTTGGATCACATACATGACCGTTGACATGCCCGTTTCTCCTTTTACACCACTTCATGCATGTTACACCACGCCATTTTACAGGTTTTATACCCAAAAAGCTGAGCAGAAAAAAATGATAAGATGCAAGAGAATGAATTATAAGCAGAAGAGAGGCAATTGATCAATTTCGATTCCCAGCCTGAACCAAAAATATCAGATGTGTACCGGGCAACATAAATTTTCTCTAAAATTCATTGAAAAAATGAACAGTAACAAGAAAAATTTACAAACAAAATAGATTTTATTGGATTATTTTCAGCAATACCTAAATAATAAGGTATTGGAACAAGGCAATAAAATATTATAAATAGACAAAACTGCTGAAATCAGCACTTCTCTCCAAACAAATGTCAATTTTAACCTTTTATAAATAGGCCCCCGTATAAGACGATGTTCCCAAGGATTCCAGTGACAGAGCTAATGAGTATGAGTCTTATTTCTTCATCACGTTCATCTTCTCCGTCTCCACTTCCCTCTCCTCTGATGCTAAACTTCAGTTAAACAGAGGAGAAAATCTCCTTATTTAAACAATCCCCACTCCCCTCCTCCTTCCTCGCTCGCTTCCTCACCCCCTTCTCTGCTGTCAGTTGTCTTCCTCGCTCCGATGGAGAGGAACAAAAAAATATAGCAGTTCACAAATTTCACCTGCTGGTCCGGCCTTATCCTGGGAGACAAGGGGTTAAGGCTGGGGCTGAGATGTACAGCACCCTCTGGACCTTATCTTGATTGGTACCTGCTTTAAGTGTTATTTCATTATAATATGGAAGGAAGGAAGGAAGAAAAGGAAGGAAGAAAGGAAGGAAGGAAGAAAGGGAAGGAGACAAAGGATAAAAGGAAGGAGGGAAGGGAGAAAAGGAAGGAAGGATGGGAGAAAAGGAAGGATGGAAGGAGGGTAGGGAGAAAAGGAAGGAAGGAGGGATGGGAGAAAAAGAAGGATGGAAGGAAGGAAGGAGGGATGGGAGAAAAGGAAGGAAGGAAGGATGGGAGAAAAGGAAGGAAGGAAGGATGGGAGAAAAGGAAGGATGGAAGGAAGGAAGAAAGGAAGGAAGGAAGGAGGGAAAGGAGAAAAGGAAGGAGGGAAAGGAGAAAAGGAAGGAGGGAAGGGAGAAAAGGAAGGAAGGAGGGATGGGAGAAAAGGAAGGAAGGAGGGATGGGAGAAAAGGAAGGAAAGAAGGATGGGAGAAAAGGAAGGATGGAACAGAGGAAGGAGAGAAAGGAAGGAGGAATGAAGGAAAAAAGGAAAATGGAAGAGATGAATGAAAGAAGGAGAGAGGGAGGGAGGGTAAGAATGAAGGGAGGAAGGAAAGGGAAGGGAGGCAGGAAGAGAGGAAGGAGGGAATGAAGAAATTAATGAAGGACGGAAGAAACTAAGGAAGGACGGAAGGAGGACAGGAAGGAATGAAAGGAGGAAGGAATAAAAGAAGGGAGGAGGCTGGAAGAGAGGTAGGATGAAAGTGAGGAAAGAAGGGGAGAAAGAAAGGAAGGGAAGAATTGAGAGAGGCAGATGGAGGGAAGGAAAGGTAGAAAGGGGGCAGGAAGGAAGGACAGAAGAAAAGGAGGAAAAGGAGAAGGAGAAAGAAAGGAAGGGAGGAACAAAGGGAAAAAGGAAGGAAAAAATAATTGAAGGAAGTAAGGAAGGAAGAAGGAAAGAATAAAGGGAGGGAGGGAGGGAGGGAGGGAGGGAGGAAGAGAGGAAGGGAGAAAGAAAGGGAGGGAGGGAGGAAGGATGAAAGGGAGGGATGAAGTAAAGGAAGAATCAAGGAAAAAAGGAAAGGAGGGAGTAAGGAAGCAATACAGCCAAATAACTGGCATTCACAAAAAGGAGAAAAATGCAAACTTTGGCACTGATGACCTTCATTTATTTTAGGTACACTTTTCCTTTATTGTAAACTGGAAACCGTAAGCTAGTCATACACATTAGATTCTGATTTTCCCTTTACAAATATGTAGTGTGAGGTCCTGCCTGACTGTAAATTGAATAGATTAGTCAGACAGACCTCAGCAATACGTACATCATACATACAGAGTCTGTACATACTTTTTGTCCATATGGCCAATGTTACAGTACTCAGTCTAATATTTGGACATTCATTAATATCTGGTAGACACCTGATTAGTGGGGTGCACTTTATAAATATTACATAAGTGCAGTCGCCAATATTCTAAAGTAATTTTCAGAAGTGTCTTACTCCTGAGGCAGCGTTCCAAAGCTTGTCATATGCGGCATTTCCTCAGAGGACCAAAACTACTCTAACCAATTAAGATTTGCTCACGAATGTGGAATATGAATATGTATTTGCATTGTAAATGCCATTCCGCAGTAAGTATTAGTGCAGCTGACCAGCACTGGAAACCAAGACATCGCTGTTTCCAGGGACCGGGACTGTATTTTGGAGCAAGGGACACCTAGCAACTACTGGTGATACATTGTATAAACTCTGCTTCAGAGTCACATTCAATATAAGGAAAAAATGGTGTGAAAGTCAATTTTGAGCTGCGCAGACAAAATTTGCTACAAAAATCAACTTTTTTCCCATCTGTCTTTAAATGGTGTATTTTAATTGTATTTATAATAATTTAGTTTATTTCATTAATATCCCATGCACACTGGCAACGTGCATACTGTAGCATGGTGCAGTGTGGTGCCATTCATTGTAAAAAGGCACTCCAGTAAACTTTGTACTATTAGCTAACACAAATGCACAGTTTTTAAAAAATTTAAAAAAAAAACACCATAAACCAGCAGTCTCCAGACTTTCTAAACAAAGGGCCAGTTTACTGTCCCTCAGACTTTAGGGAGGCCGGACTGTGGACAGTGGGGCTAGAAATTGTCCTGCATCAGTTGCAGGTAAAACAATGCGCCATCTTTGACACTAGGGGGAGGAACAGTGCCCCATTTTCTGGTGATAGTCGTAGGAATAGTGCCCCATTTTTGTGAAAGGGGGAGCAATAGTGTCTCATATCAGTGAGATGAATAAGCAAGCAAGCAAAGGGCTGCATCTGGCCCCCGGGCCGCAGTTTGGAGATCCCTGCCATAAACAAATAAGGGTAACAAGGGGGCATTTTTTGGCAGAAGAACAAGTCCAGGATAGTTGCAAGGAGCTTTCGTAACCCCCCAAGACCCATTGAAAGTCAATTGCACCCTTAAAAAAACTACCAAAAAAACCCTAATGCCCCGTACACACGACCGGACTTTTCAACATCAAAAGTCAGACGGAACGATTCCGGCAGACCATTCGATCGTGTGTGAGCTGCAGCGGACTTTTGATTTGCAAAAGTCTGACAGACTTTAGAAATGGAACATGTTTCAAATTTTTCCGCCAGAACTCCGCCGGACCCAGTTCCTACCGAGAAATCCGCTCGTGTGTATGCTAGTCCGACGGACAAAAACCGACGCGAGGGCAGCTATTGGCTACTGGCTATGAACTTCCTTATTCTAGTCCAGTCGTACGTCATCACATTCGAATCCGTCGGACTTTGGTGTGATTGTGTGTGGCCAAGTCCGTTCATTCGGAAAGTCCGTCAGAACTCTGTCAGAACTCCGTTAGAACTCCGTCGAAAGTCTGTCGGACCTAGTCCCTCGAAAAGTCCGGTCGTGTGTACGGGGCATTACTCTCCTTTAACCTATTGAAATCTCTTAAAGCAGCTATACACCTGTACTTTGACCTTGTACCTACAGGTAAGCAAATAATAGAGCTTACCTGTAGGTACAGTGAATACCCCTTAAACTTGCAGTAATGAATCTGGTGACGTCACCAGCACAACGCTCTGAAGGGATGGCATACCGGGTGAAGATGGAAACCCAGTCAGTGGAATAAGCTCACCGCTGGAAGGCTTCGTTAATAAGGAAAGCATTATGGTCGGTGTATGAACAACAACTCAGTCACCTAGAATCTTGGCCACCCAGTCACATATACATGCAAGTTTTCCGATGCATGCTTGGGCTTGCAGTTTCATGAAGCCAGTAACTGTTTCCTGCTCTGCTTCTATAGGTATTAACATGACTATTTGTGTTGAGGGATTGAAAAAATAGAGCGAAGGCCTAATCATGTGATCCTTGCCCTGGGCTTAACAGTGACTTAAATTGGTAGCATTAGTTATTAGACATACTGTAGTAAACTCTGCCACTATAGGAAATCCTGTGCAGTACCAGCTTTGGATACAAAGATTATTAAGGGCCTCCAGTTTCCTGCATCAGCTGGCCATAGTGAAGGCCCTATAGCGGTGCATGACCTTGTCACAGTGTGGCCTCATTATCTCTCAGCGTAGAGGCAAGTGTCACCCTAAGCTAGCCAGTGCTCTGATGGAGAGAAGGGGGGGTTGGTACACACTGTTTATTGACTGCAAGGAGGAGAAAGATGACTTAAAATAACAGGACACAGAACCATAGTCTTCTATGTACTTTTGTAAACATCTGCTGGGAGGCTAATTACCACTATGCAAGAACCTTGCAGCAAAATCATCACAAGGCCCCCCAGTATCATTGAAGCTCCATCTTAAAGTGCTATGAAACCTAAAACACAAGCAAATAATAAAAGCTACATAATAAAGATCATTCAAGTATATCTAATGCTTACACTTTTTACGGTTTTGGATAGAGTAGGGAAAGCATAAAGCTTATTATTTTTCTGCTAGGAAGAATAATTTTTTCTTTTGTCCTAGTCAATCATTGTTCCCAGGAATGGAAATGAGGGAAATTCCAAAACTTTGAAGTATCAGCAGAAAAGGAATAGGGTGGAAGTCTTTTAGCTGGGACATGTGTTGTGGTGATCACCGTCTTAAAGAGGATTTTTTTGCAGGCCACAATAGCAGCAACTCAGAAAATAAAGATAACAGTTAAAGCCCATACACGTGATCAGACTTTTTGACAACAAACATACAAATTAGCTGTTTTAAGGCAACATCTGACCATGTGTACGCTCCATCGGACAAAATTTTTCGGTTTTCATCTGACTTTTGTTGGCTGTGCGAACGGACAAACTTTCCGGCAAAAAGAGTCCGATGGAGCAAAGTCAGATCATGTGTACAGAAAACCATAGGACTTTTGTTCGAAGTACAAACACGCATGCAAAAGATCAGACAACAATACAGAAGTTAACCAAAGGTGGTGTTAAAGAGCAGAAAAAACACGTGATTTGGTGAAAGTTGGCTGAAAAGGTCCTGCCGTGTGCATGCAATACAAGTTCACGGCCGACGCCCTTTGTAAGAAATTCCACGGGAAAGTTTGTACAAAGTCCGATCGTGTGTATGGGGGTTTAGATTCACATGACAGGTAGGACTGTGTCTTCTGAATGTGTTGAAATTGTACATTTTCAGGTTTCAATAAGGAGTTTTTTTAGGAAACCTCTTCAATAGGGAGATACAACGGCTGCCAACACTTATATCCTTATGAAAATAGCTAATTTCCTGGCTCTCATGCCATTCCTCTGGCTTCAATAGTTTCAAACTACCTAACTTGGAATACAAATCTAAATCAGGTGTTCTGGTTTCTCTGATCATATGTAAGCTGACTCAGAAACATTGCAATCAGCATGACAGGCAGTCAGTTAGCATTTTAGAAGGAGATCAGCAATGGCTTAATTTTAGGTCATATTTGTCTCTTGACAGGTTTCCTTTAACCACCTCAATACAGTGCAGTTACACCCCCTTCCTGACCAGACCAAATTTCAGCTTTCAGCGCTCTCACAGTTTGAATGACAATTACTCAGTCATGCAACACTGTACCCATATGAAACTTGAGTCCTTTTTTCCACACAAATAGAGCTTTCTTTTAGTGGTATTTAATCACTAGTGAGTTTTTTATTTTTTGTGCTATAAATAAAATAAAACATAAATTTTGTGAAAAAAATGCCTTTTTTTTTCTTTCTGTCATATATTTTTGCTAATTAGTAATTTTTCTTCATACATTTTGGCCAAAATTTATACTGCTACATATCTTTGGTAAAAATAACCCACATTAGTGTATATTATTTGGTCTTTATGAAAGTTATAGAGTCTACAAACTATGGTGCCAATCACTGAAAATTGATCACTTCTGATCAGGCCTTCAGTACATCAGGTGTACCTCATTTCTTGAGACACTAACAAGTCAGGAAAGTACAAATACCCCCCAAATGACCCCTTTTTACAAAGTAGACATTCCAAGGTATTAAGTAAGTAGCATGATGAGTTTTTTTAATTTTTTATTTTTTCCACAATTCTTTGCAAAATGAAGATTTTTTTTTTATTATTATTTTTTTTTTACAAAATTGTCATATTATCAGGTTATTTCTCACACACAACATATGCATACAACAAATTGCACCCCAAAATACATTCTGCTACTCTTCCCGAGTACGGCGATACCACATGTGTGAGACTATTACACAGCCTGTCCACATACAGAGCACCAATGTTGAAGTAGTACCTTCAGACGTTCTACGAGCAAAAATGACGCATCTCATTTCTCAACCTATTACACTTTTGAAGGCCCTGGAGTACCAGGACAATGGAATTGCCCATAAAATGACCCCATTTTGGAAAGCAAACACCCCAACGTATAATCTGTGAGGCATAATGAGTCTTTTGAACGGTTAATTTTTTTCCAGAAGTTTTTTTTGCACAAAATTGTCAATTTATAAGATATTTCGAACACATAGCATGTATATAGCAAAAATTACAACCCAAAACACATTCTGCTACTCCTCCCGAGTATGGCGATAGCACATGTGTAGGACTTTTATACAGCCTGGCCACATAGAGAGGCCGAACATTGAAGTAGTACGTTCAGGCGTTCTAGGAGCATAAATGACACATCTCATTTCATTCCTACCTATCACACTTTTGAAGGTCCTGGAGCACCAGGACAGTGAAATTACCCACAAAATTATCCCATTTTGGAAAGCAAACACCTCAACGTATATTCTATGAGACATGGGCTGCAAATAGGTACTCGGGTACTCTGATGGCCTGGTGACAGGTACTCGGTTACTCTGATGGCCTGGTGACAGGTACTCGGGTACTCTGATGGCCTGGTGACAGGTACTCGGGTACTCTGATGGCCTGGTGACAGGTACACGGGTACTCTGATGGCCTGGTGACAGGTACGCGGGTACTCTGATGGCCTGGTGACAGGTACTCAGGTACTCTGATGGCCTGGTGACAGGTACTCTGATGGCTTGGTGACTGGTATTTGGGTACTCTGAAGGGGGGTGACAGGTACTCATATGGACTGTGACAGGGACTCAGGTACTCAGATGAACTGTGACAGGTACTCGGGTACTCAGATGAACTGTGACAGGTACTCAGGCACTCAGATGAACTGTGACAGGTACTCGGGTACTCAGATGAACTGTGACAGGTACTCGGGTACTCAGATGGGCTGTGACAGGTACTCGGGTACTCTGATGGGCTGTGACAGGTACTCGGGTACTTTGATGGGCTGTGACAGGTACGCGGGTACACTGTTGGACCGTGACAGATACTTGGGTACCATGATGGACTGTGACAGGTACTCGGATGGACTGTGACAGGTACTCGGGTACCCTGATGGACCGTGACAGGTACTTGGGTACTCTGATGGACCGTGACAGGTACTCGGGTACCCTGATGTGCCGTGACAGGTACTCGGGTACCCTGATGTGCCGTGACAGGTACTCGGGTACTCTGATGTGCCGTGACAGGTACTCGGGTACTCTGATGGGCCATGACAGGTACTCGGGTTCTCTGATGGGCCGTGACAGGTACTCGGGTACTCTGATGTGTCGTGACAGGTACTCGTGTACTCTGATGTGCCGGGACAGGTACTCGGGTACTCTGATGGGCCGGGACAGGTACTCGGGTACTCTGATGGGCCGGGACAGGTACTCGGGTACTCTGATGGGCTGGGACAGGTACTCGGGTACTCTGATGGACTGGGACAGGTACTCGGGTACTCTGATGGACTGGGACAGGTACTCGGGCACTCTGATGGACTGTGACAGGTACTCGGGTACTCTGATTGGCTGTGACAGGTACTCAAATACTCTGATGGACTGTGACAGGTACTCTGATGGACTGTGATTGACAGGTACTATGAGGGGTGGTGACAGGTCCTCTTTATTGGGGGGGCAATCAGTGTGATTGGTGTACACTAGGCGGTAACGAGATGTTACCGCAATCTCCTCCTCACACACGATCAGTGTGTGAGGAGGAGAACAACCCGGTAACATCTCGTTACCGCAGTTTGTTTACATTTTAGTGATCGGCTGTGAAAGGATCACAGCCGATCACGTGGGTAAACAGCCGGCCAATGGCTGTTTACCAGCGTCGGTGACGAGCAGTGTTCCCGGGGAACACGCCGCCATATGACGGCCTCCCGCTACATTAGGTGCGCCGCCTGGCCACCATTGGACGGCCGGCGGTCAGGAACCAGTTAAAGCAGTTTGCTTTAAAAAAAAAATGTAGTAAAGTCTGCAAGAAGACTTGTATTTGTCAAGCTCACAATAGAATTGTGACTAAAGTCACCACTGAATTCTGAATGGGTAGACATCTTCTTAATGAACAAAGGTTGATTCTTTATGCCCGTGCTTAATTGGTTTGCCTAAGCACTAGAACCCACCACGGGTAGGGGTCAGGCTCAGAGACCAGAAGCTATAGAAGTAGAGAGGCACCTGCCAAGCAACTGGATAGGTGAAAAAGCAGGACACCCTGGTGAATAAGGTGGGTGCACCCGAGGTGCAGGGTCTAAGTACTAACTGGTGTTCACAAGAGCTCCTGATGGTGGAAATGAGTTTTGCTGCATGTTAGTGCAAGGTCGCAGTCCTCAGAATCCACATATCAGGTGGTGAGAAATCCAGGGTCCAGTAGCAGATATAGCAGGTTGGGAGCAAGCAGAAGCTTAGTCAAAGAACAAGCCAAAGGTCAGTGACAAGTAGTAACAAAGATACAGATGGCAGCAGAAGTGACAAGAGCGAGATATTGGCTGGAGAGAGCATAATAATCTAGAAACAGGAAGTGCAGAGACATAGCTTAAATCAGAAAGTTCATAGGAGGAGCAAAGACTTCAAGGTTCAAAGAAGTGAAGAAGCAAGACATAAGACAAGGTTCTCTAAGCAATTAGGCCAGGGGCTGCCCAGTATCTCAGGTGGCTCAGCAAACAGGGTTACTGCTTGACACAGTGGAGGTCCTGTGTTCAGGCCCAGACTCTGACATGCTCATCCAGTGGTGAAGAGTGAAGGATTGGGCCTGCTCTTAGATTCCAATAGACTGGAGATTCTCCCCATTTGATAAGATCATCTCCAACTGTCAGAAACTCCTTATTGCCTTCTAGGTGTTTAAAAACGAGAAGGAATTATTGAAGAGGATATTAGAAATTGGGAGTATAACTTGAAATTAATGGTCAGTCTATGGCCAACCTAGCACAGCGCCTATTCACAAAGGTTTTAAAAGGAACATTTTACATAGTAACCAAGTAGCTTCCAGCTTCCACGCTCTGCAGATCAGTTCTGACTTCAGTGTAAAGCCCAACTGAATCTTTGCCAGAAATAAGCATTTGCCTATTGCATGTGTTGCAAATATGCTGAAAGTACAGTATGGTCAATAATTCCAATGTGCGAAGGGAGCGGGCCGGGTGAAACCAGAAGTGTTTTGATTTAAAAGTTTGTGCAATGACACAAACACATGACCTTCAGACTGATAGATCGGATAGCAACTGGTATTCCATTCATACATAATAAAACATCTATATCTATAATAATAACATTCTCAAAAACAGGAATTATGTCCTCATAGAAAATAATAAACAATTGCACATGTGCTGATACGTTTTTAATCACACACAGCGACAGCAGCCTTTACTGATCACAGGGATGTAAATTAAATAAATTTCGCCCTGTTTATAGCCTTAAATATGGTCCCTCTTACCTGCAATGATATAAACACATGACCTTCAGACTGATAGACTGGGTAGCAACTGCTATTGTGTTCTCACCAGAAACAAAGGTCAGTCTTTTTGGTTCCCCCTGCTATTTTAGTGGTTCCATGACAATGAGCTCTCTGTCATTCAGGCTTTTAACTCTATGCTGCCATCTATTGGAAATTTAATAGAAATGCCATGAGTTTTACTTTCCCCATTAGCGGAACTATAATCCTTTTTTATGGTATACCCGATTTTGACATCCCTTACACATACCTGCACTGCTGACAGGGCATGAGGTGTGCCAAACCATTGTACTGTCAGGGCTGGCTTAGCCCTTCCTTCTCTGGGCTGGCTGCTCAGCTGTCGGCTAATTGCCAGCTCTTATCTCTCTCCTCAGTTACCAGTTCCTTATCCAGTTCGTCTACTTAAAGCTGTCCAGATCACTTCATATCTGCCTTCGCCTTGGTCACATCACAAGAAACCATCTCCTGCAGTTCTGTTTAAAGACTGGATTGCTGACATCCCTTCTGGCTCCTTATCCTGCTTGCTGTTGCTCCACTTGGATCCCTGACTTCTGGCCTGGCTGATTACCCCATCTGGTTAT
This sequence comes from Lithobates pipiens, assembly GCF_037356315.1. NCBI lineage: Eukaryota > Metazoa > Chordata > Amphibia > Anura > Ranidae > Lithobates > Lithobates pipiens. The sequence goes on along the minus strand of NW_027507789.1, from coordinate 182,914,125 downwards.
TGAACTCTGGACTGGCTGACTGCTCGATCCGGTTACTGGACTCTGGCTATGCTTTGAATACGCTTACTCTATTTACCTTTTTATTTTTATTAAAATTTAATTGTACTTCTGTCTCGGTCTGATTCATGGTTTCTGACACGTACAGACACACTGGTCCTTCCTTCCGGAGATGGGAAGCAGTAAAAGGTCTATCAACAGTAAGTCTTGTCCATAGAAGCTTTTACGTACGTGCTGAATAATTATGTGCAATTTCTGGAAAAGCTTAATTTGGGCTTTCATTAGATGCATTATTGTTTTTGGTCAGCAACTCAAACTAGTTCAAGCGTAACAGAGCAAGAGTAGGCACTTCTTGTCATAATATGTAACCATGCACTGCATACTTACACATTATGGCAGACCTACATATGTGCTTGCCTTGCACAAGGACTGATAGTTCAGATTTGTCCCGCACCACTCCATCCCCTGCTACTATCTTCTCTGCTGCTTCTTCTGTCATCCACGTTCTTCCTCTATGGCCATTGGGTGGCCAATGGTGATGATAATTCTGAGCAAGCATGCTGGATATATTGTCTAGTCACCCAGCTTAAACATGCCATGAATAGGCCGGGAGTGTATGCTGCACTGCACATGCACTGAGGCAGTGTACACTGGAGAAAAAAAGAGGAAGACAAGAGGAAAAAGAGGCAGAAGAGACATGCAAAAAGAGCCCAGGGGATGGAGTACTGCCCCAAAACTCTACTTCCTAGTATTTTTTATTTTAAAAGTAAAGTTCTGCTTTAAAATATAACTAAAGGCAAAACTTTGTTTAAGTTTTGCATAGAGTGGAGATGGATTAGAACATCAGTTCTTTTTTTGCTGTCTGTGGCCCTGTAAGGGAGATTCACCCTCTCTTTCTGTCCTGTTTATTGCTATCACCAAAAGTGAAAGTAAAAAGTAAAATGAAAGTATAAGAAAATCCCAAATTTTGAGTTGTCACCAGAACAGCAATGGAGTGGAAATATAGGGACACTAGTTCTCTTGACCCTGGTGACAATCAAGGATTTCCTCAGTTTGGATGGATTTCCTCTCACTTCCTGTTTTAGCTATGGAACAGGAAGTGAAAGGACTCTCAAAATCCGACACAGAGGGCAAAAAAACTGCTATGCCGCGTACACACGACTGGACTCTCAGGCAGACTAGGTTCGGGGATTAGTCCATCAGATAATCTGATCATGTGTGGGATAATCCTGGCGGACCTAGAAATAGAACATTTTTCGAATTTATCCGATGGACTTAATTCCGACGGACTTAAATCGGGAAATCTGTCATCGGTGTGCTGGTCTGACGATGCAAGGGCAGCTATTAGCTACTGGCTATTGAACTTCCTTTTTTAGTCCCGTTTACATCATCACGTTCAAAGCGAACTGACTTTCGAACGGACTTTCCAACGGACTTTAATCCGTTCGTGTGTGGGCAAGTCCGTTTGTTCGGAAAGTCCGTCAGAACTCTCCACCGGGAAGACCGTCGGACCTAGTTCTTCGGAAAATCCAGTCATGTGTATGCGGCATTAGAGGTTTTAACCTTGCCTTACTCTAAAAAATGTTTTGGTCCTACTTCTCCAGTGGGTCAAAGAAGTGCACTTAGTTCTGCACTCATGTGACCTGTATTGAGCCAACAGCGGGCTAAAGTCTGCTGTTGGCTGACATCACTCCCACTTTAATGACGAGATCCGCCCAGATGCCTGACCGGCAGCTGGCTCAGCTGCTCAGCATGCCACCAAGAGCATGGGCCAGCCACTTCTGCTCCCTCCACAGCCAGCCACTCCAGCAAAAGCTGGAGGGGCAGAGCAGAGTGCCGTGACTGATAGTCACCAGCTCTCTGCTCACTAAAGGCCAAGAACTGAGCAATCAGTGGTCTTTAATTGCTCCGTTCTCAGTCTTAGAGGTGGCGGGTAACAGATGGATCATCAAACTGATACTGCATCCATCTAGGTGAGTAAGTATATTTGCTATTTTGAAATCCCATGTTTCTCTTTTAAACCAGAGACAGCCAGGCAACTATCATTTTAAGCAATGGTCGCCTCTACATTTCTCTCAGTACAGGTGCCTATTAATAAACGACTACATGCTCAATCGCTTTTGTTCAATTGCAATCATTTTTATAATGCATTAACAGAAAAGACAAATATTTTTTAAGATTACAAAAGGTTGTAACAAGTATTGCTTTTTAAGAAAAATGTTAAGGAAATGTATTCTAATGAAGGGAGACATTTCAAAATTCCACTGGCGACTATTGCGGAACATTTTTCAGGAATAAATCTGCGAGACGGTATAACTGTTAATGTTACAGTGAGATGGGCCACAAGGAACCGGAGAGCCTCTGCAAAACCTGATCTACGAAAAAGGGGGTTCTGCTCTGCAGTGCATTTTCGTTCCCCCCTCGTCTCTCGCTCGCCTCTCCTATTTATCTATCTCCATCTATTCTTCATCTCTCTCGATCTTTTTCCAGAGGTCCTGACAGCTTTTCAAACAGAGTTTGCCTCCAATGACTTTGTGAGACGGTCCCTGGGGCTGTGCGGAAGAGAGGACAGGCAGGAGATGATAGCGCAGAGAGACAGCACCCCTTCCCCCTTCTCCAGAGGGAAGACACGGCTACCCAGAGTGCCAATGACCCTTACTCTGCCATCTCGCCTCCACTCGGCACATAGGTGGTTAAGCTGTTCAATATGATCAGCACATGGCCAGAACTGAGCTGAGGGAGAAGGCTGACACGATGGGCTTAGAGCAAAATCTGTCTCACAGAATTGTTTTATTATAGAGACCAATCACTTTAACTAAGAAGGGCATTTTAATATTATTTTTATTGTAAGGTTGATGCATATAAAGGGTCACTTCACAAAAGTGTTTATCGAGACATTAAATTAAGTCCCTACTTTAAAATGTATGTCCATCTTTACACCTAAAATAATTCTAATGCTCTCCCCTTCCCGGGTCATTTATGTTTTTTTGGAGCAACAGAGCAAGTACCTTTTTTGCTTGCTCCCTCTTCCTTATTCCCTGCTTAGACAGGGGTGACCTAGTCCTTTACCCACCCGCAGACCCTGAGATTCACTTCAAACATCCAAAGGGGCTTTAGGAACGTCTCCTTGCAGTCCATGATCTTACACATGTGCAGAAGTGGGTGAGTTGTGGGGAGGTGCAGCGTGATGAGGCAGAAGGTAATTACACAGACTCCGGTTGCAGAGAACAGAACTTGAAATAATGCAGAATCCAGTAATTCATAACAAATCCAATGGGAAGGCACCCAACCGGGAACACTCACAGCATGTAACAGCAACGTGTAGCGGAACAGGTCTCAGATGTGGTGATAAGGTCCATCTTGAGGGGTGGAATGCAGCCTGGCCGGTCAGGACCCAAATGGGGAGGTCTTCAGGTAGGATAGCAAGTCCCTATTTTTTCCCTACCCATCAGGAACCTCACCCTGCCACTAATCACTGTCCCTGTCAGACACGTGACCTATCCATACACTATCTACACACAAAATGTCCGCCATGCCCTGGAGCCGAAGCCTTAAACAGGCTCTACCTGAACCAATATGGCTGCTAGAGTCACATGGGATGGCAGTATCCAATTGGATAGCTTCTCTAGTGACCCTGGAGGCCATAGAGCAGGGGTTCTCAACCTGTGGTGGAGAGCCCTCTGATTTGGCCCACAACCTCAAGCCAGGGAAGTGCATGCCTGGGGTCGGCAAAACCGTTGATTGCAATCTGGGCTTCCCAACCCATCATCCCAGAGCATCAGAGTGCACTGAGCTGGTGTAGTCTGTGAAGCTATTAGTATGTATACAGATAGTAGTTGGTTTTACAAAACAGTTCACCAATTCTTTCTGACTGTATTTGAACATTCAATAATTGTCTGTGCCTGATACATATCATACGTAGCGGGTGTCTCACTCTATAACCCTCAAATCTTGCCAAGCTGGCCATAACAATGTACACAGGCTTTACAGCTTCAGTTAGACCCCTTTCACACTGGGGCGTTTTTCATGAGCTTTTGGGCTATAAATAGCGCCTGTAAAGTGCCTGAAAAACACCTCCCCTGCAGTCCCAGTGTGAAAGCCCGAGTGCTCTCACACTGGGACGCTGCACTGGCAGGACATTAAAAAAAGTCCTGCCAGCAGCATCTTTGGGGCGGTGGAGGGGCGGTGTATACACTGCTTCTTCACCGCACCTGCCCATTGAAAAGAATGGGCACTGCTGCCAAAACGCCTGCAAATCGCTTCAGCAGCAGTGCTACACAGGCGCATTTAACCCTTTATTCGGCCACTAGCGCTGGCTAAATGCACCCCACTATAGCAGCCGAACAGTGCCACTAAAATGGCGGTAAAGTGCCGCTAAAACTAGCGCCGTTTTACCATCAACGCCCACCCCAGTGTGAAAGGGGTCTTAGGGAGAAAGTCGCCTGTCATGTCTGGACTTTTTTCACCCCCCCTCCTTCTTCCTGTTTTCCCTGACTGAGGTAATGTAAAAGGAGCTGACACACACAGAGCTCTACATTCAGTGGCCTCTCTTGTGCCCTTATTGGCTGGAAGCGGAAGACCAATTGAGGGCACAGTTACAACAGCCAATGGAAGAAATTGTACTTAACTGCAGGGAGAGCTGTAATAGATTCTGGGACATGCAGTTCCCACACAAAACGGTCCCATAGACTGATATACAGGGAGAAATAAAAATCCCAGGAGGCGTTGCTGACAGAAAAGTAAAAGACTCCATTTTGTGTCCTGAGGTAAAGTTCAGTCAGCCTTGAGAGAATAAAGAGACCAGACCTGAGGGAGAGGTGCTGTCTCTCAGATGATCTCCCCTGCATGATTCAGGCCTCCACCGCGAGTTGGGACATCCAGCCTGAGAAAGGGGGATCCCAGGTAAATATTGAGCCGCATCACCAACGGTGAACCATTCCAGTGTGGGAAGACTGGTCGGGAAAGCCTACCTGTTCCAGGACGCTCGCTTGGGCCTTGATCGCAGGATTTGGTGAGAGGGCATTTCTGCCCATCTGCAGGGAACAGAGACACTGCACTACAGAAGGAGTTATTTGAACACTTTATACAAACATCATTACTGGTAGTCATCTTGCTGACGCTTGTAGTACTACAGGGATAAAGGATAAGGCTATCCATTTCTGGGACACTGTATACAGACACCATTGTCCTCTCACCTTGTTGAACAAAATCCTGTCTGTTTCACTTGATAATCTGGGCCAGTTATATTGTTTGCCCTGTCACCCAGGAGTTAAAGTGCAACAACGAAAGTGGCTAACTAAAGACATGAAATTTTATCTTTGCTTCAAAAAGCTGTCAGGGCCATACTGATCCATACACATATTCAGGGCTCTGTATATGCATTGGGTGTGTGGGTAGTGATGGCCGAACGGTTCGCCCGGCGGTCGTTTCGCGGCGAATTTCCGACTTTCGCCGTCCGCGGGTTCGAACGCCTTTTTCCGTCGTTCGCCCCGGCGGACTTACGTGTTTAATGTATACAAGAACTTTAACCTTTCGTGACACGTTTATCATGTGTTACAGGACAACCAATTGAGACATGACAGCTCATGGACACTTGGACATTCCCCCTAACCTATAAATACACCCGATCCGGTGGCCATTTTACATTCTTTCTTCTGTCACTGTAGGGAAAGGATCCTGTGTGGAGTAGGGACAGAGAAAACGCTAGCTATTTGGTACACAAAAGTTCTTTTCAGGACTGGTATAGGTGTTAGGTCAGCAGCCTGAGTTTCTTTTGTCAGTTTAGATAAAGGGACAGAGCGCTGTATGCTGCTATTTTAGGGACAGCTCAGCCAGATTAGTCTTTCTTCATCATCATCATCATCATCATCATTAGCTGTTACTATCAGGTCCACAAAAGAGCTGTTCCAGCTAATCGTTCCAGCCTACTCTTTTTTGCCAATTTGTATAGGGACAGGCAGGAAGCAGTGTGTCAGGCAGTGAGGATAATTTTAAAGACTTGCTGTTACTATTAGTTCCACAAAGGTTCTTTTCAGGACTGGTATCAGTGGTACGGTAATAGGCTTGTACACGTATAATATTCTTTCTTCCAAATATAGAAAGAATATTATACTTGACTGCTGCCCTTCTGCTGCAGTCTGCTAATCATTCACAACTCACTTGTTCCACAAAGCTCTTTATCAGGACTGGTAACTTGGTCTGTCTAGGGTGCTACGGTACATAGGCTTGGGTGCGGTACAGTCTGCTGTTCTGTAAGGACCGCTATCGGTCCACAATAGATAGGGTTGCCGTGCACTACTGCTGACCGCTGCCCTATACTGCAGCAGTCCTTCAGCGGTATAGGGACTGACGCACAGTCTGCTAAACACTAATACACAACCTGCTTGGTCCACAAAAGTTCTTATAAGGACTGGTAACTTGGTATAGGGTGCTACGGTACATAGGCCTGAGTGCGTTACAGTCTGCTGTTCTGTAAGGACCGCTATCGGTCCACAATACATAGGGTTGACGTGCACTACTGCTGACCGCTGCCCTATACTGCAGCAGTCCTTCAGCGGTATAGGGACTGACGCACAGTCTGCTAAACACTAACACACAACCTGCTTGGTCCACAAAAGTTCTTATAAGGACTGGTAACTTGGTATAGGGTGCTACGGTACATAGGCCTGAGTGCAGTACAGTCTGCTGTTCTGTAAGGACTGCTATCGGTCCACAATACATAGGGTTGCCGTGCACTACTGCTGACCGCTGCCCTATACTGCAGCAGTCCTTCAGCGGTATAGGGACTGACGCACAGTCTGCTAAACACTAATACACAACCTGCTTGGTCCACAAAAGTTCTTATAAGGACTGGTAACTTGGTATAGGGTGCTACGGTACATAGGCCTGAGTGCGTTACAGTCTGCTGTTCTGTAAGGACCGCTATCGGTCCACAATACATAGGGTTGCCGTGCACTACTGCTGACCGCTGCCCTATACTGCAGCAGTCCTTCATTGGTATAGGGACTGACGTACAGTCTGCTAATCACTAACACACAACCTGCTTGGTCCACAAAAGTTCTTATAAGGACTGGTAACTTGGTATAGGGTGCTACGGTACATAGGCCTGAGTGCGTTACAGTCTGCTGTTCTGTAAGGACCGCTATCGGTCCACAATACATAGGGTTGCCGTGCACTACTGCTGACCGCTGCCCTATACTGCAGCAGTCCTTCAGCGGTATAGGGACTGACGCACAGTCTGCTAAACACTAATACACAACCTGCTTGGTCCACAAAAGTTCTTATAAGGACTGGTAACTTGGTATAGGGTGCTACGGTACATAGGCCTGAGTGCGTTACAGTCTGCTGTTCTGTAAGGACCGCTATCGGTCCACAATACATAGGGTTGCCGTGCACTACTGCTGACCGCTGCCCTATACTGCAGCAGTCCTTCATTGGTATAGGGACTGACGTACAGTCTGCTAATCACTAACACACAACCTGCTTGGTCCACAAAAGTTCTTATAAGGACTGGTAACTTGGTATAGGGTGCTACGGTACATAGGCCTGAGTGCGTTACAGTCTGCTGTTCTGTAAGGACCGCTATCGGTCCACAATACATAGGGTTGCCGTGCACTACTGCTGACCGCTGCCCTATACTGCAGCAGTCCTTCATTGGTATAGGGACTGACGTACAGTCTGCTAATCACTAACACACAACCTGCTTGGTCCACAAAAGTTCTTATAAGGACTGGTAACTTGGTATAGGGTGCTACGGTACATAGGCCTGAGTGCGTTACAGTCTGCTGTTCTGTAAGGACCGCTATCGGTCCACAATACATAGGGTTGCCGTGCACTACTGCTGACCGCTGCCCTATACTGCAGCAGTCCTTCAGCGGTATAGGGACTGACGCACAGTCTGCTAAACACTAACACACAACCTGCTTGGTCCACAAAAGTTCTTATAAGGACTGGTAACTTGGTATAGGGTGCTACGGTACATAGGCCTGAGTGCGTTACAGTCTGCTGTTCTGTAAGGACCGCTATCGGTCCACAATACATAGGGTTGCCGTGCACTACTGCTGACCGCTGCCCTATACTGCAGCAGTCCTTCAGCGGTATAGGGACTGACGCACAGTCTGCTAAACACTAACACACAACCTGCTTGGTCCACAAAAGTTCTTATAAGGACTGGTAACTTGGTATAGGGTGCTACGGTACATAGGCCTGAGTGCGTTACAGTCTGCTGTTCTGTAAGGACCGCTATCGGTCCACAATACATAGGGTTGCCGTGCACTACTGCTGACCGCTGCCCTATACTGCAGCAGTCCTTCAGCGGTATAGGGACTGACGCACAGTCTGCTAAACACTAACACACAACCTGCTTGGTCCACAAAAGTTCTTATAAGGACTGGTAACTTGGTATAGGGTGCTACGGTACATAGGCCTGAGTGCAGTACAGTCTGCTGTTCTGTAAGGACCGCTATCGGTCCACAATACATAGGGTTGCCGTGCACTACTGCTGACCGCTGCCCTATACTGCAGCAGTCCTTCATTGGTATAGGGACTGACGTACAGTCTGCTAATCACTAACACACAACCTGCTTGGTCCACAAAAGTTCTTATAAGGACTGGTAACTTGGTATAGGGTGCTACGGTACATAGGCCTGAGTGCGTTACAGTCTGCTGTTCTGTAAGGACCGCTATCGGTCCACAATACATAGGGTTGCCGTGCACTACTGCTGACCGCTGCCCTATACTGCAGCAGTCCTTCATTGGTATAGGGACTGACGTACAGTCTGCTAATCACTAACACACAACCTGCTTGGTCCACAAAAGTTTTTATAAGGACTGGTAACTTGGTATAGGGTGCTACGGTACATAGGCCTGAGTGCAGTACAGTCTGCTGTTCTGTAAGGACCGCTATCGGTCCACAATACATAGGGTTGACGTGCACTACTGCTGACCGCTGCCCTATACTGCAGCAGTCCTTCATTGGTATAGGGACTGACGTACAGTCTGCTAATCACTAACACACAACCTGCTTGGTCCACAAAAGTTCTTATAAGGACTGGTAACTTGGTATAGGGTGCTACGGTACATAGGCCTGAGTGCAGTACAGTCTGCTGTTCTGTAAGGACCGCTATCGGTCCACAATACATAGGGTTGCCGTGCACTACTGCTGACCGCTGCCCTATACTGCAGCAGTCCTTCATTGGTATAGGGACTGACGTACAGTCTGCTAATCACTAACACACAACCTGCTTGGTCCACAAAAGTTTTTATAAGGACTGGTAACTTGGTATAGGGTGCTACGGTACATAGGCCTGAGTGCAGTACAGTCTGCTGTTCTGTAAGGACCGCTATCGGTCCACAATACATAGGGTTGACGTGCACTACTGCTGACCGCTGCCCTATACTGCAGCAGTCCTTCAGCGGTATAGGGACTAAGAGTTTTGTCACAGGGTGATTTAAAAAATGACAGGCAGAGGAAGAGGCAGGCCCTTCCGCAGGGGTGGTAGGGGTAGGGCAGGAGCAACAGCCTTGAGCCAAAGTGGGAAGTTGCAGAAGGTGCGTTCAATTACTTTAAAGGACGCACCAGACTTGGTTGAGTGGCTCACTCAGCCTTATTCTTCTGCACCCTCCTCATCCTCTCGATCTGCACCCTCTTCTTCACTCTCTGCTATGTGCACCCCCAAAGACACTACCACCAACAACACCACCACCACCACATACCTTCCGCTTGAGTGCAAATGGGGGCCTTCATGCTCCAGTGTTTTAATAGGGACCCCCGTATAAAAAGCATGAGGGTCAAGGACCAGTACTGGGTGGCAACGTACTTAGATCCCCGGTACAAACACAAAATGGCGGAAATGTTACCGCCGTCGCAGAGGGCTGTCAGAATGCAGCACTTCCAGGCCTTGCTTCGAGAAATGCTGCATTCTGCTTTTGCGTGCGCTGGCAGAGGAGCAATTCCCACTCCCAGAGAAGGATTTGCGGGTACCAATCCAACAGCGCCTGCAAGAAGAGGCCGGTTTGAAGATGTGTTGGTGACTTCGGATATGAGGTCATTCTTTCAGCCGACCCATCGACAGGTGTCATCCGGATCCAGCATCAGGGAACGCCTAGACCGTCAGGTGTCCGACTACATTGGGTTAACGGCCGATGTGGACGCTCTGAGGAGTGATGAACCCCTAGACTACTGGGTGGGCAGGCTTGACCTCTGGCCAGAGCTTGCCCAATTTGCAATCGAACTGTTGGCTTGCCCCTCATCCAGTGTCCTGTCCGAAAGGACGTTCAGCGCAGCAGGGGGGATTGTGACCGATAAGCGTACTCGCCTAGCTCACGACAGTGTTAACTACCTCACATTTCTAAAAATGAATGAGGCATGGATCTCGGAGGAATTCAACACATGTGATCAGTAGACCATGTATATGTCTATAAACAATTTTTGGAATCAAGCACACAGACCTTCTTAATTCATTTGGCTCACTTCCCTGACCCAAAAAAGCACACCGTACTATATGCCCCTACCCTCCTCTTTGAAGAGGTTGAGCGGTGTCATATTTCTACTGGGGCTGCTTATTATGAGGGGTTCCCACCATCCCTGTGCTGTGCTGACTTCCTCCTGGGTGTTCTTATTATGAGGGGCTCCCACCATCCCTGTGCTGTGCTGACTTCCTCCTGGGGGTTCTTATTATGAGGGGCTCCCACCATCCCTGTGCTGTGCTGACTTCCTCCTGGGGGTTCTTATTATGAGGGGATCACACCATCCCTGTGCTGTGCTGACTTCCTCCTGGGGCTGCTTACGGTGCTGCTGTCAGCGCTGTATGTCACGGAGCTGCTGTCAGCGCTGTATGTCACGGAGCTGCTGTCAGCGCTGTATGTCACGGAGCTGCTGTCAGCGCTGTATGTCACGGAGCTGCTGTCAGCGCTGTATGTCACGGAGCTGCTGTCAGCGCTGTATGTCACGGAGCTGCTGTCAGCGCTGTATGTCACGGAGCTGCTGTCAGCGCTGTATGTCACGGAGCTGCTGTCAGCGCTGTATGTCACGGTGCTGCTGTCAGCGCTGTATGTCACGGAGCTGCTGTCAGCGCTGTATGTCACGGAGCTGCTGTCAGTGCTGTATGTCACGGAGCTGCTGTCAGCGCTGTATGTCACGGAGCTGCTGTCAGCGCTGTATGTCACGGAGCTGCTGTCAGCGCTGTATGTCACGGTGCTGCTGTCAGCGCTGTATGTCACGGAGCTGCTGTCAGCGCTGTATGTCACGGAGCTGCTGTCAGTGCTGTATGTCACGGAGCTGCTGTCAGCGCTGTATGTCACGGAGCTGCTGTCAAGCTGCTGTCAGCGCTGTATGTCACGGAGCTGCTGTCAGCGCTGTATGTCACGGTGCTGCTGTCAGCGCTGTATGTCACGGAGCTGCTGTCAGCGCTGTATGTCACGGAGCTGCTGTCAGCGCTGTATGTCACGGAGCTGCTGTCAGCGCTGTATGTCACGGAGCTGCTGTCAGCGCTGTATGTCACGGAGCTGCTGTCAGCGCTGTATGTCACGGTGCTGATGTCAGTGCTCTGTATTACGGTGCTGCTGTCAGTGCTCTGTATCTCCTGCACCCTCTTGTTTGCCTACCCTGGTCCCTGACCTTCCCTCTCCTCCATTGCCTTCATTAGCTCCATAGTCCTGAATTGTCAGAACAATTTCCCAAATAAAAAAAAAATGCTTGTAGTTATCGATCCCAAATTCACCTCATACATGTATTATGCTATTGTCCAGGTGGTGGGACTACGTGCTACCCCCTAATAATTACCCCGTGGCCGCAAATTCGACCTAAAGGTTTGCGAAATTCGCCTCCCATTGAAGTCAATGGAGCCCGCGGCGAACGGTCGTTTTCGCGAACGTTTGTGCCCGTTCGCGTTTCGCGTTCGCGAAACGTCCCGTCGGAAGTTCGTCCATCACTATGTGTGGGACAGTTTATCTATAAAGTTAAACCATTGTTTATTGACTTGTATAGGTGTGTAAAGTTGGGCCTGTGGTTTCAGGGGGACAGTAGAGAGGGTCCTGACACCTGACACAAAGGGAGTCTTCCTCTGCTCTCCTCCTGCCTGGACTGATAGAGCCAAGCTATATTACTCTTAAATCTCAGTTATTGCTCTCTATGTTGATTACTCGAATATATATTGTTACTGTTGTTCCACAGAAATATTGCAGTAAAGACAAACGTGTGTGTTCCCATTGGTCATTGCACTTACACTATTGCCAGGTGTTCCAGAGGGGGCTGAGACTGTTGGTGGGGTTGAGAGGCAGAGTAATGGACTGAACATACTTAACCACATACTGATCGGCGCATGCTGATGTATGTCAGCAGAATGGCATGGACAGGCAAATGGGCGTACAGGTACGTCCCTTTAAATTTGCCACTGTGCCATCGTGTTTGCACCGGCGGTGGCATGCGAATGCCGGTCGGAACCTCAGTGAGTCTGATCGCGGGTCCTGCGGACTCGATCGTCGCGGGGATACCCGCGATCGCCTTAACGGGGGAGGAAGAACGGGGAGATGCTAATGTAAACAAGCATCTCCCCCATTCTGCCTAGTGACAGTTTGATCAGAGCAGAGATCAGTGACGTGTCATAGACAGCCACACCCCCCCACAGTTAGAAACATGCCCCTAGGACACACTTAACCCCTACACTGCCACCTAGTGGTTAACTCCTTCACTGCCAGTGTCATTTACACAGGAATCAGTGCATTTATATAGCACAGCATATTGCTGTATAAATGACAATGGTTCCAAAAATGTGTCAAAAATGTCCCATGTGTCAGGCATAATGTTGCACCACCAAAAGAAAGCTCTATTTGTGGGTAAAAAAAGGACGTCAATTTTGTTTGGGAGCCACATCGCACAACCACGCAATTGTCAGTTAAAGTGATGCAGTGCCGAATCGGAAAAAGTGGTCTGGTCTTTGGCCTGCAAAATGGTCTGGGGCTTAAGTGGTAATGCAGCCTCTTCGGGGGGTCGCTACACATACATTGTCTATTTCTCATTTTTTTATTTCATGGCTAATAAACTACATATTTTGTTTAAATTATCTTTGATATTGTAGATTTTTTCTTTGTTCATAACAATTTTCTCCTTTCTGAGCTAATCTAGACAGAAATTAACAGTGTATTGAAAGTCTATGTAACTTTACTAATCCTTCACAAACATTAAATAAAATTCTTACATGTACTTTCATCCAACAAGTTTATGAAATTCTAGGGATTTCAAGCTTCTTCATAACAGATACTGTGCAAGGCTAGCCAGTCAAGTGATAATGGTTCATTAGAGCATTCGATGATATAGTCATTGACTACAAATTTTGCTGAAAATCCTTAAAATTTCCATTCAATTGTGAGAAAAGTGTTTGTAATTTTAAGATTGGAAGTGAATGTGATTCCAAACAGGACTCAGATTCACTGAAAGAATTTAATTTGATCAGATAAGAAACAAGAAAAATGTTCTTGGCGCTATATTCAAAAGCAAGCGTCGATTTGACCACACTAACCATTACAAAACCAAACAAAAGTTTCAAAGATGACTGCTTTCCTAAGAAATTCTACCAATGTAGCTAGCTTAGCTATGTGCACTGCTATGTTTGGCTTTGCTACCATGTTGTGTGACAACTAAGGTTTTAGATTTATCAATGCGTCTGGAAGAAGACAGTCTGTGTAATCCATTGCAATCAAATTCTTCCTTTTATTCTACCACTGAATAAAAAATGGAGGACTTTGAGCTGTATGGACAGTTCTTCTTGCAGACGACTCGATTCAGGTTGCACTCCGGAATGAATCAGGATAAAATAGATAACCAGATTTTCAGGCAGCGTTTCCCAAACCAAACCCACTAACAGTAATTATTTTGTCCCGATTCTAATTCACCCACCTCTTGGTCTCTGAACTAGATGTGTTGTGAGTATTATGGCCTTACATCACAGGGCCCTGGTCTTAACCGCCACCAGAATCCATCTGTTTCAAGTCTGGATCTTCCCGGGTCAGAGTTTGAAAAAGTAGTGAAGCCAGAGTTAGCCAGGTAGTAAGTCATTTTAAACCTGAACTAGACAAAAGAAAAAGACAACTTTGGATTTGCAGACTGGACATCCACATATGTTTGGCTAGAGCAGTGGACTCCAGACTGTGGCCCGTGGGCCAGATGCAGCCCTTTGTTTGCCTTTATGTGGCCCTTGGGGCACCCTTCATCCCACTGATATGCAGCCAATTCCTCCTACTGACACAAACTATGAGGCACAAGTCCTTCAATTGTCACCAACTGGGGGGCATATTTCCTCTCATTCCCACTATTCAACAGTAGGGCACTATTCCTTTCACTGACACCAACAATGGGGCAAAATTTTCCCCAGTGACATCAGTGATGGGGCACCATTCCTCCCAGTGATACAAAAGATGGGGCACAATTCCTCCTGTTGACACCAATGATAGGGCACTATTTTACTCTTTTTTACACCCACTGATGCCTGGACATTTTCTACTTCCACTGACCCCCCTGTAAGAAACCAAGAAATCAGGCCGAGACAGAAGTACAGTTAAATCACACTTGTCTAATAATCAAAGTAAAAAGAACAAACGTAGTCAAAACATAGCTGAAGTTCAGTAACCCGAATGGATAGTCAGACAAGCCAAACGGGGGATCCATGTAGTGGAACAGCAAGCCAATCAGGGATCCATGTAGTGGAACAGCAAGCAGGATCTGGAGCCAGAAGGGATGTCAGCAAAGCAAGTCTTGAACAGGATCGCAGGAGATCATTTCTGTGATGTTGACCAAGTGAAGGCAGAGCTCCTCTGGACTGGATAGCTTAAGTAGGCAGGACTGACAAGCAGGATATCATCAACAGCTGAGTAACTGTGGAGAGATGGGAGCTGGCAATTAGCCGACAGGTGAGGGGCCAGCTGAGAGAAGGAAGGGCTGAGCCCAGCCCTGAAACCCTCTAAAATTTAAATGACAATAAACTGGCCATTTGGAAAGTTTGGAGACCTCTGGTGTAGAGCAATCTTTTTCATCCTTTTTACCCCAGAGGAACTCTTGAAATTATTTTCAGGTCTTGGAGCCTTTGCTAAATCCAGTTCATTACCCTCTTATATATCAGTGGTATCTTTTATATCAGTGGTCAGAATGCCAACATTACAAACAGATAAAAAGATCATTAGGTTCATGTAGATATGCAGACACCATCAAATGGGAGATCAGTCAGCCAAATCTCAAGGAGCCCTTGTTGACAAAAGTTGGTCTAAAGGGCTATTGAGCAATCACACTTTAATAGATCAGGTTTTCTGTTGGTGGAAGACAAGAAGGAGTGGGTGTGTTGGGTGACTCATAATTTCTTGCCCTACAAATGGGTAAGCAAAGGGACTTCCCAGATGGCCTTCAAAAAAGAGTGAGGTGTACCTGTTCATTACCGCAATGCTTAGGTGACAACCTGAATTCCTTAACAGAAGGACTTCCCAGATGGCCTACAAAAAAGAGCTAGATGTACCAGTTCATTACCGCAATGCTTAGGTGACAACCTGAATTCCTTAACAGGTAGATTGTGTTCCGTGTATGCATGATAAGACTTCATTGTCAATTTCAACTGGATTGTACCTTTCAAATGATTGACATGGATACATTTGGCAAATCAAGCATCAACCCTTGACACCTAAAACTAGCAGTCTGCTTTATTGCTCTCTGTGCAAAGCACAGAAGTCTGCAAGATTCTTTCTTGGTAGAAAATTGATGTGTTTGGGAGGAATTGGAAATTCTAATTGTGTATTTGGTCTGCAGAGAACTGACAGTGAAACCTTTCCCTGGAATTAATGAGGGCAGGGAGAGAGTATGAGAGGAGTGGAAAGTGTGACAAACAAGGTGATCTGGGAGGGGAAGGAAACATGTTGATGGGAAGTGAAGGTGAACAGGAAACCTGATAATACTTCAGAACAGATGCAAGTATATAGAAAGACTTACAAAAGCATGTGACGGCCCTGAGGAGAACTTTTTAAAAATAATCATTATTATCTAATTAGATATTTATTAGTAAAAATAAAAAAATAAAACCATTTATAATTTTTCTTCCACTTCACAATTTTGTGCCACTTTGTGTTGGTCTATCACATAAAATCCCAATAAAAGACATTTAAGTTTTTTGGTTGTAACATGACAAAATGTGGAAAATTTCAAGGGGTATGAATGCTTTTTCAATGCACTGTATCCCCCACATTTGTGTAGCTTTTTCAGGACTGACCACTGCAGGGGCATTCGATTGCCAGCTTCTTTGTAAACAGGGAATGTTTCACATACCAGTTTTACATTTACTAGCTCTGGACAGCTGAATAAAAAAATAAAATAATGTGCAAAGAATTGGAAGAGAAGAAGATAAAATCACTGAGAGACAGAATTATCATAATCCAGAAACTATAAAAGAGGATTAGACCAGAGACAGGAAAAAAAAAAAAATATTGGCACTTTCATCTGCAGCAAAATATCTGTCACAGTGCTTCACAGTGTGTACATTTATATTTTACATCTACATTGTATTTAATGTTCATCTTTAAAAGCTTGAGAACTACACCTATAATCACTTTGTAGAAGAACTCCGCACGGCAATGGGCTGTAACAATATACAAAGCAGGATGGCAATATCTGGATACCTTGTGACTAATGTATACTTTGCTGTAACAATAACATGGATTAAGGAGTACTTAACTATTATATATTAATATAAATGTGTGCGTTATAGGTATTAAGATGATTAGAATGCATTGCTGTGCTATCAGAATAGGTTTCACATACTGTAACGGTATTAGATACGGATTTATTGTATTATAAAATATAAACTGACTTAATATGAAAAGAACCCTAATGACATTTTTAAAGGTAAAATTGATGAGAATGTAAGTACACCACCCCTTCTAATTTTAGGCCCTCAAACCTACAGGAGCTAGAAGTAGTCACACACCCAAGAGTGTTGTGATGACCTCATCAAGTGTGCTGCTTCACGTTCATTTTCAATTCACAGGTTCAGGGCAGGTTGATGACCAAATAGTTTGGCTTAACTGTAGTAAAGTGCGGTCACAGACCTGGCTGTGCTGTTTGGGGTAGTTCATAGATCATCAAGCTGGCTGATCACCATTACTGATCCTTTGGCAGATCCCTAGCTTTAGTAATTCCAAGTCATTGACCACAGCTGGACAAGCTAGGGGTATGTCAAAACTCCTGATGTGCATACTTGTTCCAGGTTAGTAACTGGGAAAGTCCTGATAACACAGTTTTAAGCCACTTGATTGCTTGCCTGAGCTCCTGTGTGTCATCCATTTCTATCACATGACAGCCAATGTTGAGCTCCCTTATATTCAGAACTCCCATCCCCATGATTTAGCTCCAAAGGGTGGAGAGAAACATGAGGCATGGCCTGGCTGGAGTCTGGGCTGAAGCTGCCATTCATCTCACTTCATGCACATGGGTCTTCTTCATGATGATAACGCATATTGTTAGACAGGTCAATTCAGTTGGTCGCTGGCTGGTTGGTAAGTTTGAGTTTGGAAATCTCCTTGTATTTGTTTCACATACGTCTCCCTTTCAGTGCTCCTTGTTGCAATAGGCAAGTTCTAGGTGGGGGCAGTGGCCACTTGCTTGTATTTTGATTATATTGGTCAGGCAACGCACTGACATCTTTGCTGCCATAGTGCTATATGCAGGGTGTTCAGTGTGCTCCTGTGCCTTTAAGGAGGGGTGAGCGCCTTCCAGGTCACCTGTCCTCACTTATCCATAAAAATGTATGTGCTCCCATTGTGGAAGCCTAGAAGTCAGTGTTAGGGAATACAAAAAACAGGGTGCCTTGACGGGGCCTGTAGCTTACACATGTATTTGCAAATGTGTGCAAACTAAACCCCTGTTCTTAACTCATATTGTCAGATGGGTCAATTCGGTTGGTCACTGGCTGGTTGGTAAGTTTGAGCTTGGAAATCTCCTTGTATTTGTTGAAATGCATTGCCCTTCCACTGCTCCTTGTTGCATAAGACCAGTCATAGGTGGGGGCAATGGCCACGTGTTTGTATTTTGCTTCTTCATGATATGTGGCTTATGAATCTTTTCCCTTGATATTGTTGATAACACCTTACCAACATGGCAACCAGGACACATGAAATAAACAAGGGGGGGACCTTTCTAAGTGTAGTATTAAAACAGTATAATTTATTGCACAAGATTAAAAACACATGATATAAGTGGGAGTCATGCTCATGCAGGATCCAGGTAGCTGGAAAAGATTCAGAGAAACTTTCCCAGCTTACCCTTCTCATGCGAGGAGTCTGTGGGACGCAGTAGAACTGCCCGGACTACATACTTATGATAAGCATGACTCCCACTTATATCTTGTAAGTGTTTTTAATCTTGTGAAATAAATTATACTGTTTGAATACTACACTTAGAGAGGTGCCTCTCCCCCTTGTTTCTTTTATGTTTTGCAGAGTTGCTGGACACACTCTGAGGCTGCCCCTTTTTAAATCACCCCCTTACCGTGGTTCAACTTTGTTTTTACCTAAGACTGACTAATCAAATGTACATTGTTATAAACTAAGGGCATTGCCTCCTGGAGCGCCAGATACCCAATTTACCTTCAAAGAGTTCAGATAAAGGTTACCTTTTTCATGGGGCAGAGGCAACATTCCTCGGACCACTGGTGGTCAATTTGCAAGGTACAGGAGGCCTCAACTGCAGTCTCTGACATCACCAAGGGACTGCACATATTATTTAATAATTTGCAATCTTAAAGAAGACTGTCAGAGACTGCAGACACACTAGAAATACTGTTGGAGACTGCAGACATGTTCGAAAAGACCGTCTAAACTGCAGGAGATGGTCACATGCAGTCTAATACTGGGAATATGTTCAACGAGACTGCTAGATATCACCATTAATATTGCCCCTTTATGAATCAATGCACCTTTTCACCCTGATGGGATCCAAGAGCTGCACAACAAGTACTGAAGTGCCCTGCAGGTTGAGCTCAAGGGCCTTGGATAGGTAGACACCCTGTTATAAGCTATAGTACACATTTGGTGGACAGCTAGGCTGTAGTCAGCCTGAGCTCTAATTTATTATGTTTTCTGTATCAGTTTCTTTGCCTTGGACATTGTATAATCCTGCCTGCTTCTGGGGAGTGCTCTCCAGTAGATAGAGAGAGGGAAGATGCAATGTTATGGATTATGAATATTTATTTTACCCTGGCCAATTACTAGGAGGTTTATTGGCAGTGATGTGGGCTAGGAAAGGAGATACATATTCAGGAAGACTTCTAGAAGGGTCCTTAGCCTACCAGGCTTTGCCTGGAGAGGATGTAGTGTCAGAGGGTCCCTTGCCTCCCAGGCCTTCTGTCTGTGGAAAAGGTAACTATAGATTAGATTGTAGCCTCCAAGGCCTGCTGCCTGGGGATGAGATCATTCCAAAGCCAATCCCAAGTATTGGAAATAGACCTATGTTAAGGCCGGGAAGACAGGAAGGTAGCTGTCAAAGTAAAAATATGCTTAGCCATTGCTAGTTTTAGCTTAGAGGCACAGAACTGGAGATTGCCAATTTCAGCCTAATTGCACACCACTAGCTGTAAGAAGGGCTACATTAGTTCTTTTTGAGTGGAGGGAATACTATGACACTATTTTTGGGCATCCTATAATCCATATCCCTCTCTCCCGTAGACATTGAGCAAAAGAAAAAAAAGCTCACAAGATGGAAAACCTATTGATTGAGTGGATGTCAATCATTTGGTCCACTCCTGGTGGACAATGTTTTGGGGCAGCAGTAAATCAGTGCACCAGTAAGGCTAATTGAGCCCAAAAAATCCCAGCGGCTCCTTAGGGGGTTGGCTCTACAAACACATACCTGACAAAAAGGCAGAGAGGGAAAAGCAAAGAAATATCAAGAAGTACATTAACAGACCAACTAAAGACTGGGTCCACAGAAAAAGATTCTACTGTTAGATAATGTTAGTATAACTGGTTGACTAATAGACAATGGTGGTATAACTGGTTGACTGGTAGACAGTGGTGCTATAACTGGTTGACTGTAAGCCCTTGTACACACGGTCAGACATTCCGATGGACAATGTCCGATAGGACCGTGTTGTCGGATAATCCGACAGTGTGTGTGTGGGCTCCATCGGACTGTTTCCGTCGGAGTATCTGACGGACCAAGATTTCCAGCTGGGCTATAAAATTTTCCCACAACATGATCCGATCGGACTTTGTCCGATCATGTGTAGAGAATTCTGATTGGACAAAGTGCCACGCATGCTCAGATCAAATTCCTAGACCAAAGCTATTGGCTACTAGCCTGAACGTAGTCCCGTCCTAACGAAATAACGTCAACACGTTAAGTACGATCGGATTTTCTGACAACTTTGTCCGACTGTGTGTATGCAACAGTTTCGGACACAATCCGACGGATTTGGTTGTCGGAATGTCCGACCGTGTGTACAAGGGCTTAGACAATGGTAGTATAGCTGGTTGACTGGTAGGAAATGGTGCTATAACCGGTTGACAGCGGTGTTATAACTGGTTGATTGGTAGAAAATGGTGCTATAACTGGTTGACTGGTAGAAAATGGTAGAATAAATGGTTGACTGGTAGACAATGGTGCTATAACTTGTTGACTCAGACAATTATATAACTGGTTGATTATTAGACAATGGTAGTATAACTGGTTGAAAAACAGGTTTTTGCTTTATTGACAGAAGTTCCCCTTTAATTCACATTTGTGTGCTTATTGGTTTATGTATTTGTATTTGTGCGTTTTGTTATATCTTCTGGCAATCCTCGTATGTAGACTGCATCTTAGATTTCATATCCTTGTTGAACTATTAGCATAGACCCTCTCTAAAATCCCCCTACTTGCATTAACAAATCTTAGTGATTGATTTGTCCTAGGCTGTGTGTATCTTCATGTCAATCAGCCGGGATATTGGCCCTGCTAATTTCTCCCCTCCGCCCCCCGGGGACGCACTGGGTGATCCTCCTGCCCTCCGCTAACGCACGGACAGCACCATGCTGCAAGGTTACTTGTAATCCTCCTGCACACACTGCTCTCTTCTGCACATATATTAAACTTCCAGATTGATCTGTCTCCGCACTCCTCCTCCCCCATCTATCTTTTCTCCCGAAAAAAAATAAAATTATAGGTGATTTTCCTGTATTTGGAATATTAATGCCGGTAGTCATCCCTCTCCCTCTCTCTCTGGATTTCGCATGTCTTCTGTTCATCCAGTCTATTCCGAGAGATGAAACGAGTTAACTGTTTTTTTACGGATGTAACCATCAAGAACCATGTCTTGTTCTGCTTTCTATTACAATTACTCTATTGTGTTTTTTTTTTTTTTTATTCTTTGACAGAATCAGCGATTACAAGGAAAGAGATTGGGAGATGAGTGGAGAGAACATCTCCGGGTGTATGATAGTGAAAAAAGACGAATCCATACATGGAGGGAGATGTAGAATATCAATACTGAGAATACGTTTCTCCATGCAGAATTGCGTTGTCTTAACGCGGGCGCGTTGAACGGGCCTTACCACATTTTTTATGTGCATTGCATTAAGAAGCCCATTCGATCTTAATACTCTCCAATGCACCTTTTTTTTAAAGTGATTGTAAACGATCACCTTGTAAAACAACCCATTCATTTTAAAATAGAAATTAAATGCAAAACATTTTTGTATAGA
Organism: Lithobates pipiens; assembly: GCF_037356315.1. Lineage (NCBI taxonomy): Eukaryota > Metazoa > Chordata > Amphibia > Anura > Ranidae > Lithobates > Lithobates pipiens. The sequence goes on along the minus strand of NW_027507789.1, from coordinate 182,892,420 downwards.
TATAAAAACAAATTATAAATAAATTTTTTCTATTTTTTATAATTGATCACATTCCCTCTGCTCTCAGCTGCATAAGAGCTTGTAGAAGGAGAAGCAGCATTACACTGAGCTTCCCAGTGAATGGCTGTGCAGTGGGGGCATGTTAGGACAAGTCTGACCATTGGAGGAGAGCATACTGACTTCCCAGCATAGCTAGAGAACTGGCCACGATGTGTTCCCCTGCTTAGTGTGGTCAGGTTTTTAATAGGATAGCAGAGGGACTGGCGGGAACACCAGGGATTTCACACAAAGGAAGCAAAACAAAGAGAACAGGATATGTTTTCATACAAGTACATGGTATGCTTTACATTGCATTACCACAATACCCATGTGCCCGTTTATACCTAAGCATTGCAGTAATACATGTTTTAATGCAAGTTACTGCGTGGCACAGTACACACATTTTGCATGGCACCCCAGTGTACCAACACAATTCATTTGCACTGCAGTACACTTCATCATATGTACACTGGTTCAGAAAAAAATGGTGCGTTTGAAGCCCTGTCAAATGAATAAACTGTCTTAACACAAGACATGTTAACGTGCGACTTTGCATCAACACATCTCAACGCAGTGCAAAGGTGTGACTGGGTCTTTAAAGTGGAGCTATGAACAAAACTGAAAATGACTTACTGTATATAATGCAATCTGTCACTAGTATTAATACAGCAGTTTTTGGTTAATAAAAGCAGACCTTTACCCCCTTTTTTATAAAATTGACATCAGCATGCACCTCAGCCACCCATATGCCGCGTACACACGATCAAACAATCTAGTGGAAAAGTTCCCCCCGTGGACATTCCCCCCGTGTGTAGCCTCCGGCGGACTTTTTTTACCCAAAAGTACGGCGGACTTAGAAAGTAGTTTTGCACTCCAATCTAACTGTCAGACTCGCATTTCGGCAGACAATCCGGCCGTTGGTATGCCAGTCTGCCGTACTTTTGAAATGAGCGGACTTTTCCGTGCAGAGAAAGGTCCGCTCATTTTGAGCGCGTCTCCAGGTAGACGGGGCCAGAGAAGGTGGCGTCGCTGGCCCCGTCACCTGGTATGGACTTATAGGGGAACCCCAATGCCGAAAAAAATCGGCGTGGGGGTCCCCCCCAGGTCCACATCAGACCCTTGTCCGAGCACGCTACCCGGCCGGCCAGGAAAGGGGTGGACGAGCGAGCGCCCCCTCCTGAGCCGCACCAGGCCCCCCCACCCCAAAGCACCTTGTCCCCATGTTGATGAGGACAAGGGCCTCTTCCCGACAACCCTGGCCATTGGTTGTCGGGGTCTGCGGGCGGGGGGCTTATCGGAATCTGGGAGCCCCTTTCAATAAGGGGGCCCCCGGATACCGGCCCCCCACCCTATGTGAATGAGTATGGGGTACAATGTACCCCTACCCATTCACCTGTAAAATAAAGTACAAAAAAAACACAACACACAAGATAAAATAATTTATTGCACAGCTCCGGGGGTCTTCCGTCTTCGGGGGTCTTCTCGCCGGACTCCTCCGCTATCTTCTTCTAGCTCTTTTGCTAGCAGAGGAGCCCGGCTTTCTTCCTCGCCGCCGCCCTCTTCTTCCGACTTCGGGGGTCTTGTCCCCCTCTTCGGTGGCCCGGTCTTCTGTCGCCGCTTTCGCATCCTCTGGGACTGTGACACCATAATGGGCGGGGACATCATCCGGTGATGAACCTATATAAGTCGCCGCGCGTCAAGTCCATGCCATTGTGAGTGGAGGATGCGACGAGGCAACATCTGAAGAGAAGAACAGAAGACGGCGACAGCGGCGACAGAAGACCGGCTGTAAAAGAGCTAGAAGAAGGCGCGGTGGCCCGGCAAGAAGAACCGAAGAGGGGGACAAGACCCCCGAAGTCGGAAGAAGAGGGCGGCGGCGAGGAAGAAAGCCGGGCTCCTCCGCTAGCAAAAGAGCTAGAAGAAGATAGCGGAGGAGTCCGGCGAGAAGACCCCCGAAGACGGAAGACCCCCGGAGCTGTGCAATAAACAATTTTAACCCTTGTGTGTTGTGTTTTTTTTAACTTTTTTTTACAGGTGAATGAGTAGGGGTACATTGTACCCCATACTCATTCACATAGGGTGGGGGGCCCCCTTATTAAAGAGGGTTCCCGGATTCTGATAAACCCCCCGCCCGCAGACCCCGACAACCAACGGCCAGGGTTGTCGGGAAGAGGCCCTTGTCCTCATCAACATGGGGACAAGGTGCTTTGGGGTGGGGGGGGTGCGCGGCTTCCCCAAGGCACCCCCCCATGTTGAGGGCACGCAGCCTGGTACGGCTCAGGAGGGGGGCGCTCGCTCGTCCCCCCCTTTCCTGGCCACTCGGGTAGCGTGCTCGGACAAGGGTCTGATGTGGACCTGGGGGGGACCCCCACGCTGATTTTTTCGGTGTTGGGGTTCCCCTTTAAGTCCATACCAGGTGGCGGGGCCAGCGACGCCTCCTTCGCTGGCCCCATCTACCTGGAGACGCCTCCGCGTATGTGGGCGAGTCCGTTCATTTCAAAAGTACGGCGGATAGTCCGGCGGACTTAGTACGCCGTATTAGTCCCCTGAAAAAGTGCCGTGTGTGGGCAAGTAGCCCGTTCGGAAAGTCCGGCGGACAGTCCGGCGGGAAGTCCGCCGGACTAAGTCCGCCGGATAGTCGGCAACGTGTGTACGCGGCATAATACTTACTGGAGCCCCATCTCCATCCAGCAATGTGCAAGAGCGCATCAGTTCTCCCTCCTGATTGGCTGAAACAAAGCAGTGGGCGCCATTGGCATCCACTGCCGTCAATCAAATCCAGTGAGCCAATGAAGAGAGAGAGATGGGGCCAAGCCACAGCTCTGTGTCTGAATGGACACAGAGAGCAGCAGCTTGGCTTGGGTACCCCCATAGCAAGCTGCTTGCTGTGAGGGCACTGAACAGGAAGGAGGGGCCAGGAGCACCAGCGAGGGACCTGAGAAGAGGAAGATCTGGGCTGCTCCGTGCAAAACCATTACACAGAGCAGGTAAGTATAACATGTTTGTTATTTGTAAACAAAACAAAACAAAACAAGACTTTAATATCAATTGAATGCATACTATGCAATAAGATCAAAAAACTGTGCTGCAGAATCCCACTCATCATCCCCCCTTATATTTACTTGAGCCCGATCTCGATCCAGCGTTATGCACAAGAGCAGCAGCTCTCCCAGCTTTTTCCCTCCTCACTGGCCAGACTGCTAATAGCAGGATCCATTGGCTCCCGATGCTTTCAATCAAATCCAGTGGTGAGGAGGCGGGGCAGGGCTGCCCTATCCGTATCAATGAACACCGACAGGACAGCTCGGGAGCGAGCCTGCACGAATGTCCCCAATAAATAAAAAGGTTTCTATGGGGGCACCCGCGGCGGGGGAACCCAGAAGAGGAGAATCGGGGCTACTCTGTGCGAAACCATTACACACATGTAATGTAATGGTTTACACACCGTGTAAACCATTACACAGTGCGGGTAAGTATGACATGTTTATTATTAAACAAAATTAAAAATGAGGCTTTAATAACACTGTAAATAGTTCTGTTAGTAGATCCATTATTTTTCCACTTCCTATAACAGGCCAAACTATCCAGCAAAAGTGACAGTTAAAGGGTTTGGGACAAACCATATTACCCTGCCTATGCAGGTCAGCTTTGGTTTAGACCTTTATTTTTTAAGGAAAAAAAACTATTTCTGTAGCTTGATTTGGGCTTACATTTGTTTTAATCCTAAAGCCCATTTAAAACCCTATGCTCATCCAAGGGTGAAAATGCTGCTGTGCACTGTCAATGTATACCAGTGTTGTGACCCTATTGCAGGAAGTGAAAAAATACATGATATTCCATCAGGATCAACAGATAATAAAACAATGTTATTACGGTAAAAAAAATGCTGTGTTAAAGTGTTCCTAAACTCAGGACCCTGCATTCACTATATCTGGTCTCCCACAGTACACAGAACATGGAAATGCAATTATTTTAGTAAATATAAACTGCTAAATACCTTTTCTCATCAGCAGTTAGAGCAGTCACGTGACTTCTATCAGTGTCCGACCCAGCACTGGTTAAAACTTGTAGGAGGAGTTTTCATTTTCCTCTGACTGGCTGCAGGACCCCTGACCCTCTGTCTGGATAGTGCTGATTGGCCATGTGTTGATCACATATACCCTGCCAAGAAAAAAAAAATACTCTCTAGCAATACACACCAAACTGAGCATGTGCAGAGTGAGTCCAAGGCTCTGTGCTATCAGCAGATGGATTGGGGACTGTGGAAAAAGAGGATGATTAGAAAAGACAGGATCAAACAGTCTTTTTTTATGTAGAGGATTACCGCTTAGGTTCCACAGTGAGTATAACAATCATGCTTTACTGCATATACAGACTGATTTTACTGTTGTGGGTTTAGTAACACGTTAACGCTGGTGACAGACTGCATCACATATGTCATTGTTATTAAATAAAACTGTCAGAAACCTGGGCCGGATAAAGTAAGCATATGATAAAGATTCACAAAATCAGAACAGATGTTACCTGTACTGAAAACCTTATGACCAAATAATCAGTAGATCCAAATATTTACAAGTAAAATTACACTTTTTCAGTAAATGTCATGCATAGCCCCTTCCCTTTCTAAAAAGTTGGGAGGATCTGGTGGACAAACGGGATGGCCAGGTAGCACATGCATGTAAAGCAGCAGCTACCTTCCTGTTTTGCTATCTAACATACCTGTTAGGCCTCTTTCACACTGACGTTCCGTTCAGGCCCGCCTGTCAGTTTTTCAGGCGGACCTGAACGGGTGCTCCATAGAGCTCTATGGAGCGTCGGATGTCAGTGGTGACATGTCCGCTGACATCCGACCCGCTCCGATCCGAAAAAGTGTAACGGAGGAAAAAGCTATTTTTCCATCCGTCTGCGGATCGGATCGGGTGACGACGGGCACTGCGGTCCGTCGTCATCCGATCTCCCATAGGGGAGAGCGGCGCTGTGACAGGTCCGTCCCTGCGCAGTGTGCAGAGACGGAGCTGTCATCTCCCTGCTCAGCGGGGATCGGCGGAGTGATCCCCGCTGAGCAAACGGATATCCACGGGGCGGATCAGAACTGATCCGCCCCCTGTGAAAGGACCCTTAGCTTTTCCCAGAATGGCCAAAGGTTTCCTTTTAAATTTCCCTAATTTTTTAAATTCTGGTCATTCATGTCACGGCCATGACTTCAACTGTCATCAAACCTGTATAGCACCCTCTACCATAGGTAGGTGCTAGAGTGAGGATTTTTTGGTAAGGAACTGTCAGTACAGGTAAATTTAGGCAGGTCTATGCTTCAGGCTAGGCCTGTTTGTTTTGACCTAGGGGCAGGGAGTGGTTAGTGTAGCAGTGGGTGTGACCACCTGTGCTTCAGTGTTTGGGCGCCTCCCCTGCTTTCAGGAAAGAATGTTCTGGAAGAGGAGCAGGGCCCAAAACTGGAGTGACAGGCAGCTCATGTGAGGTGCCCTGACCAATCTCCAACTGGAATTGGCAGGGGGCAGGCCTCCCATATAAGCTGAGGTAACAGGCCACTGGGGGGGAGTTGTCAGCCGGGAGAAGTGGAGATGGAGTGCTAGACAGCAGCAGGAGGGCACTCCCATCTGGGGGGGTGACGATCACAGGAGGAGGCCGGGAGAACTGTGAGGGAACTTCCCCCTTACACAGTCATGGGTGAAGTCCTCATCGTTACACAGTCATGGATGAGGAGTTCCTGGAGCAGAGGGGCAGGAGAAGCTGTCGGAACATACGGTCCAGTTAAGTTCTCCATCATGGACTCAGGGCGGAGAAAGGTCGGTGAGTGTACCACAGTGGAGGGCTGGATGTGGAGACATGCCAGAAAGTCTAGGAGGGAACTTCATCCTTACACTGTCATGGATGAAGTCTTCATCTTTACACAGTCATGGATGAGGAGTTCCTGGAGCAGAGGGGCAGGAGAAGCTGTCGGAATGTATGGTCCAGTTAAGTTCTCCATCATGGACTCAGGGCGGAGAAAGGTTGGTGAGTGCACCACAGTGGAGAGCTGGATGTAAAGACATGGCAGGATGTCTAGGAGGGAACTTCATCCTTACACGGTCATGGATGAAGTCGTCATCTTTACACGGTCATGGATGAGGAGCTCCTGGAGCAGAGGGGCAGGAGAAGCTGTCGGAACCTACGGTCCAGTTAAGTTCTCCATCATGGACTCAGGGCGGAGAAAGGTCGGTGAGTGTACCACAGTGGAGAGCTGGATGTGGAGCCATGCCAGGAAGTCTAGGAGGGAACTTCATCCTTACACGGTCATGGAGGAAGTCCTCATCTTTACACGGTCATGGATGAGGAGTTCCTGGAGCAGAGGGGCAGGAGAAGCTGTCGGAACATACGGTCCAGTTACGTTCTCCATCATGGACTCAGGGCGGAGAAAGGTCGGTGAGTGTACCACAGTGGAGAGCTGGATGTGGAGACATGCCAGGAAGTCTAGGAGGGAACTTCATCCTTACACGGTCATGGATGAAGTCCTCATCTTTACACAGTCATGGATGAGGAGTTCCTGGAGCAGAGGGGCAGGAGAAGCTGTCGGAATGTATGGTCCAGTTAAGTTCCCCATCATGGACTCAGGGCGGAGAAAGGTTGGTGAGTGCACCACAGTGGAGAGCTGGATGTGTAGACATGGCAGGAAGTCTAGGAGGGAACTTCATCCTTACACGGTCATGGATGAAGTCCTCATCTTTACACGGTCATGGATGAGGAGCTCCTGGAGCAGAGGGGCAGGAGAAGCTGTCGGAACGTACGGTCCAGTTAAGTTCTCCATCATGGACTCAGGGCGGAGAAAGGTCGGTGAGTGTACCACAGTGGAGAGCTGGATGTGGAGACATGCCAGGAAGTCTAGGAGGGAACTTCATCCTTACACGGTCATGGAGGAAGTCCTCATCTTTACACGGTCATGGATGAGGAGTTCCTGGAGCAGAGGGGCAGGAGAAGCTGTCGGAACATACGGTCCAGTTACGTTCTCCATCATGGACTCTGGGCGGAGAAAGGTCGGTGAGTGTACCACAGTGGAGAGCTGGATGTGGAGACATGCCAGGAAGTCTAGGAGGGAACTTCATCCTTACACGGTCATGGAGGAAGTCCTCATCTTTACACGGTCATGGATGAGGAGTTCCTGGAGCAGAGGGGCAGGAGAAGCTGTCGGAAAAAAAGGGTCCAGTTAAGTTCTCCATCATGGACTCAGGGCGGAGAAAGGTCGGTGAGTGTACCACAGTGGAGAGCTGGATGTGGAGACATGCCAGGAAGTCTAGGAGGGAACTTCATCCTTACACGGTCATGGATGAAGTCCTCATCTTTACACGGTCATGGATGAGGAGTTCCTGGAGCAGAGGGGCAGGAGAAGCTGTCGGAACATATGGTCCAGTTAAGTTCTCCATCATGGACTCAGGGCGGAGAAAGGTTGGTAAGTGTACCACAGTGGAGAGCTGGATGTGGAGACATGCCAGGAAGTCTAGGAGGGAACTTCATCCTTACACGGTCATGGATGAAGTCCTCATCTTTACACGGTCATGGATGAGGAGTTCCTGGAGCAGAGGGGCAGGAGAAGCTGTCGGAACATACGGTCCAGTTATGTTCTCCATCATGGACTCTGGGCGGAGAAAGGTCGGTGAGTGCACCACAGTGGAGAGCTGGATGTGGAGACATGCCAGGAAGTCTAGGAGGGAACTTCATCCTTACACGGTCATGGATGAAGTCCTCATCTTTACACGGTCATTGATGAGGAGTCCTGGAACAGAGGAGAGACTGTGGGAAATAGTGTCAAATCGATGCAGCCCAAGGGCACATGATTTGCAGGCTGGACTAGCTGGGAACAGTAGTCCACCATTCAGCACATGCTACTAAATTACTAGGCCTCCGGGGAGAGGTACTGCAGACCTCTGGCCTCGTAGCAGCAACTAATCAGAGTCAGCATTTGCAACTATTCAGAGTGGGCTCTTTTGCATATAGAAGAGGATGTGTCAAGAAACATAATGTGCTACAGAATAAGTATGTGCAGGAGGGAAAGATTCCTGGGAGCAATAGTCTGCAGGAGTTACACAGAGGAGGAGCAATAATCTGCATGGTGATGCAGGGAAAAGACTGTAGTTGTTATACATGTGCATCATTTCTTCAAGGCTCAAACGAAGTTCTAATTTATAAATACGATGGCGAAATAATTCGATCAATGGGCATCCCATATATCCTTTCCCCCAACCAAGTTATATCCCCCCAATAAACAAAATCAAAACAAAGCAAATGACTGTTCATTGTCTCAGAAGCGATATACGGAGGTCTGGCAGCCGGGTGATATGGTGGATGTTAGTTACTAGCGGCAACAAAACGCTACATCCGATTGCTATTTTTGTTACAATCCGTGTATTACGTATATATCATAGTGAGAGAATCCAGATTTCAGATATGTTTTATAACTTCTGTGGGATGTCAGAGATACGGCGGAATCACAGGACGAGAGTGTGATGTGTCAGGACTAGTGACAGTGAGTGAGGACTGTTAATGTACAGATGGTGCTGGGGAAATGACAAGAGCAGCTCTTAAGAGGAATTAGCACTTTTCATCATGGTATGATAATTAAATACAAAAGGAAAAAAAAAAGTGACACATAACAGATATTTAGGTGAAAGATGAATGGCATCTCCATTTATTTTTCCTGTGACTTCCTTCGTTAGTGGAAAGATTATCTTAAGCAAAATGTGTCACAAGCTCTGGGCAATTCAAACTGAACATACAATGAAAATGAAGAAAATGCCTTCAGTAAACACACCAATGCAAAGCGTTTGGTAGATAAAGGCAGTTGAAGGTATATGGAGATCTCATATTCATTTAAAAAAGTCTGGCCATGCCCTCTCCACCCCACAAACATTCCTATTAATCTTCATTGAGATGGGTAGGCTTCTTGACCACTGGCAAAGCTCAAGAGATGTGAGGGAGTGCAGTCAACCTTTTCTTCTGGAAATCTCCAGTATTACATTTCCAGAAAGTTAAAACCCAATAGGTAATGAGAAATTGATGACCATAGTGGAGGAGAACATGACAGATTCCTCAAAATCTAGACCTCGTGGATAGATAATGCACAACCAGACCACAGGGCATTACACCTTTGATTCTCCCCCCTACTATGGGGCATGAGATTTCTCTGCCTATGTTGGAGGTGATACTCTGAGGCTCTTCCCCAGGGTCGTTGCTAGGTGGCAAAAAGACCAGGGGCTTCAGCCCAAAGTCCCGGGCCAGAAATGGGGGGTGGAGTAGGTGGTGTTGTATGTGACACTGGCTTTTTTTTTTGGCTGGGCCGTAACCTACCTGACCTACATACACTGACGGTAGTGACCTACATACACTGACCTACAGACACTGATGGTAGTGACCTACATACACTGACCTACCTGACCTACATACACTGATGGTAGTGATCTACATACACTGACGGTAGTGACCTACATACACTGACGGTAGTGACCTACATACACTGACATACCTGACCTACATACACTGATGATAGTGATCTACCTACACTGATGGTAGTGACCTATCTACACTGAACTACATACACTGACCTACCTATACTGAACTAGATACACTGACCTACATACACTGACCTGCCTACACTGACCTGCCTACACTAACTTGCCTGACCTACATACACTGACATTTACATACGCTGTCTGACCTACCTCAGCTGAACCGTGGTGTGCGATGTCAGCAGTCAGTCAGCCGTCAGAGGAGGAGAGGAGAGCCGCCCGCCCGAGTTGGGATGTGGCGCACATTGTAATTCCCACCTTCAGGAGCCTGCATCACCTATGATGGACGTCACACGTCCCGTGGTTCCGGCATTGGACCAGTGGGGCGTCCATCATAGGCGTTGCAGGCTCCAGAAGGCAGAACCTGCTATGGCACTCGGCAGGACGCGGATACACTCGGCGGCACTCGGCCACACTGATCTGTCCATCATGACACTGCAACACCTATGATGGACCGTCAATCCTGGGATCACGGGCGGGGGGCGGGACCTTGTGTGTGACGTGACGACGGACGCACACTCCGCCCGGTCACGTGACCGGGCGGACGCTCGCTCATCCTCGCTCATGCGCAGTGCGGCGCCGCACTTTCATGGGGGACTCTGGGCTAATCATTTTAAAATAAATGGCCGAGACTCTGGGCTTTTCGGGGTCACATTCGGGACTTCAGCCCCCCTAGCCACCCCCTCCCGATGCCCCTGCTCTTCCCCACCCCCTCTTTCTTTTTTCCCTTCCTCGCCTCCCTTCCTCTTCTACTCTTCTGGCTCTTCGTTCTTCTCTAGAGTGACTTGAGGTTTCTGCAAGGGTTCCTTGGCAAAATGCCTAGGAATTGCCCAAAAATTGTATACAAGCCAGTGTGTAGATGAAGCCTGCATTTCAGTTACTGATTAGTTAGTGGAGTTACATTAGCTGAGTAATGGAAAAACATCGGAATACTAGTCAGTAACAGTTTGCAAAAGTGTATTAACTTTGGAAGAATAAATCACTTCTATCGTTGGGTTGTCCTACTTGGATTTGTGGATGTTACTGCATGTAAAACGTTTGGAATAGTTTTTACATTTTAGAATTGGGTGCCTCGAGACTGTCCATAATTTTTAAAGGATGCCTTTAATTCCTCTTCTACCTTTCTAGCTCTTTATTCTTCTCTAGACTATGCATATACCCCCCACGCCCCTGCTCCATGATACCCCCTCCCTCCTCTCTTTTTATTTTACTTTCTTTTTTTTTACGTCTGTGTATATATATATATATATATATATATATATATATATATATATATATAAATAACACAAACTCAAACCTGGGTGGAGGAATAGTGCCACATCAGTGTCAGTAGAAGGAACAATGGCCCATCATTGCAGCCAGTGGAAGGAATAATGACCCACTGTTGGTGTTAGTGGAAGGAATGGATAAGTCACATGTTCTTCCATACCTGGGAAGTTTTAGGTATTTTCTCTCAGTGGCGAGTGAGAAGGTCAAGGGAAGATGAGTATGTTCTGCCAGAGAGAGAGAGAGAGAGAGAGATACATTAAAGATGGAATTCAGTGTGGTTAGCCCCCATTCATCCGAACTCCATGCTTTGGAGCTCCGATATAACACATGGGGGGGCGCACCTCCTGGGCCCCATGGCGCTGCTGCGCACGCTTTGGCGACGTGCGAAACTGTCGTACCCGCTTACTACTACCTCCTCACCGGTGACCTCATTCCTGTTCACGCCAAATATCCCGGACAGCCTGACCTCGCAGATGTCCCACTTTTGGATGGACAGAGACCTATTCCACTATGGCCACCTGATAGACCCCAGAACTAGATTTTTGAAATCCTTCCAGGACCTACAAAACACTTTTAATTTACCCAAACAGGCCTTCTTCAGTTATCTGCAACTACGGCACTATGCCCAATCGTTTGTGGCCAACCTTTGTTTTTCCCCTTTAACTGAATTTGAAAAAATATGTTTGGAGGGCTCTTCCCCAAAGGGTATGATCTCCCGCACCTACCAGCTTCTGATCGCGTCCCCCTCACCGGACGGGCCAGGACATGCCTATATGGGCAAGTGGGAGCAGGCCCTGGGTGAAACTATACCCCTAATCACGTGGCAGCGTATCTGGTCGCAGGCTTCCAGAAGCTCCATCTGCACGCTCTACAAGGAGAACCAATACAAGATCTTATTCCACTGGTATCAGACCCAGGACCTGCTCCACTCCATATACCCACTGACTGACTCCCGTTGCTGGCGTTGCCATAAAGATAGGGGAACGCTATTCCATATCTACTGGATGTGCCCCTTACTTTACCCATACTGGCTGATGGTGCAATCCTTGCTTCAATCTATCTTCGGCGCTGAGGTGCCCTTAGATCCCAAAATGTATCTGTTAGGTCTACCACCCGTCTCCTTCACTAAAATGTCACAGAAACTATTGTCGCATGTATTAACCGCAGCCTGCTGCCTGGTGGCCCTAAAATGGAAACAGACGGACCCCCCCCTCCTTATCTGAACTGCACACCAGGATCAGAGATGTTAAGAGAATGGAATACCTGACAGCCTCCCTGAATGACACCCTTGATAAGCATGATGGAATCTGGGAGCCTTGGGTCCTATTGGACACTCCCCCAACCTACTGATACATGGTTCTCTTCTCATGGGCCTAATGCTGCCTGAGGTGGCTGTTTTTTGGGACAGCCCTGGGCTCTTGGGGCGGGAGGCTGCCTTAACCCTCTTACACCCTATCTCTATTCTTTCTCTCCTTTTCCTGACTTAGCTTTTCCCTTCTCTAATGCTCCTATTGCTATTTGTTGAAGAGACCTGTCACAGGAGATCCGCTATTGCGGCCCTTTTACTCTATAGTAGCTCACTATGATCTCAGGGGTCATAAACTTTATGAACCGCCACCTACTCTTACCCCTAGTCGGGATGCTGGATTAACTGACAATCTGATGTTGTGATTATTTTTCCCCATCTTTTTGTTGATCCCCTCTTGTTTCTGTTCCCCTCTCGTTTTTCTTTTTGCAATTAATAAAATTGTCAGTTTTCAAAAAAAAGATGGAATTCAGGCAAACAACTAAAACCATAGATGAATACCATACAGTATACAAGCTGCCAATTAATTTGAATTTCTGTCCATCCAGTCCTGAGATTTAAACAGCCCAGCCCTATCTAGCAGGGCAGGGTACCTGATCATGTTGTAGTTTTACTGTCAGTTACAGGTCCCCTCCCTACCATTGTGACTAGACAGTGAAAGGAGAAGTGGCACACTGATGAGCTCATATCTTTGTCACTATGCTCTCTCCTCCTATGTCCATTTCACTGCACCTTAATCAATTGGCTTCTTGTGATGTTTACAAAGCTGAATATTTGAGTGACTTTTATATTCACCTGGAGATCAGAGAGTGTCCTCCACTGACCTTCTAGGCGTGACAGTGTCTGTTTTTCATTGGCCTAGTCTCACCTGGGAACTGGAGTTTAAATCTGGTTTACTTATTACATTTGTATCACTTTGCAAATATTTTGGCTTCTTAAAAGCTCCCCCAGATATGTGTTTCAGATGTGTAATTAGTTGCTTGACTAGAGATGCCCTTAATACCATGAAACATTTTTGTGCTTGTAGAAAAGCCTTGTTTCCACAAAAGAATTAAAATGAAAGAGGTCCAGTAAGGTAACGTTCCAATTTAGAACAATCTCCTGAAGGCTAGCTGGCAGAACAATGGGATGCCAGGACATGGCGACAAAGTGGTTAAGCATAACCCCGCGCTCTGATTTCCCCAGATGACAAATTTTCTGACGGTGTCTAGCGGAGATTTTCATTACACAGAGTACACAGATGGAAGGCAGAGAATTGTACAGGTGACAATAGGGCCGTACACCTTATTTTTCTTACCATTGCTCATTCACATGGCCAAGGGGCACCTGGGAATCCTCCCGGCATGACCCTTCACTTCCAGTAATAATGATTCTCGCCTCGTCCTAGGGCTGAAACGCAGACTCATCTATTATCTCACGAAGTTTGGCTTTTATTAAAAGAAAAAAAAAAATTGTAATTCCAGGCTGTTGTAAAGATCTCCATCCAGGCCAAATAAATCCACCAGAAAGAAATGTTGTTTTAACTGGGCTATAAGCAATTATTTCCTGCCTACCATGCCCCATGATTGGTCCATAGATATGGACTGGCCAACTGACCAAGAAGGTCCTGAAAGGAGCATGACCAAGAATTCCAGGTATGGATATTTTATAAATACAGTATCTCACAAAAGTGAGTACACCCCTCACGTTTTAGTAAATATTTTATTATATCTTTTCCTGTGACAACACTGAAGAAATGACACTTTGCTACAATGTAAAGTAGTGAGTGTACAGCTTATATAAGTGTAAATTTGCTGTCCCCTCAAAATAACTCAACACACAGCCATTTATGTCTAAACCGCTGGCAACAAAAGTGAGTACACCCCTAAGTGAAAATGTCCAAATTGGAGCCAAAAAGACATTCCCCGCCCCCCATGAACTGTAGCTCCTCAGTGCCAGCAGCTCTCATGCAGCCCCAGACTATGACACTCCCACCACCATGCTTGACTGTACACAAGACACACTTGTCTTTGCACGACTCACCTGGTTTTTGCCACACATGCTTGACACCATCTGAACCAAATTTGTTTTTCTTGGTTTCATCAGACCACAGGACATGGTTCCAGTAATCCATGTCTTTAGTCTGCTTATCTTCAGCAAACCGTTTGCAGCTTTAGAACAGGCTTCCTTCTGGGATGACAGCCATGCAGATCAATTTGATGCAGTGTGCGGCGTATGGTCTGAGAACTGACAGGCTGACCCCCCCCACCCCTTCAACCTCTGCAGCAATGCTGGCAGCACTCATACGTCTATTCCCCAAAGACAACCAATGGGTTTGATGCTGAGCACATGCACTCAACTTCTTTGGTCAACCATGGCGAGGCCTGTCCTGAGTGGAACCTGTCCTGTTAAACCGCTATATAATAGAGGGGTCTGACAGAGAAAACTATAGATGGGTGTGCCACATCCCGGTAGGTTATAGAAAAAAAGGGGGATATCCCTGAGGTGGGACTTTTAGAGCACTACTACAATAAGAAAAAGAAAAATTATAAATGTAAAAAAAATGTATTCCAAAAGAAAATACATATCAAAAAATATATATACATATGATAATTGTACATAAATATACATGGATGTGGATACAAAATAAAAAACGTCAATGAGAAATAAACATGTCTCCCTTAACCAGACGCGTTTCGGAAAAATTCTTTCCTTCATCAGGGTTCTTATAGAGAAATTTTTTAGCTGAAGAGTTACAGAATACAAAATGGTTAGTAATCAATATAACTACAACCAGATTATACCATAAACATTTCCACAGATATGGTTCACTTACATTTTATTCATTGACACTATATATGGGTATCCACATGGTTAAAAATAAGTATTATGCAACCTCACGCCTGGCTCCCCACATGCATCCCTCCAATGGTCAACTTTAGGTCTCCAAAAATAATTGAGGATATGCTGAAGGGGGATTACATTCCAAATAGTATTGAGAGTGTCTTGAACCCAGGTACAGAGCTTGTGTGCGTGCTGGGGTCCAAAACAGAAGAAACCTGGAAACAGAGGCACATCAATGAAGGAGCTGGTTTACAGAACTGTAATATGTCCATAAGTGTAAAAAAAGATGTATAAAGAGAGACCTACCTAAGCACGGAAATGCAAATATATACTGGCAGGTAGGCTGGTCAATGTGTAAAGTGTAGATGATGCTATAAACAGTCTCAAAACCAGGACAACTACAATATCAGCATGGCCAGATAGGGAGATCACAGGAGAGTGTGCACAAAGGGAAAAAAGGGGAGAAAAAGGCACAAAGGCCAACAGTTATTCATGGGCATCCAAGATCAGTAGAACAAAGGATGCAAAATCGAAGAATTTAGAATCCGACTTACTTTTAAACATCTCTCAGCACAGATCTCACCAGGCCGTCCTCACCCCTGCCATGTGTGATAATGAATGAGCAGGGCTAATTATAACCCTGCTGATTCAGCCCTTGCCGATTCCAAATTGGAATCAGCTGGATAGGATGTACCTGTGCCAGATACTCACAAAGGGTCCCCTGAGCGTCGGCTGCACCCCACCTCCACACCACGGCGACGCCAGCGCCTTGCGCATGCGTGCCAACCAAGCTGGAATGCACAGACAGAAGGACGTCATCCGGCTGTGGTTGAGTCCCACTGACATGGCAAACACACCCTGGAGACAGTCAAAAACTGCTGGGCCAGAGCTGAAGGGGAGGAGATGTGATGATGGAAAAAGACAGCTCCTCACTGTGTGTCCTCGAGGACATCCCGGCCGTGCCGGGCACACACACATAAATTTGAAGGTAAAAAGATGACTTTCAGGAAGAAGTCTGCCCAAGTTGGAGGCCATAGTTAGAACATGCCAGAATTTGGAAACAATTTACCTCACTTCTGCATGTTGGTTACAGTACTTCGGAATGATGCGAAGAGGATTTTCTATGTTTAGGGATTTCTGCGAATAGATACGTTTATATCAAGTATGAGATGTGGCCTGTCTGAAGGTACTGGCTGTACGGTATCAATCTGATTAGGCTCTGTGGAGGGAAACTTGAGGCGTGTAATATAGTATTGCTCGCAGTGGCCTTGCGATAAAGGCCACTGTAGAGAGTACCATCCTTACTCCTCAAGACCAGTACATCTAGAAAATAAATTTTAATATGACTACAAGACATCATAAAAAAGGGAGATTAAATTGGTTTCTATTCATGCTACCAAGACATTGATGTAAAAGTTCTAAAGGGCCATCCCAAATGGTGAAAACGTCATCGATATATTGGAACCATACAAGGAGGTGGTCCATATATATCGATAAGGCCTCATCATTGAACAACATGTTTTCCCACACCCCCAGGTACATGTTTGCATAGGATGGAACAAAACAAGTCCCCATCGCTACTCCCTGTATCTGGAGGAAGTGGGAACCATCAAAGGTGAAAAGATTTTCGCTAATGGATCCCCTCCCCAATATAATTGGTCTGCCTGTCGGATTTTGTCTGTCCTTGTGGACTTTTGGTAGAGAATAAAAGGTGGGTACAACCAGGAATTTAGTTCTAATATACTCTCATATGGTTTTATTAATGAAATTTTTTTTTTTTTTTTAACCATGTGGATACCCATGTGTAATGTCAATGAATAAAATGTAAGTGAACCATATCTGTGGAAATGTTTATGGTATAATCTGGTTGTAGTCATATTGATTACTAATCATTTTGTATTCTGTAACTCTTCAGATAAAAAAATTTCTCTATAAGAACCCTGATGAAGGAAAGGATTTTTCAGAAATGCGTCTGGTTCAGGGAGACATGTTTATTTCTCGTTGACGTTTTTTATTTTGCATCCAATTCCATGAAAATGTATGTACAATGATCATATGTATATATATATATATATATATATATTTGATATGTGCTTTCTTTTATATTGTTTTCTTATTGTGGTAGTGCTCTAAAAGTCCCACCTCAGGGGTATCTCCCTTTTTTCTGTTAAACCGCTGTATGGTCTTGGCCACCGTGCTGCAGCTCAGTTTCAGGGTCTTGACTATCTTCATATAGCCTAGGCCATCTTTATGTAGAACAACATTTTTTTTTTCAGATCCCCAGAGAGTTCATTGCCATGAGGTGCCATGTTGAACTTCCAGTGACCAGTATGAAAGAGTGAGGGCGATAACACCAAATTGAACATACCTGCTCCCCATTCACACCTTAGACCTTGTAACACTAACAAGTCATATGACACCGGGGAGGGAAAATGTATTTTTGGGCCCAATTTGGACATTTTCACTTAGGGGTGTACTCACTTTTGTTGCCAGCAGTTTAGACATTAATGGCTGTATGTTGAGTTATTTTGAGGGGACAGCAAATTTACACTGTTATACAAGCTGTACACTCACTACTTTACATTGTAGCAAAGTGTAATTTCTTCAGTGTTGTCACGTGAAAAGATATAATAAAATAGTTACAAAAAATGTGAGGGGTGTACTCACTTTTGTGAGATACTGTAGTTACATTGGTCAAGCTTGGACATGGCTATGGCCCTTAGGCTGAAAATGAAGTAGATCTCCACTTGCTTCCAGGTCTGAGTTTGGTGTATGTATATTATATTGCCGTGAAATCCAGGAATCCTGAATGTCAAGTACCTGACATGTTTTTTTTTTTTTCATATTTAGTACTATAGTTAAGAGTTAAAAAAGAAAATGTTTAATTTTTTTTTCCCTTTTTTACCAATACATGAGATATTGCTTATAAATATTAATAATGACCTTTTAAGCAGCCAGCTGCTGGCAATGTGAGACTGCTACTCCAGGGATTTAGATAGCTGGCACATTAGCTGGCTTAAGCTGGCCATACACTGGTAGATTTTCAAATGAATGTTCAAAAGTACTTCAATAACCTTTGCTCCAATTTTGGTGGGAATGGACTTTCACAAAAGAAAAGAACATTCACTGTTTGAAATTAGTTTGTTCGAAAAAAAAAAAAAAAAAATTCATCCCACTCCTTCGAATTTTCTGGTCACTGCCATCGAAATTGAATGTCGAAGTGAGCCCACTTCCAAATAGAAAATTCAACTTACATTCTGAAAACAAAAATTTTCAACAAAATTCTGCTAGCGTATGGCCAGCTTTAGATTTTACCACTTTCACCAGATTGATGATTACCGGCAAATGCTGCACAGACTGGATGCAAATGAAGAAATGTACAGACAAATGTAGAGTAAATGATGAGAAAGTGTCTTGTCCAGAGAAGATTAGCCAATCTTTTAACATTAGTCATTTAATATACTACTAAACAGGCTTTCTAACAGCACACCACTCTCAAACAAAACCAAAACACCAATAAACAAACCGATAAGCCTAGACTTCAAAGGAAATAAAGTATAAAAGGTAATTTATTAAGAAAAGCTTTAGGCATTATTCATGGAAAAAAATATTTTAATAATACAACACTTTATTATACAAAATTATTACAAAAAAATCATCAATTATCATATTCCCAGAACTACTCTAATAAAACAAATATTAAAAACCGATGCTTTCTTTTAACAGTTTGTAATAGTGTTTATTAGGGCAGTTCTGGGAATATGATGACTGGCGATTTTTCTTAACAATTTTGTATAATGAAGTTTTATATTATTAAAATATTTTTTCATGGATAATCTCCAAAGCTTTTCTCAATAAATCACAGTGCCTTGCGAAAGTATTCAGCCCCCTTGAACTTTTCAACCTTTTGCCACATTTCAGGCTTCAAACATAAAGATATAAAATTTTTATTTTTTGTGAAGAATCACCAACAAGTGGGTCACAATTGTGAAGTGGAACGAAATCTATTGGATTTTTGAAACTTTTTTAACTAATAAAAAAAATGAAAAGTGGGGTGTGCAAAATTATTCGGCCCCCTTGCGTTAATACTTTGTAGAGCCACCTTTTGCTGCGATTACAGCTGCAAGTCGCTTGGGGTATGTCTCTATCAGTTTTGCACATCGAGAGACTGAAATTCTTGCCCATTCTTCCTTGCAAAACAGCTCGAGCTCAGTGAGGTTGGATGGAGAGCGTTTGTGAACAGCAGTTTTGAGCTCTTTCCACAGATTCTCGATTGGATTCAGGTCTGGACTTTGACTTGGCCATTCTAACACCTGGATATGTTTATTTGTGAACCATTCCTTTGTAGATTTTGCTGTATGTTTGGGATCATTGTCTTGTTGGAAGATAAATCTCCGTCCCAGTTTCAGGTCTTTTGCAGACTCCAACAGGTTTTCATCCAGAATGGTCCTGTATTTGGCTGCATCCATCTTCCCCTCAATTTTAACCATCTTCCCTGTCCCTGCTGAAGAAAAGCAGGCCCAAACCATAATGCTGCCACCACCATGTTTGACAGTGGGGATGGTGTGTTGAGGGTGATGAGCTGTGTTGCTTTTATGCCAAACATATAGTTTTGCATTGTGGGCAAAAAATTCGATTTTGGTTTCATCTGACCAGAGCACCTTCTTCCACATGTTTGGTGTGTCTCCCAGGTGGCTTGTAGCAAACTTTAGACGAGACTTTTTATGGATATCTTTGAGAAATGGCTTTCTTCTTGCCACTCTTCCATAAAGGCCAGATTTGTGCAGTGTACGACTGATTGTTGTCCTATGGACAGACTCTCCCACCTCAGCTGTAGTTCTCTGCAGTTCATCCAGAGTGATCATGGGCCTCTTGGCTGTATCTCTGATCAGTCTTCTCCTTGTCTGAGCTGAAAGTTTAGAGGGAGGGCCAGGTCTTGGTAGATTTGCAGTGGTCTGATACTCCTTCCATTTCAAAATGATCGCTTGCACAGTGCTCCTTGGGATGTTTAAAGCTTGGGAAATCTTTTTGTATCCAAATCCGGCTTTAAACTTCTCCACAACAGTATTACGGACCTGCCTGATGTGTTCCTTGGTCTTCATGATGCTCTCTGCGCTTTCAACAGAACCCTGAGACTATCACAGAGCAGGTACATTTATACAGAGACTTGATTACACACAGGTGGATTCTATTTATCACCATCAGTCATTTAGGACAACATTGGATCATTCATAGATCCTCGCTGAACTTCTGGAGTGAGTTTGCTGCACTGAAAGTAAAGGGGCTGAATAATTTTGCACGCACCACTTTTCAGTTTTTTATTTGCTAAAAAAGTTTAAAATATCCAATAGATTTCGTTCCACTTCACAATTGTGTCCCACTTGTTGGTGATTCTTCACAAAAAATTAAAATTTTATATCTTTATGTTTGAGGCCTGAAATGTGGCAAAAGGTTGAAAAGTTCAAGGGGGCTGAATACTTTCGCAAGGCACTGTACCTTTATACTGTACATCTTTATAAATATGGTTCATGCCACACACAACAGCACTGGCCATTAGACCCCTTTCACACTGGGGTGGTTTTCAAGTGCTTTAGCGCTGGAAATAGCCTCTGCTAAGTGCCTGAAAACCGCCTCCCATTCATTCAAGTGTGACTTTTCACACTCAGGTGCGCTTGCGGGACATTCCGAAAAGTCCTGCAAGCAGCATTTTTGAGACGGGTTGGGTGTGCTGTATTTAGCAGTCCCAAAACGCCCTGCCTATTGGAACGAATGGGCAGCGCTTCCGAAACACCTGAAAAGCGCTTCCAAAGTTTTTAACCCTTTCTTTGGGGTTAAAAGCGCCCGCAAAGCGCCACTTAAAGCGGAGGTCCACCCTAAAGTGGAGCTTCCGCTCATTGGAACCCCCCCCCCCCTCCGGCGCCACAATTGGCACCTTTCAGGGGGGAGGGGGGTGCAAGTACCTGTACAGTACAGGTATCTGCACCCACTTCCGGCGTAGATTCTGCAGAAGCTACGCCCCTTTCCGCAGAATCTACGCCCCTTTCCGAAGGTCCCCCGCTGTCTGCTGGGAAACACACGGATCCCAGAGACAGAGGGGACCATCCTTATTGCGCAGCGCGACTTGCGCATGCGCAGTAGGGAACCGGGAAATGAAGCTGCAAGGCTCCACTTCCTGATTCCCATACTCAAGATGACGGCGGCAGCACCCGAGAGACAATCGAGAGATTGGCTTCGGGTGCCGACATCGCGGGCGCGCTGGGCGGGTAAGTGTCATTATTTTAAAAGTCAGCAGCTGCAGTATTTGTAGCTGCTGGCTTTAAAAAAAAAAAAAAAAATGTCGGACTCCCGCTTTAAACAGTGTTAAAGCACTGCTAAAACACCCTAGAAACACAGTCCAGATGCTTTTCTGCATTTTTGATGTGTTTTTAGTGTATTTTTTTTTAAGCAGCCCAGTACCTTTTCCCCTTCTTTTTTCTTAACCTTAAGGGCCAGTTCACACTATAGAAGCGCAGTCCGCATGCGTTCTAGATGGTTTTCTGCATGCACGTTTTTTATGCATTTTTGGTGCGTTTTTGATGCAGTCCAGTACATTTTTTTCCCCCTCTTTTTTCTTAACCTTAAATAGGGACTTGTGTGTTCCAGTGCCTTTTTGATGCGTTTTACAGCGTTCCAATACAGTCCAGTGCAGGAAAAATGCAGCATGTTGTAGTTTTTTTTTTCCCTGGAACTGGAATGCTCTGGAACTGCAAGCACTGATGTGAGCTATGCCATTGGTCACCATATAACTTACTTTCCATGCATTTTTGATGCAGAAAAAAATGCACTGTACTGCATGTGGTGTGAACTGGCCCTAATACTGCTTTAATGCTACAACATACAAAGTGGATAATTGTGCACTTCCAGCCATGTGGTTGGCAACAGTTTTTTGATGGTCTTTTTCTGTTTCATTATGACTGTGCAGCTGTGTAGAAAGCCAGCTCCATATAGACACGGTTTAACCATTTAAGCCCTGGACCAATTTGCAGCCAAAGGACCAGGCCCCTTTTTGCGATTCGGCACTGCATAGTTTTAAAATGACAATTGCATGGTCGTGCGATATGGCTCCCAAATAGAGCTTTCTTTTGGTGGTATTTGATCACCTCTGCGGTTTTTATTTTTTGCGCTATAAACAAAATTAAAGCGACAATTTTGAAAAAAAAATTCTATTTTTTACTTTTTGCTATAATAAATATCCCCAAAAAATAAATAAAAAAAACATATTTTTTTCCTCAGTTTAGGCCGATACGTATTCTTCTACATCTTTTTGGTAAAAAAAAATTGCAATTAGCAATTATTGATTCGTTTGCGCAAAAGTTATAGTGTTTATAAAAAAGGGGATAGCATTTTTATTAATAAATTATTATTTTTTTACTAGTAATGGTGGTGATCAGCAATTTTTATCATGATTGCAACATTATGGCGGACACACCGGACATTTTTGACACATTTTTGGAACCATTGTCATTTATACAGCAATCAGTGCTATTTAAATCACTGCCAGTGTCATTTACATAGGAATCAGTGAAAGGAGTTAACCACTAGCGGGCAGTATAGGGGTTATGTGTGACGTTATGTGTTTTTTTTTATTGTAGGGGGTGTGGCCTGGCATGTGACGTCACTGATCGTCTTTCCCTATAAGGGAACAGACGATCGGTGACAGGCACACTAGGAAGCATGGGGAGAGGTTTGTTTACACAGACCTCTCCTCGTTCTTCAGCTCTGTGACCCGATCGCAGGACACCAGTGCCGATTGGGTCTGCTGGTTCCACGGCCACGGTCACGGAGCTCAGGACCGGGTCAGTAGCGCGCCGGCGGCGGCACGCTCCCGGCCCACGGCTGGGCACTTAAAGAGCCACGTACGTGATTGTGCCCAGCCGTGCCATTCTGCCACCGTATATCAGCGTGAGGCAGTCCTTAAGTGGTTAATGAGTTTGGTGTGGAGGAACTTGAATGACCTGCACCGAACCTTGACCTCAACTCTGATTTCAAGACTGGTCTTCCAGTATCTGACCTCACAAATGCTCTTTCGGCTGAATGGGCACCAATTCCCATAGACACCCTCCAAAGCCTTAACAGAAGAGAGGAGGCTGTTGTATCTGGAAAGCAGAAAGAAGGGGGTACAGTAGCTCCATATTAATACCCATGGATTTGGAATAGGATCTCCAACAAGCTAATTTACACATGTGTAATAGTCAGTCCTCCACACACTTTCGTCAGTTATTCCTGCCATAATTCGCCATTTTGTCTATCTGGTAGTTTGAGTTGTTCTTCATAATCTATTAAAAATATTAATTAAAGTCCAGGAGGGGTAGTGGCACCCCTTATTTGTTGTCCTTGTGACACCTATACAAGAAAAAAAAAGAGGGAGGTTGTCACCAAGACACGAAGACAGCAATAGAAACATTGTAAGGAATTCTAGCCTTTTCCCCACTCAACTCGACAAGAGTGTTTTTGTTTGTCCCATTGTCTTGCACTGGCAGAGGCTTCAACTCATCCATGCTCTACCCAAAGCCAAAATAAAAGCTCCATTCAACTCTAAATTATAAAATACATTCCCAGTGCATTTTACATAAAAATGAGCAGCTTTTGCTTCAACAATCATTTCCTTACTCATTCTCCTGTGTTGTTCCGCAAATCCACTCATCCCTCATGGATATGAATGAAGCCTAGCATCATTCAACCTACTTCCTGTGAACCCAGACTGTCATGGGCCTGCCCCCTTGTTGTGTGACATCACACAGCCTTGGGCTCACAATGCTGTTTTTCGGAATACGGCTGCCATGCGGTAAGGCCTAAGCTCTCAATAGACTTGTTTGTTTCACAACCAAAACCCTGCTAATAGGTGAACTCTACTGGGCATCCGTTGGGGTTGCCACCACCCAAACACATATTAATTACACAGGTTCTGAGGCTAATTTAATGCAGATGAGGCACTAAGTGAGGTTAATTACCACCTTAATCAGCCACAGAACCTGTGTAGATAATATGTGTTGGGGTTTAAAGGGATGGGGTGGCAACCCTAGGATCAGTAGACTAACCTTCTCATAAGGAGCCCAACTCCTAAACTCAGAGTTCCCAGGGCTGCAACTCACTTCCAGCTGTGAGGTTAGGTCTGCGAGAAGAGGTGGAATTTCTTTGTAAAAACTAGACACTAGACCAGCCTTTCTCAACCTTTTCAACACAGAGGAACCCTTGAAATAGTTCTCCGGTCTCGGGGAACCCCTGCTAAAAATTAGAAGTCTACAACTCATTATACAATGGTGTGATGGGGAGTGGGAAGAATGGTCCTTACACTTGTGGTCATTGGGAAGAATTACCTCCTTACAGATGGCTAAAAAGATCAATGGTGTCAGTGGGAACTTATCTGAGAGGCAGAAATTGCCCAATGCTGAAGGAACCCCTAGCAAACTCTGGAGGAACATTAGGGTTCCACGGAACCCTGGTTGAGAATCACTGCACTAGACTCTCCCAACAAGGTGGGACACATTGGTCCCTTTGCTGGGCTCCCCCTAGTAGTGCCAATAGAAGTCACGGAATGCTCTGTCTTCACAGTAAGGAAAACAAAAAGTGGAATATGAATGACAGAATTGCTGCACCGCTTTCCAACACATACCCCAAGGAGTGATTCCTTCACTCCTTGGATACAGGGTAGGCCAGGACCCGACCCCATCTGCCTACATCCATGACTAAACAATCAAATTAAATATTACCCGCAATCTCACAACAGAAATGTTTTTAACAAAACATACATATAAATATAACATGTCCATGAAAAATAATTAAAATTAGGTGCTCGGTGCAAAAAAATCCAAAAGTGTAAAAGTGAAAATCTGACACCAAAATGTAATCATCCTCTGCCTCTGAATTTAGGTACGCAGCTCACTCACCAGAAATCCATGACCCCTATTACAGGAAGTCATAAAGTGCCTTATGTGTCCCCAACAGGCTGGTTCTCACAACAAGCTATGGAATCCACCTCTTATTCCATCCGACATAGGATACTGTGCACATGGATAAATGGACACCAGAATGCATTTTATTGGTGCTCCTGCACCTTCAAGATACTCTGCATATTATGCCGCGTACACACGATCAGACAAGCGGGTGGAAAAGTCCGGCAAACTCAAGTCCGCCAAACCATACCCCCGTGTAGCCTCCGGTATACTTTTTTGACCCGAAAGTACGGCGGACTTAGAATGTAGTTTTGCACTCCAATCTTCCTGCCTGACTCGCATTTCGGCGGACAATCCGGCCGTGTGTATGCCAGTCCGCCGTACTTTTGAAATGAACGGACTTTTCCCGCCCGGAGAAAAGTCCGCTCATTTCGAGCGGGTCTCCAGGTAGGCGGGGCTCGCGAAGGAGACGTCGCTGGCCCCGCCACCTGGTATGGACTTAAAGGGGAACCCCAACGCCGAAAAAAATCGGCGTGGGGTCCCCCCAAAGTCCACAACAGACCCTTGTCCGAGCCCCCCCTCCTGAGCCGTACCAGGCCGCGTGCCCTCAACGCGGGGGGTGCCTTGGGGAAGGGGGGGGGCTGCGTGGCCCCCCCACCCCAAAGCACCTTGTCCCCATGTTGATGAGGACAAGGGCCTCTTCCCGACAACCCTGGCCGTTGGTTGTCGGGGTCTGCGGGCGAGGGACTTATCGGAATCCGGGAGCCCCCTTCAATAAGGGGGCCCCCGGATACCGGCCCCCCACCCTATGTGAATGAGTGTGGGGTACAATGTACCCCTACCCATTCACCTGTAAAATAAAGTACAAAAAAAACACAACACACAAGATAAAATAATTTATTGCACAGCTCCGGGGGTCTTCCGTCTTCGGGGGTCTTCTCGCCGGACTCCTCCGCTATCTTTTTGTAGCTCTTTTACTAGCAGAGGAGTCCGGCTTTCTTCCTCGCCGCCGCCCTCTTCTTCCGACTTCGGGGGTCTTGTCCCCCTCTTCGGTTCTTCTGCCGGGCCACCGCGCCTTCTTCTAGCTCTTTTACAGGCGGTGGCCCGGTCTTCTGTCGCCGCCGCCACCGCCGCCGCCTTCCGTTCTTCTTCTTCTTCTTCTCCTGGAGATGTTGACTCGACGTTCTCTCCGGCCGCAATGCCAGGGACGCGCTGCTCTGCGACTTATATAGGGACAAGGCACCCCCCATGTTGAGGGCACGCGGCCTGGAACGGCTCAGGAGGGGGGGGGGGCGCTCGCTCGCCCCTCCTTTCCTGGCCGGAAGGGTAGCGTGCTCGGACAAGGGTCTGTTGTGGACCCTTTTAAGTCCATACCAGGTGGCGGGGCGAGCGACGTCTCCTTCGCAGGCCCCGCCTACCTGGAGACCCGCTCGAAATGAGCGGACTTTCCTCCGCATGCGTGGGCGAGTCCGTTCAGTAGGGCGGATAGTACGGCGGACTTAGTACGCCGTATTAGTTCGCTGAAAAAGTGCCGTGTGTGGGCAAGTAGCCCGTTCGGAAAGTCCGATGGACAGTCTGGTGGGAAGTCCGCCAGACTAAGTACATCGGATAGACGGCTCTAAGTACGTCGGACAAACGGCTACGTGTGTACGCGGCTTAACTCAATCACATGAAGAGAGAAGAAGAGTCTCTCATGATGTAGTATATTAAATTTAAAGAGTACAAGGAAGACAAAATGCACTTACATAAAGTAAAATTGCCCAGGCATTGAAAAAGAAACTAAACTAAAAAGTTTGCATCCCACCTGAGCTCCACAGACAGGAAGTGAAGTTTTCCGGGAAGTCCTGCCAACACGTTTCGTCAGCAGCGCCTGACGTCATCAGGGGTCCGGGGGTTATCGTGAGTTTGTACATCCATGACTGCTGAGGCAAAACTGTGATCACAGCAGTAAAGTATGCCTGCTAATGTCTCCAAAATATACAAGAATCTATTGGTTGATTCAATCCAAGAGTCTCTATTCCTGGAGGAATATCAGCATCAGGTATGCTGACCCTTTAAAATGTGTTTCTACTGAAATAACAGATTTCCAGTGTAAACTAAACCATTTTAAAAATGTATTGTTTCCATGACAAAACCAGCAGTCAGTTTCAGAAAATTGCTCTAAAAATTATTATTTTTTTTGTACATGCATAAACCATCCAAATTGCTTATGTATTTTAATGCACTGAAATTATTGATGTGCCTTAAAGTACACCTAAATCTAAGCTGTTAAAATATATGTAGCTGATATACGCAAGCAGAAAACTGCTTTTCTAATGCTTAGGAAAAAAATCGTAAAGTGGTATTAAACTCTGAGTTTAAACTTATCTCTACAAGTGAGCTTAAAATATGTCTTACCTGAAGGTACCACCAATATCTTCTAAACCTGCTCTGTTTAGTAGATATTCATATTGGCTCCAGCCAATGACATTACTGGCACTTAATGTAATATGCTTCGTATTCTGAATTTGCTGTGATTGCAGAGAGCGCTGTGCCATGATAGTGACTCCCGTGCGCATGCGTGGGAGTGATGTCATCACGACCCAGCCATTCAATTGGTCAGAGAGTGTAAAAACCAGGCAAAGTTAGAATCGCCGGGATTAGTGACAGCTCAGTGCTGGAGGGCTCTGTTTAAAAGGTAAGTTTACCATAATGTGGTAGTATGCTTTGCATGCTACCACATTATAGCACAAAGCTGCAGGTGGCCTATTTGCAAAAAAATAATGATTTTTCCACAGCTTTAAAACCTAACTTTGGACTTTAAAGTGGTTGTAAAGCCTTACATATAACCATTGAAGTGACTGGCCTCAGGTGCTGCACAGAGATAAAACAAATATTTCTACATAAATTGTACCTGTTTATCTGCAGCACTCTCTCTACAGCAATTCAAAGTTCAGAATTTATACAGCTTGTCTGCATTGTCAAAAAAGAGAGAGCTGAAAGTGACTCATGCAAATAGCAAAGGAATGGGGCAGCAGACAGAAATGACACTTAATGCTCTGGATTGAGGCAAGTACAGAGTATGATGGTGAACCAAAACCAACTTATCTATTTCAAAGTTCCAACACGGAATTAAATCTACCAGTGGCTCTGTACAGAGGATGGGACTGATCATCCCTTTGAACTAGCCCTAAGGGTCCAAAAACGTACGATTCTGCCCAGAAAAAGCATTTTGTTTGTTTTTCAAAGGAGTGCGTTACGCTCAGAATACAGGGATCAGGAATGCGTTGTGCTCAGAATACAGGGTTTAGGAATGAGTTACGCTTAGAATACAGGGATCAGGAATGCGTTGTGCTCAGAATGCAGGGATCAGGAATGCGTTGTGCTCAGAATGCAGGGATCAGGAATGCGTTGTGCTCAGAATACAGGGATCAGGAATGCATTGTGCTCAGAATACAGGGTTTAGGAATGAGTTACGCTTAGAATACAGGGTTTAGGAATGAGTTATGCTCAGAATGCAGGGATCAGGAATGCGTTGTGTTCAGAATGCAGGGATCAGGAATGCGTTACGCTCAGAATGCAGGGATCAGGAATGCGTTGTGCTCAGAATACAGGGATCAGGAATGCGTTGTGCTCAGAATACAGGGATCAGGAATGCGTTGTGCTCAGAATACATTGTTCAGGAATGTGTTGTGTTCAGAATGCAGAATCAGGAATGTGTTACCCTCAGAATGCAGGGATCAGGAATGCTTACGCTCAAAATACAGGGATCAGGAATGCGTTGTGCTCAGAATACAGGGATCAGGAATGTGTTGTGCTCAGAATACAGGGATCAGGAATGTGTTGTGCTCAGAATACAGGGATCAGGAATGTGTTGTGCTCAGAATACAGGGATCAGGAATGCGTTGTCTTCAGAATACAGAATCAGGAATGTGTTACCCTCAGAATGCAGGGATCAGGAATGCTTACGCTCAAAATACAGGGATCAGGAATGCGTTGTGCTCAGAATACAGGGATCAGGAATGTGTTGTGCTCAGAATACAGGGATCAGGAATGTGTTGTGCTCAGAATACAGGGATCAGGAATGCGTTGTGCTCAGAATACAGGGTTTAGGAATGAGTTACGCTCAGAATGCAGGGATCAGGAATGCGTTGTACTCAGAATACAGGGATCAGATATGTGTTGTGCTCAGAATACAGGGATCAGGAATGCGTTGTGCTCAGAATACAGGGATCAGGAATGCGTTGTGCTCAGAATACAGGGATCAGGAATGCGTTGTGCTCAGAATACAGGGATCAGGAATGCGTTGTGCTCAGAATACAGGGATCAGATATGTGTTGTGCTCAGAATACAGGGATCAGGAATGCGCTGTGCTCAGAATACAGGGATCAGGAATGTGTTGTGCTCAGAATACAGGGTTCAGGAATGCGTTACGCTCAGAATGCAGGGATCAGGAATGCATTACGCTCAAAATACAGGGATCGGGAATGCGTTGTGCTCAGAATACAGGGTTCAGGAATGCGTTGTGCTCAGAATACAGGGTTTAGGAATAAGTTACGCTCAGAATGCAGGGATCAGGAATGCGTTGAGCTCAGAATACAGGGATCAGGAATGCGTTGAGCTCAGAATACAGGGATCAGGGATGCGTTGAGATCAGAATACAGGGATCAGGAATGTTTTGTGCTCAGAATGCAGGGTTCAGGGGGGTGATTTGTAGGAAAGGAAAACAAAAAAGCAGTGTCCTATGCCACCTACACATCACCATCCCTCCCCCCCCCCCCCCCCACACACACACACACACACACACACGTCCTCTGCCCCCAGGTAAGACAGGTAAGTGTCGGTTTATTAAAAGTCAGCAGCTATGCTTTTTGTAGCTGCTGACTTTTAATAAACTAAAAAACGGATGGAACTTCGCTTTATGGATGAAGACAGGAACAATTGGTACAGGTCACTCACTGTGTTCATTCAGAAAAGAAAGGCCAGTTTATTCAATATTTACCAGCCCCTTCCCTGCTCCTCAGAGGAGAGGAGGGAAGCTGGCAGCACTGCGGGGGGGGGGGGGGGGACTGGAAACGGGGAATCTGCACCTCACAGGGTGATTAGGGTGTGCCCGGGCACAGCCGGCACACCCTGTGCACACACCTATGTGGGGTGATGGGATAGCAGTCTACCAAGAAATATAACATTTGCTTCTGTCAGCTCACAGGAAGTGGTCTGGATCACTAGGTGTTTTCTGTACTTGCTGAAAGTGTTCTTCATCCAAAAGCATTAGAATGAATGCAGCCTGTACATCGAAGGAGTGGTAAGCAGCAATATATTGCAATTTTGTTCTTGGGTTTAATTTATACTTTAAGTAAAATGTACTAAAAGCAGACAATGCAAGATGCTTATTAGGGAAAATGTGGCACTATGTTGGGAAGAATAGCTCCCTGTTAGATAATTGGAGCAGTCAGGTAAAGTGCAATCTTCAAATAACAGTAACCTATGGCACGTCACCTTTAATTGTTCTGATGGAGGGTCAGTTCTAATTGACTGGTAGGGGTTCCTGCACCTCGCATATTAACGTCTCTCCTACTAAAGGAGGCTAAATCTAATTAAAAAGCAGGATGTCGTTTTAAAAACTTGAGCTATTAAAATGATTAAATGCAGCCAATTAATTCATTATTTTCTTAAAGTGGCAGAGCAGCTAATGTACACTTCACAATGGTACACCCTCTACAATGTTGTGTCTGTGTCTATACTGATTATATTCAAAGAGGAATTCCAGGTATGGATACTTTTACATATTAACCACTTGCTGACCAGCCGTCGCAGTTGTACTGTGGCAGAATGGCACGGCTTGTCGAAGCGACATTATGTTATGTCACTTCGGCCTGCGGCCACTAGGGGCGCAAGCTGATGAGAATGTCTGGCAGTCACGATCACCGCTGGGCTCCTGCGATCGCGGCTGACACACAGAGAACCGGGATCTGTTTCCAGGTTCTCTGAGGGGAGAACAGATCGTCTGCGATCTGTCATTTCCCCTACACAGTCCCCTCCCCCATTAAGTTAGAATCACCTCCCCGGAACACAATTAACCCCTTGATCACCCCCTAGTGTTAACCCCTTCCCTGCCATTGAAATTTTTACAGTAATCCCTGGATTTTTATAGCACTGATCGCTGTATAAATGCCAACGGTCCCAAAAATGTGTCAAAATTGTCCGATATGTCTGCCATAATGTTGCAGTCCCAATAAAAATCCCAGATTGCCACCATTACTAGTAAATATATATATATATATATAATTGTATTATTATTATTATTATTATTATTATTATTATTATTATTATGCCATACATCTATCCCCTATTTTGTAGACGCTATAACTTTGCGCAAACCAATAAATATATAATAATAATAATAATAATAATAATATAAAGCTTATTGCGATTTTTTTAACAAAAATATGCAGAAGAATACGCATAACCCTAAACTGAGGAAAAAAAAATTTTTTTATATATATTTTTTGGGGGATATTTATTATAGCAAAAAGTGAAAAATATTGCTTGTTTTCAAAATTGTCATTCTTTTTTTGTTTATAGCGCAAAAAATTTAAACCGCATAGATGATCAAATACCACCAAAAGAAAGCTCTATTTGTGGGAAAAAAACTTCAATTTTGTTTGGGTGCAACGTCGCACAATCAAGCAATTGGCAGTTAAAGCGACGCAGTGCTGAATTGCAAAAAGTGCTCTGGTCAGAAGTGGGTAAAATCTTCCGGGGCTGAAGCAGTTAAAGAACCCAATTAAATGGGACTATATACACTCACCTGCCACTTTATTAGGTATACCTGTTCAATTGCTTGGTAACACAAATTGCTAATCAGCGAATCACATGGCAGTAACTCATTGCATTTACACATCTAGACGTGGTGAAGGCGATTTGCTGAAGTTCAAACTGAGCATCAGAATGGGGAAGAAAGGGCATTTAAGGGACTTTGAACATGGCATGGTTGTTGGTGCCAGATGGACTGGTTTGAGTATTTCAAAAACTGCTGATCTACTGGGATTTTCACCCACAACTATCTCTAGGGTTTACAGAGAATAGTCAGAAAAAGAGAAAATATCCAGTGAGTGGCTGGTGTGTAGATGAAAATACCTTGTTCATGTCAGAGGAAAATGGGCAGACTGATTCGAGATAATAGAAAGGCAAGGGCCAAGAAGAATTAAGTCAGTTCTGAAGGCAAAAGGGGGTCCAATCTGGTACTAGCAAGGTGTACCTAATAAAGTGGTCAATGAGTGTACAGTATGTGCCTCAGATGGTCAACAAACAAGAATTAAAAATAAAATTTAAAAAATGATATATATATATATATATATATATATATATATATATATATATATATATATATATATATATATATATATATATTATTTCAAAAAATTATTTATATATATATATAGATATATATATATATATATATATATATATATATATATATATATATATATATATAGATATATATAACTTATTCTACAATGCAACTTAAAACATTTCATTTGATATGAGTAAAGTAGATCTACACTGTATCTGTGCACCACCAAGCAAAAACACTTTATAATACATTTTTTTATATTCAAAGCAAACTGCGCCATCCATCTATGTCTTTATTTTGCTGAAAAATCACTTTGAAAAACACTACCAACTTTTATGGCCATCTTGAGTAAGGGCAGAGGATTCATATAGTATTTACTATCTCAAATCCCTCTGCCCTTAGCTCAGGCATGCAGACAGGAGGGTGTGCTTAGCTGAGAAAGCCCCTCCTCCCCTCCTAATGACTCCTGGGATGTATGACATCATTTGCCTGGGCATGGAAACCAGGAAGTAACTGAAGAAATGGATAAAAAATATGAAAACAAGTAAATATGATATACTTTCCTATCTATTTACAAATACTAGCAGCATAAGGATTATGCTTCTTCAGGACCTTTGAGACCTCTAATATCTGCACATAAGTAAGATGCAAAATGTAATACTGAAAAAAAAAAACGAAAAATACTAAATACATAGAGTATCTCAAAATTCATATACAAACATCAAATAGAATCTGTCCTCACATGAAGGCAATGGGGAGAAAAAAGCATAATATAAAAAAATAAATACTCAAAATAATGATAATTAATGAATCACCTCTTCATACCACCTCTTTTCATAACCACATGGCATGATCCAGGATCGGAATTTTTTTTTTTTTACTAGTAATGGTGGCAATCAGTGATTTTTATTGTGACTGTGACATTATGGCGGACACATCTGAGATTTTTGACACATTTTTTGGGACCATTGTCATTTATACAGCAATCAGTGCTATTTAAATGCACTTCCTGTGTAAATGACACTAGCAGTTAACCAATAGGGGCAGTGTAGGGGTTATGTATGACGTGATGTTTTTTTTTTTTATTGTAGAGGGCGTGGCCTGGCTTGTGACATCACTGATTGTCCTTCCCTATAAAAGGGAACAGACGATCGGTGACAGCCACACAGGGAAGCACGGGGAGAGGTTTGTTTACACAGACCTCTCCTCGTTCTACCATTGGTGTCCCGCGATTGGGTCCGCTGGTCCCGCGGCCACGGTCACGGAGCTCAGGACCGTGTAGCGAGCGTGCCGCCAGCGGCGCGCTCCCGACCCAGGGCTGGGTACTTGAAGAATCACGTACCAGTACGTGATTGTGCCCAGCCGTGCCATTCTGCCGACGTATATCGGCGGGAGGCGGTCCTTAAGTGGTTAAAGGAGAATTGTACAAAAAACAAGATTGGTTAAACCCAAAAGTGCTTTTTTACCACTACTATTCCTTTATATTGGCTTTTGGAATTTACAAATGCAGCAATTTAGAAATCAGATGAATGGTTTAGCACTGGGAAACACTTTTTGATAGAGAAAAAGTGCATTTTATATACAACTATATAGATTAGACCAAAATGAGGGACAAATGAGGAGGAATGAGGGACAGAGGGACATTGCTCCAAATCAGGGACAGTCCCTCGAAATCAGGGACAGTTGGGAGCTATGTGAATGTTCAATCTCAAACTCTATACATTTCAATGGGGTACAATATTCTATGACCATATGGAACCAGAGGGTCAATTCACTAACGTTTACCAGTAAATAAAGTCCAATTTACAAAAAATCTATATACAGTATCCCACAAAAGTGAGTACACCCCTCACATTTTTGTAAATATTTTATTATATCTTTTCATGTGACAACAATGAAGAAATGACACTTTGCTACAATGTAAAGTAGTGAGTGTACAGCTTGTATAACAGTGTAAATTTGCTGTCCCCTCAAAATAACTCAACACACAGCAATTAATGTCTAAGCTGCTGGCAACATAAGTGAATACACCCTAAGGGAAAATGTCCAAATTGGGCCCAATTAGCCATTTTCCCTCCCCGGTGTCTTGTGACTCGTTGGTGTTACAAGGTCTCAGGTGTGAATGGGGAGCAGGTGAGTTAAATTTGGTGTTATCACTCTCACTCTCTCATACTGGTCACTGGAAGTTCAACATGGCACCTTATGGCAAAGAACTGTCTGAGGATCTGAAAAAAAGAATTGGTACCCTACATAAAGATGGCCTAGGCTATAAGAAGATTGCCAAGACCCTGAAACTGAGCTGCGGCATGGTGGCCAAGACCATATAGCGGTTTAACAGGACAGGTTCCTTTCAGAACAGGCCTTGTCATAGTCGACCAAAGAGGTTGAGCGCACCTGCTCAGCATCATATCCAGAGGTTGTCTTTGGGAAATAGACATATGAGTGCTGCCAGCATTGCTGCAGAGGTTGAAGGGGTTGGGGGTGCACCTGTCAGTGCTCAGACCATACGCCTCACACTGCATCAAATTTGTCTGCATGGCTGTTGTCCCAGAAGGAAGCCTCTTCTAAAGATGATACACAAGAAAGCTCGCAAATAGTTTACTGAAGACAAGCAGGCTAAGGACATGGTTATCTGGAACCATGTCCTGTGGTCTGATGAGACCAAGATAAACTTACTGGGTTCAGATGGTGTCAGGCATGTGTGGCGGAAACCAGGTGAGGAGTACAAAGACAAGTGTATCTTGCCTCAAGCATGGTGGTGGGGGTGTCATGGTCTGGGGCTGCATGAGTGCTGTCCACACTGGGGAGCTACAGTTCATTGAGGGAACCATGAATGCCAACATGTACTGTGACATACTGAAGCAGAGCATGATCCCCTCCCTTCTAGGACTGGGCCATAGGGCAATATACCAACATGATAACGACCCCAAACACACCTCCAAGATGACCACTGCCTTGCTAAAGAAGCTGAGGGTAAAAGTGATGTACTGGCCAAGCATGTCGCCAGACCTAAACCCTATTTAGCATCTGTTGGGCACCCTCAAACAGAAGGTAGAGGAGCACAAGGTCTCTAACATCCACCAGCTCCATGATGTCGTCATGGAGGAGTGGAAGAGGACTCCAGTGCCAACCTGTGAAGCTCTGGTGAACTCCATGCACAAGAGGGTTAAGGCAGTGCTGGAAAATAATGGTGACCACGCAAAATATTGACATTTTGGGCCCAATTTGGACATTTTCACTTAGAGATGTACTCACTTTTGTTGCCAGCGGTTTAGACAACGCAGAAGCAGAGCTCTTCCTTAACTCCCTGCCCTCTAATTATCTCCATGGTGTTCTATATCCCTGGCAATAAAGAGGTTAAAGTGCATTGTATTTTCCATACAACTGCTTTCTATTTATTTGACTGTACAGGCCTCTCATAACCTTGTAATGCTGAAGAAGATAATTAAAGCGTTTGAGAATAAAGTGCTGAGTCAGCAGGAGCATGAAGGGAAAAGTGTCAGATAATACACAATAATGATTAAGGAGAGGCGCTCTATGGGAGTTTAACCCACTTTGGAGCCTTACGCCTGGTGCACATGCTATTATATCATTTTAGGGTGTCAGCAATCGTAGCACGGTCACGTGCACTACACAGGGCGGCGTGGGGTGCGGAGTTAAGGCAGCTTGGTTAACTTGTTAAAGCCTAAAGGAGAATTTCCAGCTTTTGCCATACCATGTTTTCATCCATGCATTAATTATAGGGAAGGAATGTCAATGAGCTACTTGATTATACTAAACACTCTATACTAGTGATGGTGAATCTATGAAGAATATAAGGCCTCAGCTGCAACCCCCAATGTCACCATGGTTCACGCAAAAAATCCAGCATATGTCATGCTACAGAAGATCATAGAGACTGTACATATTACAAGAGATAGTTAGAGACTTGAGATACAGTATACTACAAATGTGAATAGAAACTATAGGGTCAAAGACTGGGAACATGTTACATGGGGATAGAGATCACTGCCATTGCAGCCCCATTACAAATCAACATTTCCAGTCTCGGCTGTTGGAGTCTAAGGGCTGCACATCAAAGACCAAAGAGCCACGGCACCAGGGCTCTATACGCTATTATTCTCTGGAGGCCAACTTTCTTTTGGAACAATGAGATGTTTTAAAAGCAATCCTTAACCAAAATTTCAATGATTTACCTTATTCAGTAAAATAAGTGTTGCGCTACCCCAGTAGGAGCCGCTAGAGATTTGCCCAGGTTACTTTTCCC
The DNA here is from genome assembly GCF_037356315.1 of Lithobates pipiens. Classification (NCBI taxonomy): domain Eukaryota; kingdom Metazoa; phylum Chordata; class Amphibia; order Anura; family Ranidae; genus Lithobates; species Lithobates pipiens. The sequence goes on along the minus strand of NW_027507789.1, from coordinate 182,855,894 downwards.
AGCTGGGTACATGATCACAGTCACTCTTTGGCTCAATGACAAGTCTAGGGGTGTTCTTTTGGGGGTTTTCTTTTTTGGGGTAACTTGGATAAGCTTGGGGGAATTGCGTGGGATACTCCAAAAAGAACTATGTACAAGATGGGGTCAGTAGACTTCCTTCTGTAGAACTGAAGGAAAGTCCTTGCAAGAGCAGACTGTGGCTTTGAAGTAGTAATAGCTAAAGGCACAAAACCTTCTTTGAGCAATCAGAGCAGAGTCCCTTCACAGAGAACTAGATAGATTGAGCTCTTCAAGACACCAGCTAATGTCCCCTTTACACAACCACACAGCTGGCTCTTTAGCACCAGAAGGGTGGCAGCAGTTCATAGTCTCCAAGATCTCTCACAGTCGTCTGTACTCAGAAAATATCCTTGGAAGTTGGTTGCCTCCTTCCAATTTCCATGCAACACCTTTTCTCCTGTTATACCAGAATAGATCTTTAGGTGACAGCCCCTCCAGCAGCCCTCAGCACCTTGCAGCAAAGCATGCCCTCAGATCACCCACCTGTGGCCTCACGAACAGCAAGCACATGGCAGGATAACCTAAGAGGGCAACAAGCCCTTCTTAGGCTGTGTTCCTCTCCTGAATAAAAAGACCAGACTGCTCTGTGTCTGAGTAATGTATATGGACTCCCAGCAGCCATCTGGGCCACCCTCCCTGGGATTGGCCAGGGCTGTATAAATATTCATGCTGCCCATTTGCCTTACTCCACACTGCAGCGCAGTATCTACCCTTTATTGCTGTTGCTCTCTAATACAAACATCTCCAGGAGTTACTGGGTGTTGTGTGCCTCCAGCGCAGTATACACCTGTATCTACCCTTTATTGCTGTTGTTCTCTAATACAGCCATCTGCAGGAGTTAGTGGGTGTTGTGTGCCTCCAGCGCAGTATACACCTGTATCTACCCTTTATTGCTGGTGTTCTCTAATACAGCCAACTGCAGGAGTTAGTGGGTGTTGTGTGCCTCCAGCACAGCACAGTATACACCTGTATCTACCCTTTATTGCTGGTTTCCTCTAATATAGGCATCTGCAGGAGTTAAAGTGGGTGTTGTGTGCCTCCAGCACAGTATACACCTGAAGATACCCCTTATTGGTGTTATCTGTTGCATAGCTTGCATATTAGCCTTTAAAATTAGCACTTTTGATTTCGAACATTCGAGTCCCATAGACTTTAATAGGGTCCTAAAGTTCGTACGAATTATAGGTCCGTTCGAAGGTTCTGGTACGAACCGAATCGGGGGGTGTTCGGCTTATCCCTACTCAGAAGTACAAACACCTATTAGCTCACTAAGAGGCCCTGTAAGGAATAATGTTAATTCATACCATTTCTGTGACAGGTACTCTTTAAGTCAGCCTATTCTCAACCTTATCAACCCAGAGAAACACTTGAAATAATGTTCAGGTTTCAGGGAACCCCTGCTAACATTCATCGGGTTGGGGGGGTGGGGGGGAGCTCATTGGTAAGAATGTCTCTTACATTAGTGGTCATTGGGATAAATGCGTAATAGGACAATTTTTCCTCTTATGGGACTTTGGGAGGCAGGGGTCTTCAAAATTATATCAAAAAATAGTTTTATTAGAAAAAGTTAAAACATGAAGGCAATAAAAACATATGGATGCAACATTAATGGTTGGTGGCTTACAGAAAAACACACAAAAATGTGTACAAACACAATGAGGAATGATAGCAACACCACACTGATGAGTCCTAGGTGGTGAAGGATCTACAACTATGCAGACACCATTAGATGGGAGGTCAATCACCCATAGCTCATGAATCCCTTAGTAACCTCTGGAGAAACCCTAGGAGCCCCGATTCTTCTGGGGCCTCCCGCCGGCACTCCAGGTCCCTCCTCTTCATAGTGTGCCCCCACAGAAAGCTGCTTTCCATGAGGGCATCTGTTCAGGTTCGCTCCCGAGTCCCACTGATGCATCCATTGACACAGACAGCAGGACTCGACCACGCCCCCTGCTCCCATGTCACTGGATTTGATTGACAGCAGCGGGAGCCAATGGCTCCTGCTGCTATTAATCTATCCAATGAGGAGGGAGACATCGGTGGGAGCTCGTGCACATCGCTAGATGGGATCGGGCTCAGGTAAGAAACAGAGGGAGTCTGGAGGGAGATGCAACAGAGAAGGTTTTTCACCTTAATGCACAGAATGCTCTAAGGTAAAAACAACTTGAGGCTTTACAAGCACTTTAACCACTTCCCGTCCACCATATAGCAGAATGACGGCCGGGAAGTGGTTTCCATATCCTGACTGGGCGTCATATGATGTCCAGCAGGATAAGCCGCAATTGCGCACCAGCGACGATTGGTGGTGTGTCAGTCTGACACACCGCATCTCCAATCAAGTTAAAGAGCCGCTGACGGAGGCGCTTTACCACGTGATCAGCTGTATCCAATTTCATCTGATCACAGTGTAAATAGGAAAAGCCGTGTATCGGCTTATCCTCTACTCGCTCTGACAGACGTGAGTAGAGGATAGCCGATCGGCTGCTCTCCTGACAGAGAGGTCTGCACTGATTGATTATCAGTGCAGCCCCCCCCCCCTAGGATACCCACCCACGAACACCAGAGATGCCTAACCACGGCCACCAGGGATGCCCACCCATGACCACCAGGTAGGCCCACTAGAGCCCACCAAGGATGGCAATCATTGCCCATTAGGGATGGCACTCTGTGCCAGGTTTGCCAACCGCCAGAATATTTACTGACAGTTTGTAAAAATCTATGATTATTTTTTTTTACAATTGCCAGTAAATATCAGGGGCTGATAATTTCATGCTGTGTTGACTTTTTAAGTGTAAATCAAGCAAATTACTTTGTTATAGGTATTATCAGTGTTCCCATATCATGTTTATACTGTTAAAATATTCACTGTGTTAGTTTTCAATAGGAGCTCTGTAACTTCTCAGGTTGCCAGTAAAAAATGCGCTCCGCCAGTAAATTTTCCATGTTTTGCCAGTACAAAATGCTGCAGGGGTTTGGCAACCCTGCTCTGTGCCCATCAGTGATGCGTGCCAGTGCCTCTGATCAGTGCTGCCTATCAGTACCGCCCATCAGTGCAGCTTATATGTGCCCTCCAGTGCCACCTATGAGTTCCCATCAGATGATGCACCTATGAGTGACCATCAGTACCTATCAGATGATGCCTATGAGTGCCCATCAGTGCCGTCTATGAGTACCCATCAGATGATGCCTATGAGTGCCTATCAGATGATGCCTATGAGTGCCCATCAGTGCCTATCAGATGATGCCTATGTGTGCCCATCAGTGCCACCTATAAGTGCCCATCAGTGCTGTATATCAGTGCCTATCAGTGCTGCATATATGTGCCACCTCAGTGCCAATCAGTACTGCCTCATCAGTGCCCATCTGTGCAGCCTCATCAGTGCCTACCAGTGAAGGAGAAAACATACTTATTTACAAAGTTTTATAACAGAAACAAAACATTTTTTTATTTGTAGAGCAAAAACAAACAAACCCAGAGGTGATCAAATACCACCAAAACAAAGCCCAGTCTATTTGTAGGGGGGGAAAAAGATATAAATTTTGTTTAGGTACAGCGTCGCATGACTGCGCAATTGTCATTCAAAATATGATGGAGCTGAAAGCTGAAAATTGGTCTGGGCACAAAGGTGTATAAGTGCCCTGTATTGAAGTGGTTAATGATGCCATCAGTGCACTACGGCAAGAGAAGGCATTTCCTCAGTCTCCACTCCCCGCCCCCCCCCCCCCCCCAGTGACCAGACTATACCATGATAATATAGTAGCAGGTAGCAAGGTAATGCAGCAACAGAGTCACTTGAACACAGCCAAGAAGTGCGCAGGCACCAGGATTTACTGTACATCACTGCATCATCTCTAATATGGCATCTCAGTCCAGGAACTAGATGGTGATCCTGAATAATGCCTAAACAAAGATGGCTCCGACCTTCTGGAGAGATGAGGGCAGATGAGGGTATTTTCAGGGGGAGTGCTGTGATCTCTGTGAGAGGTAATAAATACCTGTAAATACTACTTTTACATATTACTTAGCGTTAAAAATTTGCGTTATAATAAGGCCACTTTAACTTGTCTGACATAAAACGATAAAAAAAAATCTACAATTGGTTCAGGAATAATTTTTCCATCTCAATCTGCGGCCAGCTTGGGGCTTCCTTAACTGTCAAAACATGGTGTGTCCTTTTAACCATTAAAACAGCATTCGATGTGTACAGCCTGCCCTAGACATCTCATTCCTTTACAAGGGATCAGCTCGCTGTATTTTCCCCAGGTGTCAGTAAATAATTTACGGTGAAATATTAGACGTCACCCTGCATTGTAGTTAGATTTTAGCAGCTAGTCCTTCATCTTTTATCATGCTGGGAATAGGTCTATTTGGGTGCTGGGGGTGCAGTTTTTGTTTCTTTATTACACTGGGACCAATTATGTGGACAGAGCCATCTTTGCTCGGGGCTAGCGGTACAATTCTGAACTGAAATGCTGCCTTGGAGACTTCACAATCATGTAAACCCTAGTGTCTGTGCAGCTTTTGGTTATGTTTACAAATGTCTGGCACAAATCAGCCCCATGCTGCAGCCTCTCTTCTGATTAGCTACAAACTCACAATGTACAACCAAGAAGAGAGAAGACTGTGAATGTCCTTCTGTCTTTAGCAGATTGATGGCATCATCTCAGTTCAAACATACACACTTGATTGTAGCCCATGAATGACCCATTACAGATAAACAGTGGGAATGTTTGTGACGTGGCGTGACTTAGAGTGGACATTCACTCTCTCAATCAACATCGACTAACTGACTGTTTTTTATCCTTATGCAAGGAACCCCATTAGTAAAAAGATAGGAAGGTATATCATTTTTACTTGATTATATTTTATTTTTGCATGTCTTCAGTTACTTCCTGGTTTCTAGCCTAGACAAATGATGTCATACATCTCAGGAGTCTTCAGGAGGGGGGGGGGGGGGTCTCAGCTAAGCACATCCCCCCTGTCTGCTTGTCTGAGCTAAGGGCAGCTGGATTCCAGGAAGTAAATGCAACAAAAGTCACCACAGAGGATATAGCACCTACAAAGGCTACCAACCACATTTTGTAATTTAATAATTTTATTGGACATGCATAATCAAAAAGATACAGCGCTGAGGCCAACCCCCCCCCCCCCCCCCCCAAAAAAAAAAGAAAAAACAGGGAACACTCTCCCTCCATCCTCAAATCCCCCTCTTTTGGAAGCCCTTCTCTTGATTTTTGGTTTAGGCATCACTCACATGCCATTCCCAGAAGCTGTATACACTATATAATATCAAAGGTATTGGGACGCCTGCCTTTACACACACATGAACTTTAATGGCATCCCAGTCTTAGTCTTTAGGGTTCAATATTGAGTTGGCCCACACTTTCCAGCTATAACAGCTTCAACTCTTCTGGAAGGCTGTCCACAGGGTTTAGGAGTGTGTCTTTGACTATTCTTCCAGAAGAGGAATTGTGAGGTCCGGCACTGATGTGGATAAGAAGGCCTGGCTCACAGTCTCCGCTCTAATTCATCCCATGGGTGTTCTATCGGGTTGAGGTCAGTCAAGTTCCTCCACCCCAAACTCACTCATCCATGTCTTTATGGATCTTGCCTTGTGCACTGGTGCGCAGTCATGGTGGAGCCATCCCCAAACTGTTCCCACAAAGTTGAGAGCATGAAATTGTCCAAAATGTCTTGGTATGCTGACGCCTTAAGAGTTCCCTTCACTGGAACTAATTGGCCAACCCCCGAAAAACAACCCCACACCAAATGATTTGGAGCAGCGCACAAAGCAAGGTCCCTAAAGACACGGATGAGTGAGTTTGGGGTGGAGGAACTTGACTGGCCTGCACAGAGTCCTGACCTCAATCTGGTAGAACACCTTTGAGATGAATGAGAGTGGAAACAGGCCTTCTCCTCCAACATCAGTGCCTGACCTCACAAATGCGCATGTCGAAGAATGGTCAAACATTCCCATAGACACACTTCTAAACCTTGTGGACAGCCTTCCCAGAAGAGTTGAACCTGTTATTGCTGCAAAGGGTTGGCCAACTCAACATTAAATCCTACGGACTAAGACTGGGATGCCAGTAAAGTTCATGCTCCTGTAAAGGAAATACTTTTGACAATATAGTGTATATCTCTGTGTTTTTTGATACCAGTGTTCTGGCATATAGTGTCCTGGCATCATATAGTGTCCGCCCCGTACTGAGCATGCGCAGCGCTTGCTCAATACAAAGCAGAAGAAGCTTCGGAAAACCTCCAAAGATGAACGGCGCCTGCGCCGTGAGTGGAGGTGGTAGCCCCACCACCCAAGCCGACATAGGGCTTCGCTCGCCACGCTTCGGGCTCAGCCTCGCTGCGCTCGGCTCTTTTATATTCCAACTCTATGTCCACTTGGATGGTGGGGCTAGAACCTGGACTCACAGCGCAGGCGCCGTTCATCTTCGGGTATTTTCGGAATCTGTGTGTGCTGTGTACTGCGCATGCGCAGTACACATCGGACACTATCCGATGGGGGACTGTATATGATAGGACACCGGAAGTAAATGCTACCTGAATCATCTGCTCTTACTCAAGATGGCCACGGCCAGAAATGTTGGGGGTTATTTCACAGAAAAATAAAGCATGGAGACATGGATGGATGGGCGAGTTTGCTTGTAATAATACAAATGAATTCAATTGTGTTTTTGATTTGTGATGCCCAGATGCAGTGTGGTTCTGCTTTAAGCCCCATACACACTATCAGATTGTCTGCTGATTTTTTCCATCAGATTTACCAAACCTTAGGGGTTTCAATTTGTATGCAATCAGACAGGCCCTTGCATTACATGGTTTTGGTAAATCTGAAGGAAAAAATCAGCAGACAATCTGATAGTGTGTATGGGGCTTTAAAGTTACTGATGGGTCCACTTTAAGGGTGTCTGTATCATTTCATCTCTGTCTGGTGCTGAATTCGTAGGTTTCCTGACCGCATCTTTGTATTATAATGCGCGATTCACTGTGTACTTTTTGATCCTGATACGTTTCGCTTGAGATCAATTCCTAATTTAATGTTTAAACTTTACCCATCGTGTCCCAGCTCCCCTGAACGCGCGGCGCTGTCGGAACAGGAGGAGGGGAGGAGGTTGTCTGGTTTAGGTAAATGTCGCAGACTTCCTCTGGGATGGCCAGAAATGTCCTATGTGACAGAACTGAGGACTTATAGAAAGGAATAGTGCAGGCTTACTTTCCTAATTTCCTGCTGCTGCCATTGTAGTGTGTCGCGAAAAAAGAGAACCATTCATTACAAAAAGAAAATCCTGTTTTACACAGGTGTAATAAAACTGCTGTTAGATTTTTTTTTGTTTTTGTACACTAATCAATACTTAGTTTGATCAATATCTGCCATGGAACATACTTTACCCTGAGGCTGCTATTTTTACAAAGTATTAAAGTAAAATTTTAATGGGTTTAGAACAACCTTTCTCCAACTTTATAACATAGAGAAACCTTTTGAAATACCTGTCTAGTCTTAGGGAACCCCTGCTAATAATAACGATATCTACAGCTCACAACTTACATTAGCCTGGTGATCAGTAGGAAGAGAGCTTCTTTTATTGGTGGTCAGTTGCAAGAATTACAGATAATTTAAGGTCTTTGATGTCATTGATTACATATCTGAGGGACAAAAGCTGCTCATTGCTCAAGAAGGAGGAACCCTAGATGAAAAAAGGTTGGTTATGAGTGTTGGAGCTGAGAAGGAACCCCTTTGTCAATGGGCAGTGGGAAGATGAAGCAAAAGCTGCTCATTGCTTAGGAACCCTTATGCCGCGTACACACGACCGGACTTTTCCACAAACTAGGTCCGACGGAACGAATCCATCGGACAATTCGATCGTGTGTGGGCTCCATCGGACCTTTGCTGTCCAAAAATCTGACAGACTTTAGAAATAGAACATGTTTCAAATCTTTCCGACGGAAAAATCCGTTCGTGTGTATGCTAGTCCGACGGACAAAAAAACGACGCTAGGGCAGCTATTAGCTACTGGTTATGAACTTCCTTATTCTAGTCCGGTCGTATGTCATCACGTTGGAATCCGTCGGACTTTGGTGTGATTGTGTGTGACCAAGTCCGTTGTCAGGTCACCTTGAGGCCAGGTGACAGATGCACACCGTAGGGATCAGGAGTGCACCGCAAGGTTGTGGACCCTACGGCTGACTGCCGCGGACGGGGGTCAAGGTGATAGGAAGGCAGAACCGCCAGAACACCAAGATGGATCCCACTGGGGTTAGAGCGTAAGATTCCCTGGGGCGCGGAGTCTAAACCCCCGTACAGATGAGTTTTTCCTTCAGATTTACCAAAACCATGTAGTAGAAGGGCCTGCCTGATTGCATACACATTGAAACTCCTAAGGTTTGTCCTCATATTATATGGTTTTGGTAAATCTGAAGGAAAAACTCAGCAGATAATCTGATAGTGTGTATGGGGTTTAAGAGCCAGCAGGTGTTCACCAGAGCCTCTAGTGGTGAGGATGGACTTGGCTGCAACTGGCTCCAGGTCGCGACCCCCAGGGTCCCCCAGCTCACACCCACAGTAGGCAACAGGAGGATAGGGATGGTGAGGGACAAAGCCAAGGTTGGGGCCACAAGCAGACAGGAATAGTCAGGGACACGCCAAAAGGTCAGGATCACAGGGATAGTCAAGGACACGCCAAAGTCGGTAACGGAAACAACAGAAGAGCACACGGCAGGTAACAGGAAGCTAACACACAAAGGTTGATCAGCAGGGTTGGCCTGAAGTGCACAGGTTAATATAGAGTTCTCTGATAGGAGCTAGGGTGGAGCCATGCCAGAGGATGGATTACAAAATCAGTCAGGTGAGGGTCGGCTGGTCTCTAGAGATGAACACATGGAGACAGGTAAGCAGACGAACTCTATTGCATAACCATGACATCCGTTCATTTGGAAAATCTGTCAGAACTCCGCCGAAAGTCCATCAGAAAGACCATCGGACTTAGTCCGTCGAAAAGTCCACTCATGTGTACGCGGCATTAGCAATCTCTGGAAAAACTCAAGCTGAAAAAGGCTGTTTTTGAGTGTTGGAGCTGAGAGGGAGCTCCTTTGTCACAGGGCAGTGCCAAAGATGAAGCAAAAGCTGCTCATCGCTCAAGGAACCCCTAGCAACCTCTGGAGGATTCCTAAATGTAAAGGGCTGGTTTTGAGTGTTGGAGCTGAGGAGGAGCCCCTTTGTCATAAGGGAGGGCCAAAGATGAAGAAAAAGCTGCTTATTGCTAAAGGAACCCCTAGCAACCTCTGGAGGAACCCTAGATGAAAAAGGCTGGTTTTGAGTGTTGGAGTTGAGAGGGAGCCCATTTGTCATGGGGCAGGGCCGAAGATGAAGGAAAAGCTGCTCATTGCTCAAGAAACCCCTAGTAACCTCTGGAGGACCCGAAATGAGAAAGGCTGGTTTTAAGTGTTGGAGCTGTGAAGGAGCCCCTTTATTCGTGTGACAGTGCTGAAGATGAAGCAAAAGCTGCTCATTGCTCATAAAATCCCTAGCAACCCTGGTTCAGAAAGCTCCCTCCTGGTCAAGCCTTAAAGGACAAAGTGTACCGGTCTGCATATTCACATGACCAAGCACGTGGTGTTCCCATTTCATAGTTTTCATAGTTAGTTAGGTTGAATAAAGACACCAGTCCATCCAGTTCAACCTGAGTGAGTGTCTACAATTGTCCCTATCCCTGTACATTGCACACTCATGTCGGTCCCTACCCTCATGGAGCCAACAATCCAAGGTCCCCATTCATATACTAGGGCCAATTTTGGATAGAAGCCAATTAACCTACCTGCATGTCTTTGGATTGTGGGAGGAAACTGGAGTAACCGGAGGAAACCCACGCAGGCACAAGGAGAACATGCAAACTCCAGGCAGGTAGTGTCGTGGTTGGGATTCGAACCAGCGACCCTTCTTACTGCTAGGTGAGAGTGCTAACCACTACACCACTGTGCTGCCCATTTGACCAGATCACTGTAAAAAAAGTACATTTGAAAGAGAGCATTGGGCTGGAGCATTAGTACTACTACTGTGCCTGTATGAGATACAGAAATCCTCTATGGATTTAAAGTACATTTGTGGTCATATTAAATCTACTAAAAATATAGTAGTGGGTCACCTACCTTGGGTAGGATGGACCTTCACTCCAAGGGACCGATAGGGAAGTGCAATTAGTAGTAGCATCATTGTAAGTCTGCTGTGTGCACTCCATCAGTTAGCTATTTAATTGCTTTGACTAGACAGGCAACCCATGGGCCAAATGAGGGAGCTCACAATGCAGGCTTTTGGGTAGGTGCAGCATGGTGCGGCAGAAATAATTCAAACACAATCTAAGTGCAATTGTAAGAACTTGTTTTGTAGTAAAGGCAAAAACAGTTCACAACAGACTTGGTGGGAGAAGGCCCAAGCAGGAACACTCACGAATGTCAACAGTGTGTAGTAGCAGCAGCATATCAGCAGGTATCAGCTGAACTGACAATGTCTTCCTGGAAAGGCAAAATACGACCTGGCTGCCATGTACCCAAATGGTAAAATGTCCAAGGAGATAAGTTTTCCATTCTCATTTGGAGACTTTCCCTGCTGCTAATACTGTCCCTGACAGATGGGTAACCTGTCCCTACACTACACACACACAAATTCATGCCAAACCTGGGAGCCGGGGCCTTAAACAGGCTCTGCCTGACCCAAGATGGCGCCACAGTCACATGGGGGACAGCATCCAATCATATAGCTTCCCCAGTGATGCTGGAAACCATAGAGGAACAATGTTCCTCTTGACTTCCTCCTGCTCTGCCATGACACTGACGTTGAGCGCCACCTGCAGTGAAGAAAGTAGACTACACCTGCCTACAGGCTGACAAAGCTGCTGCTAAATTCAGGGCAGTGGCTTAGCGTTGTCAGCCTCCAACAGGAAGTGCTGCCACTGGCAAGATCTGTAGGTAAGAAACTTTGCAACAGATTCACAAAATATTATTTGCTTAAGAAACTATACAGTGAGATATGATGGTCAAACATAATGAGAAATAGGTTTTGCGCTCATATACACTTTCATTTCGAAGTCTGCATGGAGTATACCTTGAAGGGTCTCCCTGGCCCTGAATGCACATCCAGGAATAAAGAATATGCCCTACAAGTTCATGCACCAATCACACCATTATGTTCAAATCCCAAAAAGTTGAAAACAGCCAAAAGACAATAGAAGAGTATTGAAGCATCAAGTATAAAGACATAGGCTGTGTGTACAGCACAGATTACATAGGCACCTGCTACAGAAAATGTATTTTAGTGTGACGGTTCTGGGTACCGAGACAGGAATAGGAATGGCAGACAGAAATAATGAGCCGGAGGAAGACGGAGGAAGAGAGGAGGGAACGTCAAAGTTGGGGAAAAAAAGACTATAGTAGAAGTTGTTTTCATAAGATCTGTACTCACAATATTTCAAAATCATTCCCGGGGACACTTTGCCATTGAAATGCTCTATCTAAATTAGCTGCTCACTAGGCTGCCTCAGATGAGGATAACACTACATCCCCATCATAGCTTGCTTCCTATCTGGATTATCTGATACTTTGTTTTTTTAGATTCTTTTCTTGAACTATAAAATGAAAAAAATATCTACATGTGTCACATGAAAAAAGTTTCTGATTATGTTCTCCCCACAATACAGCCAGGAAATCTAAAGTCTACAGTATGGGGCTGTTTAAAGCAATATTAAACCCAAAGGCGAATATTTATTATATTGCAGCTTACCAAACCTTAGATGTAATGGCTGCATTTGTTTTCCTTTTTTATGCTTTCTTCTTTTTTCACCTGGTGATCCAGCCAGCTTAAGATAATCAGCTTTTGTCTCCCGTGGCTTTCTCAGGAGGTGCCCCATTATTATTTGCTCGCCCAACCATCGGGGCCACTGTTACACTCATGCAGTCGGACAACATCTCGGTCCTTTTGGCGTTGTCTCCCTCTAGTTTGACCCCTGTCAATTCTCACCCAAGAGCCTCCCCCCCCCCCCCCCCCCGGATTACAAAGACCACCATCTCAGGGTGCGACATTTTCACACAAGGAGCCATTGGCACTCTTTAAAGGAGCTATTTGGCTTTACTTCTCCTGTAGGTCAAAGGAGTGCAGTTCGTTCTGAACTCCTGTGACTCATTTTCACCGACAACAGGCTAAAGTCCGCTGCCGGTTGATGCTACTCAGCTGGTCCAGGTACAGGGAGATCCCCACCATATGGTCGGGATCTCCCTCCACCGGCAGCTGACTCAGCCTCTCAGTGATTTGCTGAGAGTGTAAACCAGCTGCTCCCGACCCCTCCACAGCTCAGTGTTGCAGTGAGTGCTGGAGGGGCAGAGCAGAGAGATGGTGGCTGACCGTCACGGCTCTCTGCTCTGAGCGGAGGGCAGAACCAAGCGATCCGTGGTGTTTGATTGCTCAGTTCTCACTGCAGAGTCAGCGGGGGACAGATGCAGCATTGGATCGAAGCTGCATTCACCTAGGTGAGTGTGAATGTTTATCTCTTTTTTTAAGTCCATACTTTTCTTTTACCTGAAACCCAAGCAATATTTGGAGGGTCCTCTTCCTCTGTGGAAGGCGCTGCAACTTTGCCACTTTCTAACCCACCACTGGGAAAGGGTACTATCTCTTATGACTCCTACAGAGTTTGAAAATCTTTGTCTATAAGAGGAGGCGATCCCACATGGACTTTGGCAGTCATATCGTATATTACCTTGCTTGCATTGCTCATTGCCTCCTGAGTACATTCTAACATGGGAAAGTGATCTAAGTGTTACCTTTTCAGATCAGCAGTGAGACAGGATTTATACAGATGACTCACAAGGCATCCATCTCTTGCAAGATTCAAGAGACTGGATACAAAATCCTAACTAGATGGTATAGAGCCCCCTAAAGCCTTATATCAATTGTTTCCTGAACTAGAACAAGTCAAATGCTGGATTCTAAAGTACACAGATGTCCAGATGCCAGATAAAACAGACGCCTTCTTATTGCATTTCAAAGGACACCAACTCGTTGGGACACCGATATTATGGACACTGCATTTCTGGATTTACCATTCTTGAACTTTATCCATAAGGACTCTATCTGTGCAGGTATGCGGGGGCAGCCAAAGTTAATGTTAGAGAGGGGGAGGACGTTTGCCTGTAATTCTGTTTCATTAAAGTTTTATAAGTAAAGTTGTTTTAACTGCTTTGCCCCAAGGAACCTGGGTCTGTAAAAGCACTATGGAGTATGAGTAACATTGTTACAAAAGGTCAGTTCAGCCAGGCAAAGAGGGGGAGGTAGTTGCCATAGGTAACCAAGTGAAGGAACACGCTACAGGCAACCAGTCACTAGGCATGGTACCTGGTTAGGGTCCTCCGATAGCGAGGGGGTCGGTGCACTGGCTCCCTCCTTAGCAGTCAGTTTCCCCTGGTCACCGGGAGCAAACTAGTGTTAAGGGGATCTAAGGCCCACCACGAGGTACAGGAAGGAAATGAGTCAGGGAACTGCCTTAATGTTAAATTATTCACATGACTGCAGCCCTTACCTGGTCCCGGGCGTTGATAAGCATGCTCCACCCGAAGTATACCTCTATTTGCATGAGCGCAGTAGACCCCACCCACACCTTGATACAACCCTTGGAGCATTGTTCTTCCAACTGATATGAGGCACATTTCCTTTCATTTACACAAACAAAATTGCACCATTCTTTTTACTGACACCAACATTGATGCGTCAGTATTCCTCCCACTAATACCAATGATAGGGTACTCTAATGCCCCATACACACAATCGGAAATTCCGCCAGCTATAGTCCGATGAGAGCTATTGGTTGGAAAATGCGATCATGTGTATGCTCCATTGGACTTTTGCTGGCGGATTTCCGGCCAGCAAAAGATTGAGAGCAGGTTCTCAATTTTTAGGTCAGAAAAAGTTCAGATCGGAAATTCCGATCGTCTGTACAAATTCCGACGCGCAACGGAAACAATTCGACGCATGCTCGCAAGCATTTAACTTCATTGTCTCGGCTCGTAGTGTTGTACATCACCACGTTCTTGGCGGTCGAAAGTTCCGAGGATTTTTGTGTGACCGTGTGTTATGCAAGACAGCTTGAGCGGAATTCCTTTGGAATTTCTTCGGAAAAACCATCAGACCTTTTTCCGACCAAAATTCAGATCGTGTGTACGTGTCATTCCTTTCATGGACATGGAAAGAATCAGTGAGTTACTATTCCTCCCACTGTCATCAATGATGGGGTAGTTTTCCTCCAACATTTACAAATGACTCATTAATATGCCTCCTACTGTTACCAATGATGGGGCACTATTTCTTCCACCGACACCCACAACGGGGCACTATTCCTCCCACTAATACCAATGATGGGGCACTATTCCTCCTCCTACAGACCACGGGTGCTCTGTAATTTTTTTTTTTACTCCCACTGACCACCAAGCCTAAGGCACCGTTTACTTCTACTAATGCCGGGGCATTTTCTACTCCCGTTGGCTGCTGTCTGGCCCTCCCAAAGTCTGATGAACAGTAAACTGATCCTTTGTTTAGAAAGTTTAGAGTCCCTTGATTTGGTAGAAGAATTCTAGGTTAGATTAGGCTACGGGTCCAGGAAGGAAGGACTAGTGCGTTTTGGTTTAAAAGTGATCTTATCCTTTCAAAGAAACCAAAAAACAAACGCGTTTCAGCTTTGCAGCCTTAATCATAGCTATAATCTATAGCCGCAAAGCTCGTTAGCTGGCTTGTGATTGTTAGATGCTGCTGAATTTTAATCAATAAATCTTGGGGAGGATCGTAGTTGGGCTCCAGCATTTGTTCTTTTCTTTGAATGGATTTGTGGGGCAGGCGGGAGCTCAGCTGTTGAGCCGATGCTCCGTGGGCTGCATTGGAGAGGTAGAACTTAAATTGTATGTTTTTCTTTACTTCTTTTTTAACCTAAAGACAATTAGGCATCTAACGCTTCAAAAGGTTGTCAGGGATGACAGCCCTTATATTTTGCTTGAGTGATGGTTTTCTTTATGATTATATATTAAGTCATTAGGTTGCTTGTGATTGTGCTGCAGCCAACAAAACCTAGTCAGCCCCCCTCCCATTCTTCCTGAGCACGCAGTGTGTAATATTCTATTGTTTTCTGTTCTCTGAGAGGATCGAGCTGTTTAGGTGTACACTCTGGAGGCAATAATAAGAGCATTTGATGTCGGAAGCAATAGTTCTCACTCATGGATATTATCCAATTTGTTAGACCTGGGCAATCTTCCCAAGAAAGAGAAAAGCAGGACAGGAAGGTGTTAAAGTGAACATGACTAAGCCCTTGTACACACGGTCGGACATTCCGACAACTAAATCCGTTGGATTTTGTCTGACGGATTTTGTCCAAAACTTGTGTTGCATACACACGGTCGGACAAAGTTGTCGGAAAATCCGATCGTTCAGAACGTGATGACGTCATTTAGTTACCACGGGACTACGTTCAGGCTAGTAGCCAATAGCTTTGGTCTAGGAATTTGATGTGAGCATGCATGGCACTTTGTCCGATCGGAATTGTCTACACATGATCGGACAAAGTCCGATCGGATCATGTTGTCGGAAAGTTTTATAGCCCAGCTCTCAAACTTGGTCCGTCGGATATTCCGACGGAAACAGTCCGATGGAGCCCACACACTGCGGATTATGCGAGAACGCGGTCCGATCGGACATTTTCCATCGGAATGTCCGACCGTGTGTACAAGGGCTAAGGCCTTCAAAGTGCCCAAGGTAACAGTAGGGCTGAAGTGCAGAACCTTGTGGTGACTACCAGTATTTGTTTTAGTCTTCAAATGAATCCCCTTGTCATTTGGATTCTGGACCCGGGCTATATATTGGGTTCTGGATTAAAATAAAAAAATCCATACAAGTATGTATTTTTAACTCAAAAAAAATGTGTGTATCACTACCCCCCGCAAGAGCTGCTGGTAACTGGCTTCCCTATTCCTGCAGAGCCAGGCCACACACATTTCCAGCTTGCATCCAGACACAATAAATCAGTTAATGGGCTTGTCTTTTTATTGTTTCATTGGGGAAAATAACATGGATAGGGTATAGGAATTATGGGGTGCCCAACTTGACTTAAAGAACAACAGACGAAGACAACTTCCTTCTTATGTACGGAGAAAAGATCCTGGACTGCTCTCCTTGCTAGAAACACCCAGTCTCTTGAATCAGTGGCAAAGTTCTTTACAGACCAGGAACTTTCAGCCCTCTTTGGAAAATAGCACATAATGTTAAGAACAGTGGCGGCTGGTGCTCAAAAATTTTGGGGGGTTGCAAACAAACTGAAAAATTCTGAAAAAAACCCCATCAATTGCAGGCTCACTGTACCATCAATTGCAGCCACTGTGCCCATCAATTGCAGCCACTGTGCCCATCAATTGCAGCCACTGTGCCATCAAAAGCAGCCACTATGGCATAAAACGCAGCCACTGTGCCCATCAATTACAGCCTCTGTACCATCAAACAAAGCCACTGTACCATCAAATGCAGCCACTGTGCCCATCAAACTCAGCCACTGTGCCCATCAAACGCAGCCACTGTGCCCAACAATTGCTGCCACTGTGCCCATCAAACGCAGCCACAGTGACAACAAAAGCAGCCACTGTGACATCAAACGCAGCCACTGTGCCCACCAATAGCCACCACTGTGCCATCAAACAAAGCCACTGTACCATCAAATGCAGCCACTGTGCCCACTGTGGGGTTGCAAACAAACTAAAAAATTCTGAAAAAAAAAACATCAATTGCTGACTCACTGTACCATCAAATGCAGCCAATGTGCCATCAAACTCAGCCACTGTGCTTATCAAACACAGCCACTGTGCCATCAAACTCAGCCACTGTGCCCATCAAAGGCAGCCACTGTGCCCATCAAAGGCAGCCACTGTGCCCATCAAAGGCAGCCACAGTGACTTCAAACGCAGCCACCGTGACATCAAGCGCAGCCACTGTGCTCACCAATAGCCACCACTGCGCCATCAAGCAAAGCCACTGTACCATCAAATGCAGCCACTGTGCCCATCAGTTGCCGCAACTGTGCGCTTAAAATGCAGCCACTGTGCCCATCAGTTGCCGCAACTGTGCGCTTAAAATGCAGCCACTGTGCCCATCAAGTGCAGCCACTGTGCCCATCAAATGATCCCACTGTGCCATCAAATGCTCCCTCTGTGCCCCAGAAAATGCTCTCACTGTGCCCCATCACATGCTGCCTCTATGCCATATAAAATGCTGCCAGTGTGCCATATCAAATGCTGCCAGTGTGGCCCCCGCCCGCTGACTGCACTTACCCTGTCTCGGTGGGACAGCTCCTCAATGCTCCTCAATGTCTTCTCCTGTCCTCTCTTCCCATCCTCTGCTATGATTGGATGTCTGATAGAAAAACGAATGAATATTCGATTTCCTAACACAGCTGAGTGACCTGCGAGTGTCCAGCATGGCATTCGCAGGTCACCTTTTTTGACGCCTATTAGAGCCTATGGCTTTAATCAGGCGCTTCAAAAACACCCCCCCCCCCCCGCCGCTGTAATTCAGGCACCTGGTGCCTAAAAAGGGGCCGGGCGCCTGTATAGGGGGTGGCAGCGGCATGCTAGAGGGGTGGCAGGAGAGAGGGGACGGCACCTGTGCGCCCTTATGGACGCACCGCCACTGGTTAAGAAGCTGCATGCAGGAGTATCTCCTCTCCTTCTGCTCCCTCCTCCTACTCCCTCCTCCTGCTCTAGAACTGCTACCAGCTCCACAGCCCACCTGGCTGTTTGTCTACCAGCCCACCCTGCTGCTCTAAAGATCTCCCAGTACAAGTGATAAAGGGTTAAGTTCAGGTCTGTCCTTTGAAAGCTTGCTACTTGTGGCAGTCTCTCCCCTTATGAACCCCTGGGTGTGCTGATGTACTCACTCTGTCCCCCTTGCTCCCACTGCTCTCAGGCAAGAATTCTGTTCAACCCATAATGCCAAATTGATCTTCCTAAGCCAGCCCAAGCCCAGCCTGGAGGCAAAGGCCCCTTAGACCTAGGGGACCCCTCCTAGGCCACAGACAACCTCCTCAGCACTCCATCTTCCACCCGACTTCTCTGCTGGCATGACTACTCTACATTTAAAGACTGACCTAGAATGTCAGAGTATTCTGCCTGGGGATTGGCCAAGTTTCCACAGGTATGCAGATCAGTCCTCCTGGCCTTCGTCCACTAACTTCTAGAAGTTTCTACAAACTTCCAGATACAGGGAGAGGTACTAGAGACCTGATTCTATGAGTTATGCAGCCTGACCTGCAGTAAACCCTCACCTAATTACAGACACATACAGTTACCATAAGTCAAAAATAAATCTGCCTGCACTAATCTAGTAGCACACTAAAGGGTGATACACATGCTATTGCTCTCACCTACCTCTAAGGCCGCGTACACACGGGCGGATTGTCTGCCCAACTAAGTTCGGCAGACAATCCGACAGATAGTCCATTCAAAATTAGCATGAACGGACTTGACCACACACGATGAGCAGACAGTCCGCTGAAAGCGTGCGTGATGACGTGTACAGCACGTACGACGGGACTAGAAAAACGACGTCCTATACACTGCAATGCAACCTTCGGCCGTGTAAACCCTTTCTGAGCATGCACCATACTTAGTCCGTCCAACTTGCCTACACACGAGCGGACTGTCCGCTGAAACCAAGTTTGGACGGACAAAACCAAGTTTGAACGGACTGTCTTACGGAAATTCCGTAAGACTTTGTTCGTCAGATTGTCCGCTGAAAAAGTCCGCTGAAGCCCACACACGAGCGGATTGTCCGCTGAAACACTGTTCAGCGGACTAAGTTGGACAGACACTCCGCCCGTGTGTACGCGGCCTAATTCTCTGAATTCTTTTTTTTCTGCTGTTATCTGGCTTCCTGTTAGAGGGTGGCTACGTTCTTTCTCCATGGTCCATTGGAACATAGCCACACTCTCTTGTTCGTTCTTAAGTTGGACCATGGACAATGTCAGCCTTTCTCAACCTTTTCAACTTGGAGGAACCCTTGAAATAACTTTTGAAGGCTCTGGAACCCCCCTGCTAATAATCACTTTATTTACAGGTCAGAATTCATTAGCTTGATGGTCACTAGGAATAATGCGCCTTCTATTTGTGGTCATTGGGATACATTCCCCCTGATGCCGCGTTCACACGACTGGAATTCCGGCCAGAAAAAGACCAATGAGAGCTTTTGATCGGAAAATGCGACCGTGTGTATGCTCCATCGGAATTTAGCTGCCCGAATTTCCGCCAGCCAAAAATGTATAGCATGTTCTCAATATTCCCGACGGAAAAACTTTCTAGCGGAAATTACGATCGTGTGTATGCAATTCCGACACACCAAAAATCACGCATGCTCAGATTCAACTACGAGACAGAAGCTATTGGCTACTGGCTATTGAAGTTCCTTTTTCTAGTCCCGTCGTACGCGTTGTACGTCACCGCGTTATAAAAACCATCAGAGCTTTTTCCAACGAGAATTCCGATCGTATGTACACGGCATTAGAGCTATCTCATATAGCACTGGTGTCAGCGGCTACTTATGTGAGAAGCGGGAATTCCCCATTGCTCAGGGAACCCTAGCAAGTAGCAACCTTTGGAGGAGCCCTGGGGTTTCACAGAACCCAAGCTGAAAAAGGCTGGACTTTGGAATTTGTATTGTCTATAGAGTGTTGCTTTAAAAATTTGAGCTGGTCATACGGGAAAGAGTTGCAGGTGCCAGCACTGGAGAAAAGAAATAGATGTGTTCTAATCCCTTTATATGAAGGTGACATTTGCTTGTTTGTGGCAAGCCAGAGATTGGTCTGGGTACATCTACTGGTAAAGTAGTGAACTAATTTAATTTCCATTGGCACAGTAAAGTTAAAAGAGATTTGAGTTTGTGAATTAACTCAGCACTGGTAAAGTCAGAGAAGGAAGAGATTGGGAGAATAGCCAAGATAAACCAAGAGTATATATACAGAATAATTGTATATATACTGAATATATTAAACAAGGAGAAGCTGTTTTCTCACACAAGCTGCGCCGTGCCCATGCGCCCATGAGCAGCGGGCACACTACGGGCTACTCAGTGCCTCATCTAATGAGGGAGTGATTTCTGCAGGATCCAATTAATCAGATTGAATGAATGACACAGAATCTGTCCCCAATGGGGCTCCTTCCCGTGTCACACACAGATGCTTAGACATAATGATGAACTAATAAAAAATACACCAGACATTCTATCATCAACTCCTCTATTGGGAACTCTCTTCATACACTAAACTCTTCCCTTCTTCTAATACACAACAATCTTACTCCTACAAAACAACACTCACCCTCCTCCCTCGACACAGCACTCATCGTCCTCCCTCTACACAGCACTCATCGTCCTCCCTCTACACAGCACTCATCCTCCTTCCTCTACACAGCACTCATCCTCTTCCCCCTACACAGCACTCATCATCCTCCCTCTACACAGCACTCATCCTCCTCCCTCTACACAGCATTCATTCTCCTCCCTCTACACATCACTCATCGTCCTCCCTCTACACAGCACTCATCCTCCTTCCTCTACACAGCACTCATCCTCCTCCCTCTACACAGCACTCATCCTCCTCCCTCGACACAGCACTCATCCTCCTCCCTCTACACAGCACTCATCCTCCTCCCTCTACACAGCACTCATCCTCCTCCCTCTACACAGCACTCATCCTCCTTCCTCTACACAGCACTCATCCTCCTCCCTCTACACAGCACTCATCCTCCTCCCTCTACACAGCACTCATCTTCCTCCCTCGACACAGCACTCATCATCCTCCCTCTACACAGCATTCATTCTCCTCCCTCTACACAGCACTCATCCTCCTCCCTCTACACAGCACTCATCCTCCTCCCTCTACACAGCACTCATCCTCCTCCCTCGACACAGCACTCATCCTCCTCCCTCTACACAGCACTCATCCTCCTCCCTCTACACAGCACTCATCCTCCTCCCTCGACACAGCACTCATCCTCCTCCCTCTACACAGCACTCATCCTCCTCCCTCTACACAGCACTCATCCTCCTCCCTCTACACAGCATTCATCTTCCTCCCTCGACACAGCACTCATCATCCTCCCTCTACACAGCATTCATTCTCCTCCCTCTACACAGCACTCATCCTCCTCCCTCTACACAGCACTCATCCTCCTCCCTCGACACAGCACTCATCGTCCTGCCTCTACACAGCATTCATCCTCCTCCCTCTACACAGCACTCATCCTCCTCCCTCTACACAGTACTCATCGTCCTCCCTCTACACAGCACTCATTCTCCTACCTCTACACAGCACTCATCCTCCTCCCTCTACACAGCACTCATCCTCCTCCCTCTACACAGCACTCATCGTCCTCCCTGTACACAGCACTCATTCTCCTCCCTCTACACAACACTCATCCTCCTCCCTCTACACAGCACTCATCCTCCTCCCTCTACACAGCACTCATCGTCCTCCCTCTACACAGCATACATCCTCCTCCCTCTACACAGCATTCATCGTCCTCCCTGTACACAGCACTCATTCTCCTCCCTCTACACAACACTCACCCTCCTCCCTCGACACAGCACTCATCATCCTCCCTCTACACAGCACTCATCGTCCTCCCTCTACACAGCATTCATCCTCCCTCGACACAGCACTCATCGTCCTCCCTCTACACAGCACTCATCCTCCTCCCTCTACACACCACTCACCCTCCTCCCTCGACACAGCACTCATCCTCCTCCCTCTACACAGCACTCATCGTCCTCCCTCTACACAGCACTCATCCTCCTCCCTCTACACAGCACTCATCCTCCTCCCGCTACACAGCATTCATCCTCCTCCCTCTACACAGCACTCATCGTCCTCCCTCTACACAGCATTCATCCTCCTCCCTCTACACAGCACTCATCGTCCTCCCTGTACACAGCACTCATTCTCCTCCCTCTACACAACACTCATCCTCCTCCCTCTACACAGCACTCATCCTCCTCCCGCTACACAGCACTCATCATCCTCCCTCTACACAGCACTCATTCTCCTCCCTCTACACAGCACTCATCCTCCTCCCTCTACACAACACTCATCATCCTCCCTCTACACAGCATTCATCCTCCTCCCTCTACACAGCACTCATCCTCCTCCCTCTACACAGCATTCATCCTCCTCTCTCTACACAGCACTCATCCTCCTCCCTCTACACAGCACTCATCCTCCTCCCTCTACACAGCACTCATCGTCCTCCCTCTACACAGCACTCATCCTCCTCCCTCTACACAGCACTCATCATCCTCCCTCTACACAGCACTCATTCTCCTCCCTCTACACAGCACACATCATCCTCCCTCTACACAGCACTCATCCTCCTCCCTCTACACAGCATTCATCCTCCTCCCTCTACACAGCACTCATCCTCCTCCCTCTACACAGCATTCATCCTCCTCCCTCTACACAGCACTCATCCTCCTCCCTCTACACAACACTCATCCTCCTCCCTCTACACAGCACTCATTCTCCTCCCTCTACACAACACTCATCCTCCTCCCTCTACACAGCACTCATCCTCCTCCCTCTACACAGCACTCATCATCCTCCCTCTACACAGCACTCATCCTCCTCCCTCTACACAGCACTCATCCTCCTCCCTCTACACAGCATTCATCCTCCTCCCTCTACACAGCACTGATCCTCCTCCCTCTACACAGCACTCATCCTCTTCCCCCTACACAGCACTCATCCTCCTCCCTCTACACAGCACTCATCCTCCTCCCTCTACACAGCACTCATCCTCCTCCCTCTACACAATACTCATCCTCCTATTCTACACAACACTCATCATCCTCCCTCTACTCAGCACTCATCATCCTCCCTCTACACAGCACTCATCCTCCTCCCTCTACACAGCACTCATCCTCCTCACTCTACACAGCATTCATCCTCCTCCCTCTACACAGCACTCATCGTCCTCCCTCTACACAGCACTCATCCTCTTCCCCCTACACAGCACTCATCCTCCTCCCGCTACACAGCATTCATCCTCCTCCCTCTACACAGCACTTATCATCCTCCCTCTATACAGCACTCATCGTCCTCCCTCTACAAAGCACTCACCCTCCTCCCTCTACACAGCACTCATCCTCCTCCCTCTACACAGCACTCATCCTCCTCCTGCTAAACAGCACTCATCCTCCTCCCTCTACACAGCACTCATCCTCCTCCCTCTACACAGCATTCATCCTCCTCCCTGTACACAGCAGTCATGCTCCTCCCTCTACACAGCACTCATCCTCTTCCCCCTACACAGCACTCATCCTCCTCCTGCTACACAGCATTCATCCTCCTCCCTCTACACAGCACTCATCCTCCTCCCTCTACACAGCATTCATCCTCCTCACTCTAGACAAAACACTCATCCTCCTCCCTCTACAAGGCATTCATCCTCCTCCCTCTACACAGCACTCATCCTCCTCCCTCTACACAGCATTCATCCTCCTCACTCTACACAACACTCATCCTCCTCCCTCTACAAGGCATTCATCCTCCTCCCTCTACACAGCACTCATCCTCCTCCCTCTACACAGCATTCATCCTCCTCACTCTACACAACACTCATCCTCCTCCCTCTACAAGGCATTCATCCTCCTCCCTCTACACAGCACTCATCATCCTACCTCTACACAGCACTAATCCTCCTCCCTCTACACAGCACTCATCCTCCTCCTGCTACACAGCATTCATCCTCCTCCCTCTACACAGCACTCATCCTCCTCCCTCTACACAGCACTTATCCTCCTCCCTCTACACAGCATTCATCCTCCTCACTCTACACAGCACTCATCCTCCTCCCTCTACACAGCATTCATCCTCCTCCCTCTACACAGCACTCATCCTCCTCCCTCTACAAGGCATTCATCCTCCTCCCTCTACACAGCACCCATCATCCTACCTCTACACAGCACTCATCCTCCTCCCTCTACACAGCATTCATCCTCCTCCCTGTACACAGCAGTCATGCTCCTCCCTCTACACAGCACTCATCCTCTTCCCCCTACACAGCACTCATCCTCTTCCCCCTACACAGCACTCATCCTCTTCCCCCTACACAGCACTCATCCTCCTCCTGCTACACAGCATTCATCCTCCTCCCTCTACACAGCACTCATCCTCCTCCCTCTACACAGCATTCATCCTCCTCCCTCTACACAGCACTCATCCTCTTCCCTCTACAAGGCATTCATCCTCCTCCCTCTACACAGCACTCATCCTCCTCCCTCTACATAGCACTCATCCTCCTCCCTCTACACAGCACTCATCCTCCTCCCTCTACATTGCACACTCCTACCTCTACAAAGCATTCATTCTCCTCCCTCCACAAAGCAGGCTGTACCAATAGCAAAAGAAGTATCCAAATGATCGCACTCCAAAATTATCCACTTTATTATACATTTCATCGCAGATATTACAAGGCAGAAATCTGACACAGTGGAGGACTGAGAGGTTCACGCATTTCATATTCCTAGGGGTTAATCATAACTTCACGATTAAGCTCTAGGAGCACGAAACTCGTCAACCTCTCAGTCCCCAACTGTTCCGGCTTTCTGCCTTGTAATATCTGCAATGAAATGTATAATAAAGTCAATAGTTTTGGAGTGAGGTTGTCCAGGTACTTATTTGTCTACTACTCCTACTGTAAGCTATCTTTTGTAGCCTCAGTCCAATATTGTATATATCTTACTTGTTACTAATGTACAGAGCTGATAGGCAATTCCTCTCTCTTTTATATGGTGGCTACACAAACATCACCATGATTATTCAATCTATCAATCAATGGCGGCTGGCACTCAATATTTTGGGAAGGGGGGGCAAACCAACGCGAGAGATGGGTAGGAAACCGGCGACTCCCCCCATGCGGGAGATGGATGGGAATGCAGTGACCCCCCACGCAGGAGACGGATGGGAAAGCAGCAACCCTCCCGCAGGAGATGGATGGGAAAGCGGTGATTCCCCCCACGTGGGAGATGGATGGGAATGCAGCGATTCCTCCCACCCCCCGCTGGAGATGGACGGGAATGCGGCGGCGAGCAGGGTCCTCCTTAGGAGGCAAACATGGATCCAGGCTGCAGCTGCTCGCTCCAGGGCCATCGCTTCTCCTTCAAGCCAAACAGGAAGTGGGTCCTGACTGAGATCTGAATGGACTAAGACTCCTCAGACAGCCTAGCAGGCAGATGTGCCCGGGATAGGCCCAATCTCCAGCCTAGCAGCATGAGCAATACCACACAGGTCCACCCAGACAGCCGTCCAGGTGGCACAGAACCTAGATTACCTGACCGAATATATAGGTTCTCCAAGCAGGTCAAGGGATTCAAGAAAACCCCTGCCCATTAGCTGAGATACCCCACATACCCATAACCTGACCTTGGGTTGCCCTTCTGATATCTAGAACCACCAAGTACCCGGCCACCTCTTTGTAGAAGAAAAAAGTGCAAGAAGACCAAACTTAGGGAGAAATCAATAGATCTCAATCAATAAACCAGGATAAGTCCTGGCGAGTAAATTTGTGAGGAGTTCCTTTCCTAAACTAAAGGGGGCTACACTGCACAGAGCTACAATGGAATGGTTCCAAGCACATTCATGTCTTAGCCCTTGTACACACGGTCGGAGATTCCGACAACCAAATCCGTCGGAGTAATTCCGACGGATTAATTCCGGAAGAGGTCCGGAAGTGATGTTGCATACACACAGTTGGACAAAGTTGTAGGAAAATCCGATTGTACATAACGTGATGACGTTATTTCGTTACAACGGGACTATGTTCAGGCTAGTAGCCAATAGCTTTGGTCTAGGAATTTGATCTGAGCATGCGTGGCACTTTGTCCGTTGGAGTAGGCTACACATGATCGGAGTATGTCCGATCGGAGCATTTTGTCTGAAAATTTTACCGGCAAGTTGGAAAAGTTGGTCCGTCGGATATTCCGACGGAAACAGTCCGATGGAGACCACACACAGTCGGAATATCTGACAAAACGGTCCGATAGGACACATTCCGTTGGAATCTCCGACCGTACAAGGGCTCAGAATGGCCCAGTCAAAGTCCAGACCTAAATCCGAATGAGAATCTGTGGCAAAACTTGAAAATTGCTGTTCACAAACACTTTCCATCCAATCTGACAGAGCTTGAGCTATTTTGTAAAGAAGAATGGTCAAAAATGTCACTCTAGATGTGCAAAGCTGGTAGAGACATCCCCCAATTGCAGCAAAAATGTGGTTCTACAAAGTACTGACTCAGGGGCTGAATACAAATGCGCGCCACACTTTTCACATATTTATTTATATTCATATGTGCCACTTTGTGTTGGTCTATCACATACAATCCCAATAAAATACATTTACGTTTTTGGTTGTAACATGACAAAATTTGGAAAATTTCAAGGGGTGTGAATACCTTTTCAAGGCACTGTATATACACTGATGGTGCAATTGTGTAACACTCTACCATGTATGATATCAAAGGTACCAGATGCCCTCTGAGGATGTGCCCTTGCACAAAATGCATTAGGGTTGGATTACGTGCTGACGTCACGCAACCATTTCCGGGGTCGGGATCGGCGGCCATCTTAGTAAGTGGATTTTAATTGCTGTTTTTATATGCCATGTTATAATTTTTTATGTGGATCCTTTAAATTTTAATAAATGACTACACTATGTGAGACCCTCCTATGTGGTGAGCACCATCTTTCCATACAGCCCTTTTATGCACAGTGTGACGCTTCCCTCTGGCAAACATCGGAAATTTGGACACCTGTGGACCAGTTGGATTGTTGTGTAAAAGAGAATGGGAGTTTTTATTGGATAATGAAGCACTGCTTGCTGCTAATTGCACTATAGATTCTGGTGAGTGCTTATTAGCACTGAGCACAAAGTTAAGATTCAAGGTGGAAGGTTTTCTTTGGACACTGGAAGACACCCCTTTTTTTTCTCATTGGAATACGCTTTATTCTGGGACTTTTTTGATTCAATATATCATCACAGTTAATAGAACTTTATTGCGTTATGTATGATTTGTATACACATATTGTTTTTCATATATACAGTATCTCACAAAAGTGAGTACACCCCTCACATTTTTGAAAATATTTTATTACCGTATATACTCGAGTATAGGCCGACCCGAATATAAGCCGAGGCCCCCAATTTACCCCCAAAAAAACTGGCAAACTTATTGACTCGTGTATAAGCCGAGGGTAAGACATGCCTGTCCATCCCTGTGTGTGTGTCCGTCCATCCCTGTGTGTCCGTCCATCCCTGTGTGTCCGTCCATCCCTGTGTGTCCGTCCATCCATCCCTGTGTGTGTGTGTCTCCATCCATCCATCCATCCCTGTGTGTGTGTGTGTGTGTGTGTGTGTGTGTGTGTGTGTGTGTGTGTGTGTGTGTGTGTGTGTCCAGCCTACCTGTGTCCTGAGCCTTTGTCCCGAGCCTCCGTCCCGTGCCGAGCCTCCTTGCCTCCGTGCCTCGCCGCCGTGCCTCGCCGCCATGCCTTGCCTCCGGTCCCGTCCCGTCCCGTCCCGTGCCGTGCCGTCCTGTGCCTTGCCTCCGTCCCGTGCCCTCTTCGTTCGTCGGCGGCCATTGTAAAATTCAAAAGCTGCGCCGCCGCCTTCGCCTGTGATAGGCGGAACACTGAATTTCCCAGCAGCCTGTGTTCCGCCTATCACAGACGTCGTATCATCCTCGTCCGTAGTACGAGGATGATACGAAGTCCGTGATAGGCGGAACACAGGCTGCTGGGAAATTCAGTGTTCCGCCTATCACAGGCGAAGGGGGAGCCGGAGGCGCGGCTTTTGAATCAGAATGGCCGCTGTCTGTCTGCTCGACACGCTGATCGAGCGGGCAGACAGCGATGACTCGAGTATAAGCCGAGGGGGGCACTTTCAGCCTCAAAAAAGAGGCTGAAAATCTCGGCTTATACTCGAGTATATACGGTATATCTTTTCATGTGACAACACTGAAGAAATTACACTTTGCTACAATGTAAAGTAGTGAATGTACAGCTTGTATAACGGTGTTAATTTGCTGTCCCCTCAAAATAACTCAACACACAGCCATTAATGTCTAAACCACTGGCAAACAAAGGTGAGTACACCCCTAAGTGAAAATGTCCAAATTGGGCCCAAAGTGTCAATATTTTTTGTGGCCACCATTATTTTCCAGCACTGCCTTAACCCTCCTGGGCATGGAGTTCACCAGAGCTTCACAAGTTGCCACTGGAGTCTTCTTCCACTCCTCCATGACGACATCACGGAGCTGGTGGATGTTGGAGACCTTGCGCTCCTCCACCTTCCATTTGAGGATGCCCCACAGATGCTCAATAGGGTTTAGGTCTGGAGACATGCTTGGCCAGTCCATCACCTTTACTCTCAGCTTCTTTTGCAAGGCAGTGGTCTTCTTGGAGGTGTGTTTGGGGTCATTATCATGTTGGAATACTGCCCTGCGGCCCAGTCTCCGGAGGGGATCATGCTCTGCTTCAGTATGTTACAGTACATGTTGGCATTCATGGTTCCCTCAATGAACTGTAGCTCCCCATTGCTGGCAGCACTCATGCAGCCCCAGACCATGACACTCCCACCACCATGCTTGACTGTAGGCAAGACACACTTTTCTTTGTACTCCTCACCTGGTTGCTGCCACACACGTTTAACACCATCTGAACTAAATAAGTACATCTTGGTCTCATCAGACCACAGGACATGGTTCCAGTAATCCATGTCCTTAGTCTGCTTGTCTTCAGCAAACTGTTTGCGGGCTTTCTTGTGCATCATCTTTAGAAGAGGCTTCCTTCTTGGATGACAGCCATGCAGACCGATTTGATGCAGTGTGCGGCGTATGGTCTGAGCACTGACAGGCTGACCCCCCACCCCTTCAACCTCTGCAGCAATGCTGACAGCATTCATACATCTATTTCCCAAAGACAACCTCTGGATATAACGCTGAGCACGTGCACTCAACTTCTTTGGTCGACCATGGCGAGACCTGTTCTGAGTGGAACCTGTCCTGTTAAACTGCTGTATGGTCTTAGTCATGGCACTGCAGCTTTGATTCAGGGTCTTGGCCATCTTCTTATAGCCTAGGCCAGTGATGGAGAACCTTGGCACTCCAGATGTTTTGGAACTACATTTCCCATGATGCTCATGTACTCTGCAGTGTAGTTGAGCATCATGGGAAATGTAGTTCCAAAACATCTGGGGTGCCAAGGTTCACCATCACTGGCATAAATACAAAGAATTACTTCTCTAAGGTGATGACTTCTCCCAAAACAGCTGTCTCCACAATCCCACAGTGTGCTGGCTCTGTTTGCAACAGGAACTGAAGTAGAAAAGATGTAGCTGGATAGCCGCACTCCGAATTATTCAACTTTATTTCAAACATGTAATTAAAATCATAGCATCTAGGCTGGTAAACAGACTAACTGCACAGCCGCTGACATGTTTCACACCGAACACAGTGCTTAGTCATAGCTAATAAGTAGTCATAGCTTCACCATCACTGGCCTAGGCCATCTTTATGTAGAGCAACAATTATTTTTTTCAGGTCCTCAGAGAGTTCTTTGCCATGAGGTGCCATGTTGAACTTCCATTGACCAGTAACAGGGCGATAAAACCAAATTGAACACACCTGCTCCCCATTCACACCTGAGACCTTAATGAGTCACATGACACCGGGGAGGGAAAATGGCTAATTGGGCCCAGTTTGGACATTTTCACTTAGGGGTGTACTCACTTTTGTTGCCACCGGTGTAGACATTAATGGCTGTGTGTTGAGTTATTTTGAGGGGACAGCAAATTTCCACTGTTATACAAGCTGTACACTCACTACTTTACATTGTAGCAAAGTGTCATTTTATCAGTGTTGTCACATGAAAAGATATAATAAACTATTTAAAAAAATGTGAGGGGTGTACTCACTTTTGTGAGATACTGTGTGTATATATATATATATATATATATATATATATATATATATATATATATATATATATATATATACACAGTATGTTTGTATAGAGGTGTTGCACATTATTGTTTGTGTCCCATGTTTGATATGCCAACAATTACATCTGTGTACCTTAGGCTGGTGTCAGAGCTGCAAAGGATTCAGTGGACTGGAAAGTTGCATTCGATCGTGTGTTCATTTCTAACAATATAGTTGAGAGGAGCTGAGGTGACCCAGGGCTGTACTGCGTCATGATGAGCAGTAATGGGAAGATCACACTGCATGCAATGAACAACAGAGGTGCATACCAGGTTAGGGAAGGATAGATCTAACAATAAGGCAGGTCACTATGTATATGGCCTGGCCAGCTTAAAAGAAGCCTATGAGAATAAAACTACTGAAACTGCTCCTGGTAATCAGTGTTTAAAATGTTTTGGTTGAGGCATTTTTTACATTGAGCTTGGACCCATACAAGTACAGTATATGCCATACCTGTGGGATCCCTATGGAAGCTGGAAATTTACTGTAGTAGGCACCCCTACGCCAGCGTTCTCTACTCCCTTGTACACATGGTCGGATATTCCGACGGAAAATGTCCGATCGGACCGTGCTATTGGATAATCCGTGTGTGGGCTCCATCGGACTGTTTCCGTCGGAATATCCGACCGACAAAGTTTTAGAGCTGGGCGATAAAATTTTCCGACAACATGATCCGATCGGACTTTGTCCGATCGTTTGTAGAGAATTCCGATCAGACAAAGTGCCACGCATGCTCAGATCAAATTACAACACCAAAGCTATTGGCTACTAGCCGCAACGTAGTCCCGTCGCAAGGCACGAACGTCATCACATTCCGAACGATCGGATTTTCCGTCAACTTTGTCCGACCGTGTGTATGCAACACCACTTTCGGACAAAATAAGTCTGAAAAAATCCGACGGATTTAGTTGTCGGAATGTCCGACCGTGTGTACAAGGGCTACTAGCTTCCTGGGTCCTGCCCAAGTGTCTGCCCTTCTACTTGGTGAACACAGTTTGTTTTCTCCATCCAGCTCCTTGCTCAGTAGTACATTCCCATACCTCCTTCTCCGCACAATAGTACATTCCCCATACCCCCCCAACCCCCAATTAGTAGTACATTCCCCATGCCACCAACACCCTTCCCCCAGCTCAATAGTACCCCCCATATACATTCCCAAATACCAATGACCCCTCCCCCTACTCAATAGTAATGCCCCCTTGCCCACACTACCTTCCCCCCTCACTCTGCTGAAACCCCACTCTGCTGATTCCCAGCCGCCCAGTTTCCAGCTCGATCATCACTCACCTTCCTGCTGTATCACTCCCACTCCGTGGTGTACACCATGTGTAATATCTGCTGATGCTCCCCTCCAGTCCCCGCTTATTTCTCTCTTTTTCTTCTCTAAGTCTAAAACTGGGAGTGAGGAAACCTGGGGGCATTGCACCCACAGCATAGCACCTGCACCACTGGCACAAAGAGACTCGATCATCCACTCACCCTCTGCTTCCCACTGCTGATCACCAGAGGCTTTTCGGGGAGAGGCCGAGTGAGCCCCCCTTCTACAGCGGAATGTCACCACAGCATCCCAGGGGCTGATGAGAAGGTTACTTGCCCATTGCTGATACTACTAGCAAGGACTGAGCCACTCAGAGCAGGACTCCAAGCGTACCTAATCCACTTCTTCCAAACCTAGACTGCACCTATACCAACCCTATATCACATTATACCAAACCTTTATCGCATCTGAACCACATCTTCCTTGCACATATGCTGCAACTATTTTCTACCTATAGTCGCAGTATAGGTGTAAGATAGGTGCTACCTATATTCTGCCAATGGCGCCTCTGCTGTCTCAGCCAATCGGGAGGAGTGGCCCGGATTGGCTTAGACCAGGGATCCTCAAACTACGGTCCTCCAGCTGTTGCAAAACTACACATCCCATGAGGCATTGTAAAACTCTGATATTCACAGACATGACTAAGCATGATGGGAATTGTAGTTCCTGAACAACTGGAGGGCCATAGTTTGAAGACCCATGGCTTAGACATTCCTGGACATCGCTGGAGAGGTGGAGCTCAGGTAAGTATTTAAGGGGGCGATGGGTTGGTTGCTACACACAAAAGGTTTTTTTATCTTATGCCGCGTACGCACGATCGCACATTCCGACAACAAAATCCATGGGATTTTTTCCGACAGATGTTGGCTCAAATTTGTCTTGCATACACATGGTCGCACAAAGTTGTCGGAATTTCCGAACATCAAGAACGCAGTCAGGTACAACATATACGACGAGCCACGAAAAACGAAGTTCAATAGCCAGTGCGGCTCTTCTGCTGGATTCCGAGCATGCGTGAAACTTTGTGTGTCGGAATTGTACACACACTCGGAATTTACACGAGCGGATCTTGTTGTCGGAAAATTTGAGAACCAGATCTCAAACTTTCTGCGAAGGAAATTCCGATGGAAACTGTCCGATGGAGCCTACACATGGTCGGAATTTCTGACAACAAGCTCCGATCGCACATTTGCCGCTGGAAAGTCCGACTGTGTGTACGCGGCATTAATGCACAGAATGCATTAAGATAAAAAACCTTCTGCCTTTAACTCCATTAAAGGGGTTGTAAACCGTTGTTTATTTTATTTTTTTTAAATAACAAACATGTCATACTTACCTCCACTGTGCAATTTGTTTCGCACCGATTGGCCCCGGTCCTCCTCTTCCGGGGTCCCTCAGCAGAGCTGGTGGCTCCTCCCCGCATCGAGTGTCCACGTTGGAGAAAGCTCTCCTACCGTGGACACCCGTGCAGGTGCGCTCCCGAGTACTGCATCTGTGTCCATTCACACAGAATGCAGGACTCGGCCCCGCCCCCCCCCGCTGCGCCATTGGAGTTGATTGACAGCAGCTGGAGCCAATGGCTGCGCTGCTATTGATCTATCCAATCAGGACACAAGTAAGTAAATTCCTGGGATATTGTTTTTTTTGAACACCCAAACTGGTGTGTTGCAAAGCAAAAAAATGGATCAATGCCTTCCCCTAGTCAGTAGTCAAAGCACCTCCCCCCCAGTGAGAAAGCACTGGCTAGGCACATATTTAACCCTCTGAATGCCCCTGATGTTAACCTCTTCCCAGCCAGTGTCATTATACAGTGAAAGCGCATATTTTTTAGCACTGATCACTGTATTAACCACTACAATACAGGGCACTTTCGCCCCCTTCCTTCCCAGCCCAATTTTCAGCTTTCATCGCTCTAGCGCTTTCAGTGACAATTGCGCGGTCATGCTACACTGTACCCAAATGAAATTTTTATCATTTTGTTCGCACAAATAGAGCTTTATTTTGGTGGTATTTATTCACGACTCCGTTTTTTATTTTTTGCGATATAAGCGCAAAAAAGCGGAAATTTGGAAAAAAAACTATATTTTCTTTTTTCTATTTTAAAAGAAATCCAATAAAATCAAATTTTGTCATAAATTTAAGCCAAAATGTATTCTGCTACATGTTTTTGGTAAAAAAAATTCCGTTAAGTGTATAATAATTGGTTTGTGTGATCACGGACATATGTACGCAAATGATCATGTACATATGTGTGCAGGTGATCACGTACATATGTGTGCACATAATCATTGGGACAAGTGATTTTAGTGGGACATATGTGGGGGACATGTTTTTATTATTAGGGACATGTGTTTTTATTTTTTGAGGACATGTATGTTTTGGGGATATGTGTGTTATGGGGACATATGTGGGGACTGTGTTTACACTGTGTGGTGTGTTGTGTGTTTACACTAGACTGAAGATCAGTGAGTAAAAAGCTGTAAAAAACAGCCCATACTCACTGATCATCAGCCGGCTGCAGCGATCCGCTCTCCTCTCCTCAGCGATGACTTCTGTGTGAGGAGAGGAGAGCCGATTGCCTAGCAACCGGCTGTTTGTTTACATCACATGACGGCCATGATTGGACACGGCCGTCATGTGATCAGGAGGGCCAATCACAGAGCCCTCCTGCCGATCTGAGATGCGCCGTGTCCCTGTGACACGGGCGCATCGGGATCGTGCCGCTGTGCGGGCACGCGCGCGCGCGATCCCGCTCCTCCTGATGGACGTTCCTGAACATCCTATCAGGAGTAGACGGCTCCCACCCGGCCGTATATGTGCATTGGCCGGGTGGGAAGTGGTTAATGTCACCGGTCCCCCAAAAGTGTCAGTTAGTGTCCGCTTTGTCCACCGCAATATCGGTGTCCCGATATGAGTCGTTAAACGCTGCCATTACTAGTAGAAAAATAACAAAAAAAAATGAATAAAAATATCCTATAGTTTGTAGACGTTATAACTTTTGCGCAAACCAATCAATATACACTTATTGGAATTTTGTTTTTGCCAAAAACATGTAGCAGAATACATATTGGCCTAAATTTATGAAGAAATTAGATTTTCTTATTGGATATTTTATAGTGGAAGGTAAAAAAATATTGATTTTATTTCAAAATTGTCGTCTTTTTTTGTTTATAGCGCAAAAAATAAAAACCGCTGAGATGATCAAATACCACCAAAAGAAAGCTCTATTTGTGGGGAAAAAAGGGACATCAATTTTATTTGAGTACAGTGTGGCACGACCGTGCAATTGTCAATTAAAGAATGGCCTGGTCATGAAGGGGGTAAATCTTCGGGAGGTAAAGTGGTTAACAAAAGACATGTAAAATCCCCCAAAAAATAATATTATGCATGCTCTCACTACATACAATAAAATACGGTATTTATTGGCGTATAACACTCACTTTTTCACCATTAAAATCGGGTGCAAATAGTGTGTGCGTGTTATACGCCAATAGTTCAATATTAGCTGCCTCGGAGGGGACAGGGAGGGGGTGGGACGAGCGCCATCAGATTACATACAGTGAGAATCTCCTGTTTACTTGGTGGCCTCTGTAACAAGAAGTCTCGTCTCCTGGGCCACCATTGGACCACTGTTCTGTCTATCATAGGAGATTCTCACTGTTTGTAATCTGTCTGCGCTCATCCCGCCCCCTTCCCTGTCCCCTCTAGGCTGCAGATGGGCATTGATCAGGCTGCACCGATGGCAATGGTGAGGCTGCTGCATTGATGGAAATGGCCAGGCTGCTGCATTGATGACAATGCTGAGGCTGCTGCATTGATGAAAATGCTGTGGCTGTATTGATGTGGACTGATGAGGCTGCAGTGATGGCACTTGTGAGGCTGCAGATGGGCATTGATCAGGCTGCATTGATGGCAGTGGTGAGGCTGCTGCATTGATGGCAATGGTGAGGCTGCATTGATGGCACTTGTGAGGCTGCAGATGGGCATTGATCAGGCTGCATTGATGGCAATGGTGAGGCTGCTGCATTGATGGCAATGGTGAGGCTGCATTGATGGCACTTGTGAGGCTACAGATGGGCATTGATCAGGCTGCATTGATGGCAATGGTGAGGCTGCTGCATTAATGGCAATGGTGAGGTTGCATTGATGGCACTTGTGAGGCTGCAGATGGGCATTGATCAGGCTGCATTGATGGCAATGGTGAGGCTGCTGCATTGATGGCAATGGTGAGGCTGCATTGATGTGGACTGATCAGGCTGCAGTGATGGCACTTGTGAGGCTGCAGATGGACATCGATCAGTCTGCATTGATGGCAATGGTGAGGCTGTTGCATTGATGCCAATGCTGAGGCTGCATTGATGTGGACTGATCAGGCTGCAGTGATGGCACTTGTGAGGCTGCAGATGGGCATTGATCAGGCTGTATTGATGGCAATGGTGAGGCTGCTGCATTGATGGCTTTTGTGAGGCTGCAGATGGCCATTGATCAGGCTGCATTGATGGCAATGGTGAGGCTGCTGCATTGAAGGCAATGGTGAGGCTGCATTGATGGCACTTGTGAGGCTGCAGATGGGCATTGATCAGGCTGCAGTGATGGCAATGGTGAGGCTGCTGCATTGATGGCAATGGTGAGACTGCATTGATGTGGACTGATCAGGTTGCAGTGATGGCACTTGAGAGGCTGCAGATGGACATTGATCAGTCTACATTGATGGCAATGCTGAGGCTGCATTGATGTGGACTGATCAGGTTGCAGTGATGGCACTTGAGAGGCTGCAGATGGACATTGATCAGTCTACATTGATGGCAATAGTGAGGCTGCATTGATGTGGACTGATGAGGCTGCAGTGATGGCACTTGTGAGGCTGCAGATGGGCATTGATCAGGCTGCATTGATGGCAATGGATGGTGAGGCTGCAGATGGGCCCTGACCCTTATTTTACTTCAAAGTTCCTTATTTAAAAATTACGTTTTTTCCCCCTTTCCCTCTTAAAATTAACGCACTTGCTATATGCCGATAAATACGGTATTTGTAAAGCCAAGACTTTAAACCTGCAAAAACGCAACTTGGTCGCCTGTTTCTAATGCCAGAGTGAACGGAACCTTTAAAAGGTACAGGCTCTGAAGTTGTCTTTCTGATGCTGGCTTCACTACCTTTGGAGGTAACTGGACTGGAACAAGCATATAGTCAGTGAAGTCCGAAGTCATCGATGACTTTCTAGGCGAGTGAGTCCCTGTTCACACAGCATTCTCACACAATTGCAAAAGATATTCTTCAGATTTTCTGTAGAGCACAACACAAATGTATGTAATTGAATGTCACAGCAGGCTGGACTTTTTAAAATTGTGAAAGCCCCTGAGTGACATCACTCTTACATCATAGCTTCCAACTGTCCCTGATTTGGAGCAATGTCCCTCTGTCCCTCTTTCCTCCTCATTTGTAACCCTATTTTGGGTTGATCCATATAGTTGTATATAAAATGCACTTTTTATCTTTCAGAAAGTGTTTCCCAGTGCTAAACCTTTCATCCAAATTCTAAATTGCTGCATTTGTACATTTTAAAAGCCAATATAAAGGAATAGTAGTGGTAAAAAAAAGTCCTTGTGGATTTAATTAACCTTTTTTGGGGTTAATTCTCCTTTAAGGGTGTGTGTCAGGGGGTGTGTCCTATGCCTACATACGTTTGCTGGTAGGTGTCCCTCATTCCCATCTCAAAATGTTGGGAGGTATGCTTACATGAGTATAAGGCCGCGTACACACGGGCGGACTGTTCGCCCAACTTTGTCCGCTGAACAGTGTTTGGGCGGACAGTCCGCTCGTGTGTGGGCTTTCAGCGGACAGTTTCAGCGGACAGTTGGACGGACAAGGTTTTTCGGAATTTCCGAAAAACTGTCCGCTGAAACCTTGTTTGAGCGAACAGTCCGCCCGTGTGTAGGCTTGTTCGTCAAACAAAGTTGCGCGCATGCTCAGAAAGGATTTTCACGCCGAAAGCTATAATGCAGTGTATAGGACGTCGTATTTTTCGTCCCGTCGTACGTGCCGTTCACGTCATCGCGCACGGTTTCAGCAAACTGTTCGTCCGTCGTGTGTGGCCATGTCCGTCCATGCTAAGTTTGAGCGGACTGTTTGCCGAAACTGTTGGACGGACAAAGTTGGGCGAACAGTCCGCGCGTGTGTACGCGGCCTTAGTCTTAAAAAATGTACCTGTTGTCTCATTATAAAACACAAAGTACAATGAGGTCACCTAGAGCTCCATGAATGTACCTTCAATGTAAGCAGCCTAGGCTTCCAGTTTTGACTTGCCCACCTCTCCTGCCTCTCAGACCTCCCTATTTGGCCATTGCTGTGAAGTGACTGGCTGGAGGAGACAGGCCCGCCTTCTGCTCTACCTGGTAAGGTCAGAGATTGCACAATAAAGCATCTTGAGTTTTGTGGCTTTCTTAGAAAACTCATTAAGATCTTTGATAGTTCTTGCAAACACCGCTGAGATGTTTGATGGCATCTGTAGCTTCCTGCCTTGTATTCATATTACTAGTTTAATTTTATTGGTAACATTCTAACTTTAAATTGATCCTTTGTCAAAAATAGAGAGCCGCACCCTGGTCTAAGAAACAGCTACAGTCTCCTCCCAGGTCACACCCCTTTAACGTGTTTCACCCTCCAATGAGCTTTTTCTACCTTTACAGCATGATAACAGGGTATTGTTTTAATAAAAGCTGCACATTTTTTAAATATTAAAAATCACTTTTGAAATGGCAACCAGATTATAAAGCTTATATGATTTTAGGGTTTTTGGTTTACATACACTCACCGGCCACTTTATAAGGTACACCTTGCTAGTACTGGGTTGGACCCCCTTTTGCCTTCAGAACTGCCTTAATTCTTTGTGGCATAGATTCATGATAGCATCACACAGTTGCTGCAGATTTGTCAGCTGCACATCCTTGATGCACATCCCAAAGGTGCTCAATTGGATGAGATCTGGTGAGTGTGGAGACCATTGGAGTACAGGGACCTCATTGTCATGTTCAAGAAACCAGTGATGAGATGATTGGAGCTCTGTGACATGGTACATTATCCTGCTGGAAGGAGCCATCAGAAGATGGGGACACTGTAGTCATAAAGCAAAAGTCCCAACTGTCCCTGATTTGGAGGGACTCTCCCTGATTTGGAGCAATGTCCCTCTGTAGCCTTCTTTCTCCCTCATTTGTCCCTCATTTTGGTCCGATCCATATATTTGTATATAAAATGCACTTTTAATCTTTCAAAATGTGTTTCCCAGTGCTAAAACTTTCATCCAAATTATGAATGGCTGCATTTGTAAATTTTAAAAGCCAATATAAAGGTATAGTAGTGGTAAATAAAAGTCACTTGTGGATTTATTTAACCTTTTTTAATTCTCCTTTAAGGGGGTGTGGCAGGGGGCATGTCCTGTGCCTACATACATTTGCTAGTAGGTGTCCCTTTCCATTCCCATCACAAAATGTTGGGAGGTATGCATAAAGGGATGGACATGGTCAGCAACAATACTCAGGTAGGCCGTGGCGTTTAAACGATGCTCAGTTGGTACTAAGGGGTCCAAAGAAAATATCCCCTACACCAATACACCACCACCAGCCTGAACCATTGATACAAGGCAGGATGGATCCATGCTTTCATGTTGTTTACACCAAATTCTGCCCCTACAATCTGCATGTCGCATAGTTGCCAACATTGTAAAAAAAAAATCGGGACACTTTTTTGGCAGTTGTATTATAATGAGGGGGTGGGGAATGCGGTTATAGGTGTGGCATAGAAAATGTGAAAGTGGGTGTGGTTTACGTTAAATAGTGGGTGTGGCTTACATGGGGCGTGGCTCAAAGGGGTGTGGTTAGAGTCTGAGATGAATGGATGGAGAGGGAAGGGGGGGAGGGATGGAGGGACAGCAGCCCCCCAATCCTACACCACAATAGCAATATGTGTTTTCCAGAGTTTGACAATCAGCAGATAAAAATACTCCAAATACTTGGTGTTAGCACTTCAATCATCCCGGAGCCATGATTGTTATGGTGTCAGGATGATTGAAGCGCATTATTTCTATTATTACATTGTAATATGAAATGAAATCATTCAACTCACCATAATGCAGAATCAGTGGGAGCCATGAGCGCGTCACTAGCCACGTTGCCTGCCACCAGATGCCATCAGGTGCCCCCAGCAGAGTCCTTCCTTACATCAGGTGCCCCATCAGAGGTACCTTCCTCACATCTGTGTCCATCAGCGGAGCCCCTCCTTACATCTGGTGTCCCCATCAGTACTCCTAACATCTGGTGCCCCTCTGAGATCCAGACTGCCCCCTCTGACATACAGACTGCAACCTCTGACATCCAGACTGCGCCCACTGACATCCAGGCTAGCCCCCCCACATCCAGACTCTGACTGGCCCCCGACATCCAGACTGGCCCCTCTGACATCCACAGACTGGACCCCACATCCAGACTCTGACTGGCCCCTCTGACATCCAGACTGGCCCCTCTGACATCCAGACTGGCCCCTCTGACATCCACAGACTGGCCCCTCTGACATCCACAGACTGACCCCCAACTTGCAAACTGGCATCTCTGACATCCACAGATTGCCCCCTAATATCCAGACTGGCCCCCGACATCCAGACTGGCCCCCCTGACATCCACAGACTGCCTCCGACATCCATACTAGCCCCCCCACATCCAGACTGGCCCCCAACATCCAGACTCACTGGCCCCCAACATCCACAGACTGGCCTCCAACATCCACAGACTGGCCCCAACATCCTCCAGACGCGGCACGCCGTCGTTGCTGCGCGGAAAGACTTTGAACTGTGGCACCGCTCCCACTGCACTTCACAGACACTGGCAGCGGGGGTGGGCCCTCTGACATCCAGGCTAGCCCCCCCACATCCAGACTCTGACTGGCCCCCGACTTCCAGACTGGCCCCTCTGACATCCACAGACTGGCCCCCACATCCAGACTCTGACTGGCCCCCGACATCAAGACTGGCCCCTCTGACATTCAGACTGGCCCCTCTGACATCCACAGACTGGCCCCTCTGACATCCACAGACTGGCCCCTCTGACATCCACAGACTGACCCCCGACATCCAAACTGGCCCCTCTGACATCCACAGATTGCCCCCTAATATCCAGACTGGCCCCCGACATCCAGACTGGCCCCCCTGACATCCACAGACTGCCTCCGACATCCATACTAGCCCCCCCACATCCAGACTGGCCCCCAACATCCAGACTCACTGGCCCCCAACATACACAGACTGGCCCCCAACATACACCGACTGGCCCCAACATCCTCCAGACGCGGCACGCCGTCGTTGCTGCGCGGAAAGACTTTGAACTGTGGCACCGCTCCCACTGCACTTCACAGACCCTGGCAGCGGGGGTGGGCCCTCTGACATCCAGGCTAGCCCCCCCACATCCAGACTCTGACTGGCCCCCGACATCCAGACTGGCCCCTCTGACATCCACAGACTGGCCCCCACATCCAGACTCTGACTGGCCCCCGACATCCAGACTGGCCCCTCTGACATCCACAGACTGGCCCCCACATCCAGACTCTGACTGGCCCCCGACATCAAGACTGGCCCCCAACATCCAGACTGGCCCCCCTGACATCCAGACTGGCCCCCCCGATATCCAGACTGGCCCCCTGACATCCAGACTGGCCCCCGACATCCAAACTGGCCCCTCTGACATCCACAGACTTCCCCCTGATATCCAGACTGGCCCCCGACATCCAGACTGGCCCCCCTGACATCCACAGACTGCCCCCCGACATCCATAGTAGCCCCCCCACATCCAGACTCACTTGCCCCCAACATACACAGACTGACCCCCGACATCCACAGACTGGCCCCGACATCCTCCAGACGCGGCACGCAGTCGTTGCTGTGCGGAAAGACTTTGAACTGTGGCACTGCTCCCACTGCACTTCACAGACACTGGCAGCGGGGGTGGGCGACGCCGCAGCATCTCAATTGAAGACCAGCTTCTGGTCTTCTTTAAAATGGCGGACCTCTAGCGGCCGGCGGCGAAAAACTGAGACAAACCGAATTTCCCGGGACATTTCCCAGGACAAATTTAAATCGGGACAAATGTCCTAATCCCGGGTATGTCCCGGGAAATTCGGGACAGTTGGCAACTATGATGTCACAGCTGAACTCAAGACTCATCAGACCAGGCAACGTTTTTCCAATCTTCTACTGTCCAATTTTGGTGAGCCTGTGCGAATTGTAGCCTCAGTCTCCTGTTCTTAGCCGACAGGAGTGGCACCCGGTGTGGTCTTCTGCTGCTGTAGCCCATCTGATTCAAGGTTCAATATGTTGTACATTCTGAGATGGTATTCTTCATACCTTGGTTGTAACGAGTGCTTATTTGAGTTACTGTTGCCTTCTATCATCTCAAACCCATTCTCCTGTGACATCAACAAGGCATCATTTTCCTTCACACAACTGCCATTTTACTGGACATTTTCTTTTATTCGGACCATTCTCTGTAAATCCTAGAGATTGTTGTGCGTGAAAATCCCAGTAGATCAGTCGTTTTTGAAATACTCAGACCAGCCAGTCTGGCACCAACAACCATGCCGCGTTCAAAGTCCCTTAAATCCCCTTTCTTCCCCATTCTGATGCTCGGTTTGAACTTCAGCAAGTCGTCTTCACCACGTTTAGATGCGTAAATGCATTGAGTTGCTGCCATGGGATCGATGAATTAGCAATTTGTGTTACCAAGCAATTGAACAGGTGTACCTAATAAAGTGGCCGGTGGGTGTATATACAGTGCCTTGCGAAAGTATTCGGCCCCCTTGAACTTTTCAACCTTTTGCCACATTTCAGGCTTCAAACATAAAGATATAAAATTTTAATTTTTTGTGAAGAATCGCCAACAAGTGGGACACAATTGTGAAGTGGAACGAAATCTATTGGATATTTTAAACTTTTTTAGCAAATAAATAACTGAAAAGTGGTGCGTGCAAAATTATTCGGCCCCCTTTACTTTCAGTGCAGCAAACTCACTCCAGAAGTTCAGCGAGGATCTCTGAATGATCCAATGTTGTCCTAAATGACTGATGGTGATAAATAGAATCCACCTGTGTGTAATCAAGTCTCTGTATAAATGCACCTGCTCTGTGATAGTCTCAGGGTTCTGTTGAAAGCGCAGAGAGCATCATGAAGACCAAGGAACACACCAGGCAGGTCTGTAATACTGTTGTGGAAAAGTTTAAAGCCGGATTTGGATACAGAAATATTTCCCAAGCTTTAAACATCCCAAGGAGCACTGTGCAAGCGATCATTTTGAAATGGAAAGAGGTATCAGACCACTGCAAATCTACCAAGACCTGGCCGTCCCTCTAAACTTTCAGTTCAGACAAGGAGAAGACTGATCAGAGATGCAGCCAATAGGCCCATGATCACTCTGGATGAACTGCAGAGAACTACAGCTGAGGTGGGAGAGTCTGTCCATAGGACAACAATCAGTCGTACACTGCACAAATCTGGCCTTTATGGAAGAGTGGCAAGAAGAAAGCCACTTCTCAAAGATATCCATAAAAAGTCTCGTCTAAAGTTTGCCACAAGCCACCTGGGAGACACACCAAACATGTGGAAGAAGGTGCTCTGGTCAGATGAAACCAAAATCAAACTTTTTGCCCACAATGAAAAACGATATGTTTGGCGTAAAAGCAACACAGCTCATCACCCTCAACACACCATCCCCACTGTCAAACATGGTGGTGGCAGCATCATGGTTTGGGCCTGCTTTTCTTCAGCAGTGACAGGGAAGATGGTTACAATTGAGGGGAAGATGCAGCCAAATACAGGACCATTCTGGATGAAAACCTGTTGGAGTCTGCAAAAGACCTGAAACTGGGACGGAGATTTATCTTCCAAGACAATGATCCCAAACATACAGCAAAATCTACAAAGGAATGGTTCACAAATAAACGTATCCAGGTGTTAGAATGGCCAAGTCAAAGTCCAGACCTGAATCCAATCGAGAATCTGTGGAAAGAGCTGAAAACTGCTGTTCACAAACGCTCTCCATCCAACCTCACTGAGCTCGAGCTGTTTTGCAAGGAAGAATGGGCAAGAAATTCAGTCTCTCGATGTGCAAAACTGATAGAGACATACCCCAAGCGACTTGCAGCTGTAATCGCAGCAAAAGGTGGCTCTACAAAGTATTAACGCAAGGGGGCCGAATAATTTTGCACGCCCCACTTTTCATTTTTTTATTAGTTAAAAAAGTTTCAAAAATCCAATAGATTTCGTTCCACTTCACAATTGTGTCCCACTTGTTGGTGATTCTTCACAAAAAATAAAAATTTTATAACTTTATGTTTGAAGCCTGAAATGTGGCAAAAGGTTGAAAAGTTCAAGGGGGCCGAATACTTTCGCAAGGCACTGTACGTACTTTAAAAGAGCCCAGCATGCATCCTGTTCATCTGCATCTTATATCCTCCCAGGACCAAGACAAAGCACACTCACATTGCTTTCTCCCGGCACACAATTTGTTATTTCCCATAACGGAGTCGGTGTTGTCTTGGAGAAGGCAGATGCAAGTTTTCCCCGATCGATGATTGAAAAGTTTCAGAGTACAAGCGAGGGCACTCGATGGCCCCCTCCTCACACACACAGGTCCTGCGGTAATTACCCGGCCAGGGCGATTGAGCATGAATTCTCAGTATCTGAAGGAGAAAAGGCCAAGAAAAAAAAAACACAACATGGACAGGCACACACTGACCCACAAACACACTGCGTCCAGTGTACATCTAACCATACAGGTTCTACGTGATGATATAAAAGACTAACACAAGGAGTAAAGGGCACATTGACAGCAGCAACAGATATCTCCTTTTCATCAAGAATAATGAAAGAGGATTCTGAATGGCTGCTTATTGCTCTTTTGAC
This sequence comes from Lithobates pipiens, assembly GCF_037356315.1. Taxonomy (NCBI): domain Eukaryota; kingdom Metazoa; phylum Chordata; class Amphibia; order Anura; family Ranidae; genus Lithobates; species Lithobates pipiens. The sequence continues at coordinate 182,811,476 of NW_027507789.1, read as the reverse complement.
TTATTAAAGTGTTTTTAAACCACAGAAAAAAAATATAACAAAGCTTAGCAGTCCTTAGATGTGGTGGCTCCTTTCCTTTTCTGTGATTCAGGCTTTATTTTGAACTGGTGATCCTGCCAATAACACACTTATGCCCTGTACACACTAAAGGACAATTCGGCGAATGAGCGTACGATTTTCTTTTATTCCGCGTACACACGATCGGACTTTCCGGCAGACTAGGTCCTGTGGACAATCCGCCAGGCTTTTGGCGGAGATCCGACGGACTTTCCAAATTAGCGGACTTGCCCACACACTGACTAAAATCCGTTCATTTTGAACGTGACTCCAGGTACGACGGGACTAGAGAAGGAAGTCAATCTCGCCAGGGGCATACCTAGAGCATTTGGCACCCGGGGTGGACCCTATAGGATTTCCTATGGAATAAAAAAGGTTGAGAAGGGCTACCCTAGGGTGAAAGTGCTCAATCATTGTACTGTGTCTATTGAGGAGCAGCATTATCACCCTAGGACAGGAGTACAGAAACCTTCCACTATCCTCTTCTTCATACCACACAGGAAAGGTGTCTTGTAGACCTAAGAGATAGCTGAAAACAATGTAACTGATAACAGACAGAGATCACAGAAAGTTGTGCTGAACTCTTTGATTTCCGTTGGTGTCGAAAATACAGGCAGATTAACAACAGATAAAGATATTGAAGCGCAACCACAACGTAGCTGCTAAGCAGGGTGTATAAATTAGGTATTTAATAAAAAATTGTGAAGACAATCCATAAACACTTAGCGGTGAGCAAATGAATGTCCATTTTAACAGTGACTTTTGCTAGTAGATTCCACCACATCAAAATCCAAATAAAGCAAAACTCTTCTCAGTGCACGTGTCTAAATCTCCATTAGTGATAATCCAAACATGAGTGATCAAACGCACCACCGTGTCCTCCACCGGTCTCTATATGTGCTCACCCCACATGAAGACCCACCAAAGGGTCTAATGACACACATAATATATCCAGCAATATTTACTTTCTCTGTGCCCACCAAGGACTACCAACCTCCCAGACCCTATTCTTCGCTGTGATATGTCATAGAAGTGGGAAAGAACTCAACATTTTAATATCAACACAACAAATTTACATTTCCAAATGCACTATCCTGATGTATACAGGTAAAGCAATTATATGATACAGATGAACAGTCCCTGGATCACGGAAACATCCGCCCAATCCTTGGCCCTGTGTCCCCAGCGGCTCATGTATTACTTCCTGGATGGGCGTGACACACAAGCTCCACCTCAACGCGTTTCGTCACAACACTCATGCCTGTATCAAGAGGTGTGGGACCAGTGACATCGCTCTGAACTTATAGTCAGAATAACCAATGGGATGGCGTTTCCGTATGCCATTTTATCATAGTCCGTCTTGGCGGCCATTTTGTAAGGAGGTCGTTTTTTATCCATCCATTCATTTTAAGTATTACTTTTTTTTTTTTTTTTTTTTGGGGAGCTCCATAGTATAGGTTCTTTATATGAGACACACGCTAGTCTGGGTTAAGGTTTTTGCAAGAGTTTTGCTTAATCTGGATATTGATGTGGTGTAATCTACTAGCAAAAGTCACTGTTATAATAATGGATGTTTATTTTGCTCGCTGCTAAGTGTTTATGGATTGTTGCCACAATTTTTTAATAATTACTTAACAGCTGGGTGTGGGTGCGCTTCACTATTTTTATCTTTTGTTATACATTTTTGTGGGAACACATTGTGTGTTAAGCAGCAACCATTCACAAGGTTTATACACATAAAGTAGTTAGTTTTTATGTTATAGGCAGATTGTGAACTGGCATTAAACGCTCACCTTAAAAAAAAAAAAAAAAAAAGACCAATCAAAAGAGTAACGTGATGGCATCTATACAGACGTGATCTGTCACAATCACACAACTTCAATAAAAAACAGTGATGTACTAATTGTATGAGCAAATTGATGAAATGTGTTTGCTTCCAGAAAGAGCATGTCAGTACAATCTCTCACAACTTGGCTCTTAAAGCAGTTGTAAACCCTAAGCCCTTGTACACACGGTCGGAGATTCCGACGGAATGTGTCCTATCGGACCGTTTCGTCGGATATTCCGACTGTGTGTGGTCTCCATCGGACTGTTTCCGTCGGAATATCCGACGGACCAACTTTTCCAACTTGCCGGTAAAATTTTCAGACAAAATGCTCCGATCGGACATACTCCGATCATGTGTAGCCTACTCCGACGGACAAAGTGCCACGCATGCTCAGATCAAATTCCTAGACCAAAGCTATTGGCTACTAGCCTGAACGTAGTCCCGTCGTAACGAAATAACGTCATCACGTTATGTACAATCAGATTTTCCGACAACTTTGTCCGACCGTGTGTATGCAACAGTTTCGGCCAAAATCCGTCGGACAAAATCCGTCGGACAAAATCCAACGGATTTGGTTGTCAGAATGTCTGACCATGTGTACAAGGGCTTACATAAACCTATTGAAGTGACTGGCCTCAGGTGATGCACAGAAATTAACCTTTTCAGCAATTTGAGCTACAGACAGTGTTCATTTTGGCAGCAAATTACGATTTCATTTTAGTCTTATGCCCTGTACACACGGTCAAACTTTCCGACGAAAAATGTGCGATCAGATCTTGTTTTCAGAAAATCCGATCGTATGTGGGCTCCATTGGAATGTTTCTGTCAGAATTTCAGACACACAATGTTTGAGCGCAGGATCTAAAATTTTCCGACAACAAAATCCGATCGTTTAAATTCCGATCATGTGTAGACAATTCTGATGCACAAAGTGCCACGCATGCTCAGAATAAATTACGAGACGAAAGCTATTGGCTACTGGCCTCTTTATAGTCCTGTTGTACGTGGTTTACATCACCTTGTTCTGAATGATCGGATTTTCTGACAACTTTGTGCGACCGTGTGTATACAAGGCAAGTTTGGGCCAAAATCTGTCGGAAAAAATCGGACCGTGTGTACAGGGCATTAGTCTTAGGACTAAAATGGCATTTTAGTTTTAGTCCCATTTTAGTCTTCTGCAATTGTTTTAGTTTTAGTCGTATTTAGTCGACTAAATCTCCAGTACATGTACATTTTAGTCGACTAAAACTAATATTAGTCATCTAAAACCTTATGGGTGTAATTAAATTGTAATGCATTAGTTAACATTTCTCTACAATTTCCAAACTCATTATATACTGCTGGAGCGAAAAATCTAATATGTTATTATTTATAGTATTGAGGTATGAACATGCACTACAGACCAGTGTTAATTTTGAAGTCAAATTTCAATTTAGTTTTAGTCTTAGCCCTTGTACACACGGTCGGACATTCCGACAACAAAATCCGTCGGATTTTGTCCAAAACTGGTGTTGCATACACATGGTCGGACAAAGTTGTCAGAAGATCGAATTGTTCGGGAATGTGATGACGTTTGTTCGTTCCAACGGGACCACGTTCAGCCTAGTAGCCAATAGCTTTGGTCTAGGAATTTGATCTGAGCATGCGTGGCACTTTGTCTGATCGGAATTCTCTACAAACGACCGGACAAAGTCCGATCGGATCATGTTATCGGAAAAATTTTATATCCAGCTCTCAAACTTTGTTAGTCGGACATTCCGACGGAAAAAGTCAGATGAAGCCCACACACGGTCGGATTATCCAACAACACGGTCTGATCGGATATTTTCCGTCGGAATGTCCGACCGTGTGTACAAGGGCTAAGTCTTTTGACTAAAATGCCATTTTAGTTTTAGTCATCTCAGTTGTTTTAAGCCCCATTTCTTCTGAGTTTTTCCTTCAGATTTACCAAAACCATATAATATGAGGTCAAACCAATGAGGTCAATTTGTGTGCAATCAGGCAGGCCCTTGCACTATATGGTTTTGGTAAACCTGAAGGAAAAACTCAGCAGAAAAACTGATAGTGTGTATGGGGCTTTAGTTTTAGTCGTATTTTAGTAGACTAAAATAATATTCATTAAGTCGACTAAATTGTTTTAGTCAACGGAATTAACACTGGCTACAGAAGCTCTTCTGTCTGTCCAAATTGGACTGCGAGGGCCAGCCTTGGCTCCGCATGTGCATCAAATATGCTTGGCCACCCATGACCCTTTTGCCCGTTTGCTGGTCCTGGACCACTTTTGGTCGGTCCTGACCACAGCAGCACAGGAACATCCCAAAAAAGCTGGAGTTTTGAAGTTGCTCTAACCCAGTTGTCTTGTCAAAGTCTCTCAAATCCACGCTTGCCCGTTTTTTTTTTGCTTTCACTTCAGGGACACTTGTTCACTTGCTGCGTAAAATATATCCCACTCACTTTCAGATGCCATTATAACAAGATAAAGTTAATCATACCTGTTGTCATAATATTATAGTTGATCGGTGTAGGAGGTTGGAGGAGCTATGTATAGCACAGCTCATCTGACTGTGTGACAATGGAAAATGGTTTACATAGCTCATGGCATCACAGGTCCGGTAGAGGGCCCCTTAGCAGAATTTTGCTTAGGGCCCCAGGGAGGTCTGATTGTAGATATATGAGGATATTATATATTATATAATTATATATTACCATATTTATCGGCGTATGACATGCGCCGGTGTATAACACTCACCCCATGTTTAGGAGGCAATTCTAAGGAAAAAAAATTACATTTAAATGCCCATCAATGCAGCCTTATCAGTGTCCATCTGCAGCCTTGTCCATCATTGCACCTTTGTCAGTGTCCATCTGCAGCCTTGTTAGTGTCATTTGCAGCCTTGTAATGCAGCCTTGTTAGTGTCATTTGCAGTCTTGTAATGCAGCCTTGTTAGTGTCATTTGCAGTCTTGTAATGCAGCCTTGTCAGTGTCATTTGCAGCCTTGTAATGCAGCCTTGTTAGTGTCATTTGCAGTCTTGTAATGCAGCCTTGTCAGTGTCATTTGCAGCCCTGCTGTTTAAAAATGGCGCCACCGAGATACAGAGCCGGATGTCCTGTGTATCTTGGTGGCGCTTGGTAGCTCTCGGCCATTCTCGGTGGCTTTCGGCCGTTCTCATTGGCTCTGGGCCATTCTCGCTGGCTTTCGGTCGCTCTCGGCGGCTTCCGCCGGTTCACGCGTGACTGCGAGAGCGGCCGAAAGCCGTCGAGCATGGCCGAAAGCTACAGAGAATGGCCGGAAGCTGCTGAGAGCTGCCGGGAGGCTCAGAATCGGTGGGGGATCGGCGTATAACACACACCCATGATTTCCCCCTGATTTTAAGGGGAAAAAGTGCCTGTTATACGCCGATAAATACGGTATATATTATATATAAGATATATAATACCCAGCCACTCCCATCAAATCATTCTCTGCCGCTATCATCTTTTGTACCACCCCCTCCCTTTAGAATGTAAACTCTACGAGCAGGGCCCTCCTGTACCTTCTGTATTGAACTGTACTGTAATTGTGCTGTCCCCCCTCTACATTGTAAAGCGCTGCGTAAACTGTTGGCGCTATATAAATCGTGTATAATAATAATAATAATATAATAATATATGAGGATGTTATAAAATCATAAATCTTTTGCGCTGAGAGAATTGTAACCATCCTAATGGTATGGTATATTAGCGTAAAGCCATGTGGTCATCCTCAGTACAAACCATGCTTCCCGCGCAGTCAGTGCATCCCGCACGCACAGAAGGGACATAAATGTAAATGGGGAAAATGCATGCAGAGCCTGAACAGCTCACACCAGGAGCCAGGGGCTAAACCGACACACACTGAATGGATGAAGCACCAAAAGAGAAACAAACACACAAACACTGATGTAATGTGACATACTCAGCGACACTCAGCCATCCACGGGTATGCTAAAACACACTGATGTGTGCATGTCATAGGGACGTTCTGGGTGACATCTAGAAAGTGACATTAACATGTACTATGAGCCATCACCGTGTGAAAATGACAAAAATCTACAGTAAACATAGCCTGTTAATTTAAAGTTGGCTGTATCTTAAATTAAAGTGGATACACCCTCAGCGAGGGCCCATTTACATGGATCCAGTGCATTAATGTGCAGGATTTCATGCGTTACCATGCATTGCTTTTGGTTAGTCCATCCGTTTTGATTTGGTGGAAAACAGATCGCAATTAATATTTTAAGGGAGATGCATTATTTTGCTTAACCACTTCAATACTTATAATTTTCAGCTTTCAGTGCTGTTGCAACTTGAATGACAATTAAGCGGTCATGAAACAGTGTATCCAAACAAAAAATTTTCATAATTTTTTTCACAAAAATAGAGCTTTCTTTTGGTGGTATTTCATCACCACGGGGGGGGTTATTTTTTGCTAAACAAATGAAAAAACAAAGTTTTTTGAAAAAAAAAGTTTTTCTTAGTTTCTGTTATAAAATTTTGTAAATAAGTAAGTTTTCGCCTTCACTGATGGGCACTGATGGGACGGAAACTGATGGGCACTGATGAGGAGAAGCTAATATGCAGCACTGATGGGCACTGATGGGGTGGTACTGATGGGCACTGATGAGGAGAAGCTAATATGCAGCACTGATGGGGAGAAGCTAATATGCAGCACTGATGGGCACTGATGGGGCGGCACTGATGTGGAGAAGCTAATATGCAGCACTGATGGGCACTGATGAGGAGAAGCTAATATGCAGCACTGATGGGCACTGATGAGGAGAAGCTAATATGCAGCACTGATGGGCACTGATGGGCACTGATGAGGAGAAGCTAATATGCAGCACTGATGGGCACTGATGAGGAGAAGCTAATATGCAGCACAGATGGGCACTGATGAGGCGGCACTGATGAGGAGAAGCTAATATGCAGCACTGATGGGCACTGATGAGGAGAAGCTAATATGCAGCACTGATGGGCACTGATGAGGAGAAGCTAATATGCAGCACTGATGGGCACTGATGAGGCGGCACTGATGAGGAGAAGCTAATATGCAGCACTGATGGGCACTGATGAGAAGAAGCTAATATGCAGCACTGATGGGCACTGATGGGGCAGCACTGATGAGGAGAAGCTAATATGCAGCACGGATGGGCACTGATGAGGAGAAGCTAATATGTAGCACTGATGGGCACTGATGGGCCGACACTGATGGGCACTGATGAGGAGGAGCTAATATGCAGCACTGATGGGCACTGACAGGTAGCACTGATATGCAACATTAATGGGCACCAGTGCTAATTTCGTTGACTAAAATTACTAAAACATTTTAGTCGACTAAATGAATGCTATTTTAGTCAACTAAAATACGTCTAAAACAAAAACAATTGGGATGACTAAAATATGACTAAAATTAAAATGGCATTAGACTGTGCAGTTGCCCCAGAACAACAATACTTGTATTGAATTTTTACTTGCTCATGACTGGATGATAGAATGGACTTGCTTGATTGTGTGGATGGAGTTCGTGTGGACGGAATCCGTTTTTTTTTTGGGCTGAAAAATGATCCATCTATGGCCAGCCTAAGGCTCACCACATACACTATATTGTCAAAAGTATTGGGACGCCTGCCTTTACACGACATTAAGTTTAATGGCATCCCAGTCTTAGTCCATAGGGTTCAATATTGACTAGGCCTGCCCTTTGCAGCTATAACAGATTCAACTCTTCTGGGAAGGCTGTTCACAAGGTTTAGGAGTGTGTCTATAGGAATGTTTGACCATTCTTCCAGAAGCGCATTTGTGAGGTCAGGCACTGATGCACTGATGTTGGATGAGAAGGCCTGGCGCACAGTCTCCACTCTAATTCATCCTAAAGGTGTTCTATCGGGTTGCGGTCAGGACTCTGTGCAGGCCAGTCAAGTTCCTCCACCCCAAACTCACTCATCCATGTCTTTATGGACCTTGCTTTGTGCACTGGTGCGCAGTCATGTTGGAACAGGAAAGGGCCATCCCCAAACTGTTCCCACAAAGTTGGGAGCATGAAATTGGTCCAAAATGTCTTGGTATGCTAAAGCCTTAAGAGTTCCCTTCACTAGAACTAAGGGGCCAACCCCAACCCCTGAAAAACAACCCCACATCATAATCCCCCCTCCACCAAATGATTTGGACCAGTGCACAAAGCAAGGTCCATAAAGACATGGATGAGCGAGTTTGGGGTGGAGGAACTTGACTGGCCTGCACAGAGTCCTGAAACAATAGAACACCTTTGGGATGAATAAGAGCGGAGACTGTGAGCCAGAACTTCTCGTCCAACATCAGTGCCTGACCTCACAAATGCAGTTCTAGAAGAATGGTCAAACATTCCCATAGACACACTTCTAAACCTTGTGGACATGCTTCCCAGAAGAGTTCAAGCTGTTATAGCTGCAAAGGGTGGGCCAACTCAATATTGAACCCTACAGACTAAAACTTGGATGCTATTAAAGTTCATGTGCGTGTAAAGGCAGGTGTCCCAATACTTTTGGTAATATAGTGTACGTGCGGCCGCACCTACTTGAAGTATATCTAATGCCGCGTACACATGACTGGACTTTTCAACTGACTAGATCCGACAGTCTTCCCGACGGACTTTCGGCAGAGGTCCTACGGACTTTCTGAACGAAACGGACTTGGCCACACTCGACCGGACTAAGTCCATTCGAAAAGTCGTTAGTTTTGAACATGATGACGTAAACGGGACTAAACAAAGAAGTTCAATAGCCAGTAGCCAATAGCTGCCCTTGCGTCGTATTTGGTCCGACGGACTAGCACACAGATGAACGGCTTTCCCAATTTTTAGTCCTTCGGATAGATTTGAAACATGTTTTATTTCTAGTTCCATCTGACTTTTGGGGAAAAAAAGTCCGCTGGAGCCCACACACGATCGAATTGTCTGACGGATTCCGGTCCACCAGACCAAGTCTGCCGGAAAGTCCAGTCATGTGTATGTGGCATAACAATCAACTTCTGTCTAATGGGCTTGCTGGAAATTTTTTCTCAATCAGCAGCTGCAGCAAAAGGGCTGCAGCCCCTGCTCAGTGTATTGTGAGAGTCCCTACTTTCAGAATACAATGTTTCAGCAGGGAGGATTTCTCTATCCACCTTGATTGTGTGGACAGAACAATCAATTAGTTTTTTTGGGCTGAACGAAAAGAAAAACGATCCATCTATGGCCAGCATAAGGCCCACCACGCACAGTAAATGATCCAACCCCCACCAAACCTTCCTTCCTACAAGGAACAATTCCATAAACATGCACAATCTTTTCTGATGCAGACACTCCCTGTCAAAGTGGTCTCGGGGGCAGAACTGATCTTTTAGGGTTGATAAACTAAAGGCAAATAGACTGTGCACTTTGCAAGGGCAGTTGCTCCAGAGCTTAGTAAATGACGGGAAGCTCTGCTGACTTCCATCATCCAATCAGGTGCAAACAAAAATGTTATTTTTTTATTTTCCTTGCATGTGATTGGGTATTCTTTGCAAAGTGAAGCTTCATCTTGTTTACTAAGCTCGGAGGCAACTGCACTTCCAAAGTGCATAGTCCATTTGCCTTTAGGAATCCACCTCAATTAATCCAATTCATCTGGCTGACTTCTAATGTTTTCCAGAGTGGCCACTGCCTAGGATCAGGGATGGCGAACCTTGGCACTCCAGATGTTTCAGAACTACATTTCCCATGATGCTCACCTACACTGCGGAGTGCACGAGCATCATGGGAAATGTAGTTCTAAAACATCTGTGGTGCCAAGGTTCACCATCACTGGCTTAGGTGGTCTTCACAATTAATAAACTTGCCCGCTCGGTCATAATGACTGTGCCCCTTTATGGAAAGATCAGAAGGATATCTCAGTAGCGAATGTTTTTGTAAAAGCTGATTTTATTTAATTTTTGATAAATACCACAAAGAAAATGACGTGACTCATATAAAAAAAAGCTTTCTAACCCGACATGTTTTCTAATAAAGGTGGCTGGCACAACATCCCATCTATAAAAATGACAAACATCGCCAGCCATTAAATGTATTTCTATGCCTGGCATGGCTGTGTGTGTGTGGGCACCTTCTCCTGTCTGGCACAGCGAGTGACAGGTCTGGCATTGAGTAGGAGAAAACTGATGGAGATTTCTGGAGAGGTTGCACATGGGACTGGCATACAGCAAAGTGAGGAGGAAGATGTTCGTGGAACGCGGCTGGAGAGGCTTTGTGGATTCCCAGAGGAGAAGTGCCAAACCATTGCCCGATCATCAAACACAGAGGATAAAAAGGGGGCAAAGGGACCGTTTCCATTGTCCATGTCTTCTGCTTGCTATGGGTGACAGCACGCTGCTGCTCGTTTGCAGTTGCGGAAAAAAATTGGACATAGCCCAGAGTAAAAAATGTATACAAATGACGGAACTCTATCATAAAGTACTTGTGGGCCAGTGCCAAAAGCCGCAGGGTCAGGGGTACCAAGCCTCAAATTGTACTAAACATTTTTTATTTTTTCTATATTGTGGAAAGAGAAGCTGTAGAAAGGGTGTACAGGGAGTGTTTAGAGGAGTCACAAGACTCACTATAGTTCACAAAACATGAACCCATCTTTCCTTTCCTGATTGGTGGCCTGTTATGTCCAGTCATAATTGTAATACTATGCCCAAACCATTGTGACTGATATGCTTTGATGAGCTTTAATATGCTCTGCCATTTCAGTATACAAGATAGATTAAATCTGCAACTATAGAAGAATGCTTAGAGGGATGCTTGCACAAGCAATTTTCTCTTTATATATATATATCATTGTGGGTTGGTTTGTCTTTTCCTGTTCTGTAGGCCTTGGGACAGGATGCATGACTTATGACTCATAAACAGATGGCCTGTTGAGCCGTATTAACTCATGATAATGTATTTTAAAGGGTCACTTACTTGTATAACCATATAACCAGTGGCGTCACTAGGGGGTGGCTTTTGGGGCTATAGCTCAGAGTCTCTGCAGGGGTCCCCGAGGGGAGGCTTTCTGGGGACCCTGATGTAAGTGGGGGGCTCTGGCTCTCTGGGGACCCTGATTTTAAGGGGGAGGCTATCTGGGCACTCTGATGTAAGGAGGAGGCTCTCTGGGGACCCTGATGTAAGGGGGGCTCTCTGAGGGGCCCTGGTGTAAGGGGGGCTCTCTGGGGACCCTGGTGTAAGGGGGGCTCTCTGGGCACCCTGATGCAAGGGGGAGGCTCTCTGGGGACTCTGATGTAAGGAGGAGGTTCTCTGGGGACCCTGATGTAAGGGGGGCTCTCTGGGGACCCTGATGCAAGGGGGAGGCTCTCTGAGGACCCTGATTTTAAGGGGGAGGCTATCTGGGCACTCTGATGTAAGGAGGAGGCTCTCTGGGGACCCTGATGTAAGGGGGGCTCTCTGAGGGGCCCTGGTGTAAGGGGGGCTCTCTGGGGACCCTGGTGTAAGGGGGGCTCTCTGGTAGGGTTGCCACCTTTTCTTCAAGTCAAACCCGAACACTTTAGCAGCGCACACTCAAATTTTTTTATAGTATGAACTATACATATATTTTGCTATTAAACAACATTTCTAATCATATGAAGTTAATAAGAGTTCCCCTTTACACCAGAGTCCACAGAGTTCCCCTTTACATCTGAACTCGCAGAGTTCCCTTTCACTATAAGGGGGGACTCTGCAGACTCTGATGTAAGGGAGAACTCTGGGGACTCTGACATAAGGGATGCTCTGGGAACCCTGATTGAAGGGGGAACACTGAGAACTCTGATGTACGGAGAGGACTATGATGTAAGGGAGAACACTGTGGCCTTTGGTGTAAAGGGGAACTATGATATAAGGGGTGCTCCGAGAACCCTGATTTACCTTAGTGTAGTCACTCAGAGGAGAGAAAAAGGAGAGACTTCAGTCACAGACAGGGATGGATGGTGAGCTCACTCACCTCTTGGCAGTCAGCACCTCTCATCCAGATGTATCTGAGGCTGCTGGATCTCAAATTTCCGGCCCCAACTTTCCTTTTCTGAGGCACAGCACCAGGGATTGGAGTATTGGCAGACGCAGAGGGGTAGGCGTGGGGAGAAGGAGAGGTGCAGATCGAGCCCTCTATCCTCTCTCATCTGTGTGTTTGATGGGGGTTGTTAGTGCTGGCATTGGGCAGTGTGAAAGAGTGTAACAGACACTCCCAGCTTAGACAACTGCAGCCAGCAACCCTGCTGGGAAGCCATAGTACAGTCTGAATAATGTGTCCGGGTTTCAGGCAGTCTGAAACCCGGACACATGATTCCAAACCCGAACTGTCCGGGTGAATCCTGGACAGGTGGCAACCCTACTCTCTGGGCACCCTGATGCAAGGGGGAGGCTCTCTGGGGACTCTGATGTAAGGAGGAGGTTCTCTGGGGACCCTGATGTAAGGGGAGCTCTCTGGGGACCCTGATGCAAGGGGGAGGCTCTCTGGGGACCCTGATGTAAGGGGGGGCACTCTGGGGACCCTAATGTAATGGGAGGCTCTCTGGGGATACACACACACACGTATATTACACTGTATATACATGTGTATGCCCACCCAAGCGTATGACTTTATTTACTACGCTGCTATGGGCTTTAGCCCCAGATCTTTTGCAGACCTAGCAACACCCCTGCATATAACGAAATATTTCTATACAAATACATCATTTACTAACTAGACCCCCCTCCCCTCTTTCTATTGGTACGCTGAACCATATATAAGCTGTAACACGCCTAATAAAGGCAGACATTTAACAAATGCACAACCTGCTTCTCATTTCATGGTGTCTCCAGGTATCTGAGGGCCCTGTTGGTGTACCTAATAGAAGGGTGGTCATCAAGAATACCTACTATTTTCTATTTCTCTGTTTTGGATAGAGTGGGTAAGGGTTATAACCCCTGTCAGTTTGTTGCTGATAGCCACTGATCTGTGATTGACCCTCGCTTCCCTGCTAATAATGTTGTTCCAGACAGGAAATGAGAGAAACGCCTATATCCACCCACATCCTGGTCCTTTAAGGTTCTTTGGATCAAATGGAAAATGTTTGCGTCCAGGTCTGCTTTTACTGACCTGATCAGATGTGAGCGGATATAGCTGGACACATGTCCACTTACACTATACTACCAAAAGTATTGGGACGCTTGCCTTTATATACACACATGCATGAGCTTTAATGGCATCCCATTCTTAGTCCGTAGGGTTTAATATTGATTTGGCCCACCCTTTCCAGCTATAACAGCTTCAACTTTTCTGGGAAGGCCGTCCACAAGGTTTAGGAGTGTCTATGGGAATGTTTGACCATTCTTCCAGAAGCGCATTTGTGAGGTCAGGCACTGATGTTGGATGAAAAGGCCTGGCTCGCAGTCTCCGCTATCGGGTTGAGGTCAGGACTCTGTGCAGGTCAGTCAAGTTTGTCTACCCCAAAATCGCTCATCCATGTCTTTACGGACCTTGCTTTGTGCACTGGTCCAAATCATTTGGTGGAGGGGGGATTATGGTGTGGGGTTGTTTTTCAGAGGTTGGGCTTGGCCCCTTAATTCCAGTGAACGAAACTCTTAAGGCGTCAGCATACCAAGACATTTTGGACAATTTCATGCTGCCAACTTTGTGGGAACAGTTTGGGGATGGCCCCTTCCTGTTCCAACATGACTGTGCACCAGTGCACAAAGCAAGGTCCATAAAGACATGGATGAGCGAGTTTGGGGTGAAGGAACTTGACTGGCCTGCACAGAGTCCTGACCTCAACCCGATAGAACACCTTCAGGATAAATTAGAGTGGAGACTATGAGCCAGGCCTTCTCTTCCACATCAGTGCCTGACCTCACAAATTCACTACTGGGAGAATGGTCAAACATTCCCAGAAGGGTTGAAGCTGTTATCGCTCCAAAGGGTGGGCCAACTCCTTTTTGAACCTTGTGGACTAAGCCCTTGTACACATGGTCGGAGATTCCGACGGAATGTGTCCTATCGGACCATTTTGTCGGATAATCCGACTGTGTGTGGTCTCCATCGGACTGTTTCCGTCGGAATATCCGACGGACCAACTTTTCCAACTTGCCGGTAAAATTTTCCGACAAAATGCTCCGATCGGACATACTCCAAACATGTGTAGCCAACTCCGACGGACAAAGTGCCACACATGCTCAGATCAAATTCCTAGACCAAAGCTATTGGCTACTAGCCTGAATGTAGTCTCGTCGTAACGAAATAACGTCATCACGTTATGTACAATCGGATTTTCCGACAACTTTGTCCGACCGTGTGTATGTAACATCACTTCCGGACCTCTTCCGGAATTAATCCGTCGGAATTACTCCGACGGATTTGGTTGTCGGAATCTCCAACCGTGTGTACAAGGGCTAAGACTGGGATGCAATTAAAGTTCATGTGGGTGTAAAGGCAGGTGTCCCAATACTTTTGGTAATATAGTGTACATCTGGCCACCCATTTTTTTAACATGATGAGGATTACATGTCTCATGGTCCCATTTTCCTCCATCACAAGATAGAGAAAAAAAACTTAATGGACTTGGGTGTCACATATTTGACATGCGTTTTTGTTCTGATCTGAATTAGAAGGGGATAAGTCTAACAGATGGAATAGAGGGAACGCGCGTGACACATTAAGGGCTCATTCTCACATGAGGTTGGGGGGGGGGGGTAAAACCCAGTGGCTGCGTTGCAGTTTTACTGCCCCCCGCCCCCAACCTCTACCCCCTTTAGCTACAGAGGCAGCAGCAGGAGGGTGTACACATGCCACGGTCGCAATGCTTTGCTTTAGGGTCACAGCAGGAATTATACCAATTTGTCAGTGCCACCTGCCGATCGCGACCAATCCAAATAAATGGGTTATTCTGCAGTGATAAAAGGGTAAAGCAGCTGGTGAGGATTCAGCACCTCCTCACTGACTGTCAAATGCTCTCTGAAGAGTGATCCAAATAGCTATAACTCTTCATAGAGCACTGCTAGTGTGAACAAGCCCTAAAAGTAACCATGATTATAGAACAGGCAGCACAAGGAACTCCGATGGGGAGGGCGTCCATTCTAGGATGACAGGTGGAAGGGGCTTAGTGCCAAGGGTGGGGTTTAGAGTGGAAGAAGGGTGTAATGCTCACTGCTAATAGTATGAACAGCCCTGTATATATTATGGAAGGTATATGATTTAGGTAGAGTGACCCTTTAAATAAGCATGTGTGTGCTTGGTGCCAACCCATCTTGTGTTGGTACACATTGGTGTATTGTGTTCATCTCTTCTTAAGTAGTAATAATGGTTTGTCCGTGTCCAGCAACTCCTGGGTTACACGCTCAGCACTCCGGTCACGTAACCAGAGAGAGATGTGCTGTGACGGCCACAGGACTGGGTGGTCTCCCTCCTTTCCGCTGATCCGTGTTTGATCAGGAAAAGAACAATCTGATAAAATCCGCCCCCTGCCCCTTCTCCTGGGTCGATAAACACCTCTCATCTTCACTAACAAGCAGAGAGAACCAAACTGTGTCACACTGCCACCCACTGACCACATCGGAGACTTTCATTCGCAGCAGCATATCGCCGGTCATAGATAAAAAGCCTCTGCACACAGTATACCCGACTCTTTAAAGGAGATGTAAACCAGATCACTAAGATCTCATATAAGAGTTTAACATGCTAATGTCATTCAGAATTTTTTACATTTTCAGCTTTCATGCACGCTGAGGAAGGCCATGCGGCCATCGCCGGAGTGCATGCTGAAAAAGGCCATGCGCCACCATTGGAGGGAATGCTGAGGAAGGCCATGCAGCCATCGCCGGAGGGCATGCTGACAAAGGCCGTGCGGCCATCGCCAGAGTGCATGCTGAGAGAGACCATAAGGCCATTGCGCATGCTGAATTTTTCCTTCAGATTTACCAAAACCATGTAGTGCAAGGGCCTGTCTGATTACATACAAATTGAAACTCCTAAGGTTTGACCTCATTATATGGTTTTGGTAAATCTGAAGGAAAAACTGATAGTGTGTACGCGGCATAACAGGTTTTTCATCTAACATTGTCCTGTATTTGTCTCCATCCATCTTCCCATCAACTCTGACCATCTTCCCTGTCCCTGCTGAAGAAAATCATCCCCACAACATGATGCTGCCACCACCATGTTTCACAGTGGGGATGGTGTGTTCAGGGTGCTGCTCAGTGTTTGTTTTCTTCCACACATAGCGTTTTGCTTTTAGGCCAAAAAAGTTTAATTTTAGTCTCATCTGATCAGAGCACCTTCTTCTACATGTTTCCTGTGTCCCCCACATGGCTTGTTGCAAACTGCAAATGGAACTTCTTATGGCTTTCTTTCTACAATGGCTTTCTTATTGACACATTCAGGGGCGTAGCTATAGGGGTGATAAGTGATTTCTCAACAAAATAAAGCATGGAGACATGGATGAATGGTGGAGTTTACTTTGAATTTGTAGTTTGTATTGCTCACTGTAGTGTAGTTCTGTTTTAATTATCTGTACATTTTTGGAATTGCCCTGCACAGAACTACCACCATACAGATACACTATATTGTCAAAAGTATTGAGATGCCTGCCTTTGCACATGAACTTTAATGGTATCCCAGTCTTAGCCCTTGTACACACGGTCGAAGAATCCGTCGGAATGCGTCCTATCGGACCGTGTTGTCGGATAATCCGACTGTGTGTGGTATGCATCGGACTGATTCCGTCGGAATATCCGCCGGGCCCAATTTTCCAACATGTTGGAAATATTTCCCGACCAACTGGTTCGATCGGACATACTCCGATCATGTGTAGAGAATTTTGATCGGACCAAGTGCCATGCATGCTCAGATCAAATTCCTACATCAAAGCTATTGGCTACTAGCCTGAACGTAGTCCCATCGTAATGAAATTACGTCATCACGTTCTGAATGATCGGATTTTTCGACAACTTAGTCCGACCGTGTGTATGCAACAGTTTCGGACAAGACCTGACGGATTTGGTTGTCGAAATCTCCGACCGTGTGTACAGGGGCTTAGTCTGTAGGGTTCAATATTGAGTTGGCCCACCCTTTGCAGCTATAACCGCTTCAACTCTTCTGGGAAGGCCGTCCACAAGGTTTAGGAGTGTGTCTATGGGAATGTTTGACCATTCTTCCAGAAGCTCATTTGTGAAGTTAGGCATTGATGTTGAACGAGAAGGCCTGGTTCGCAGTCTCTACTCTAATTCATCCCAAAGGTGTTCTATCAGGTTGAGGTCAGGACTCTGTGTAGACCAGTTAAGTTCATCCAACCCAAACTCGCTCATCCATGTCTTTAATGTCTTCATAGAGCTTGCTTTGTGCACTGGTGCGCAGTCATGTTGGAACATGACTGTTCTTACAAAGTTGGAAGCATGAAATAGTGCAAAATGTCTTGATATGCTGACGCCTTAAGAGTTCTCTTCACTGGAACTAAGGGACTAAGCACAACCGCTGAAAAAAAAAAAAAAACAGCATAATCCCCCCCTCCACCAAATGATTTTGAGGGGTGGCCCAATACTTTTAGCAATATAGTGTGGATGAGTGAGGAACTTGACTGGCCTTCACAGATTCCTAGGAAGACACTGAACTCACCAGCTGCAAAGAGAACTCACAAGATTATAGAGTTCTGTTGGGCTTTACCCCATTCCAGACTCTATACAAAACTAAAAGTTTGGGTATAGATAGACTTTCAACTATATTGTAGATCAAAGTGTCTACAGGTGGAGTTATTTTCTAGATGGTAGGTCTGCTTCAAGAACATAGATTAGAATGAAGCGCTAGTTCACCTAATTATTTTATTGTTTTATTCCTTGAACCAGAGATTAAATATACTCCACTTTCCAAAATTTCTCTTTTAAAATCAAAATTGCAGATAATAAAACACATTAGCAATCTCGCTATATTTTTAAAAAATCCATAAAAATTATTTGCCGAGCTGTTAGTTTAAAAAATAAGCTACGTATTGATCCGTGGAAGACTGACAAATACCAGCGTTTACCTTTTTTTCGGAATCCTATAAAATGTAAAGCTTTTTTTTTGCTTTGATAAGTAATGGAGACTAAAGCTTCTCTCGATCAGTGGCTGCAGCCTCTGATCGGGTGTATTCTGACAGCAACGGGTCCTGGGTTATCCTGGTGGGTGGATTCCTCCATCCACTTCATCTGTTGGGATGGAGAAACCTGGCAGGCTGAACAAAAACAAAAAAAAAATTCCCTTCTATGGCCAGCTTTAGGGGCTGATTTTTTTTTTTTTTTTAACAGCCATCCAGTAGAGGGAGCTATAAAGCACAGATGGATTGAAGATTAAGTCTACCTGAGCTGAACACATGAATTTGGTAATCCTTCTTGCCTTCCACCACATTTTAGGTTATCTGAGAATACACTGTTAAAAGCAGTTAAAATCCTTTTAAAGGCATGTACAAGAAAAAAAAAAATTGTCACAGTCATTAGGTCATGCTGCCCTTGTCTTGGCTCATTACTGCCATAATCGCCGGACGAGGTGCCACATTAAAGCCACAAGCCCAGCAGCCATGGCCACTGCGGCAATTCGAGTGGGTAGATAGCCTAAGGATGACTCCAGTTTAGCGTGGAGCTGTAGAACTTGTCGTCTCGTGCTGTCTCTGTCTCCGCAGTTGTCGATAACGCGGTCAGCAAGTGGAAGTTTGCTGTCAATTGGTAGCTGTGCCGCTAGACGGTTCTGGACCTCTTCCTTTGACAGGCCACTCCTCCGAATCAGCCGCTCCACTTGCGTCTGGGGGTCACTGCCAAACACAAAACAGGAACAATAAAGCTTGTGTCAAAAAACGGAATAATGGTTCTCTGTATCCCTATGATGCGCCTTGAAGCTATGGTCCTGGCTGTACATGGCCAAATCTGAGATTAAACCTCAGCCCCTTCAGGCAAGTCCACCGAAAAGGGATTATAGCTGGCCCTGAACGGGGAGGGTAATCATTTAGGCAGCAACTCAATTACTGAAGTAGCTGTAATAACCTGAAAAGCTAAATAGCTGAAAGCTGGCTTCCCATCCTCTCCCCCCTGCCAGCTTTCAGCCACACAAGGGGACTGGTTGCTGTATTTGTGCCTCCACCGAACGGATCACACTCCCTGTTCAGAATCCTCTTAACTCTGCTGCCCCCTGTGCCTATGTCTCCCCAGCATGCCTGCTTTCCTCTCCCTCCCACCGTCTTTCACCTGCTACAGAGGAAAACTACAGGGGATTGGTTCCAGTAAATGCATCTCAGTGGCACTTTGTCTTTAGTTGAAAAGGACCCCACGTATTGTGTTTAGTATAGAATACAATGGTGAATTACAGCTTCACTATCGGCCACACAGAGGTAGCATTCAGGGGCGGACTGACCATTGGGCCACTCGGGCACTGCCCGAGGGCCCCGTGCCACTAGGAGGCCCCATCAGGGTTGTCAGCCTCAGTAAAACCAGGGACAGTATGTAAAAATCTGTGTTTTTTTTTACATCTCTCTCTGAAATGTCCCTTACCGACATCCTTTTGGTCTAAAAATCCTTAGATTATAGTTACCCCACCTCTCCAGTACCTACCTGTCTGATTGCCTGGGGGCCCCATAATCTCCTATTGCCCGGGGGCCCCATGAGTTGTCAGTCCGCCCCTGGTAGCATTCGTTTGAGCCAAACAGGGGGAGCCAATCAGCGGACCCGGCGGATATCGTGTCCACCCGCGAACGCTCCCCACAGAGATAGAATGGTGGTCTGCCAATGTAAACAAGGCAGACCGCCATGCTGTCAGGCATGGACACTGTGATCTTTGCTAATTAGGAACACGGATCACTGTGTCCTTGCAGTGAGCCCATCTTCCCTACAGTAAGAAAGCACAAACAGGGAACACATTTAGCCCTTTGATCGTCCCTGATGTTAACCCCTTCCTTCCAGTGTAATTTATTCAATGCCAGCGCGTATTTTTAGCACTGATCACTGTAATAATGTCGCTGGTTCCCAAAAAAAGCATCAGAAATGTCAGTTAGGTGTCCCATTTGTCCAGCGCAATGTCACAGTCCCGCCTTAGCATGGGTCCCCGTGGGTCCTGTCTGGGATGCTTCCTCTGCTCTGTCTTAGGTTACACCCCAGATCAGCCCCAGTGTGACTTCTATCCATCACAATATTTGATCCATTAGTGAGAAAAGAAAAACACCCTAATGAGCCAGACTACTTGAAATTCTTCTCGGCTGAAGTGGAATTTGTTAGTATTAATTGGTTCTGATTCTTCAGACTTCTCTGTCCACAGACTCTTAATGAGCTGCTTTATCCTGACAAATCAATGCTCTTACTTCCCCTTTATATCTATTGTGACCGTTCAACTGTTATGATGAAGACGCAGAGGCCGGGCTGGAGCACGTAAGCACTAGATCCGAAGTGTAAGCCCACCCGAATGTCACAACTGTTGGGTAGACATTGGCACTTTAATCATCAAGTGGGCGCTCACCTTTTAATGACTCTGAACATAACGCAGTCATATAACACATGGCCTCTGGCCGTCCAGCAACCAGCATTGGAAACTGCCAGGCATTTACCAGCAATATCATGCAACTTATGGTGCTGCTCAGTCCCCCTTGTGCTGTTTACATCTTTCACAGCATCAGGGCACAAAGAAATCATTCCCTAGTCACGCTTTACAATCACAAGGCACACATAGCATGAGGGGGGGCTGAGCTGCATGGTGTTGCTGGTATATAGCCAGCAGTTTCCAATGAGTTTCAGAGTTCTACTGCACAGAGAATTATACAAAGCTAAGCGGGGCCATAACTCTACAATAGGATAAAGCAGCTTTACAGGAAGACCTGGTGGGCAACTACATGGCAAATGAGGTTTAATGTTGAGGAATGTAAAGAAATGCATTTGGGGGCTAAAAATATGAATGCCATGTTCTTGTTATGGGGAGAACCTCTGGAGGAGTCTTGGATGGAAAAATGATCTGGGGGTCCTAGTAGATGACAGGCTCAGCAATAGCATGCAATGCCAAGCTGCAGTAAGCAAAGCTAGCGGACTATTAGCATGCATTCATAGGAGTATTTAATCAAGAAATAAAAGTATAATTCTACAACTGTACAGAACATTGGTTCAACCACATTTTGAGTATGTCGTTCAGTTCTGGTTACCGGTCCTCAGGAAGGATGTGCTGAAACTGGAGAGAGGCCAGAGAAGGACAACAAAGCCAATAAGGGGGCTGGAGGACCTCGGTTATGAGGAATGACAACAAACATTTAACATATTCTCCCTGGAGAATGGATGCTTAGCGGTTGTAAAGGCAGAAGGTTTTATTTTATCTTAATGCATTGCATTCTATGCATTGAGATAAAAAGCACTCTGTGTGCAGCAGCCCCCCTAATACTTACATGAGCCCCATCTCTATCCAGCGATGTCCACAAGTACCTTGGCCTTCCCTCACTCTCCCTCTTGATTGGCTGAGACACAGCAATGGCTCTATTGGCTTCAGGTGCTGTCAAACTCAGTTAGCCAGTCAGGAGAGAGAGGGGGAGGGGCTGAACCACAGCTCCGCGTCTGAATGGTTACATGGAGCTGCAGCTTGGCTTGGGTGCCCGTATAGCAAGCTGCTTGCTGTGGGGGCACTCAACAGGAGGGAGGGGCCAGGAGCTGCAGCGAGGGACCCGAGAAGATGAGGATCTGGGCTGCCCTGTGCAAAATCATTACACCGAGTAGGTATATGTTTTCTTTTTCCTATTAAAAACACAAACAAACGTTTACAATCACTTTAAAGAGGAAGTAAACCCTGATGAGTTTACTTCCTCTTTCATTCCCTGCAAAGGCAAAGCATAATGGACTACTATGCATCGCATAGTAGCCCATTATGTGTCACTTACCTGACACAGGAGCCAGCGAAGTCGCCGCTGTCCCCTGTAGTCCGCCGCATCCATCTTGTTGGTGGGGTCTCGCAGCTCCGCCGCTGTCATTCGGCGAAGCCGCGATGACGTCACTCCCGCGCATGCGCACGGGAGCCGACACGTGCGGCAGCTCCGTCGCTGAGAATGCCGCGCTCAGTGCGCCTGCGCGCCGCTGTCTACGGCGCATGCGCCGTAGACAGCGGTGCCCGTTTTCGGGCAAATATCTCCTAAACCATATAGGTTTAGGAGATATTGCTTGGACCTACAGGTAAGCCTTAATCTAGGCTTACCTGTAGGTCAAAGTGGTTTGTAAGGGTTTACAACCACTTTAAGGCCCTTCCACACTGTCGTACCGTTCAGGTTCGCCTGTCAGTTTTGTCGGCAGACCTGAACAGGCGTTCCATGTTAGTCTATGGAGCGACACATGTCAAGAGTGACATGTCCCCTGACATCTGACCCGGGTCCGATCCGCTAAAATCAGACGGATGGCCCTATGTTCACATCCGTCCCTGGCTGATCGGATCCAGGGAGATCTGATGAAAACGGACATGCTGTCCATTTTCATCCGATCTCTCCATAGCAAGTAGTGTCGCTGGCGGCCTCCACAAAGGGATTAGAAGCAAAATCCAGCAGGAGCTAGCGTAGAGAAGAGAGGCGCCTCTAAGTGTAGCAATATGTTGCTAAACATTGTACCTTCATTAAATGTAACCATATTACTACACTTAGAGGCGCCTCTCTTCTCTTTTATACTCAGTTGTGACATGACGCTACTTGTATATTAAGACATCGCTTGTATATCAAGTCAGAATGTATTAAAAAATGTAGCTTGTCTTGCAAAACGCTCTCAAACCAAGGTTTTACTGTATTTAATTAACGATTAGTAGGCCTTCTATACAAGTTACATTTGCACTTTGTGTTGAAAGGCCCTTTAAATCTTAGCTTTAACCCACCATCTGTACCCTATGTAGACAATTCCCTTTACATAACCTTATACTTATTCTGACAGCATTTTCTAAATCAGATAATTACATGGCCAGAAATTCAATGACAGGATTGTTTTGATCTCTCACAAATCCTATACTCTTACTTTATAAATAGTTTTCTAAAGGAAACTACAGAATGACCCTAGCAATCATCAGGCGAAGTAGAATATTGAAACGTTGGAGGTAAACTCAACAGATAAAATCTTGTGTAATGGAAAGCTTGCCATTCCTCACGGCAGAGAATCAATTAAGGTAATTAATGTATCCAATTCTAACCAGTGATCTGCACCAGACCTTGTTTTCTGTCTGTGATTGATGTATCCAGCAAGAGGCAAGTACAAACTTCTGCTCTGACTACACTGCCAATTATGTTATAAAAGCAGGACTATAGTTAAACATTAGCTCTGATTCATTTCAGCAGTCTAGCCGCAATGACTAAAGCCCCGTACACACGATCAGAAATTCCGCCAGCAAAAGTCGGATGTGCGCTTTTGGTCAGAAATTCGGACTGTGTGTATGCTCCATCGGACTTTTGCTGGCAGAATTCCAGCCAGCAAAAGACTAAGAGCGGGTTCTCTATTTTTCGGTTGGAAAAAGTTCCGATCGGGAATTCAGATTGTCTGTACAAATTCTGACGCGCAAAATTCCTACACGTGCTCAGAAACAATTAGACGCATGTTCGGAAGCATTGAACTTCATTTTCTCATCGTAGTGTTGTACGTCACTGCGTTCTTGATGGTCGAAAGTTCCGATAAGTTTTGCGTGACTGTGTGTATGCAAGGCAACCTTGAGCGGAATTCCGTCAAAAAAAACATCCAAGTTTTTTCCAATGGAAAATCCACTGGTGTGTACGGGGCATAAGATCAGGATAGCTGAACATCGGAAACACCTTACTTGTTGAGAAGGAATTAGGATTCTGGGCTTCCTTTCACTGGCCAATGCTGATCAATGCTGAGGCACAGATTGTGTGATCCTGGGATGCTTGGGAGGCACAGAAGGCCAGTCAAGCATTCCTACTTGAACATGAGGCCAAGCGATGGTTGCCTCGGAATTAGCCATGTGACAAGTGGCACAAATATTCCCAAATTCTTTACAACCGGTACGTTTTGAACACTGAAGTATAGGTCAGCTAATTAAATCTACTTAGTAACCTACATTTCAATCTGAGCAAATAATACAAAATGTGTAAAAAGGGGTTACCATTAGTAAAATATACCACGTGAAAACGATCAACGGCTCTTGACGTCATTACAATTGTCTGTTTGGACAATCAGAGAATGCCTTGTACTGCTGGAAAAAAATACAAGGCGTTGAGTGAATGGTGGCAGTGCCAAGCGGCCAACTACCTGTGGTTACTGTGCAGAAGCGCGGTCGCTCAGGACTGGACCTGGAAGATTGCTGGTATAAATTTAGTAGACAGCAACTACTACAGTCATTTGCAGCTTCTCTAGGAATCCGTCAGGAATGAAATATAAATGCTTACATGGTTCCAAGCTGGCCCAATCGAACTTTGGCATGGCATGGCATGGTTGTAGGTGCCAGATGGGCTGGTCTGAGTATTTCAAAGACCGTTGATCTACTCCAGGATTTATCCAGAGGTTCTCCCATCCTTTGGAAATCCCTACCCAAATCTGTCCAACTGTCCCCTAATCTATCCATCTTTAGACGATCCCTGAAAACCCTTCTCTTTAAAGAAGCCTATCCTGCTTCTAACTAATACACTGTTTTACTTCTTCCATCAGCTCATCCCCCACAGCTATTACCTTTTGTATCATTTGACCCTTCCTTTTTAGATTGTAAGCTCTAGTGAGCAGGGCCCTCTGATCCCTCTTGTACCAAATTGTAATGTAACTGTAATGTCTGCCTTCGTTTTGTTAAGCGCTGCGCAAACTGGTGGCGCTATATAAATTCTGTATAATAATACGGAGATTACCACGCACAACCATCTCTAGAATTTACAAAGAAAGGTCTGAAAAAGAGAAAATATAAAGTGACCAATAGTTGTGTGGAGGAAAATGCCTTGATGATGTCAGAGGTCAGAGGAGAATGGGCAGACTGGTTCTAGATGATAGAAAGGCAACAGTAATTCAAATAGCCACTGGTTACAACCAAGGTATGCAGAATACCATCTCTGAACGCACAACACATCCAACCTTGAAGCAGATGGGCTGCAGCAGCAGAAGACCACACCAGGTGCCACTCCTGTCAGCTAAGAATAGGAAACAGAGGCTACAATTCGCACAGGATCACCAAAATCGGACAGTAGAAGATTGGAAAAACATTGCCTGGTCTGATGAGTCTCGATTTCAGCTGCAACATTCAGCTGGTAGGGTCAGAATTTGGTGTAAACAACATGAAAGCATGGATCCATCCTGCCTTGTATCAATGGTTCAGGCTGGTGGTGGTGGTGTATTGATGTGGGGGATATTTTCTTGACACACTTTGGGCCCCTTAGTACCAATTGAGCATCGTTTAAACCCCACGGCCTACCTTAGTATTGTTTCTGACCATGTCCATCCCTTTATGACTACAGTGTACCCATCTTCTGATGGCCCCTTCCAGCAGGATAATGCACCATGTCACAAAGCTCCAATCATCTCACCACTGGTTTCCTGAACATGACAAGGAGGTCACTGTACTCCAATGGCCTCCACACTCATCAGATCTCATCCAATAGAGCAACTTTGGGATGCGGCAGAATGGGAGATTCTACCACATCGTGTATGTGCAGCATCTGTGTGATGCTATCATGTCACTATGGACCAAAATCTCTGAGGAATGTTTCCAACACCTTGTTGAATCTATGCCACCAAGAATTAGAGTGGTTGTTAAGCCACAGGCAATATATTCATCCCAACTCATCTGTTAAATTACTATATGTGTTACACTGCTGAGCTAAATAAAAACTATGCCAATTTCTACCTTATATAAGAGCATCTCCCGGTGCTCACATAACTCCTTGTCTCTCTAGTCTCCCAGTCTGACAGCTACAGTGGGAGGGGCAGAGAACCCCTCCCACTGTAGAACCCCTGCTGACGACAGTCGGGAGGAGAGGAGGAGAGAGCCAAACAGTCACAGGACTGCCGGGAGGATCTATTTTTTTTTTTTTTTTTTAGGGTAACAAGCATTTTAAGGCATCCAACCCAGTACTAGCAAAGTGTACCTAATATAGTGGCCGGTGAGTGCATATGTCTAGGAACTGCTTTAATTGCCAAACGATTTGTAAATGAATACAGTGATGATTGCTATAGTAGTAAGTTGCTTTTGTAGCATTTTTATATTTTAGAACATCAATTCAGCAAAAGTGGAGTTTTCCTTTTCTAATCCCACCCCCACTCCCCGCTGTGATCACTTACCAGTAAACAAGTACAGTGAGCTTCATATAACGCATCAGGGTCCTTGTTTCAAATAACAACGGGATGTCAAGGATCACATAACGATATCCTGCAATGTAGGGAGAAAAATGATTAATAATCATAAAATGATACCCGAGTTCAGCATCGGGACTTTAAGCCCTTGTACACACGGTCGGAGATTCCGACAACCAAATCCATCGGATTTTGTCCGAAACTGTTGCATACACACGGTCGGACAAAGTTGTCGGAAAATCCGACGTGATGGCGTTATTTCGTTACGACGGGACTACGTTCAGGCTAGTAGCCAATAGCTTTGGTGTAGGAATTTGATCTGAGCATGCGTGGCACTTTGTCCGATCGGAATTCTCTACACATGATCAGAGTATGTCCGATCGGAGCATTTTGTCGGAAAATATTTCCGGCAAGTTGGAAAAGTTGGTCCGACGAATATTCCGACGGAAACAGTCCGATGCAGACCACACACAGTCGGAATATCTGACAAAACGCTCCGATCGGACACATTCCGATGGAATCTCTGACCGTGTGTACAAGGGCTAAGTATAGCACTGGAGATACAACCAAGTATATGTGAAGAATAGGTGGCAGAAGCAAGCTAACTTATCATTTAACCACTTCAATACCAGGCACTTATACACCTTCCTGCCCAGGCCAATTTTCAGCTTTCAGCACTATCGCAATTTGAATGACAATTGCGCGGTCATGCTACACTGTACCCGAACACATTTTTTATCATTTTGTTCCCACACATAGAGGTTTCTTTTGGTGGTATTTGATCACCACTGTGGTTTTTATTTTTTGCGTAACAAATAAAAAAAGACTGGAAATTTAGAAAATAAAAAGTTTTTCTTTGTTCCTGTTCAATTTATTTTTTAAATACGGTAAGTAAGTTTTCTTCTTCAATGACAGCCACTGATATGGCTGCACTGATGGTCACTCATAAGTTGGCACTGATGAGGTGGCACTGGTATGCGGCACTGGTGGGCACTTATGGGTGGCACTGATAGGTGGCATGGGTGGGCACTGATGGTCACTGATAGGTGGGAACTGTTGGGCATGGATGGGCGCTGGGAGGTGGCACTGATGGGCATCACTTGTCTGTACTGATCCATAATGTTGCCAGTCAGTGCCCATTTGTGTGCACTGATTTGCATGTATTGGGCATATTTATTTATATGTGGATGGCCATGAGGTACATACCTGGCCATCCACATGCTGGGGGCTTCCCTGGTGGTTCAGGGTGGGCATCCACACGGGGAGGGTTTTGATATACCACCAGTGCAGACCCCCCAGTCAACAGAGCTGCCGATCGGCTCTCCTATAATTGTGTCTGTCACAGAGAGAAGGTATGGCAGGGCTGCATAAATTTGTTGTGCCACATCCGAAGAAAATAGTTACTAAAGGAGAAATCCCCTAGGGGTAGATTTTAAAGGCACGTACAACTTTACTTAGAGCACAGTACAAAAAATATTTTATTTTATAAAACAAGCAAAAAAATATAGTATACATCTAAAATATATATCTAAGGATGTAAATATACAAGCAATATTGATAATATTATACACCACTTGGTTATGCCATATAATCCATGTAGAAAAAGTCACCCCACGCGTTTCAGAGCTTAACAAAGCATGTCCTTCTTCAGGGGTATGAATACAGCATTTACATGGAATAATACTAGTGGTGAGGGTGATAATATCCCAACAATATTGTTTAATAAAAACAAATGATTACAGATGACCTCACATGTGGGAGTGGCTCCGCCAGTGTTCAAGGCACGTCCTAAAACTTGTCTGTATGGGGGAAGATGGTATAAATTTCGTGCAGGTATAGCAGCGACAAAAAAGGTTATGCGGACCAGAGAAAAAGTCCCAGTGGACTGAAGCTCTAGAGATACACCGCCCAGAAATGCTCTATCAAAGACAGGATAGTCCTGAATGGAAGGCAGCTCGTCCGACTGGCGTCATGCATGTAGAGTCTGCAGACTCTACATGCATGACGCCAGTCGGACGCGAGCTGCCTTCCATTCTGGACATAGTCCACCGGAAAAGTCACGTGTGTGGGCAGGTCCGCTTGTTCGGACAGTCCGGCGGACTTTACGTCGGTTTGTCCGCCAGACTAAGGCCGCGTACACACGGGCGGATTGTCTGCCCAACTAAGTTCGCCAGACAATCCGACAGACAGTCCGTTCAAAATTAGCATGAACCGACTTGACCACACACGATGAGCAGACAGTCCGCTGAAAACGTGCGTGATGACGTGTACAGCACGTACGACGGGACTAGAAAAACGACGTCCTATACACTGCAATGCAACCTTCGGCCGTGTAAACCCTTTCCGAGCATGCACCATACTTAGTCCGTCCAACTTGCCTACACACGAGCGGACTGTCCGCTGAAACCAAGTTTGGACGGACAAAACCAAGTTTGAACGGACTGTCTTACGGAAATTCCGTAAGACTTTGTTCGTCAGATTGTCCGCTGAAAAAGTCAGCTGAAGCCCACACACGAGCGGATTGTCCGCTGAAACACGGTTCAGCGGACTAAGTTGGACAGACAATCCGCCCGTGTGTACGCGGCCTAAGTCTGCTGAATAGTCTGATCGTGTGTACGTGGCATAAGTCAGCCTGAATTGAAATTTCAGCTGGTGTGCTAGGAATGATGGTAGTTTGCAGGCAATAGTAGTGAATATAGACATAGAGATTTTTTCATCCACACTAGTTCTAAAAAATCTGATGAAGCTGTCTCTGCTGACAGAGTGACTTTCTTTATAGGAAGTATAAAAATGCCACCAGAACAACCAAGGGGCCCCTGGTGGTTCCTTCTCCTTTTATACAGGGCCCAGGACAGAACAATG
The DNA here is from genome assembly GCF_037356315.1 of Lithobates pipiens. Taxonomy (NCBI): domain Eukaryota; kingdom Metazoa; phylum Chordata; class Amphibia; order Anura; family Ranidae; genus Lithobates; species Lithobates pipiens. Next base: position 182,782,490 of record NW_027507789.1, on the reverse strand, counting down.
ATATCCTCATCGTTCAGACATATCTACATTCAAAAAGCTTTCCACGTCTGTAATCTCCCCTATATCCCCCTTTACAGTCACTTTGCAAACCACGGCGTCTCATAATGGAGGCTCTCTTATCAGCTCAGACTGAAATACCGTTCCTATAGTAGGCCTCGGGATCTGCAGGGAACAAGAGAAATATTGCGCTTTGCTTTGTTCAGAAACTGATGCTATCAAATCCAGAAGAGAACGTAGAACGAATTGACACCTAATCCCTAAAGGTAGAGTGATATTTGTCACCCTCTGCACCAAAAAAGCTATTTATACATGTAGTGAAATGTCTTGTGAAACAAATAAAGGCAAGTTTGACAAAGACACCATCAGGGGTGTTATCTGAACTAACTAAAATTAAAGGAGATGTAAACCCTAAAAGTGTGACTTTGGCTTGCTAAAACTTTGTGTACTATCAACACTGGCAATTTTTTAATAAAATACTTGTATTCACCTTCTGCTTCATCCCTTGTTTTATCTCAGCGCTGCTGATCCCCTGCAGCCTCTTTGCAGCAATGTCCTGTCTACATGCACTTAAGTGATGACTGTGCGTTTTTTTAGGGCAGCTTACCTGAGGGTGACAACAGTGGACTACACCTGCATAATGTATGTTGAAACAGCCACTTGTCTCTATTGGAAACCCATGTGACATGGTGACAATGCTGGAGCACAATCAGGAGATGGGGGAAGATTGATTTTTTTTCCCTATGAGAGCAAGTGTCTGGACAAGGACCTTTGTGGCAGGATCACCAGATATTATTTTAATGAAGAGTGGCAAGAGAACCTGTCACTGTGCCCTGAATGGGCAAACATACAGGTTCCTTTTAAATTGGCCATGCATGTTACAGATTGCAAAGTGTATGGCCAATTTCATGCCAGTGGATGGTCTTATTTTCAGACAGAAGATTTGCTTTTTTTTCTGAAACATTACAAAACAGAGGAATGACAATATTTTTCAGGTCATACCTGAAAGAAGAATTATCGCCAAAACCTAAAAATCCTTCTTGGATCCCCGAGGGCCCAAGTGAATGTAGCACTCTGTCCTGTTCTAAGATAGATATAGATATACTTTATTGTCATTGTATACATACAACAAACCTTATTCTAATCTGTAAAACAAAAAAATGCGGGGCTAGCAAAACCAGATCCTGCCTAGATAACCAGACTTTTAAAGGCTCAGCATGGGAGACCAAACAAAACTGTAAAACATAGTATTTTTAGTTTGGATATGGCTTTGTAAGTCAAAATTTACTTGTCTAATCTGTAAAATAGTTGTGCAATAAAAGCATTCTTTTATTTCTGTTTGTACTATAGCTCTTCCCTAGGCTAAAGCCCAATTAATGGGCAGTCCTATTGGAGGAGCTATAGCACAGAACTAGGAGCCACCTCCTCTCTAAAGCCGCGTACACACGGGCGGACTGTCTGGCCAACTAAGTCCGTCAGACAATCCGACAGACAGTCCGTCCTACTTTTGAATGAACGGACTTGATCACACACGATGAACTGACAGTCCGTTGAAAGCTTGCGCGATGACGTGTACAGCACGTACGACGGGACTAGAAATAGGACGTCCAATACACAGCAATGCAACCTTTCGCCGTGTAAATCCTTTCTGAGCATGCGCCATACTTAGTCCGTCCAACTTGCCTACACACGAGCGGACTGTCCGCTGAAACCAAAGTTGGACGGACAATATTATGGAAATTCCGAAAGACTTAGTCCGCCAGACTGTCCGCTGAAGCCCACACACGAGCGGACTGTCCGCTGAAATGTGTTTCAGCGGACTAAGTTGGACAGACAGTCCGCCCGTGTGTACGGACCATTTACAGCCCCACTAGTGCTGACTGATTCTTTGCTGTTGTAAGTGCGGGTGTTCTGCCGAGAAAGTTCCCCCCGTCAGCGTCTGCCCTGTACTGCGCAGGCACAGCGATTGCGCAGTACGGAGGACATAGGAGACTCCGAAAGTCCCCGAACATGAACAGCTGTTCATCAGATGCACACGGCGCTTGCGCAAATAACACTACATTGTTCCGCATGCTCACGATGCTCATGCAACTCTGCAAGGGGCGGGTGTAGGGGCGGATGCATACAGAAGAGGCCGCATGATGGGCAGAGCTCATACAATGGGGGTGCATTTCTGAAAGGGGCAGGTGTATTATTGAGAAGCGTGTAAGGGGCGGATGTGTACAGAAGAGGCTGTATTTTACAATGATGGGCAAACTGTGGCAAATTGCTTGTGTTAGGTAGTTAAATAGGTACAGCAAACCCTCCATCAACAATGCAAAACCCAACTTCAGTTGTGTAAACACGCCCCGCAAAGATCCGCCCCTTTGAGAAATTCACCCTCTTCGTATGAGCTCTGCCCATCATGTGGCCTCTTCTGTATGCATCCACCCGACACCTGCCCCCTTGCAGAGTTGCACGAGCATCGGGAGCATACAGGGGCGTGTGGCACAGTGTAGTGTTAATTGCACAGGCGCTGTGTACAGCTGATGAACAGCTGTTCATGTTCATAGACTTTCGGCGTCTCCTTTGTCCTCCGTACTGTGCAAGCGCTTCGACTTCGCAGTACAAGGTGGACACTATCCAACGGGGGACCTTTCTCGACAGGACACCGGCAATGTTTACTACCAGTAATAGATCAGTCAGCACTACAAAGGCTATGTAATTTACCTGCTGGCTGGTAGTAATCATTCCCCCACAGTGACAATAATAAAGAATCATTCAGCGCTTATATACTATAAATATATGTCTGTAGTGGTCTGGTACTGAACTGCTGCAAACTAAATCTAGCAAAGAAAAAAAAAAAAAATTTAAAAATACTAATGTTCCTTTAAATTTGTGAACTCATGTGATAATGTGCTAAAATAGCAGATGAGGTGAGGGAATTAATCTGATACAATCACTCCTATAACTATAACTGTACTCTAAAATAATAAAAATGAATACTGTGTATACGTGTACTCTGATCGTAGGTTCCCCAATAAAATAATGCAAAAAAAAAAAAAAATTGCCACAATATATAATACATTACTCCCAAAAAAATAAGTATATATAACATCGAAAAATTTAAGTTCATAAAACAAGTCCCCACACTTAATAAAAAATGTAAAAAATGTATATAACAAATAAATATGTAAATGGAATGTTCCACTCCGTGTCTACCAGTGCTCAAAGAAAAAAAAAGTACTCCGTCCACAAGAAAAGAGGATGGCCTTAATTCTCCATTTCTCAGTAGACGACGGTTGTGTGGAAACGCGTCAGTTCGGAGAGCACTTGCAACGCTATCTGAACTAGCTGGCAGGCTGAGACCGCCGCTAGTGATACAGTTCATGCTCAAATTTTTATCTTTTTAATAAAAAAGTTTGGCTGATTTACATTATGAGGCTTCTCCCTTTTCTATATATGATCTTTGGATACATGGAGTTTATCCCTGCAAGCATATCAAGACATGTTGTTTGAGCCTAGGTTTTTATATATACATTTGTTTGTGGCACACCGGAAACCTTTTTTTTGAGTAATGCATTATTGTGACAATTTTTTTTTTTTTTGCACTATTTTATTGGTGAACCTATGATCAGAGTATACACACTATTCGTTTTTATTGTTTGAGTTTAAGTTATGGGAGTGATTGTGTCAGGTTAATTCACTCAAATTATCTGCTATTTTAGCACATTATCACATGAATCAGTCAGCACTGTTGGGGCTGTGTGATCTATCTTCCAGTTTCTAGTAAACTTCCATTGCACTGGCAGATAGATTAAACAGCCCCATCAGTGATGACTGATTTTTTACTTCTGTGAATGGAACAGTCAGTCTTAGCCAAGCTTTCTGATCTATATGCTGGTGCTGTATTTAATAGCAGCTGGCAGATCTATTACACAGCCCCAAAGCACTGACTGTTCACTCAAAATAGTGAATCAGTGATCATTCAGCAACGGCAGGGCTATGCAATAGATTTACCGGCTACTAGTAAGCATCCACTGCACCGGCTGATAGTTTACACAGTCCTGAATTAGCTTTTACTAATGGTACGTATTATAAATGGAGCTGACCACTCCCCCTGCTATCCTGAATGATGGAGCTCATCTTCAGGGTATGCCTGCTTCAGAGATGATCACCGTTAATCACGCTCCATTGCATATTTATCTCCTTGATACATGGGGTTAAAAAATGGTGGGGGGTGCTGTCAGCCATGAGATCTTGGCTTTTACAGCACAGAAAGATGGGACAAAATGCTATATATACTTTGTACCCTAGGGCACTGAAGCAACAAACGATAGAGAAGTGAGACTTCTTTAAATACTTGCACATCTAATTTATACAGGTTCTGTGGCTCAGTCACTTACCTGGATCTCATTAGTCATAGTATCTGTGGAATTCTAGGATTTTTACAAACTAAAAGGGAGGAGTAGAAAACCCTAGAAATTACCCATGAGTATTAAACAGATCAGGGACATTTGGCTCACCTAGAACAAAGTACCAAAGTGTCTGCCTTAGCATTGCTCTGCGTATGGAAGGGTGGGTGATAGAGTTGAGTAGAGTCCTCTTCTCGGGACTGGAGAAGACAAGGGTTCCCAGCTTCTCACGGTCCAACTCTCCATTCTTTAGCAAAACTTCTTCTCCAAAATGGTGCACAATCTGGTTGTAGGCCGGGGTCCCCGGCTGGACCACTGGAAGGGAAACATCAGGTATAAGGCAACAATTTATTACAAATTATTACAACCAAATGTCTTACTGACCCTCTAAAACAGGCAATATAAAGAGCACAACAGGCCACCCCAAAAAAAAACATGGGTTGCAGGAAAGAAAATCTCTCGATTACCCCATCAATCCATCCATTCAGTGTTGATGGGGGAATCCCTACCATGGAGCCATTATGTTCTCATTGCGGGGAGACGGAGGAAGCAATCCCCATCAGGAGAACACAATGATTACTTAATTGCATGTAAAATTTGACAGGCTGGTTGTACCCAAGTTGATCGATCAATCAACTTGGGTACATTCAGCCTGCCCATACATGGTTTAAATCTGAACCAGCCAAGATTTGAACTGTCTATGTCGGACTTTAGGGCTATATTTTGCCTTCACGACTGCCTGGAAGCTGGGCAGAATAACTTTCACAGTCTTTCTGTGCACATTTCATTTAGTGTATGTCACAAGATGACCATTATATACATACCCTGTCTGGCAATGACATCTGCATCAATCACAGCACAGCCCAACTCTCGAAGAATTGATACAACAGTGCTTTTTCCCGATGCAATCCCCCCTGACAGGCCCACAAGGAACATTGCTGCAAAGAGAAAGCAGAACACAAAACAGAAATTTATTCAGCGGTACATTGCAATGTTCTATACATAATCACAAAATTCCTCCTCAACCAACTATCCAGGTCCTACACCACACTCAATTCTTTCCTCCTTCAACCCTGATACCACTGAGTAGGAAGTCAAACTCCTTTCCACGTCCCCCCTGTCCCATGGACCCTCACAATTACTGTGACCACCTTTCTGCTCTATCCTAAACTCTCTAACCCACGTCTTCAACTTCTCCCTCTCCTCCAGCACCTTTCCCTCCCCACTCAAACTTGCACTGGTTACCCCCATATTTAAAAAATCCTCATTGTACCCCACCAGTTTGAATAACTTAACCACTTTCCGCCCGCCCTATTACAAATTGACGGTGGCAAAGTGGTTGCATAATCCTGATCGGACGTCATATGACGTGATCAGGATTATGAGCCGCTGCGCGCCCCCGGGGGCGCGCATCGCGGCGATCGTTGTTGCGGGGTGTCAGTCTGACACCCGGCAACTACGATCTCGGTAAAGAGTCTCCGACGGAGACTCTTTACCACGTGATCAGCCGTGTCCAATCACGGCTGATCACAGTGCAAATAGGAAGAGCCGGTGATCGATTATCAGCACAGCCCCCGCGAGGATGCCCACACTGGACCACCAGGGACGCCACCAGACCACCAGGGACGCCCAGGATAAGGTATGCCACCCTAGACCACCAGGGATTCCAGTCAATGCCACAATGGATGCCAATCAGTGCCCATAATGGATGCCAATCAGTGCCCACAATGGGCATCACTGATTGGCATGCATTATTGTTTGGCACTGATTGGCATCCATTAGTACAGTATATTATAATACAATGCCGCCTATCAGTTCCCATCCGTGCCGCCTATCAGTGCCCATCCATGCCCACCTGTGCCGCCTACCCATGCCCACCTGTGCCGCCTACCCATGCCCACCTGTGCCGCCTATCCATGTCCATCCATGCCGCCCATCCATGCCCATCCATGCCAGCTATCAGTGGCAATTTGTGCCACCTATCAGTGCCCATCCGTGTCGCCCATCAGTGCCGCCTATCAGTGCCCATCCGTGCTGCCTATCAGTGCCGCCTATCAGTGCCACATATCAGTGTCCATCAATGCCACCTCATCCGTGCCACTTCATTGGTGCCACCTCATCGGTGCCCATCAGTCCCGCCTTATCATTGCCCATCAGTGTATCCCCATCAGTGCCCATCAGTGAAGGAGAAAATTTACTTATTTACAAAGTTTTGAAACTGAAACAAAAAAAAAACATATTTTTTTTCAAAATTTTTGGTATCTTTTTATTTGTTTAGCAAAAAATAAAAACCGCAGAGGTGATCAAATACCACCAAAAGAAATCTCTATTTGTGGGAAAAAAAATGATAAAAATTTCATTTGGGTACAGTGTAGCATGACCGCGCAATTGTCATTCAAAGTGTGACAGTGCTGAAAGCTCAAAATTGGTCTGGGCAGGAAGGTGTTTAAGTGCCCGGTATTGAAGTAGTTAAAACTCAGCTCCCTGGTCCCATTTGCCTCAAAGCTTTTTAAGTGCCTTGTTCACAATCATATGGGTCACTGACAACAACATTCCCGATCCCCTACGGTCCGGATTCCACCCACAATATTCCTCTGAAACTGCCCTACTAAAACTCACCCATGATATCCTAAATGCTAACACCAACGACCAGTACTCCATACTCATACTCATGGACATTTCTGCTGCCTTTAACACAGTTGAGCACACACTCCCTCCTCCATAAACTTCACTCCCTTGGCCCCCGTGACTCTTCCCTTCTCAGCGCACTTTGTGTCACGTACAACACTATCTCCTACGCTCCCTCGGGCCCCTCCTATTCTCTCTCTATACCTTTTTCCTGGGCCAGTTAATAACCTCCCATGGCTTCCAATACCACCTCAATGCTAGGATAAGGAGAGTCGGCCACACACCACTAGATAGAGATGCTCAAACTCTATTCCATATAAAACAGGGACCACACAAACGACACTAGATCTGTACCCGTTAACGCACTTCACACATGTCTCAGTGCTTATTCATAACCCCTCTATGCCGACGACACCCAGATCTATCTCTCCACTCCTTAACTCACCCCCTCAATCTCCCCACGTATCACAAATCTACTGAGCGACATACCAGTATGGATGTCACAGTACTTCCCCAAACTCAACCTTTCTAAAACTGAGCTTGCAATACCTCCTCCGCCCCAATCCCCCTCCATGACTTTACCATTGAGATCAACGGCACAACCATTGGTCCCTCCATACACGCTAGGGTGCTAGGTGCAATCATAGACTCTGACCTATCCTACAGCCCCCACATCCAACCACTGGTTACCTCTTGCCACCTTAACCTCCGCAACATTTCCAGAATTTGCCCCTTCCTAACTAACGACATCACAAAACAACTTATTCACTCCTTGGTTATATCCTGCCTTGACTACTGCAACTCTCTCCTTAATGGCCTACCCTTTCAAGGCTATAACCCCTTAAGTCTATTATGAACGCTGCTGCTAGACTAATACACTTCACTAGCTAATCCGTGACTGCTGCTCCTCTCTGCCTATCTCTTCACTGGCTTCCCCTACCTCATTGAATAAAATTCAAAATACTAACCACAACATACAAGGCCATCCACAACATCACCAACCTCATCTACAGATATCGCCCAAATCGTACTCTCCGCTCCTCCCAGGACCTCCTGCTATCTAGCTCCCTTTTTACCACCTCCCACGCCTCCGGGACTTCTTCAGAGCCTCTCCCATTCTCTGGAACCTCCTGCCCCAGTATGTCCAGTCAGCTCCTACCCAGTTAGGCGATACTTGAAAACTCATGTATTCAGGGAAACCTACCCCACCTCCACCTGAAAACTGTACTTGAGTCACCTCCATCAGATCATTCTCTGCAGCTATTACCTTTTGTAACAACTCCCCTTCCCTTTAGATTGTAAGCTCCATGAGCAGGACCCTCAAGTTCCTTCTGTATTGAACTTTATTGTAATTGTACTGTCCCCCTTTATATTGTAAAGCACTGCGTAAACTGTTGGCGTTATATAAATCCTGTATAACAATTATTATAATAATAATAACCCACCAAAACCTTTGACTGGTCTATGTATACCATGTCCATGAAACCAGAAATTTATTTGGTTGGCGGGGACATATTATTTATTATATATATTGATTTGGCATACATGTGATTAGTTACACAGACTAATGGGCATATTTCAAGGCCAACATTGTGTGTCCAGTTTTGTACCAGTTTTGTATGGGTAACAGTATATTGAATTGGGGTTTTCAAGTAAACTTGAGCTTTGTTAATGCATGGCATAGTAAGAGGTTCACATCATTGCCAGTCCCGTCAGCAGCTTATATGTACCTTCAATGTGCGCCCCTAGCACTTACCTGTAGGAGTGAGAAGAAGATGCCCTATTTAAGTCCCAGGGCAACCCTAATTACAGTTTAAAGAACAGCTTCAGTACCCCCCATGCCCTCTTAGCTTTTTTTTTTTTCGCTGTTTTCATACACAATTCCCATGAGCCTTGCCCCCCTTAATTCCTGATGCCACTGGGAGCGGACTGCCTCTTCCTGGTTTAGGCAGCCCGCCTCCCCCTGACGAAGCACCACCAGGTCAGACCTCCAGCCGCACTGAATGGAATGTGGAGCATTTCAAAAGGATACTAACCAAATGAAATCATTCTGTACCATTTACAGTGGCTTAAAAAAGTATTCATACCCCTTGAAATATTACACATTTTGTCATGTTACAACCAAAAACGTAAATGTATTTTATTGGGATTTTATGTGATAGACCAACACAAATTAGCACATAATTGTAAAGTGGAAGGAAAATGATAAACAGTTTTCATATTTTTTTATAAAAAAAATAAATATGTAAAAAGTGTGGCGTGTATTTGTATTCAGCCCCCTGAGTCAATACTTTGTAGAACAACCTTTCGCTGCAATTACAGCTGCAAGTCTTGTTGGGTATGTCTCTACCAGCTTTGCACATCTACAGAGTGACATTTTTGCTCATTCTTCTTTACAAAATGGCAATCCATCCAATCTGAGCGTCTGTGAACAGCAATCTTCAAGTCTTGCCACAGATTCTCAATAGGATTTAGGTCTGGACTTTGACTGGCCCATTCTAAGAGCTTTTTGTCGGAAATACCGACTGTGTGTAGGCTCCAACGGAATTTCCGTTGCACAAAATTTGAGATCTGGTTCTCAAATTTCCCAACAACAAAATCCGTTGACGGAAATTCTGATCTTGTGTACACAATTCCGACACACAAAGTTCAACGAATGCTCGGAATCAAGCAGAAGAGCAGCACTGGCTATTGATCTTCATTTTTTTTGGCTCGTCGTACGTGTTGTATGTCAACGTGTTCTTGACATTCGCAATTTCCGACCAACTTTGTGCGACCGTGTGTATGCAAGACAAGTTTGAGCCAACATCCGTCTGAAAGAATCCATGGATTTTGTTGCCGGAATGTCTGATCGTGTGTATGTGGCATAACAGGTTTTCTTCTAAGATTGCCCTGTATTTGGCTCCATCCATCTTTCCATCAACTCTGACCAGCTTCCCTGTCCCTGCTGAAGAAAAGCATCCCCACAACATGATGCTGCCACAACCACGTTTCATGGTGGTGTGTTCAGGGTCATCTGCAGTGTTATTTTTCCACCACACTTAGCATTTTGCTTTTAGGCCAAAAAGTTCACTTTTGGTTTCATCTGATCAGAGCACCTTCTTCCACATGTTTGCTGTGTCCCCCACATGGCTTCTCACAACCTGCAAACAGGAATTCTTATGGCTTTCTTTCAGCAATGGCTTTTTTTTGCCACTCCAATGCTGCGTACACACAACTGGACTTTTTGACAGCAAAGGTCAGACGGAAAGAGTCCGTCGGACAATTCAATCGTGTGTGAGCTCCATCGGACCTTTGCTTGCCAAAAATCCGGCGGACTTTAGAAATAGAACATGTTTTACATTTTCCCGCCGGAACTCTGCCGGACCGAGAAATACTTTCGTGTGTATGCTAATCCGACGGACAAAAATTGACGCTAGGGCAGCTATTGGCTACTGGCTATGAACTTCCTTATTCTATTTCGGTCGTACGTCATCACATTCAAATCCGTTGGACTTTGGTGTGATTATGTGTGTCCAAGTCCGTTCATTCAGAAAATCCGCCGGAACACTGCCGAAAGTCAGTCGGGAAGACTGTCGGACCTAGTCCGTCGAAAAGTCCGGTGGTGTGCACACGGAATAATAGTTGTCCTGTGGACAGATTCTCCCACCTAAGCTGTGGATCTCTGCAGCTCCTCCAGAGTTGCCATGGGCCTCCTGGCTGCTTCTCTGATGAATGCTCTCCTGCCTGGCCTGTCAGTTTAGGTGGACGGCCATGTCTTGGTAGGTTTGCAGTTGGCCCATACTCTTTCTATATTCAGATGATGAGTTGAACAGTGCTCCGTTAGATGTTCAAAGCTTGGGATATTTTTTTTATAACCTAACCCCGCTTTAAACTTCTCCACAACTTTATCTCTGACCTGTCTGGTGTGCTCCTTGGCCTTCATGATGCTGTTTGTTCCCTAAGGTTCTCTAACAAACCTCTGAGGGCTTCAGAGAACAGTTGTATTTATACTGAGATAAAATTACACACAAGTGAACTAGTTAGGTGACTTCTGAAGGCAATTGGTTCCACTAGATTTTAGTAAGGGATATCAGAGTAAAGGGGACTGAACACAAATACACATTACACTTTTCAGATATTTTTTTTCTAAAAAAAATTGAAAACCATTTATCATTTTCCTTCCACTTCACAATTATGTGCCACGTTGTCCCAATCCCAATCAAATACATTTACGTTTTTGGTTGTAACATGACAAAATGTGGAAAATGTCAAGGGGTGTGAATACTTTGTCAAGGCACTGTAAATAATATATATACATTGCTTATTATCCTGCTAGTCATTCTACCCTTCTCCAGTCTGTGACAACGCTCACTGACTCACAATGAATTCACTATCAAGTTGTCACCATGCTCAGCACTTTAATGACTGCATCACTATGGACATTGACTAGATGGGTTATCAATGGGCAAAACCTGCATATTGCCACTAATGGCTGGTTTTGCCTTGCTCTATTTACTCCTTCCCACCATCTCCACCTACAATTGTGATTGTGGTCCCACCAGCACCCTGCTTATGACAAAAGTGATGCAGGACTGCCATACTTCATCTCTCCTGCTGGTAGACAGAAGACCCCAGGAGACTCTGTGAGGACATCATAGGGGTAAAAAAAGAATGTCCTGCTGTCTCTTCTTTGGCCTTTTTTTACACTAGTGATTGGGGGGGGGGTGGTAAAACCACAAGGTTGTTTCACATTTTTACCTTCCCTCAATTGCTTCCAAGGCAGCAAAGGGTGCATACATATGCCGCGGCCTCAATGTTATGCATCACAGTGTGGCAAAAATGATTTCTACCGGTTGCATTCAGGGAGTTGTAATGTCCCCTGAACATAACCCATTCAACTGAAAGGGGGCACAATGCTTTGCATCAGAGCATGGCAAAAACTATTCTTGCAGTTGCATTCAGGGGGCGGTTCTGCCCCCCTTTCCCCCTCCTGGAACTGAACTGTGGGGCGCCCCACAACTGCAATCAATCCATGCGTTTACAGCGTGCTAGCACGGGGTTCAAGGGGTTAAAGCAGGCAGTATGGAAGTGATACAACGCCTCCACACTGCCTGTCAGATGCTCTATGAGAAGCAATCCAAATGCAGGTTGCTCTTCTGAGAGAGCACCTCTAGTGTAAACAAGGCCTATGTGTGTCCTATTGGGGGGGGGGGGGATTCTCCTTCACTTCCTGTCTCAGAGACATAACAGGAAGTGACAGGAAATCTCTTTAACGTCAACAGAGTTCATTTATACATTGTAGTCATAAGAACTGGTGTCCTCATTGGAGGATTTCTCTTGTGTTCCCATGACAACTCTGAAACGTGAGATTTCCCATCACTTTCAGACAATGATCCTCAGGAGCTCAGTCGTGTTTTGATCCAGGTCCAAACCCACCTGAGAGATCCATCATGAAACTGTCATTGTATTTGGCCAATCATAAGCAGCCAAGGTGTGGCTGCAAGGCGGGTAATGGCTCGGCTGCCTATGATTGGCCAAATACAATGACACACAATGACAGTTTCCTGTTGGATGGCTTAGGTGGGTTTGGACCAGGAAGCCAATCTCCTCAACATGTACACAGCAATAAAAACCTGACTGGGGTTTTAACCCTTCCATAGTCTATTCAACATTTTAAACACTTTAGCTCCGGAAGATTTACCCACCCCTTCATGACAGGCCCGTTTTTTGCGATACGGCACTGCGTACCCAAATAAAATGCACGTCCTTTTTTTCCCTTGGTGGTATTTGATCACCTCTGCGGTTTTTATTTTTTGGACTATATAAACAAAAAAAGACCAACAATTCTGGAAAAAAAAAAAAAAAAGTAATTTCTGCTATAAAACATATCCAATAAAAACAAAATGTAAAAAAAAAAAAAAATTCTTCATCAACTTATATATATATGAATATGTATTCTGCTACATATTTTTGGTTAAAAAAATCCCAATAAGCGTATATTGATTGGTTTGCCCAAAAGTTATAGGGTCTACAAATATTGGAATATTTTTATGGAATTTTTATTTATTTATTTATTTTTACTAGTAATGGCGGCAATCAGTGACTTATAATGCGGGACTGCGCTATTGCGGTGGACAAATCAAACACTAAGCAGCGATTTGCAAAATGGGGGGCTATTGCCGGAAATGGCACCATCCGAATCGGTGAGCTGCCGGGTTTGCAGCGCCGCACCGATTCCCAAAAGTAGTTTCTGTACTATTTTTGGTGACTTCGGGGTGGGATTTCAATAGACATCTGTGCAGAAACCAACACAGATGTCTCTGAAATCGTGACCCCCCCACCCCCCCAAAGTCAGGACTGACAGGCGGGAATGAAATTGCACGATTTCATTTCCGCTGTCAGTGTGAACCTGGGCTAAGTGACACTTTTTTGGGAGGTCAGTGACTCTAATATAGTGATCAGTGCTAAAAATATGCACTGTCACTGTACAGACATTGGGAGGGAAGGGGTTAACATCGGGGCAATCAAAGTGTTAACTGGGGGGGGGGGGGGGTACTAAAGGAAGGCATGGGATCCATGTCCCAGCTTTACAGAAACATAGGATCACTACCTTCCCTACTGACAGAATGGCAGTCTGCCTTGTTTACATAAGCAGTCGGGCGTTCTGCTTGTTTCCTGAACGATCAGTTGACACTTGGCTCCCGCTGATTGGCTCCCACTGTGTCCAATCGCAACATGAGCGGGTCGCCGGCAGAACGTGTGCACGCCCCAGACCTGGAAGCGTCAGATTATGTACTAGCTACATGATCCAGCGCAAAAGAGCCCCCTTGCCGCCGTATATATACAGTAGACAAGCGGTTTAAAAAAAAAAACCGACAGTTTTGGCTTTAAATCACCTTTAATAAAATATATAAGCACATAATCTAAAAGAGAAATGCAAGAGGCCAGTGTGAGCACACATTTCCATTGGTGATGGTGCAAGACAGACATGACAAGCTGCAGGTGGCCCTGATCTGCTGACTATCATTCCAATATACCATGATGTCAACTTCCCATAGAAGTAAACACCATCCCACTCCTGCTGTAACACTGTACAATATTGGTAACCATGACTACCACAGACATGGAGGCGTACACCGTTGTCTAGTACGCATTACATGTATAACAAGCCCCCCCTGTGGTCTCCTAATTAAATCCACCCCATATCACCGACCACTTACCACCTGCCCTATGCCAGCCCTCTCTTCAGTCACCTCTCCTCAATGAACGCTCCTATTGGTTGAAAGCGGAAAATCAACCAATAGCGGCTCTCCTTACTGGCTATTACTACTGGCAAGACAGACTGGCCTTCCCTGTCTAATCCCTTACTTCCGCCCACACTGCGTGACCGTCTAACCTCTTGGAATTAACAGTTGCTAGGAAACGGGAAGCGCTTTGAATGCTGATAGGCGGGGGGATGTCAGACAGTAACCAATCAGAGGCTAGTGTGTGAAAAGATCATGGGTGGGGCATATAGAAGGTTAGGGAGTAGTGTCTGTCTGGCTAGGACAGTGATATATAATGAGAGAGAGAGAGAAAGAGAAAGAGAGAGAGAGAGAGAGAGAGGGAATAGCTGTGTTGAATAATAGAGAAATATACCGTTTAAATTAAAGTGTATCTATATGTTCTTCTAGTTTTGGAAGGATTAGAACCCTTGTCAAGTTTTACTGCAATCTGAGATTCAGCTAGTGAGATTTCCTCTCACTTCCTGTTACGGTGACACAATTTTACCAGACAGGAAGCTAGGGAAATGTTCCAACAGCAACACAGACAGAAGTATTTATTTTATTTTTTTAGGTAAAGGAGTGCTAGGTTCACACCTGTGAGGGCTGCGATGTGTGCGGGCATCGCAAAGCGTGCCCCGCAAAGCGCAGGAAAGAAGTCCCTGCACTATTTTTGAAATTGCAGCCCGCACAGGAACTGAGGTTCCCAGTGCGGGTGCGATTTCCAGTGCAGGTGAGATGCCATTAGGATTAATGGCACCCACCCACGGGTCTCAAATCTCTCTGTGCTGTGGTTGCAGCTGCGGGAATTTGTACGGGTCTCACAGTGGCGGCTGGTGAAGTTTTATGATAAGGGAGCGCAAGCTCCTGCCTCTCCAGATTTGGCCACTCCCACTCCTCACAAGCCACGCCCCTTATAGAATCCACATCATATACCAGGCTGTACATTATACACGGGGCTCTGCACATCATATACCAGGCTGCACATTATACACAAGGCTCTAGTAAAGCAACCTGTAAATCACACATATCTGCGTTCTGCAACCTGTAAATTGCACATATCTGCATTCTGTAAATCGCACATAACTGCATTCTGAAACCTGTAAATTGCCCATATCTGCATTCTGCAACCTGTATATTGCACATATCTGCATTATGTAAATAGCACATAAATGCATTCTGCAAACTGTAAATCGCACATAACTGCATTCAGCAACCTGTATTTGCACACATCTGCAACCTGTAAATAGCACATATCTGCATTCTGTAAATCGCATTCTGTAAAATCGCACATATCTGCATTCTGTAAATAGCACATATCTACAACCTGTAAATGGCACATATTTACAACCTGTAAATCGCACACATCTGCATTCTGTAAATCGCACATATCTGCATTATGTAAATAGCACATATCTACAACCTGTAAATCGCACATATCTACATTCTGCAAATCGCACATATCTGCATTCTGCAAATCGCACATATCTACAACCTGTAAATTGCACATATCTACAACCTGTAAATTGCACATATCTGTATTCTGTAAATCGCATTCTGTAAATCGCACATATCTGCATTCTGTAAATCGTAAATATCTACAACCTGTATATCGCACATATCTGTTTCTTTTTTTAATGGGGTATGCTGCCGACCACCGACAATAACCCTTTTTTTTAAATCTTGTTTAGCGGGGGGGGGGGTGCAGAATGGCCCTCTCTCTCTTCCCCGTACTGATCGGAAAGCAGCAGAAATCTGACGCATGCGCACTGAGCCGTACTGAAAATCCGCATGAGCATGTGCATGAGCACTAGAGGCCGGATTTCCCCGGCCGCACTGCGCATGCGCGGCCCTGAAATCCGACGCATGCGCACTAGAGAGCGGATTTCCCCGTGCCGTACTGCGCATGCGCGGCCCGGAACTCCGACGCATGCTCACTGGAGGCCGGATTTTCCCAGGACGTGCTGCGCATGCGCGGGCCGGAAATCCGACGCATGCGCACTGGAGGGCGGATTTCCCGGGGCCGTACTGCGCATGCGCGGGCCGGAAATCCGACGCATGCACACTAGAGGCCGGATTTCCCCGGGCCGTACTGCGCATGCGCGGACCGGAAATCCGACGCATGCGCACTGGAGAGTGGATTTCCCCGTGCCGTACTGTGCATGCGCGGCCCGGAAATCCGACGCATGTGCACTAGAGGGCGGATTTCCCGGGGCCGTACTGCGCATGCGCGGGCCGGAAATCCGACGCATGCGCACTGGAGGGCGGATTTCCCGGGGCCGTACTGCGCATGCGCGGCCCGGAAATCCGACGCATGTGCACTAGAGGGCGGATTTCCCGGGGCCGTACTGCGCATGCGCGGCCCGAAAATCCGACGCATGCGCACTAGAGGCCGGATCTCCCCGCGCCGTACTGCTCATGCGCGGCCCAGAAATCCGACGCATGCGCACTAGAGGCCGGATTTCCCCGCGTTGTACTGCGCATGCACGGCCCGGAAATCCGACGCACTAGAGGGCGGATTTCCCCGGCTCATAGGTGACAACCTAATTGCATGGCAATTTTTTTGTACTACACTCTAAAGCAGGGATCCTCAAACTACGGCCCTCCAGCTGTTGCGAAACTACACATCCCATGAGGCATTGTAAAACTCTGACATTCACAGACATGACTAAGCATGATGGGAATTGTGGATTTTACAATCCTTTAGAGGAGCAGTAGTCCAGAAATACCAGCAGCTGTTATGTTGGTATTATTTACTGCTCCTATTCAATGGTTAACCTTCTGTTCATCTGAACAGTGTATTCTAGTATTATTATTCTATTTTTTATATGACATTTTTATTATGGGCTTTATTATTTTTCATCTGTTCATGTCCCTCCCATAAAGACTACATCTATAATGTGAGGACATAATAATACACAGCTCTGCCTCCTCCTCATATCCTGCTCAAACAACAACAGACAGTAAGGGTAATAAAGCTGACCAATCAGAGCGCGCCCCTTGTTTGGGACTCTAACTCCCAGCATTCCCCTGGTGCCCCTCACACCTGGCCTATACGGGACGCCGGGAATTGTAGTTCCCTCTAGTGGTCTGTAAGGCGGTGCACAGCGTCCTTCAACTACAACCCCCAGCGTACTTTGCGGCGGCCAGCCAATAGCCGCCGCTGCACCCTCCTTGTAACCCGGCTTGGGATTAAAGATGGCGGACCGGAGTGAGACAGCAGCGGGCGAGCGGCCGGGGGAGGAGGAGAATGGTCACGGACACGGGCACTGCAGCGACTGCGAGAATGAGGAGACGCACAGCTCGAACCGGGGGTAATGTGCACCGCCACACGGGGCCTCCGGGGGGGGCCCTCCGCTCTGTCATTGTCACATGCCGTGCCCTGCTGTGCCTAATGTCCCGCCTCTTTCGCTATCTGATTGGCCAAACCGACGGGAATGCCCTGTGCTGATTGGCTGTTGGGGCTGCCTGTCGGGTCGATGTTTAAATCAAAATTAAAAAGATGAGTGCCCTGCCCCTATGTTGGGCATAGGTTACACTTCAAGCTAGGGGGGTACATTTTAAAAACGGGGCACCTGAAAAGCCGCCCCCCACCTCCTCAAGCTACAGTGCCATGGTGTCCTGGCACAGCAAAAATTATTCCCTCGACTACTCAGTAATGCCCCAAAACACAATTCATTCAAGTGGGGATGTGCCACAACTGTGTGCAGCAGTAAGAAGTTAAAAGGGGTAAAAACAGAGTGTGACCCTCAATAGAATGCCTCTGAAAAGTGATCTACTGCAGATCGCTTTTAAGAGTGCAACATCTCTTCCTTTACATTGGTCAGCAAACACCTGCTGCAGTAATTCTGTGCACCGCCTCATTATGCATTCATTACAGTAGCAGGTGTTGTATAGGGAAGCAGGCTGGACAGGTGCTCTGCCAATGTGGAAGTCTCTAGTACCTCCCCTCCCCCCCCCCCCCCCCTACAGCAGGATAGTGAGATCACAGAACTTCCCAATACTTTGTCTTGTGTGACATAAAAGGGATTTCCAGCACTTTACCACTTCCCTCTTGTATAGGTCAGGTCAGGGGACACCACGGCATACATCCGACTATTATAGCTCATTCATCAGTCTGTTCTAGTGTCCGCATATACATGAGCGCTGCTTTCTGGCATCTGTTTGCATTGCCTTAACCCTTTCATGATCCCGGGGGTATTTTCTTTTCTTTCATGCCAGCCTAAGGTGTACTATCATCCCAACCTTGCTGCGGACCCATCATTTTCTTCTGACTTGAGGTCCTCCTCCGCTGCCGTCAGGGGTGAGGGACGGATGCTGATGCCTAAACTTTTTTTTTTTTTTTTTTTTCCTTAATGCAAGGGATGCATTAAGGTAAAAACATTGTTAGGTTTTAGAACCAACAAAGTACAACTCGGACACGGCATGGCCTTTAGGGCCGGTTCACACTATTGCGATGCGAGAACCCTGCTAATCAACTGCGGGTTCCCGCATCGCAGCCGGGGCACTCATGGCAGTTCACACTGCCATATGCAAACTGCTGGGAAGTGTCATTATATGTTAACGACACCCCCATTTCAACTCTCATATCGCACTGCGAACTGACAGTTCGGACATGAATCGGATCGCATGTGTGTGAACACACATGCGATCCGATTCTGGTCCGAACTGAAAAAAGGGTCCTGTGCGTGTTTACACCGAATGTGGTGCAATATCAGCCATACTATGTGTATGGCTGACATCGCACCCGCACAGACATCGCATATAATGGTAACAGCAGTGTGCTGCACATTACATGCAATGTCTGCCATTGCAATAGTGTGAACCGGCCATTAAAGTGGTTGTAAAGTCAGAAGTGTTTTTTTTTTTTTAATCTTGATGCATTATGATAAAAAGCCTTCTGTATGCAGATGCCCCTCCTCAGCCCCACTAACGCTTTCCTAAGGTCCCTCTCTGTCCAGCGATGTCCACGAGTGTCTCAGCCATCCAAGATTCTCCCTTCTAATTAGTTGAGACACAGCAGAGGCGACATTGGCTCCCGCTGCTGTCAATCAAAGTCAGCTAGCCAATCGGGGGGGAGGAAGGGGGGTAGGACCAAGTCAGGGCTCCTTGTGTGAATGGACACAGGGAGCTGTGACTTTGCTCGGGTGCCTCCGATCGCAAGCTGCTTCCTGTGGGGGGGCACTGAACAGGAGGGAGGGGCCAGAAGCACAGAAGCGGGACCTGAGAAGAGGAGGCTTGGGGCTGCACTGTGTAAATCCACTGCACCAAAACAGGTAAGTATAACATGTTTGGAAATTTTTTTTTGTTTGTTTTTTTAGGGGAAAAAAAAAATTACTTAAAGAGATGCTGTTGCTTTGCCCGAAGTGAGCTAGGTGGCGGGTCTCTTTAAAAAAATATATATATATTTATTTTAAATGCTATATTGGTTTTCTATAATCCCCTGCAGAGCCGGATTAGTATGAGATTAGGAGAGGGAAGGCCAGCACTCTAAGCTAATCAGGCTGTATTGCTTTGCACAGTGTGAACATGCCCCCAACAGGTTATGGTCTCATCGGTCTATGGATGCATCTTCTTTACCCAATTAGCAGCCTGTGGAGGGTCAACTAATGTGGCTTTACTGTGCAAAGTGACGTAACCAGCTTGCCTTTGCTTTTCGGCAAGGCAAGGGTCGGGGGTCACAAAACTGGCTGAACAGATTTCCAAATACTTTGGGAGTTCTTTTTTGCATTTCTGCTGTGTCCTCTTACAGTGGTTGTGTAGACAGCTCGCTGGCTCTTCTATATAAATAATTGGCCCTTGCAGCATGTTCTCCACGCCTGGCTCATCCATATTTTTCCAGAGTAGTTGAATGAACCAATTTTGCGGTCAGGCCCCATCCTCTGTGGAGACACGTGGTCATCAGGCAGACAGCTGACTCTGTCCTGTGTCTCTGGCACCATCTCGCTGTGCATATGTCACATGAAATAGGAGTTTAAATAGGGCTACGTTCCACATGGCCGACTCACAGGCACTGTAATAGGATTAACAGGTATGTTTCTCTGAGCGTGTGGAATTCTTGCATCTGCCAGGTTTGCGGATCTGTCATTTATTTCTCTTGACGGTGTCAACGCAATGAATTTCAAATCTTTAGTCTCTGACCGATGAGCTGTTGTAGTTTTATACCTCGGGGGGTATGCGGGGAAAGCTACACATTTGCTGCTTAAAGAGGAACTTTGGTTGCTTTTTAAGAAATAAAAATTCAGCAGCTACAAATACTGTGGCTGCTGACTTTTAACAAAAAAGACACTTACCTGTCCAGGAGTCCCGTACTGTCTTCAACCGGGCCGGTTCTTCACCAGGCTTTGGGTCGACGATGCCGCCATCTTGGATGTGGGAGCTGGCTGTGATTTATTTATTTTTTTTCCTGCTGGCTCCCCACTGCTTGTGCCCAGGATTGCGCTACATTTTCACATTGGTCTCCTGGCACATGTGACTTGTGCCTAGGTGAGAATTAAGGAAGCAGGGGCAAGTAAAATATTGTTACAGTAGAGGGGGGTAGTTTCATGGCACAGCCTTAAACCCTACTCGATAAAACTAAAATTTTATAGAGTAACACACAGTCCCCTGCTCAGCGTCTCTAGACATGAGCGATTCTCAACTAGGGTTCCTCCAGAGGTTGCTAGGGGTTCCTTCAGCATTGGGCCATTTCTGCCTCTCGGAAAAGTTCCCACCGTAATTCTTCCCAATGACCAAGTGTAAGAACCATTCCTCTCATTGACCATCACACTAATGTATCATGAGTTGTAGCTTTCTCATTTTTATCAGGGGTTCCCCGAGACCAGAGAACTATTTCAAGGGCTCCTCTGTGTTAAAAAGGCTGAGAAAAGCTGGTCTACATTGTAAAGATTTTAGGGAATTTAGTTCCGGATACAGACCTAGGTATCTCCTGTAGAGATTTTGATTGGCTGTTCTTTGAGTGCTTAGTAGTGGAAAAACCCGTCTTTACTAAAACCACTTGTAAACAAAAAAAAAAGCCAGAAAGGCTTTGAATTCAAGTAAAAAGCAGTATTCTTAGCTAGAAAATTACTTCAAACCCCCAAACTTTATATATTTCTTTTAGCAAAGACCCTAGAGAATAAAATGGGGATCACTGTAATATTTTATTTCACACTGTTTTTGTGCAGCAGTCTTTCAAACACAATTTAAAAAAAACAAAAAAAAAACAGTAACATTAGCCCAATTTTTAATTTTTTTTTATAATGTGAAAGATGTTATGCCGAGTAAATAGATGTCATGCGTTTTAAAATTGCGCACACTCGTGGAATGGTGACAAACCAGGGTACTCCTAGGTGGGGGTGGGTCAGCCACGCCCATTGACCTCTGGGGACCCGCCTGCTGACCTTTTTGAAGGAGGTCCCTATTCCAATCCCTGAGTCCTAACCTTGTACTTCAAGGGGTAACCCTAACTCTAGGCAACGATTTAAAAACTTTTACAGGTTGCCTGTTTAGAGTTTCAGAGGAGGTTTAGAGATAGAGTGACAGCAATAATTCTAACGTTTGTGTCAATAACTCACATGGCACAAACACCGTTTACAGTGTGACCGACTTGTGTTCACTTATGCGGACGAGCACCGCAAGATGGGGGGGATTTATTTATTTTTACAGTGTCCCTTTTTAAAGCGGAGCTCCAGGCTCCTTCAGAAAAAAAACGAAGTCAGCAGCTACAAATACTGTAGCTGCTGACTTTTAATATAAGGACCCTTACCTGTCCAAGGATTCCGCAATGTCCTCACCCAATCCGATTCGTCAGTTGTCTTTGGGTGCAGACAGCGGCAGTAAGGGAAACAGGAAATTGAGCTATTCTTCCTAGTGTGCATGCGTGAGTCGCACTGCGCCTTGTAAATGGTTCCGTAGTCTTTTGGGACCTGTGATGTGTCTCAGAAGACTGCGGGGGCGGGGGGAGGGTGAACTTCAGGCTCAGTTTGCCACAGCGATCTGAGCTGTAAGTGGAAAAGGGGGTATGAAAATGTAGCAGTGGAGGGTGCAAACAAGCAGAACTTCCCCTTTTGGGTGGAGCTCCACTTTATGGAGAGATCTGGAGTTTAAAATCTCGCCTCTACCTTTTTTTAAAAGCAAAAGATCATTTGCTTTAACCACTTCAGCCCCAGAAGATTTGACAGCTCAATGACCAGGTCATTTTTTAAAACACAATATTTTGTACTTTGTGATATAATATCCCCTATTATTTTATTTTTTTAAGGGCTAATTTTTTTTCCCCTCATTTTTATTCTGATTATGTATTCTACATATTTTTGATAATAAAAATCACATCATATTGATTTGGTAAAAACACACACACACACACACACACACACACACACACACACACACACACACACACACACACACACACACACTTTTTTATTTTTTTTACTAGCGGTGATGAGTCCTTTTTATCAGGACTACAAAATTTTTGGGACCATTGACATTTTTACAGTGATCGGTGCTATAAAGGGATGGATGGGACTGCCTGGGTGAGAAGACCAATCGTTGTTCATACTTAAGCCTGGTACACACGATCGGCTTGTTGGCCATCAGTGTCAAACTTTTGTCCAAAGGCGTGTGCCAGGAACTTATCTTGCATTCTAATGGTAAATTAATTGTCGGCCAACAAATACGAACGTAGTGATGTACTACAAGGAATGTTGGCTCTTGAGCGGCAACCTTTGGGCACCTTATGCTAATTTCTTGTTTGGTGAGCATTGATTCCGAGCATGCGTGTTTGTACTTTCAACTTTTGTGTGACTGACTTGTGTACAGATGATACGAAAATCTGACAACAGACCATTGTTCGGCGAAAATTTACTAGCCTGCCATCCAATGTCAATGACATGCCATATGTTGGCTGAAAGTTGGATAATAATTGTCTGGAGGAGCATACGAACGGTCAGATATTAGGACAATAGTCTGTCAACAGACAATCCCATGTCAACAATCGGATCGTGTGTACGAGGCTTTAGTATGAACAACAGGTCGCTCTCCTCACCCCTGACAGCACAGGGATCTGTCTGTTTACACAGATCTCCATCCTGTCTGTGTGGAGTGATGCCTTTTGCCCGCATTGGCTCCATAGTGGTCAAAAGGCGAGCTGACTCATAGCTATGATGGTTCGCCCAGGGGAGCCAACCTGCCGCAGTATAACTGCGGTGGCTGGTCAGGAAGGGGTTAAAAAAATTAAGTTGGTCTCTATTCACCTCCATGGCCAGCTGCGCAAACCATTGGATCATTTCCCGGGTTTGCCAGTTGAGGTGACGACCCCCTCCTGCGGATTCTGAAAGCGATCCAGCGACTAATTAGCCACGCGGACCACTTTCATGAGACAATCGGCAGCCGAAACAAAACAAAATTTTGGGGTTCTGGCTGATGGCTTCAGCCATAACCCCGGTAAACCACTTTAAAGCCACACCGTGTACATTGGACGACAAGTGGTGCAATTACATGATCAATCCCAGAGTTGTAATAAGGACACTCCAATGTTATAGATGCGCAGCACTCTACACACCAAAATAAAACTTTCTGTACAGGTGTAATCCCAAGGATGTTTGTTGCTGCAGGTGCCATACTCCATGCAGCAGGCTATTTGCAGCTTATTTCACACTGCATTGCAAGAGAGACAGTGAACCAATCACAGTAGCCGCATTGCACATGCGCCTACCTGCGGGAGACTTAGTGGGGTTCCCTGCGATTTTGCTGCTGAATGGAAACCATATTAGAAGCAATGGGAGCCTTACGGCACCCGCAGCTATTTGTGGCTGCTCACATGTCGATCATGCAACGGCTACTTGCGGATGATCAGCCCTAGAGGCAGACTGTCTCTTCTAATGGCAGTACAATGGTTCATCCTGCTTCATTCTGTGTGCTGAAAAAATGCTAAGCTCACCTTTTAAAGAAAATTCAACATACACTCAAAGGCCCCAGTACATTAAAATATGCTATGCTCGTTGGAAACCTGTTTCTCCATGTAATTGCCATTGCTTCTATCTCTATCATCTTTTGTGGCACCTCCAATTCCTGGCCAAAAACTCAGAATATTGTGAGTGTTCCATCCTGACTAGTTGCTAGAAAGCTCCTTTTTGAGTTCTCACCCCCCAAAATCACAGAAGCGTGTGCTGTCCATTTATAAGCTGTGCATGCACGGTTCACTCTCGCTTTACCCTCAATGCTGCGTGCACAGTTCTCTCTCCCCCCCCCTCAATGCTGCGTGCACAGTTCTCGCTCTCCCTCTCGCTCCTCAATGCTGCGTGCGCAGTGCTCTCCCCCCCCCCCCCCTCAATGCTGCATGCGCAGTGCTCTCTCCCCCCCCTCAATGCTGCGTGCGCAGTGCTCTCGACCTTCCCCCCCCCCCCCCCTCAATGCTGCGCGCGCAGTGCTCTCGACCTCCCCTCCCCCCAATGCTGCGCGCGCAGTGCTTTCTCTCCCCCCCCCCCCCCTCAATGTTGCGTGCGCAGTGCTTTCTCTCCCCCCCCCCCCCCCCCCCCCCCCCCCATGCTGCATGCACAGTGCTTCCCCCCCCCCTCAATGCTGCGTGCACAGTGCTCACGCTCCCCCCCCCCCATGCTGCGTGCACAGTGCTCGCGTGCTCTCCCCCCCTCAATGCTGCGTGCACAGTTCTCCCCCCTCTCTCCCCCTCTCTCCCCCTCTCTCCCCCTCTCTCCCCCTCTCTCCCCCTCTCTCCCCCTCTCTCCCCCTCTCTCCCCCTCTCTCCCCCTCTCTCCCCCTCTCTCCCCCTCTCTCCCCCTCTCTCCCCCTCTCTCCCCCTCTCTCCCCCAATCTGGGTCACAGAAATGCAGAACTAAGTGCACTTATGTGAACCTACTTCTCTTTTTAAAAGGTGAACTTGGCCTTTAATTGGGTGATTAGTCTTCACCATCTGTTATACTGATACATGTAATGAATTTGTTTTTAGACACTGACTTTTTTTAATCATTGGCTTCATTCTATTTCAGAGGGGTGGACAACACTGGAGTTAAGAAAAAGAAGAAGCAGAAACGCAAGAAAGACAAAGGAGGGGACAAGTTGGAAACGACTGAAGCTCCGGTAACCATTACAGATACTAATGAAGAGGGCCTGTTTATAGTATATAGAGAGAGTACACGGTGTATAAGAATTTGTATCTGTGTTGGAAGAGAAGACTTGGCCCATAGTCAGCATTCCAATTCAGCGTTCAGTAGGTTAGGGTCAGTGTTCTGGGCGGGTCACTTGAGTTCCACCACACCGTGTTTTTTTTATGGATCTGGCTTTGTGCATGGGAGCACAGTTCTGCTGGGAAAAAAACTCAAGAGAATTTCCCATACTAGCTGTCAAAAACACATGAGTCGCACAAATATTTTTGTAGGTTGTAACATTTACCAGTACCCTTCATTGGAAACCCCTGAACTTCAGTATCATGAAGGTGTGCCTGCTTTTGGTCACATAGTGTACACGCAATACTATCCAACAACAGAACTACACAGAATATTTTTGTTTTGGCTTACAAAACCCTCCTACAGTTAAAAACTTGCCAACAGTATAACTTGCATATACAGCGGCAAGGTGGCACTGCTGTGCCAGGTCACCTACCTGGTATGTGACCGGACACTTCCGGGTAGGGGGTGCTCCCTCTTCTGCTGTTTTTAAACACAGAAGAAGCTGATATGCAGGTATAGCGGACTGCATGTCTGCTGGCACCCATCGATCGTTGGGCAGATCGCTGTTCTGACAGGAGGGAGGGCAGGGATCCTGTGTCTCTGTAAAGCAGGAACATGGGTCCGTGTCTTCCCCTAGTAAAAGCCTCACACACTACACTAAATCGCTGGCTAGGAACACAGTTAACCCTTTGCTTGCCCCCCTGATGTTTAACCCCTTTCCAGACAGTCATTAGTACAGTGACCATGCATATATTTAGCACTGGTCCCCAAAAGTGAAAGTGACTTTCTTCTGCAATATAGAAGTCTCATAGATAGCTATGTCTATCAACTTTTTTGGTTTATAGCGCAAAAAATAAAAACTGAAGAGGTAATCAAATAGCACCAAAAGTGAGCTCTATTTGTGGGAAAAGAAGGGCCTACATTTTATTTGGGTACAGCGTTTCATGACTGTGCAATTGTCAGTTCAAGTAATGCAGTACCCTATCGCAAAACCGGCCTCATTTGGGGGGGGGGTTTAAATCTTCCAGAGGTTAAATGTGAAATGAAGCTCAATCCCCAAAAGCAAACACACCAGGGTAAGTACACTTTCTTTTCAAATGAGTCCAATAAGACTTTAAATCGGTCACATGGATGAATTAGAAGAGCCTTTTCTTATAGCATTGTGCCTATGGTGATCGATCACTCAGAGCTACAACCTTTCACATTGTGATGAACTGCATGCTTGAAAAAATATTTTCATTTATCAACTTGTAAACTCAAAAAATATAAAATTGAGACAAAACCTTAAAGTTTCCCTAGGCTGCTTTCATACTGCTCCATTGCAAAAATGCAGTAAAAACGCATATGTGTTTTGCTGTTTCTGGCAGGGTGGATTTGATTTAAATCACTAGTAAAAAGGCTTGATTTAAATCATTTTTAAAGGGCAACTGTCATGTCTGTCCCACAGCAGCTCCTCCCCTGACCCTCTGTTGACTCACCCACAGTCCCATTCATTTTAATGGGATGCCTGGCGATGCGGCAGTGACACAACAAGGTGAGGGACGTGGCGGCAGCAGGTAAGGGGATGCCCGTTTACAGGCGCTGCCATGATGGATCTGAAATGACAGATGATCATTAAATGTAAGGACTTATTCTTGCTGGTAGTTGGAATCCTTTAACATTTGCAAACAAAATGAAGGTTTCCTATTTAGAATAAGCGGTCAGGTTAGTAAAGCCGCAATATCAGAACCAGTTCAATCATACAGTTTGTAGTGTACATAGATTTGCAAAACCATGGGATAAAGCAATATTCCTGAAATTTGTTTCATTTCATGGTTACTGTGAAATTGTGTAAATGCATCAATGCAGTGCATGTTATCTCAGCTTGGATTCATTTAATGAGTTTATCAAAAATGGAAATCTGGCAGAATATACAGTCTCATACTACATAACTAAGCTCAATTTCATGCTGAATAAACAAATGCATCTTAAATAGAAAACTATCTTTTTAGATATTTTTTTACTCCAAAAAACATTTTATTAAAATAAATTTGATAAAAATCCAAAAAATTGTAACCGCGTGTGTTCGTGTTTGATGTTTTCAGTTCAATAGGAAAGTGCATTTTTGGTGTGTGTGTTTTTTTGTTTTTTTGGCACCAAGCATGCAGGACTTTTAAAGATGCAACTGACTGGTGTGAAAATTTCCATCGGATTTAATGGTCATGCATTTTTGTTCCAATTTTGGTAAGGCAAAAAACGGAAGAAAAACTGATCAATGTGAAATAGGCTCTTAAAATGTTTGTACATACCCAAACATGGAGCTCATTTCTAAAGAGCTACAAGTTGTTCATCTAGAGATTATGGCTTTTGGAAATGTATAATTGGGACCTGCTGCCTGACCTCTTTTATTTAGGTGAACACTCTACCTGCTGAGAAGATACAAGAGATCCAGAAGGCCATTGAACTGTTTTCTGTGGGCCAAGGGCCAGCTAAGACCATGGAGGAAGCCAGCAAGAGAAGCTACCAGTTTTGGGACACGCAGCCTGTTCCTAAGTTAGGTAGGAGCCACATTTTAATATCCATCAGGTAGCTGCTTGGGGGTAGTATGGTCCTTGTGTCTAAAGCGTGTTTTTGTGTTTTATTTATTTATTTATTTTTTTCTTAAAGGTAGAATTTAATCTGAATCCGCTTTTTTATATGCACACAGAAAGCAACTGCTAAAATCTGATGGCTGTGGATGATGCAGACTTTTCTAACATATATTTTTAAAATATGATATAACCAGACCGGTTATGGTTAGCTGGGCTCAAAGGAACCAAAAAGATCTTCATTAAATCAGCGCAAATCACAGTAGAGCCTTCAAATCCATCTGCAGGTCTTGCTTCCATCCCAAATCCCAAAAATAAGGGGCTTCTTGTTCTTAGTATAGTGGGTGAAGCTGTGTAAATCGTATATAAATTTATTTTATTTTTTTGTCCCGGTGCAAATATTTATGCAGATCTGTGTGTTTACAGCCTAGTATTTTACAGCCATTTTTTTTTTTTTATTCCAAACTGTATAGATTGATCTTATTCCAAATGAGTGATTTAATTTTTTTTTATCCTTTTATTTGTTTATATATTGCCCTGCTTAGTCTGATCAGCCTGTTGTACCTCCCCCCCCCCCCCCCCCCCCTTTTTTTTTTTTTTTTTTTTTTTTTTTTTTATATAGGTGAAGTGATCAACACATATGGCCCTATTGAGCAAGACAAGGATAATATCCGAAAGGAGCCATACACCCTGCCACATGGTTTCACCTGGGATGCTCTGGATTTAAGTGACAGATCAGTGGTAAGTAAGGCTTTCATTGACCGGCACCTTACCCCATCCAACTCCAGGTAGAACTTGTGTCATTTGAATAAAGCAAAGAAAGTTCATGCTGCGATCATTTTGATATCCTACAGGTGGTAAATTTACCTTTCTGAGCAGAAAATTCTACATGTACGTCCTATAAACTTAGGGCTCAAATTCAGAGAATTTAGAGAAGATTGCACTACCTGAATTTTCAGATTCCAGAGCTCTGAGTTTATAGGGAAAACGTGGGCATTTTTTTTTTTTAAACCTTGTATTTACCATCCATATGATGGCATGTAAATGCAGCATTAGGACTTCTGTTGGGACAGAAAGTAGTAAGAAATCTTTTCAATGGGAACCCTAAAAAACTCTATTCTTTGGCCATGCAGGAGAAAAACGGGTAAAAGAAAAAAAAAGTACATTCTTCCTTTTTTTTTTTTTTTTTTTTTTTTTTGAGCCTGTGAAGTATTGCTCCTGCAATCGGCAGACTACTGGTGCCATGCAGGTCTCCTGCAGATCAGTCAGTGTATCTGTGTGCCCATACATCCCGTGCGGGCAAGCAGATACACTGAAGGGAAGAATCCATGAACTACTACAGTGCTCCAGAGTCGTGGTAGTTCATTGAGAACTACAAGCCGATATCTTCAAAGGATGTGGGGGCTTGTAGTTCATTCACACAGAACTGTGTGAATGAGTGACACGGCCGAAAAGTGACAGCTAGCACGGAGAGATGTGTCCCGTACTGCTGTCACAGGGAGGAAAGCTGCTGAAGCACTGGGAACATGTTGCATGTTCTATCCTAAAAATGGGTCTAACATGCAACCTTTTCTCAAAGGTGAAACGGGAGTCCGCCTTTTTTTTTTTTTTTTTTTTTTTTTAAAGCCAGCAGCTACAAATACTGCAGCTGTTGACTTTTAAAATAATGACACTTACCCGCCCAGCGCGCCCGCGATGTCGGCACCCGAAGCCGATCTCTCGATCGTCTCTCTGGTGCTGCCGCCGCCATCTTGGGTATGGGAATCAGGAAGTGGAGCCTTTCGGCTTCATTTCCAGGTTCCCTACTGCGCATGCGCGAGTCGCGCTGCGCAATAAGGATGGTCCCCGCTGTCTCTGGGATCCGTGTGTTTCCCAGTAGGCAGCGGGGGACCTTTGGAAAGGGGCGTAGATTCTGCGGAAAGGGGCGTACTTTCTGCAGAATCTATGCCGGAAGTGGGTGCAGATACCTGTACTGTACAGGTACCTGCACCCCCCCCCCTCCCCCCTGAAAGGTGCCAATTGTGGCGCCGGAGGGGGGGAGGGTTCCAATGAGCGGAAGGTCCATTTTAGGGTGGACCTCCGCTTTAAAGTACAACTAAAGGCTTTTTATTTTATTTTTATTAATTTTTTTTTTATAGCGTGGAGAGGGATTAGAACACCTGTCAGGGTTCTATTTCTGTCTGTGCCCCCATTAGGGAGATTTACCCTCTCTATTTTTCATGTTTACTATTACCACCAAAAGTGAAGCCATCCCAGATTTTGGGTTGTCCAGTAATAGAGGGGAATCTTCCAACGGGGAAACTAGTTCTGGTGACCTGGGGATCCCCAAGGGATTCCCTTAATTTGCAGGGAATTCTTCTCACTTCCTGTTGGATATGGGATAGGAAGTGAAGAAAAATCTTAAAAGGACACCGGCAAAAAAAAAATCTGGGTATAACCATCCCTTACTTTAGGCAAAAAACTTTTTCTTCATTTTGGATATAGTGCTTCTTTAAAAAGAAACCTATTCCTGC
Organism: Lithobates pipiens; assembly: GCF_037356315.1. NCBI lineage: Eukaryota > Metazoa > Chordata > Amphibia > Anura > Ranidae > Lithobates > Lithobates pipiens. The sequence continues at coordinate 182,751,979 of NW_027507789.1, read as the reverse complement.
CTTCCTTTTTACTCCCTAATTGCCATTTTCGGCTGATGGAAGCTTTAGGAAAACCCTGTGTAAACCACTAACAGCCAAAATCCTTGCTTACTCAGAGCTATGGACTCCTGTGACAGTGCTGTTTGGCCCAGGGCAGTCCCAAGGTGTAATTCATATGCTTCGCCATACCTAAAGAGTATGGAGTATGTAATTTTGTTTCCTATTGTGGAGCGGTGTCATGGGGGGGGGGGGGAGAAAGTATAAGCTGCTTAAAATTTTACTAAACCCAGGACCCTTCATTCACTATTTGGTCTTCCACAGTACACTACACAACATGGAAATGCAATAGTTTTAGTAGATCTGCTAAATACCGTTTTGTAATCAGCAGTCTTGAAACTTCTATCAGTGTCTGGTTAAAGCTTGTAGGAGGAGTTTTCATTCTGCTCGGACTGTCCTGTAAGGCTGCAGGACCCTTGACCCTCTGTCTGGACAGCGCTGATTAGCTCTGTGCTGATCACATGCACCCTCCCAAGAAAAAAAACTAGCACTACACACCAAACTGAGCATGTTCAGCTTGTCCCCCTAGCCTCTGTTCTATCAGGAGATGGTTTGAGGACTGTGTTCCTCCCCTTCTTCCAGAAGACAGGTTCAAACAGCCTTTTTACACAATGCAGAGGATTAACCCCTTAGGTTCCACAATGAGTATAACAAGCATGCTTTACTACATATACAGTCTGATTTTAATGTTGTGGGTTTAGTAACACGTTAAGAGGGCTACATTAAAGCACACCTGTTGTTTTTGCCCTGCCTGGACAAAGACCAGATTTCCTTTTTAAGCTTTTAGAAGCCGCCATTTTTATTTCCCCAAAAATTGAATTTTGTGGCCTTTTTAGATATAAAAAGTGCTTAGTGGAATTCTGCTCTAATCTCCCAGCAATCTGTCTCTGTTCAGCACTACCACACATAGCCTTTATCTCCATGAATTGTTAACTATAATCTTCTTATCTACAGCTAAAGGAGCTGTACACTTTGCTAAACGAAAACTATGTAGAAGATGATGATAACATGTTCCGTTTTGACTACTCGTCGGAGTTCCTAATATGGTGAGTTTAGCTGAATGTCTTGTGTTTAGTCTTCTGTTATAAGAAACTGTCTCCCGAAGATAAGCCTGCTGTGTCTTCCTTCCTAGGGCACTGAGACCTCCTGGGTGGCTGCCACAGTGGCACTGTGGTGTGAGGGTCATCAATAGCAAGAAGCTAGTGGGGTTTATCAGCGCCATTCCAGCTACCATGAAAATCTATGACACGTAAGTATTTTGTCACAAGGAGAGGATTCGTACCTTTCATTCTATAGAAGAGTGATGTGTTTGTAGGAGATTGGTCTTCAGCTATTTTCTCAACATGTCGACCTGAATTTCCAGGCCATATCCAGACAATCAATGTTAAAAATAAAATCTATATATGCATTTATTTCTCCTTGATTGTAATATTTCTACTCTTTCTGTTGTGTCTGACATCTATCAAATGGGATGTCTCCCTAAATGGGAGATAGTGGGGGAGATTTACTAAAACTGGTGCACACAACCTACAAAAACACCCAGTACACTGGAATTACTGCACATCATCTTTTCTGACAAAGGGAAGGCTTGGCTAGCTGAGGACCTTGTTACCCTGGCAGGGGACTCCACACTTTAATCTGATGCCCCCCAAGGGTGAGGTGCTTCTTTGTTCTTCTGCTGTACCACTTCCTGCATCCTTTTGCCTGTCACCCCCCCCCCCCCATTTATTCATCTCTACACTACTATAACCTCCTCTTCATAATAATTCAATACAAAAATTGAGGTCGGGTTCACATGTGTGGCTGCGGGTTCGTGCCTGGGGTCCGACTTTTTACCTGAACCGGACCCAAAAGATGCACAGGACCTGCTGCAATCTGGACTGCGGCCTCCCGGACCTATGTGAACATGTGCCCAATTTGCATATATGTGAACGCAGCCTCATGGTTTGTACAGTGTCAGATTTGTTATAAGGTTCCTCATCTCACCTACATCATGTTGTGACCCTTACAAAAATATATATATATTAATTTTATAACTTTATTTTTTCAAATCCCATACCATGTCTGCTCCTTTGTAGATGTGACCTTTTCTACTTGTATGTTCAGGCTCTTGTATGATTTATAATAAAATAAAAAATTCTGGTGCAGCTATGTATAGTGACCAATCGGCATCTAACTTCAGCTTGTTCAATTAGGTATTGACAATAAAAACCTGGAAGCTGGTTACTACACACCAGACTCTGTGTGCACCAGTTTTAGTAAATCTCCCCCCAGTGGCGGAAATTCTTCGTCACTCCCATTTTAAATAAAAATAAATAATAAATTGAGGCTTGGGCTTTTTTTTTTTTTTTTTTTTTTTTTTTTTTTTTTTTAGTAGTAGTATGCGACAAACAATACAGAGGTAACTTCACAGGATGTATGATACATATGGTTACATACAAGCACTCGTAGTGTGTGGAAAACAGAGCCAACAATAAGAAACAGAGCCATCAGTAAGAAAGACCGAGGGGAAGGATACCTGGACAATTGTGTGGGTTATTGGAAATGAAGTTAAGGCACCCACCCCTGAGGATCCCCCTTTGCTCAAAAGGTCATAGATTTCAGCTCTGTAGCCCTCGAAACACCTGGATAACCGTGGATAGGGGAAGAGTTTCTTGCTACAGTCAACTGGGGTCGGAACATACCGTATTTTCTGTTTATTAAAGTGAAAGAGAAAAAGTAGGGTTGAAAAGCGGGGAAAGGGGAAGAGAGCAGAGTAGGGGCTGAAATGGCAAAAAAGAATAGGAAGAGGAAAGGGGGTAGTGGGAGGTAGAGTGGGTAGGGCTGGATCCCCTCTCAGGGAGCAAGAAACCCCCCCGGCCCACCAGCGCGACAGCTGGACATATTTTGAGACAGCAATCTCCGACATTCATCACGAGCTTGCTAGATCCCGTTAAGGTATTCCGCAGAAAAACGAAACTGGGTCCAATAGAACCATCTGTTCCCATGCTCCTCCGCTTTGTCCCTCATTGTGGCAGTCAGGTCCTCCATACGTTCAATTTCGTTCACCCTTGCGAACCACTGGGTCACCGTTGGAGCAGATTGTTGCTTCCACTGACTGGGGATGCATGCCCTGGCTGCATTGAGGAGATGTTTAAGTAAAGACTTATGATAACGTTTGCTCGACATGGGAGTTAGATTAAGAAGAACTGCCGCGGGATCGTTGTCTAGGGAAATGTCCGTAAACCTGTGGATAAGTCTCAGGACCGGTCGCCAAAAAGTTTGCAGTTGAGGGCAGTCCCAGAAAATGTGGAGAATGGTGCCAGCCTGTTGCGCACAGCGCCAACAACGGTCAGAATGACCAGGGAAAATTTTTGCTAACACCACCGGTGTGCGATACCAGCGTGTGATCAGCTTATATGATATCTCCTGGTATTTACTGCAGAGCGACGATTTATGGGCGAAAAAAAGTATTCTGTCCTTCTGCTTTTCAGAGAATTTAGTTTGTAGGTCCCTTTCCCATTTAGCCAGGAAGGGAGGATCTGTGGAGGCATGTGCTTCCGCCAGGATTTTGTAGGATCTAGAAAGGGACCCGCGGAGGCTTGGGCTTTAATGCGTCTGGAATACAAAATATTCACACCCAGAAGTTGTCTGCTGATGCAGCCTGCTTTGAATGGGTACCTTCCAGCCAATCTCCATAGGTGCAGGACTGCATTGCCAGTAAACTTCCTAGATAAAGTTACATTGTTCAGCGAACAACGAATTTGGGGCATGTTCTTGCATACAAAAGATACAATACCAATGGAAGATGTTTTCATATTCCAATTGGCTGTAACTAATTTCTGTTCTCTTTGCTCTATCAAACCAGCATCAAGAAGATGGTAGAGATCAATTTCCTATGTGTACACAAGAAGATGCGCGCCAAGCGGGTGGCACCAGTCCTGATCCGGGAGATCACACGCAGAGTTAACATGGAGGGGATCTTCCAGGCGGTCTATACTGCTGGAGTTGTGCTGCCCAAGCCAGTGGCCACATGCAGGTGCCTATTGGAGTTATTTTTGTAGTCTGCTCTCAAGCATACAGCTTAGTAGAGTGATAGCTGTCAGCATTGTCTCTACACACTTTATCCAGATTACAATGCAAAGTGAATCTTTTGCCTCAGCATCTCTGTAACAAGCTCTTCTGCTAGTAAGCACCATCTCTCTCTTGTCTGTCGAGCAGGTACTGGCATAGATCACTAAACCCCCGGAAATTGATAGAGGTGAAATTCTCGCATCTTAGCCGGAACATGACCATGCAGAGGACTATGAAACTGTACCGGCTTCCAGAGGTGAGTCCCCCATGCCCAGGTGGCTAACAGCAGTCTAATGCAGCATATTAATTTCATTTGCAATTATACCCTTGTCACTTCTTACTGTACAACCTCTTAGCCTTGGTTCACACTGCTGCGATGGCAAAGTCGTACGACTTTGTCCTTGATCTGACTTTGATGCCATTTAGGAGCCTGTACAAGAGCTGAAATCGCACCCAAGTAGGACCAAAGTAGCGCAGGAACCTTTTCCAAAGTTGGAGGGACTTGTTTAGGATCAGTTGCGACTTGGGGTCTTACAAGGTGGACCCCATGTTGCAGCAGTGTGAACCGAGCCTCACAGTACTGCCACAGATATGTCTTGGCGTATTGCCCCCTTTTGTATGGAACAGGTTGTCAGGATGCTATTTGTTCTCTCTACAGAGGTACTGAGACCTCCTGGTTAGTGATGCAGGTTCTTTAGTAGGCCTTATTGGATGCATGTGCGAAAATTAATAGACTGGCAGTTTATTTTTCAATTTTCTGGTTTCTGCTGGAATGGGCTACAATTTTCAGAGATGCTAACAGATGTTGAGAACCGGGATATATTTATGTGGTTGGGGGCTTGCAGTTCATCTCTTTTGGACATGTTCCATGATTGCAAAACTCTACCACACTGTAACAACCTGGAGTCGTGGACAATCCAGACCCCTTACCCCATATGGGATATGGGCATGTCATCTGCCTGCTCTGCTCATTGTGGCCCACGATCGGTTACCAAGCCTTTTAATTGGCCCTTGCTCTTCAAAAGGTTGGGCATCTTCTAGGAGTACCCTTACCAAACATGTCGCCCAAGACAAACCAACTCGCAGCCCATACAAAATGATCTTGTATTGGGGAAGGGCAATTTAGCTTTTATTTGCCAAACTACAACACTCTAGAATTCTATGATGATGTATAGTAGGGGTTTCTAAACACAGGGCTAGTTTATTGTCCCTCAAACTTTTAAAGGATGAGTTCACCTTTTAAAAAATAAAAATAAAAATAAAAAGCACATCTTTTTGCAGCAGTTAATTTTTTTATTTTTTTACTAGGAGCCTGCAATCAGCAGATTGCGGGTGCAATGCAGGACTCCTGCAGACTGTGTAAGCTGTCTGCTCATACCATGTATGGGCAGGCAGATACATCCATTAACTACCTAGAGCGCTCAACAGTACCATGGTAGCTCATTGAGAACTACGAGGAGACAGCCGCATTTAAAAAAAAAAAAATAAATTGACAGCGAGATCTGGGAGAAGAGCCCCTGGCTCACTGTCACTACAGGCAGTGGATTTGGGAAACGCTGCAGCAGTGGGAACATGTTGCATATTCCACCCTAGAAACCGGTGGAACAAGTACCGTATTTATCGGCATATAACACGCACTTTTTTCCCCTTAAAATCAGGGGTGCGTGTTATACGCTGATCTGTGGAGCGCCGCCGACATTTGCCGAGCGTACTGTGTACTCGGCTCCGCCCTGTCATGCCCAGTCCCGCCTCCTAGCCTTTCCGTCCCGCCTCCTAGCTTTTCTGTCCCACCATTGTGTCCATCATAGGAGCCAGGCCAAGGGGCGGGACGGGGGGCGTTACTGCGAGCAGAGTACACTCGGCTCGGTTTATGTCGGCGGCGGGAGGAGCCAAAGATCTCGGCGGGGGGGCGGGAGGAGCGGAAAGTCTCGGTGGCGGTAAATTTAAAACTAAACCATGTTGCAATTTTGGGGAAGGCTGCAGGGGAACAGTGGAAGGCTACATTGATGGGCATTTAAAGTGTAAGGTTTTTTTTTTTTTTTTTCTCCTTAAACTTGCCTCCTAAACTTGGGGTGCATGTTATACGCCGATAAATACGGTAATATGTTCCCAAAGGTTAACTTGAGGCCAGATCATTGGGTGTAGAAAATGCCCCAGCATCAGTTAGAGTAAACAATATCTCAGACTTGGTCAGTGGGAATAAAAAGATTAAATGGTGCCTGTGGTCAATAGGAGAAGGACCAGTGCCCCAAGAGTCGGATAACTGCAGCCCTAACTGGAGACCATTGCTGTATAGGAACCCTGGAACCTTATTAAAGCAGTTGTATACCCCGCTTTATTTTTATCTGCAGGTAAGCCTATAAGGGAACATTCAGGAGATATTCACCCTGAATGCAGCCACTGCAACAGGCCCTCCCCCCACCTGTTAATTTTAACCCTTACCACTTCCTCTTATCCTCCATCTTTCCTGAATCTGCTTTCTGCAACACCTGTTGTATTGTAATTCTAAGAAAAAATGTGTTTTCTCTGTGCAAACACTCAGGACCTAATCTTATTGGAACATTCTTCCTTCCACCGCTTTACCTACCTGCTCTAAGCACGTGGCTTTTTCCAAAGCATAGATACTTAGGTTTTTGCAACCCATTCCTTTACTCTGCTATGTGTCTGTTCATAAATTTTTGTTTCTTCCCTCCCCTCCTTTTCTTATGCTGCCAAAAAGAATTTTATTCCATCCCTCATCTACCATGTCTTATGCTTATTGTAATGTTGGCTTTGCCCTTTTCTGTAGATTACAGCTAAATATGTTAAACGGGTTTTTTCAAAAAGAAAATCCTTCCAACTAAACCTCTTAGTTTAGTTTTTCTCCCCACCAGAAGACCAAAAGCCGGGTACACGCTAAAAGTTGTTGTTGTTTTTTTGTTTTTTGGAACAAAAAAAAACTTGACTGCTCTGGTCAGAGCCTCTGTACTAACAGTCTGACGTTGGTACAGAGCTCTCCCCTGCTGAGCTGTTGTATTGAAAGGGAGACTGCGTGTACATTTGCACACACAGCTTCGGCTTGGCCCTGTCCCTTCTCTCTCCTGGCTGGCTCAGTAGCGCCCGCTGCTGTCTTGGCAGATAAGGAGGGAGAGTCCCTGGAGAGCTGAGGCACATTGCTGGATCACTCGGGTAAGTATTAGGGGGGCTGGGATGCTGCACAGAGAAGCTTTTTTTACGCATGAAGGTAAAAATCTTGACCCTTTACAACCACTTTAGGACAAGAACACCAGGGGCATGGCCTCCAACTATCAGGACGAATGTTCCAAAGGTATGTTGGACAGCCTAATTTTTACCAAAAAAGTAGAAATAAGTCTATGTAAAATTTCTGGAAAAAAAAAAAGGGTCAATCCTCAGCCATAAATGTTGAAGGTAAAAAATGGGCATGCAGACTTTGAACCTCGTTTTGTCTTTCTCATATTTCTCTTCTATTTTTGTATAATCGACTCAAGCTACTTGACCAATAGCATGCAAGAATTGATTGAAGTTGAACTGCGTTACATAAAACTTTATTTTTTTAGTTGGCAATAGATTGAATAAATCTGCATGGAACCAGAACAACTTTGAATTTTAAAAGTGTATTTACTTTTTATATTACAGAAATTAGAAAATAAATGATGTAGGATTTGTTGGCTCCTCATTACCTGTGTGGGGTGTGTTGTGTTTATTTTATTTTTTTTTGTATTGTGTGTGTGTGTGTGTATATGTGTATATATATATATATGTGTATGTATATGTGTATGTGTATGTGTGTATATATATATATAATTTTTTTTTTTTTTTTTTTTGGGGAAAGCACACAAAGTTAATTACAGGTAGAAACAGGTTGCTGAGAGCATCAAATGTTTTCCTCTGGTCTGTACAGATGAGGTCATTGTCGGTCTGGGATTCTACTAGTATACGCCTTAGGAATATGAAATTGTGTTATGATGCTAAATGGAGAATTGCAAATTCCCTTTACTAGTAGATGCTAAAATGTAAAGTCGTGGTGGAAGAAGATCTTCTTCTGCCTATTTAGTAAAAACTTTCTTTGATGCCATCTCTGCAGACTGCTAAAACCCCGGGCCTGAAAGCAATGGAGCTAAGACACGTCCCCGCTGTACACCGGCTCCTGAACCAGTACTTGTCTCAGTTCAACCTGTCTCCGTTCATGCATGAGGAAGAGGTGAAACACTGGCTGCTGCCCCAGGAGAACATCATAGACACCTTCGTGGTGGAGGTAAGGAGGAACTGGCATCACATCTGGCATTTGATCTTCTGCTTCAGTAGTAACCTGGTTTAACACAATATCGTTATATTCTATAGCTCTATGTCCACTTACTCTAGGGTGTAGCTCATCTTAAATATTAATTTAAAGCCAGATTTTCATTTTTTTATTTTTTTGGCTAGCGCACAAAATTAGTTTTGTTCACTTCTTTGCCTTGAGATTTTCCCTTCGCTTTATGCAAGCAATAGGAAGTCTTTATAAAGTAAGGAAAGTCCCCTCTTGGCATGGGTGTCCCCATTAGAAGATTTCCGCCTGTCTCCTGTTCCAGTGACATCTGCAAAACTTCAGATTTTTCATCACTTTCATGCTTGCTGGCAGATGTCACTAGGACAAACTGAGAGGTCAAATCACCGGAGCAGGGACACAGGCCACAATAAAAACCTGACGGGGGGGTGGGGGGGATCTTATTCTTCCCTATGCTATACAATACAAAATTTTATTTTGGCTACACGTTAGGTGCGCTGCTTGTGTTTACGTTAAGTGCTAGTAACCCTGAGGCTCGGTTCTCACGGCCACGACTTGGGATCAGACTTGTGAGACCCGAGTCACATGACTTATGAAATCCCATGTTAGTCAATGAGAGTCGTCTTAATTGGCAGTACTGAAGTCGCTCCGACTTTAGAAAAGGTTCCTGTACTACTTCAAGGCAACTTCTATCCGACTTGTGCCCATAGACTTTTACCACTTGCCTACAGGGCCTAGAGGCGATTCAGTTCGCATTGTGCGCTATACAAGTATTTCATTCATACAGGGCACTTTTACCCCCTTCCTGCCAAGACCAATTTTCAGCTTTCAGCGCTCACACATTGAATGACAATTGGTATTTATTCACTAGTGGGTTTATTCTTTTTTTTGTGCTATAAACAATAAAAAAAAAAGACTGACATTTTGGTGAAAAATTAAGTTTTTTCTTTGTTTCTGTCATAAAATGTTGCAAACTAGTAATTTTTCTTCATAAATTTTGGCCAAAATTTATACGGCTACATATCTTCAGTAAAAATAACCCAAATTAGTGTATATTATTTGGTCTTTGTGAAAGTTAGTCTACAAGCTATGGTGCCAATCATTGAAAATTGATCACATCTGATGTACTGAAGGCCTATCATTTCTTGGGACACTTGGGGTCGGTTCACACCGGGACAACTTGTCAGGCGACTTAGATGCCTGACAAGTCGCGTTCCGTTCTGTACAATGGAACGGTTGTAATCGGAGCAACACAAGTCACTCCGACTTAGAAAAAGGTTCCTGTACGACTTTGGGGGCGACTTGAGGAGACTTGCATTGACTTCTTCTATAGAGAAGTTGTTTGCAAGTCGTCGCATCCAGGTCGCCTGAGGCAGTCGCGCTGAAAGTTGTGCTGCCTCAGTGTGAACCGACACTTAGAGTCTGTTGACACTGAGGCTGCACGACTGCCTCAAGTGGCCTGCATCAGACTTCAGCGGCGGCTTGCAAAATGATTTCTGTATAGAGGTCAATGCAAGTTGTCTGACGTTGCCCTCAAAGTAGTACAAGAACCTTTTTTCTAAGCTGGAGTGACTTCTGTCGCTCCTATTAGAACGGTTCCATTGTACAGAATGGAGCGCGACTTGTCAGGCGTCTAAGTCGCCTGACAAGTTGTCCCAGTGTGAAGTGAGTCTAATAAGCCAGAAAAAATGCAAATACCCCCCAAATGACCCCTTTTTGGAAAGTAGACATCCTAAGGTACTTCGTTTTTGTATAAAAATAAAATGAAAATTGTGATTATTAATAGGTTATTTCTCTCGCACAGCTCCCTGAGCATTGCAAAACCACATGGGGAGAGGGGGCACTCCAGTGCAGGTAGTTGGGGGATTTGAAGTTCATGTGCTGGCATTTGAGCATGATGCTGCACCGACATGACCGTGCTGTGCGTTCTTGGGAAGGGAGTACCATTTGCGAGTCAGTGACGCACTGTGTCTCGGGGACACGCCGCCACCTGTTTGAATGGGCCGGTGTCATATGACTGGTGGACAGCAACAGGTGAATGGACAGCGCCTTCAAGTCGGATTATCATCTATATTGATGTGATTTGGATCCGATATTACAGGAAGATTATCTGGGCATTCCTTGTGGTGTAGCCCCTCCCTCGCTTCAAAGCAGTACCCACCAGGAAGTCGTCTGGCAAAGTCACACCACTTTCAGGTCGCAGTAGTGTGAACCGAGCCTCAAGGTGTAATAAAGTGGAACTTCCCTCTCCCAATCAAAGTTGATTATTTTTAATCCTCATGCTGCTAGCATTAGTAAATGGAGCATATCATATTTACATTCTTTTTTTTTTTTTTTTTTTTTTTTTTTTACATTTCTTTTCTTCATTTACTTCCTGGTTTCATGCCTAGGCAAATGACAACCATCCCAGGAGTCTTCAGGAGATAAGGAGGTGTTTTTATCAGCTAAGGGCAGGTGGATTCCAGGAAGTAAATGCTATATGAATCATTTGCCCTTACTCATGATGGCCATGGCCAGAAATGCTAGAGGAGGATAGGTGTATTTCAAAGGGATTTCTCAACTAAATAAAGCATGGAGACATGGATGAATGGGGGAGTTTGCTTTGAATATTCTAAATTAATTTAAATAGCGTTTTTGATATGTGGTGCTCAGATACAGTGAAAATCTGCTTTAATGTTTTCTAAGTAACCCTGATATGTTCCGGAGGTACGGGCTTTGCTGTCGTGACTATTGTTCTTCTCATCTTCAGACTCCTGAGGGAGAGATAACGGACTTTGTGAGCTTCTGCACGCTTCCCTCGACCATCATGAACCACCCCACACACAAGAGCCTAAAGGCTGCGTACTCCTTCTACAATGTGCACACCAAAACGCCTCTGGTCGACCTTATGAATGATGCCCTCATCGTGGCTAAATCTGTGAGTAGTCAAGATGATGACAAGCTGCAGTAACCTAGAGCAGTGGTTCTGAACCTCGGTCCTCAAGTACCCCCAACGGGCCATGTTTTGGGAACTTCCCTTAGATAAAATGTCTCTTATCAATACCATGTCATTGATATTGATTTAAAGCTGCTGTGCAAAGTAAAGGAAAACGTGTCCCATTGGAGGTACTTGAGGTCTGAGGTTGAGACCCACTGACCTAGAGTGTTTGAAATCCCAGGACTGCTTTGTGCTTGGTAGGATGAGTGATAGGATTAAAGTGACGTCGGAGACTGGAATTCCTGGAAATTCCCATTTTCCAGCAAAATATGATTCGTGTGGAGGGGTAAGGCTTTACCTCCTTCTTTCTAGATAACCTTATTCTGTTCTGGAGATCTATGACCTGTTTTTTTTTGATAAATGTTCATTCACACAAGCATAAATATGCTGCTTTGTGATCTCTACACTGCATACAGTTTTATACAGATCTAAATGTAGCGGCATTTGAGAGAATCTTACACAGTATCCGTTTAAAGCATTAACATGCTTGCTGACATAGCCATATGCACCACTGCCTAGTAAATTCAAGGCGTAAATGACTGAAGTGTAATGTCTATTTGCGCTACTGCCTATGCATTGTTGATGCTTGTATCTCTCCCCTGGCCCTGAATGATTTGAATGAATTGTTCAAATTCCACAGCATGGGCTCGGAAAGGCCTGTGCCACACAGGACTAGAGAAGTCGTAAACGGTGTACCGCTGCTCTGATGAAATATTGGGGGTCTCAATAGACTGCTGATGTCTCACTTTTTTGAGAATGAGAAAGGGACTGCGGACAGATTCTCCATTCCTTTTCTCTGCAGTTTCAGCTGCACTGGACATTGTGAATGAACAGGAAGCAGCTCAGCACAGAGCACTTTCCATCCATTCAAACTGAAGCATAGGAAATAGTTTCCTATGCTTTAGTTATGAATGAACACAGTGAGTGTCCAGTACACAGGGCAGCTGAAAGAGGGGCAATATTTACTGGTACCAATCCCCTTTCCACTTACAGCAGCTTAATGCTAGTTCTTTGACCCTGAAATTGTGCTAAAAAAATAGCATAGCAGGACTCCTGGCTCCAAGTAGAGATGGCATATCTGTGTCCTAAGCTATCTAGTAATTTCTCTATAGTAGAACGTACTACTAGAAATTTGGCTGAAAAGATCTGTTCATACTGAGAATGGGAGAGATCTCTCCCTTAAGGCGGAGCAGGGAATGGAATGCTATTCCACCCCACCCTAAACATTAAAAATTGAGTTGCATTTTATTTATATCTGACTGGAGAAGCCAAGTCACCTAAGGTCCCATTGGCATGATTAAGTGGGTGATATTTGGGTACAAACAGGGATCTTGTACTCTTCTACACATTATGCCACACAGGTCATTACAGGCCACTATATTTTTATTTATTTTTTTATCTGCAGAAAGGATTTGATGTCTTCAACGCCCTGGACCTCATGGAAAACAAAACGTTTCTGGAGAAACTGAAGTTTGGAATAGGAGACGGCAATCTGCAGTATTACCTGTATAATTGGAAGTGTCCCAGCATGGGACCTGAGAAGGTAACGGCATATCGGTCGGCACAACAGTAGATCCACAATTGGGTATAGAGGTGTAATTTCAGCTTGCTTTCAGAAGTTGGCATGTTAAGCACAGCCTCAACATGGATATACTAACTTTTTTTTTTTTTCCAGTTAATGGGTGCTACCACTTTTGTTTTTTGGTGGCAGATATTCTTTTGTGACTAAGCGGAGCTCACAGAATGACATGCGAGCTTCACTCCATCCTGGTGTGCTGTGAGCCCAGCCTGAACGATTGCACACCTCCAGGAGGGTGTGCCAGTGACAAGTTAAGCTTACAGGCAATGGGCTCCGCCAGCTTTTGACCACAAGGGAATCTGGGGACCATGCTCAGATCATTGAAAGGGTAGCTTAGACTTTTATTTTTATTTTTGAGGTTGAACATACTTATAGGACCATGGGTACTTGCAGCTGAATTGGTCTGTATGGCAGCTCCTCATTAGAAACTAATTTTGATTTTTAAGCTCCTACTTTGGGAACCGAGTGAGACATGTTATGTTATATATCCATTTACATGGCGTGACATCTTTTAAATTCTACCAAAAAAATGGGAGGTGTGTGTGTGTGTATATGTATATATATAATGTGTGTGTGTGTAGATAGATAGATAGATAGATAGATATCGTATTTTTCGCTCCATGAGGTTGAAAACAAGAAAAAATAAAATATTCTGAACCAAATCGTGTACTAAAATATTTTCCAGTGACCATTACCATAGAAAGTATTGGCTGGGTATTGCAGAGTATTGGCAGGATATGGAGGGATGGCTGTGACTGCACTTGTCACAGAGCAGTGCTGTGGGCACTACAGATCCAGCCCACAGCACTGCTGCCATCCGATCTCTCCCCTCCACTGTACAGATCTGTACACAGAGGGGAGAGGGGAACCAGCGTCGTCATGATGCCGGTTTGTTTACAAGTGATCGCACCATCATTTGACAGAGCGATCGCATTGCAAAGGGCAGATGCACGAAGATGTCTGCCGCTCCAGAGCTAGGCTGAAGCCGCAGCCTTTCCTGAGGCCGTGGAGCACCCTGGATTGCGGCGGGGGCAGTGCTAATCGTATATTCGCACCATAAGATGCAGGCACATTTTTTTTCCCCCATATTTCTGGGGGGAAAAAAAAGTGCGTCTTATAGTCTGAAAAATACGGTGTGTGTGTGTGTGTGTGTGTGTGTGTGTGTGTAAAATAAATAAATATATATATATATATATATATATATATATATATATATATATATATATATATATATATATATATATATATATTTATTACTCCCCTCCCAAAGAAATTGCATTTGCAAATACCATGTGATATTAAAAAAAAATTGCAACAATCGCCAATTTATTGCCTAGGGTCTTTGCTAAAAAGTGTTTGGCAGTTATAAGTAATTCTCAAGCAAAAAATACTGATTTTAAACTTTTAAACAAAAAGTGCCAGAAAAAGTTTGGTTGCCAAGTGGTTAATAGGAGATCCTGCAGGGACAGTGGGGGTCTCTTGGTAATCAGCACAGTAGGAAATTGGCTCAGGCATCTCACCAGTACAGTACAGATATGAGACCTTTCAGGTGGTTTAACTCCTGGATCTACCAGATAAAACATCAGGCGAGCTTAACAAAGGGAAGGGGGTAAAAAAAAGGGGTGGAACCACCAACTGAGAATTTCTAACAGAAGAGGGACAAATGTCATAGTGTTGTCCTCAAACAATAGGGAAGATACTTGTATTTATACTGCATTTAACAATGAAAGCTCACACAAGGATGGCCTTCAGCTTTAATCAGTGTCTATTGTTCCGTTTACAGGTCGGGCTGGTTTTACAGTAGCCCCCACCCCCCACATCTGAAGGGGACAGGGTGTGATGTGGCCGACAGCTGCTCAACATGCCAGTGATTGGATACCCGAGAGAGCAGCCCCAAGACGAAGTGCAGGATAAGAGGGCATTGCTCTAGAAGACATCCTACTGATGTGCATGGGAGGGAGGTTTCGGGATTACGGAAGTGCAAAGCAGGGAGCTTCCGCCAGCCTGGCTTGAATTTAAGGATTTTTCAGGGTCTTTTTTTTTTTTCTCTTCCCTCCCCCTTCCTGCTGTGAGTAAAAAAAAAATTAAATTGCAACGGCTCTTCCCTCCCTGCTGGCATCCAAACTGATCCGGAGTTGTGGCTAAATATTAAAATATATATTATATATATATATATAATATAAATCTATAATGTGCCGTCTGTGCTTCACTTTGCTTGGATAGCTGCTGTTTGTGATGAATGTGTTGTGCTGGGTTTACACAAGTTTTGGTGCTGGACTCACATGAGATTAGAGTGAAATATAAAGAGGGTGTCGGAGGAAACCTTTCTAGAAAATCCACAAAATAAGGACCAAACAGGCCGCTCAGTTCATTGTTCTTTATTGTAATAAGATTTAAAGTGACATTAAAGCTTTGTTAAAAAAAAAAAAAAATGTTTTAATTTAAAATAGCAAACATGTTTCTTGCCTGCTCTGTGTAATGGTTTTGCACAGAGCAGCTCCAATCCTCTTCTTCTAGGGTACTCCCCGCTGATGCTCTAGGCTCCTCCTCTTCAGCATGTGTCCACGTGGAAAGCCGCTTTCCATAGGGACACCAGTGCATCCTCGCTCCCTAGCTACCCTGTCTGTATCAGTTGCCCCTCCCCCCGTGCTTGCTCGGCACAGCATTTGATAGCCATTGGCTTCCGCAGCTGTCAATCAAGCTGCCCATGGAGGAGGGAGATGGCGGTGGGAGCTGCTGCTCTCATGCACATCACTGGATTGGATCGACTTCAAGTAAGCATAGGGGTGGGAGGTGCTGGGGGGGAATTTGCAGCACAGGTGTTTTTTCACCTGCATGCATTAGGGTAAAAAAAAAATTAGTGGTTGTAAATTCAGAAGGTGTTTTTTATTTTTTTTTAAATATCTAAATGCATTTTATGTGTGCAGCAGCCCCCCTAATACTTACCTGAGGTTAATCTCTATCCAGTGATGTTGTACAAGAGACTAGGCTGTCCAGGACTCCCCTCCTCATTGGTTGAAACAGCAGCGGGCGCAATTGGGGATGGGGCCAGGCCACAGATCCGTGTCTGAATGAACACAGAGCAACCGCTTGGCTCGGGTGCCCCCCCCATAGCAAGCTACTTGCTGTGGGGGCACTTAACAGGAGGGAGGGGCCAGGAGCACTGAAGAGGGATCCAAGAAGGGGAGGATTTGGGCTGCTCTGTGCAAAACCACTGCACAAAGCAGGTAAGTATGACATGGTTGGTGCGCGGGAGAGAAACAAGACCTTGGTATCACTTTTAGGCTTCTGAACCATTTTAACTATGGATCCTTGCTGAAAGTCACTTTCCATAAGACCTAAGGCTTTTTTTACTGCCGCTTTGATGAAGTGTGGTGTCCAACATAAGAGGTAGCAGAAGTTGAATCCGATAGTCTTGGTTTGTTTTTAAAACGCCTGTTTCCTCCCTGGGCAAATATTTTAATTTAATTCGGACCCCAGGTTTTGTCTACAATAATGGAATACAGAGTCTGTAAACCAGGGGCTGGCAATCAATCAATCGATCGTGATCTACCCGTTGAGCGGGTGACGGGTAGATCCCGCCCCCACAGTGCCGACCCACTGTCAAACTCAAAACTTCTCCAAGCGGATCTGCACACAGAAGCAGCTGCCTGAGCTGCACGGCTACCCTACTGTATCTACGCCGGCTCCCCAGATCCTCCCCCAACATCCATCCTGCCCATTTTTTTAGGTCACATACAGGTGCTCGGGATAGATTTGTGGTGGACTACAGGTAAAGAGGAGTGCCCAAGCAGGCAAGTAAGCTACTACAAGGTCTTGTATTAGGGGAAAGACAAAACGATAAAAAAAAAAAGAATTATACTGCAGATGAAATGAGGACACTGGGTACTGGGGACCTGTCTGGATCTACACTGTTTTACATGTTAGCAGTCACTGTCTGAAACCCTGCATGGTGTGGTCCGGGCAACTCTACACCGTGTATGGCCTTGCTAGGTTAGCTCCCTTAGGGCCCCCTTCACACTTGACTGAGGCTACTGTGTCATGTTTTTTTTGCACATATTTTTTTTTTTTTTTTTTTGTGTGTATTTTGGAGCGGCACCATTCATTTGAGTGGGCCCCTCCCCCGGCTCAAAAACCTGCTAAAAGCTACATTTTGGACACAAGCCAAGAGCATTTTGTCAAATGCAAAAAATGCATTGGCTGCTACCTGCTTTTGGGATGCCATTGAGAAATAGCACCACAAGTGTGTTGGGCGTTTGCAGAAACTTTTTTTGATTTTATTTTTTTTGTTTTGGCTCTGGACTTTTGTGAGTGATGTAGGTGGCTGTGGAGCTGCTGGTTTTGCTTTTACATGACCTGAAAATATAGATTTGATAAAAAGTTATGCAAAATATCATGTGACATAAAAAATTGCAACTACCATCTTTTTATTCTTCAAGGCCTCGGCTTTCAGAAAATATATAATGTTCTAAAGTCATATTAAAGATGGGGTTTTATTTTTATTTTTTTTGTTTTAAACATGTCATGCCTGCTCTGTGCAATGGTTTTGCCTCTTCTCAGTTCCTCTGCTGGCACTCTTCTTCCAACGTGCCAAGCAGGTTGCTATGGGGGCATTTTGTGAGTGCTCACTCCGAGCCCCACTCTGTGTCCATAAGACACACAGACCAGGGCACGGCCCCACCCCCTGCTCCTTCCTTACTGGCTATGATTGGCAGAATTGGGAGCCAATGACTCCCACTGCTGTCTCTCAGCCAATGAGGAAGCAAAAACCAAGGAGAGCAGTTGTTCTCTGGCCCGTGGTGCCAAAACAGAAAATTCAGGATACACCTCGCCAAAACAAAAAATTACGTTTTAAAATAAATATAACAATTTTTATAATTTCTTTAAATTAAAAAGTCAATCTCAAGAATTGATATGAATTTGTTGTCGATTATCGGTGCCTTTTTTAAAGCAAGAAAAGCTCAAGAAAAATGCATCCCTTTAAATTCTATGTATATCTTCACACTGGTTCATTGCATTTCTGTTGTGGTATTAAAAATCTTGCTTGCTGCATTTTTGGTCAGTTAAAAAAAAAAAAAAAAACACACTTCCGTTGAAATGCATTGAAAACTTGTCAATAATGCACCTGTTATGTTTTTGAGTGGCATGACCTATGAAAAACGCACCATAAGCACAGTAAAATCGCAGCAAAAATCAAGTTAACCATTTTCGGCTCCATTATTGCCACCTTTTTCTCTATCGGCAAAATGCAAGAACCATTGTAGGCCGATATGTTTTGGCCTCTGAAATTTTGGTGCATTTCTAGTCTCAGGTAAGTATTGGGGGGGGTGGCAGCTGCATACTGGAGCTTTTTTTCCTTTTATGCATAGAACGTAGGAAGGTAAAAAAAAAAAATGGTCATTTTATAGCCAAAAATGCAGGATTTTTTCTTTTTTTTTTTCTTTAATTTTTGGTAGAGTGGAAGTGATGAACAGTATTCGTCTCTTAACTCCTGTCTACTAAAAAGCACTGCGTGTACCGAGCGTGGCTTGCCCCATTCTGTAGTAGGTCATTTGTTGATTCTTGGAGGATGTGTTGCTCCAATGGCAGCAACCATCAAGTATGCATGCTCCAAATGTGTGAGATTCCTGTGCTAGCTGGAAATCACTCTACGACAATGATTGCTGCCATCTTCCAGGTTCCATGCTGATTGCCCTGCCCTAAAGTAAACAAAAGGGGCCATTTGCTCAACGCAATGCCATTCGCACAATGCCTTGCATTGAATGCAACATGTTCTCTGATTATACTAGATGGAAATTTTTGATTTTCACCACCCTGCCTCTCCATCTCCTCCAATCGGTGAACACCTTGTATTTCTTGGGGGGGGGGGAATATGCAATGTGTTTTAATGAATGGCTCCTGTGCCAAGAGGGTGACAGTGTAGTGACAATGCAGCAATAGTGTTACACAAAGGGTTATATCATAATGGAGAAATAATGCCTGTCACCGCGGAGTCAGGAATGAACTCTTGCAGCCCCTAGAAATGACATTGTGACATTTTTCTGGTAAATAATAATTTTTAATATTTTTTATTGATATTGTAGAGACAGCATTGTGGTTATATTATGTACCGAACAGTACAGGATAATGGATATCTATAGACCAAAGAACAGCAGCCAGGATGTTTATAGATGTGATAATAAAAAGGTGCCTTTTAGAGCTTAGATATGGGCACTTTATTGGCACAATGGCCGCTGTACATAATAAATGTAGGCTTCATCCACTTATAGGGAATCTGTCTAAAAGCAAAATGCCTGTGTGAGGCGCCTTTGATGGAAGCTGGCTTTGTGTTTTTAGCGTCTGTGGGCATACTGGGGCAGATTTACTAAATGTGGTTCAGCTGTTCATGGTACCCAATCGGCTTTTAACTTCAGCTTGTTCCAATTAAGCTTTGACAATAAGCCTAGGTACACATTGGAGTGATTTGCAAGATCAAATTGCATGACAAGTCGCAGCCTATTGGCAGCAATGTCCCTGTTCCAATCGGTGCGACAACGATTTGCAAAAGTAGTTCCTGCACTGCTCTTGACGATTTTCAGGTGCGACTTCAATAGACATCTGTGTATGAAGCCACACCGATGTCTATCGAGTAACACCTGAAATCGCACTGACCTTGCTACTTTGAATCGCGCCACTTGAAGTAGTGCGATTTCAAAGGAGCATCAAGTGAACCAGGGCTAAAACCTGGAAGCTGGTTTCTGTGCAGAGCTGCATCATATTTTGTATGCTCCAGTTTTAGTAAATCTCCCCACTGTCTAAGACTGTGCCACGGTATGTAATTGGCATTGCTGCCACCAAAAAAAAAAAAGCTAAAGTGCCCCTATCAGCCTGAGGCCTGCCGCACACAAGCCAAGCACTCTCGGGCATCAATGTGGAAACATGATTGAGCTGAGCGTTCATGTTTCTGCCTCTGCAGAGAGATGCAGGTAAAAAGTTCTCAGCCATAATAGCATTGAAAAATGTTGCTAAGAGCGCCTTCATGTATAAATGGACTTTTCGTATAGTCCTCCTTTAAATGACCCCCATAGACTTACCAGTCCTTTTACCTCTGGGCAGCCACCTCTGTGGAATCCCCAAGCCAGAACATCCACCATTTGATGGTGAGGGGAAAATGTATTTGATCCCCCTGCTGATTTTGTACATTTGACCACTAACAAATGATCAGTCTATAATTTTAATAGGTTTATTTTAACAGTGAGACAGAATAACAAAAATATCCAAAAACGAAAACCCATTTAAAAATAAGTTTATAAATTCATTTGCATTTTAATGAGTGAAATAAGTATTTGATCCCCAATCAATCAGCAAGATTTTTGGCTCGCAGGTGTCTTCTTTTCAGGTAATTAGCTGAGATTAGGAGCACTCTCTTAAAGGAAGTGCTCCAAATCTCAGCTTGTTACCTGAGTAAAAGACATCTGTCCACAGAAGTAATCAATCAGATTCCAATCTCTCCACCATGGCGAAGACCAAAGAGCTGCCCAAGGATGTCGGGGACAAGATTGTAGACCTACACAGGTCCATTGTCAAGCAGCTTGGGGAGAGAGTGACAACAGTTGATGCGATTATTGGAAGAAACGCAAAATAACGGTCAATCTCCCTTGGTCTGGGGCTCCATGCAAGATCTCACCTCATGGAGTTTCAATGATCATGAGAATGGTGAGGAATCAACCCAGAACTACACGGGAGAATGTTGTCAACAATCTCAAGGCAGCTGGTGCCATAGTCACCAAGAAAACAATTGGTAATACGCTACGCCGTGAAGGACTGAAATCCTGCAGGACCTGTAAGGGCCCCCTGCTCAAGAAAGCATATATTCAGGCCTGTCTGAAGTTTGCTAATGAAATCTGAAAGATTCAGAGGAGAACTGGGTGAAAACGTTGTGGTCAGATGAGACCAAAATCAAGCTCTTTGGCATCAACTCAACTCGCCGTGTTTGGAGGCGGAGGAATGCTGCCTATGACCCCTAAGAACACCATTCCCGCATGCGCCGTAGACAGCTGTCACTGTCTTAGTAAATATCTCCTAAAACGTGTAGGTTTAGGAGATATTTCTTGGACCTACAGGTAAGCCTTAATCTAGGCTTACCTGTAGGTCAAAGTGGTTTGTAAAGGTTTACAACCACTTTAAAGTGTTACTAAACCCACATTTGATTTTACTATTGTGGGTTTAGTAACACTTTAGTGACATGGACAGCATCTGCAAAGAGGAGTGGGACAAAATCCCTCCTGAGATGTGTGTAAACCTGGTTGCCAACAAGGGTTTTGCCACTAAGTCATGTTTTGCGAAGGGTTCAAATACTTATTTCACTCATTTAAAAATACAAATCAATTTTTTACTTTTTTTTTTAAATGCAAATTTTTTTTTTTTTCTGGATATTTTTTTTGTTCTACCATTACAATTCTAGACATTTCTTTGTCAGTGGGTAAACATACAAAATCAGCAGGGAATCAAATCATTTTTTCCCCTCTCCATGGGAGTGAATTGAGACTGCTGACGGGACTAATGCGGTTTCTAACAGCCCAATGGGTGAATATCTTAGGCCTGCTTTACACGGGCGTTCAGCTTGTAAAAAAAAAGAGAAGAGCAAGCTTTTACAAAGTATTAGCAGAGCTTTCAGCAACCTTTTGGTGAAGCTTTTAAAGTGCCTTTCAAGTCCAGTTTGTAAATGTTGAACAAAGAGCCTAATGGGAGCGCTGATTGTCACTTTAACCCATACATTGTACAGACCTGACAGTGGGAGGTATCACACACAATCTGGTGGCTGCAGCCGCCCTCAGGATTGTGAAAAAATGACGGGCAGACTCCTACCTGTCTGGTGGAAGCATTTGGGCGGTTGTGTTGCTGCCTGATTGCTTCCACACACCCCCCCCCCACCATGTTTTGTGGCCTGGGACCAACATGGTGGGTGGAGGGGAGGGAGAAGAGCGCATACATGTCTGCTCTCCTCCCCCTCTTGCTGTGACCCGGAAAAGCGACGTGTAAGATGTTACTTTCAGGTCACCAGTCACTTTCCCTGGCTAACATAGCCAGGAAAGAATAGTTTGCAATGCTATTTGCATATACGCATACGCTGGGGACACCTACACGTGAAAACGTCAATTATGATACACATTACATATCACCGCGCACGCTGGAATGAGAGCACTAGGTCTAGCACAAGACCTCCTCCATAACACTAAACTGATGACCTATAGGGGGGCTTTTAAAGCTTCGCCTATAGAAAATATAGGGTATTGAGGTATGTCGCCACTTCACAGGCACACACAAATTTAAGGTTTGATATGTTGGGTATCTATTTACTCGGTGCAACCTCGTCTTTTATATTTTACCCAAAAATGAAGGGCACGCTGCTTTAACCACTTACCGACCGGCGCACGCTGATGTACGTCCATTTTTTGAAGAGGGATATCTCGGTAACGGCAGCAGCTGCTGCCACAACCGAGATGTCCATCTCTTCAGGCGCCGGTCGGCTATACGATAACGGTGGTCTCCGCGGCAGATTCGCAGCGAGATCACCGCTATCGGCGGCGGGAGAGGTGCCACCCCCCCTCACGCCGCCCTACCGCACCTTCCGCCGCTTACCGGAGCCGTCGTAGCGGCGGAGGCGATCGGGTCCTTTCGCTAGCTGGGTATGGAGACAAGTGAGGCTAAGATGGCCCCCCACTCGTCTCGATACCATAGGAGGGCGGAAGCGACGTCAAAACGTCACTTCCGCTTATACCTCTTAAAGGTATATTTTTTTTTAAATGTAATTTTTTTTCTTTTTTTTTTTTTTTTCTTTTTTTGTTGCATTTTAGTCCAAATATGAGATCTGAGGACTTTTTGACCCCAGATCTCATATTTAAGAGGCCCTGTCATGCTTTTTTCTATTACAAGGGATGTTTACATTCCTTGTAATAGGAATAAAAGTGATCCATTTATTTATTTATTATTTTATTTTTTTTTAAACAGTGTAAAAATAAATAAAATCAATTAAAATAAATAAGAAAAAAAAAAAGGTTTTTAAAAACACCCCGTCACGACGAGCTTGCGCACAGAAGTGGGCGCATACGTGAGTAGCGCCCGCATATGAAAACGGTGGTCAAACCACACATGTGAGGTATCGCCGCGATCGGTAGAGCGAGAGCAATAATTCTAGCCCTAGACTTCCTCTGTAACGCAAAAAATGCAACCTGTAGAATTTTTAAATATCGCTTATGGAGATTTTTGAGGCTAAAAGTTTGACGCCATTCCACGAGCGGGCGCAATTTTGAAGCGTGACATGTTGGGTATCAATTTACTCAGCGTACCATTATCTTTCACAATATAAAAAAAAATTGGGATAATTATAATGTTGTCTTATTTTTTTTATTCAAAAAAAGTGAATTTTTTCCAAAAAAAGTGCGCTTGTAAGACCGCTGCGCAAATACGGTGTGAAAAAAAGTATTTCAATGACCGCCATTTTATTCTCTAGGGTGTTAGAAAAAAAACAATATAAAATGTTTGGGGGTTCTAAGTAATTTTCTAGCAAAAAAAACTGTTTTAAACATGTAAACACCAAATCTGAAAAAGAGGCCTGGTCCTTAAGTGGTTAAGGCTTCAGCACTACTTGAAGTGTGTTGAAAGAATGCCGAAACCTGCTAGCAGCTTGTTTAACCCTTTCGCCGCCAGGTCTGTATTACACACCTTACATTACCTGTCACCAAACAAATCATCACATAGGGGAACTTTTGGTCCCCTATGTGATGGGGAAAAAAAAAAAGTTAAGCAAAAAATCCCCCAAAATGTTTGAGGCCCCCCACATATACATACATGCGAACATAAACGCATGCACCGGGGGGGTGCCTACACATGAAAACGTTGATTGCGATACACAATCGGAGTTAGAGCAATAATTCTAACAGAAGACCGCCTCCGTAACATTAAAGCGATACCTATAGGTTTTTTTTTTGGTTTTGCTTTTATCGTCGCCTATAGAAAATATAGTGTACTGAAGTTTGATGCCGTTTCACGGGCACACAAAAGTTTAAGGTTTGTCGTGTTGGGTATCTATTTACTCGGCGCAACCTTGCCTTTTATATTTTACCAAATAAATTTGGGTAATTTATTGTGTTTTGTTTGCCCTAAAATTCACGTGTTTTTTTTTTCCAGAAAATTGGAATTACCACTATTTTATAATCTAGGGTTCTGCTTTCAGAAAATATATAATATTTGTGGGTTTAGTGTAATCTTCAGGCCTAAAATGTTTTTTATTTTTTTACGTGTGCAAAAAAAATGCAAAAACTCTGGCAGCGAAAGGGTTAAAGTGACAATCTGCATTCCTAGTAGGATCTTCATATAACGTTTCTAAACCGGCGCTGTAGCGTACTTTAAAGGCTTGGCACCTTTCATACTGGGCAGTTTTCATGCACTTTAGGCCCCATTCACACCTGAGCATAGGGTTTTCAGCCAGAAAATCACGCAATTTTTGTGTTTGTACTGCGATTTTACAGCGTTTTTTCCGCAATTTTCTGCAGGGCAAAAGGTCACCAATGTAAAAAGAAGAAAAACGCCCAAATCTGCCCGATTCGAGCGACAAAAAAGGGTCCAGAACTTGTTTGAGCTTCAGGCATTCGGCTTCAGGCGACTTGGAGTGGAGATGTGAACCATCTCCATTGAGAATAATAGATTTTTTTTTCCCCTCCAGCGTTTTGTAGCTTCAGGCTTCAAGCTACAAAACCTTCAGGTGTGAATGGGACCTTAGCACTAGAAATAGCCTCTGCAAAGCGTCAGAAAACCGCCAGCCATTCATTCCAGTGTGTATTTTCACACTGGGGCGGTGTGATTGCGGGACATTAGGAAAAGTCCTGCAAGCAGCATCTTTGGGGCGGGTTAGGAGCGCTGTATTTAGCACTTCCAAAACATCCTGCCCATTGGAATGTATGGGCAGCGCCTTAAAAATGCTGCAAAACTGGACTTTTTACCCTTTTTTTGGGGGGGGGGGGGTAAAAAGTGGCGCAAAAGTGCTACTTTAGCGCTAATAGCCGGTGCTTTCAGTGTGAAAGTATCCTTAGCGAAACCTACTTGCTTAAAGTTCTATAAAAGCTTGTGGATCAAACTGCTCTTATACAATCTGAAGCCCGTGTGAAGGACAGGGAGGCATAAAACGTAATGGGGGGTTATTTAAAGGAGAACTCTACTGAAAGTAGAGTTTGAAGTTACCCAGCAGCAGGATGGCACCGATTCTGCTCTATGTGCCAGCATAATATGATTAAACAGCATTTAAGTTCAGTGACACAGTAGTAATACAATATATTGCAGACTATAATGAGTCAAATGCCTCTATTCAATTTCATTGTTAGGCCCCTTTCACACTAACGTCCCGTTCAGGCCCGCCTGTCAGTTTTTCAGGCGGACCTGAACGGGTGCTCCATAGAGCTCTATGGAGCGTCGGATGTCAGCGGTGACAAGTCCGCTGACATCCGACCCGCTCCGATCCGAAAAAGTGTAACGGAGGAAAAAGCTATTTTTCCATCCGTCTGCGGATCGGATCGGATGACGACGGGCACTGCGGTCCGTCGTCATCCGATCTCCCATAGGGGAGAGCGGCGCTGTGACAGGTCCGTCCCTGCGCAGTGTGCAGAGACGGAGCTGTCATCTCCCTGCTCAGCGGGGATCGGCGGAGTGATCCCCGCTGAGCAAACGGATATCCACGGGGCGGATCAGAACTGATCCGCCCCGTGTGAAAGGACCCTTAAAAAGTAAAATCCAGAAAAATACACACAGAAATTATTTTAGGTGACTACTGTAATCACCGAAAGTAACAAAAGTATTGCCCAACTCTTGAGCACCAGCTATTTAATAAATTCATGCTGTGTAATAATAAAAAAAATTAAAGTCTTTCGAAATAAAAGGGGAGAACAAAAGAAAAAAAAAGTACTTTTTTTTTTTTTTTCCAATAAATCAGGCCTTGAGCTCCAGCCAAAGGAGGAAGCAAAGCTTTCTGGGAGAATGATAAAAGGACTTACAGTGCATCCAGAAAGTATTCACGGCGCTTCACTTTTTCCTCATTTTGTTATGTTACAGCCTTATTCCAAAATGGATTAAAGTCGTTATTTTCACCAAAATTCCACAAACAATATCCCATAATGACAAAGTGAAAGAAGTTTGTTTGAAATCTGCAAATTTATTAAAAATAAAAAACAAAAAAAATTCCATGTACAGAAGTAATCAAAGCCTTTGCCATGACACTCAAAATTGAGCTCAGGCATATCCCGTTTCCACTGATCATCGTTGAGATGTTTCTACAACTTGATTGGAGTCCACCTGTGGTAAATTCAGTTGATTTGACATGATTTGGAAAGGTGCACACCTGTCTGTATAAGATCCCACAGTTAACAGTGCGTGTCGGAGCACAAACCAAGCCATGAAGTCCAAGGAATTGTCTGTAGACCTCAGAGCCAGGATTGTATGGAGCCACAGATCTGGGGAAGGGTACAGAAAATTTACTGCAGCATTGAAGGTCCTATGATGGTCACCTCCATCATCCATAAATGGAAGAAGTTTAGAACCACCAGCACTCTCTTCCTACAGCAGGCCAAACTGAGCAATCGGGGGAGAAGGGCCTTAATCAGGAAGGTGAGCAAAAACCCGATTGTCGCTCTGACAGATATCCAGAGTTTCTCTGTGGACAGAGGAGAGAGAACCTTCTAGATTCTAGAAGAACAACTATCTCTGCAGCGCTCCACCAATCAGACCTATATGGTAGAGTGGGCAGGCGGAAGCCACTCATCGGTAAAAGGCACATGACAGCCCGCCTGGAGTTTGCCAAAATGCACCTGAAGGACTCTCAGACCACGAGAAACAAAATTCTCTGGTCTGATGAAACAAAGATTGAACTCTTTGGCTTGAATGGCGAACGCCATGTCTGGAGGAAACTAGGGACATCATCACACGCTCATCACCTGGCCAATACCATCCCTACAGTGAAGCATGGTGGTTGCAGCATCATGCTGTGGGGGTGTTTTTCAGTGGCATGTACTGGGAGACTAGTCCGGATCGAGGAAAAAACGAATGCAGCAATGTACAGAGACATCCTTGATGAAAACCTTCTCCAGAGCGCTCTGAACCTCAGATTGAGGCGAAGGTCCATCTTCCAACAGGATAAGGGCCCTAAGCACAAAGCCAAGATGACAAAGGAGTGGCTATGGAACAACTCTGTGACTGTCCTTGAGTAGCCCAGCCAGAGCCCAGACTTGAACCCGACTGAATATCCCTGGCGAGATCTGAAAATGGCTGTGAACCGACCTGATTCAGCATGAGAGGTCCTGCAAAGAAGAATGGGAGAAACTGCCCATAAAATAGGTGTGCCAAGCTTGTGGCATCATACTCAAAAATACTTGAGGCTGTAATTGGTGCCAAAGGTGCTTCAATAAATATTGATCAAAGGCTGTGAATACTTATGTACCTGAGATTTTTTCCATTTTTTTATTTTTAATAAATTTGCAAAGATTTCAAACAAACTTCTGTCACATTGTCATTATGAGGTATTGTTTGTAGAATTTTGAGGAAAATAATGAATTTAATTCATTCTGGAAGAGGGCTGTAACATAACATACACCACAAGATGTGGAAAAAGTAAAGCGCTGTGGATACTTTCCGGATGCACTGTAACAAAGATTTTAAAGATTTTGACAACTCACATAGTGAGAGGCTGCAGCAGGGGGCTGATCTGTGTGAGACAATAAGGGGGAGATTTACTAAAACGAGTGCACTCAGAATTTGGTGCAGCTGTGCATGGTAGCCAATCAGCTTCTAACTTCAGCTTTGACAATAAAACCCAGAAGGTGAGTGGTTTCTATGCAGAGTTGCACCAGATTTTACACTCCCTAATTTTAGTAAATCAACCCCCTGTGCTCACACAATCACATTGAGTCTAAGTTCACATGTATGTGGTTGCGGTCAATGCGTTTTTCAGGCATGTTTTGCATTTTTAAACCTGCATTTTTGCATGCATTTCTCATGCATTTTGCGTTTTTTTTATGTCCCTTTAAAAACAATGTATATAGGTGGTTGCTAAGGAGTGGGCCCGGGAAGCTGGCCACTGCATTCTTAACAACCGAGGAGTCATCAGCTGTCAGTGAGGTTCCTGCTGACAACTGAATGTAAAAAAGTCATGAAAAAATATGGCATGAGCTCTCCCCCAAATCCCAAGAATTTGCAGGGAACACTCATGCCCAAACAAATTACAAAAGATTCCGTGCCCTCCCCCCCCCCCCCCCCCCGACTTCGTACCAGACCCTTATCCGAGCATGCAGCCCAGCAGGTGAGGGAGGGGACGAGCTACCCCCTCCTGAACTGTACCAGGCCGCATCCCCTCAACATGGTGGGGGGTGCTTTTGGGCAGGGGCCTGCTCCAAAGCACGTTGTCCCCATGATTGGGGACAAGGGCCTCTCCCCCACAACCTTGGCCAGTGGTTGTGGGGGATCTGCGGGCAGGGGGTTTATCAGAATCTTGAAGCCCCCAGATCCCATTCCCCCCCTCCCTCAGTTTGAATAAGTATGGGGTACATCGTAGTGTTACATTAAACAAGAGACAGTGTTTGACAAGTTCTTCATTAAAAAACAAAGAATGTCCCTTGTCGTAACTCCGTCAATCACGGTGTCCTCTTTCTCCCATACTTGCATTTCTGATGTGACTTCATTAAAGTCTTTTACATGCAAAATGCAATCTGCTGTGGGAAAAAAAGTCCTTGACCCTTTCCAAAAACGCAACGTCTGAAAAACGCATAGATGTGAACTTGTACCATAGGAAACCATGTTAAATGGACTGTAGTATGTTTCTGCAAAACAGAAACCACACAAAAAAAACACATGGGTGTGAAGGTAGGGTGAGACAATGGTACAGGCACCAGGATTTATCTCTGAGCCAGTCTCTCAGTTCAGGAAGTAGATGCCAACCCTGGAAGACTCCCGAACAAAGATGTCTCCGTTCTTCGGTAGACAAAAGCAGATGAAGCCATTGTCAGAGAGAAGTACTGGAATCTCTGTGAGAGGGAATAAATACTTTGAAAGTTTTACACATATACATTATGTAGCATTCATGCACTTTACATGAAAAGATATATCTGAGGCTAGTCTGCCTCTACTGCAGACAAAAAAATTCTTTCACTTGTATATATACATAAACCGATCAGCCATAACTCTATGACCACTGACAGGTAACGTGAATAACATTGATTATCTTGATACAATGGTATCTGAAAGTGGGTGGGATATACTGTAATAGGCAGCAAGTGAACATGTTGTCCCAGAAGTTGATGTGTTAAAATCAGAAAAAAAAATTGGAAAATGTAAGGATTTGATCGGCTTTCACAAGGGCCAAATTGTAATGGCTAGACCAGTGATGGCGAACCTTGGCACTCCAGATGTTTTGGAACTACATTTCCCATGATGCTCCAGTACACTGCAGAGTGCCAGAGCATCATGGGAAATGTAGTTCCAAAACATCTGGGGTGCCAAGGTTCACCATCACTGGGCTAGACGATTGGGTCAGAGCAACTACACCACTACAACTTTGGTGGGATGCTCCTGGAATACAGTGATCATGACCTACCACAAGTGGTCCAAGGACCAAAAACTGGAGAACCAAGTGGCCAAGGCTCATTGATGAATGTGGGAAGCGAAGGTTGGCCCATGTAGTCTGATACAATATAGGAGCTAGTGTATCTCAAATTGCTGAAAAAGTTCATGGTGGGTCCGATAGAAAGGTGTCAGAACACACAGTGCATCGTAGGTTTGTTGCGTATGGGACTACATAACCACAGACCGGTTAGGGTGCCCATGCTGACCCCTGTCCACAGCCACAAGAACTTACAATGGGCACATGAGCATTAGAATTGGACCACGGAGTAATGGAAGGAGGTGGCCTGGTCTGATGAATTTAAGAATGTTTTGAAGAACACAACAATGAGTTTGAGGTGTTGGCTTGGCCACCAAATTCTCCAGATCACAATCCAATTGAACATTTTTAGGATGTGTTGGAAACACAAACCCAATCCATGGAGGCCCCACCTCCCAACTTACAGGACTTAAAGGATCTGCTATTGAGGGCTTGGTGCCAGATACCACAACATAGCTTCAGATGTCTAGTGGAGTCCATACCTTGATGAGTCAAGGTGGGTGGTCATAATGTTATGATTGATCAGTGTATATCTGACCTCTGTTCCGCATTCGATTATCATTAGTGCAAGGCTTGTGTATCAGAACAGAAATAATGACCTGAGTGTTTCTAAGAAGCCATATGGCAAAGACTATATATTCTGCCAACATCAAACTGGACCATGCGAGATGTTCGAAAAAGGAGTCCAGCAAATAACAACAGTGCAGGTATGGGTGGAGAGTGGTGGAGTCCCCAAATCAGAACCTCTGAGTTTTCCTCCTGGTGTAAATAAATGAAATCCTAATGGGGCAAGCAAGACCTTTTCTCAATGGCAACAGCTACACTGAGGCAGCAGCTGCTGGGACAGAGAAGTGGCACCCAATGGATGATTCCACCCAAAATATTTTCTGTACTGACACTTTAACTTCAGTCTAATTTTTTTATAGACACCTAAGTAACGACTGTCATGTATCAAATACATGTCCTTTTTAAAACGAGGCTTGTAGAATAATTGCTACCTTAATACTGATTTGATTTAAGCCTCCTGCTTGATTTTAGAGCTTGTTTAAGCTGTTGTATTACCCTGTATCATGGCTTCTGGAATGTCAGTGACATCACTAAGGATAAGGCACAGGGGGGACCTGGCTGGCACAGCATTTTGGAGAGAGGGGTACCATCTTGTACGTGGAGATCTGAAGCCAGGATGTAGACCCCTGAGGGTTCTGAAGGTCACTTTGTTCTAGAACATCTTGACACTAAGATGGAGCACAGTTATTGCTTTAGCCACTGGGCCATGAGTTGGATCCAGACCCTCAAGGGTCTTCGATATGCAGGTGTACAAACAGTGTAGCTGGAGACAAGGAGGCTCCATCCTTAGAAAGCATGTGGACATGGCGGTATCCTGGGGGGACAAAAGATTTGTACACATTAATTACCTATTTTTATACATACGATACGCATAGGGGTGCGCAGCACAAGTTCAAACACACATGCATGTATATAACACACACACACTTATAAATTAATGTAAACAAACATTTTAAAATATATTAAAACTTGGAAATGTGTCAGTAGAGCAGTGAATGTGTCAGTAGGGCAGAGGCTGGTGTCCACCATTAGAGCAGTGGACAGTGTCAGTAGGGCAGAGATTAGTGCCAGCTGTTTTTTTATTTTTTTTATTTTAACAATATCATTTTTTTTATCTTTTACTCATTTTTTAGGAGTTTTGGTGAAATATCAGGAGTCTGATCAGACCCCTGATATCTCACTTTTGAGACAGAGAAAGGGTCTGAAAACGCAGATTCCCCTGTCCTCATCTCTGCAGCTTCAGCTGCACTGGACAGTGAATGAATGGGAAGTGCTCTATGCTGAGCTGCTTCCCATTCATTTACAAACCAAAGCATAGTAAATTTTTTACTATAGTTCCGTTATGAATGAGCACAACGAGTGATTGGTACAGATCGCTTACTGTGTTCATTCAGAAGAGGAAGGGGCCGGTAAATTACATATTTACTGTCCCCTTTTCCCTGCTCTCCATCCTGAAATATCCCCCTGTGTGCCTGCAGCAGCTAGCAGGAGAGAAGAGGAGGGAAACCGTCAGCGGGCCGAATATGTGCTGCTCAAGGTGATTACGGGGTGCCAAGGCACACTCAGTACACCCCATGCACATGCCTATGATGATAAGTGTTCCCTCTGTCTAGGCCACATCTATAAAAAAGAATGTACTTAGAGGAATCTGACTGGTTGTTACTGGCATCATAGACTGTTCTCTTTCAGACACATTGGATATGACATGCAGTCCTGAAGAAGGAAACATGGAAGTGCTGACCTCAGCAATCATAATTTGACTTTCATATCTCCTATTATTTAGATAAGAAAGTCAAGGCTGAACTCAAGCGAACAGCTAAATAAACCATTGACCTAGATACATGCCAACTGATTTACCCGCAAATTGTTTTGTAATTTTAATTATCTGTTCTTGCAAAGCAGAGAGAACAGCCAGGTCTTCGATCGCTGTACAGACTACATTCCAACCGAGCAGTACAACCTGGTCTAGGACCCACCCCAGCCTGTGATTGGACCATGAAGGTGCAGCACACTGAGTGAGTCATCATTCTCCCCTCCAGCACTCTGAAGTCCTGGTTGGCTCAGAGCATTGCCACTCGTTGTTCCAACACTGACTCGGCTGCAGCACCGCTCCGCTTACTCCCTGGTCTCACAGGACACACTGAGAGCAGCTCCTGCTGTGGAGAAGGAGCAGGGGGTAGCTTACTGGCAGTGTGTATGTGTCTTTGGACGCACACAGCCCGGCTCGGAAGAGTCTGTGCATGGGTGCCCCTTAGCACCCAGCTTGCTGAGGGTGTAACCGGAGGAAGGAGGACCGGGCAGCATTGATAGAGGACTTCCAGAAGAGTAGGTACGCGACAGCTTGTGCAATATCAGGTAAGCATAACATCTTTTTTTATTTTAAGCCAACATTTTTTTTACATTTTTTATCCTTTACTATCACTTTAATAACAGATATATATATATATATATATATATATATATATATATATAGTAAATGGATAAATAATTCATATTTGGCTGGAGTTCAGCTTTGATGCATGTGACTAGTTATTTTAGATATTGACACAATATGAGTTATTATATTAGCCGCTTTAAATGTTCGGTGCCCACTGTTCGGCCATTACGTCTATCAAGCTACCCTCCTATTACCCTCTTACCTTGCTTCAGACTGAGGAATGGCACTGTGTACTGTCCCACAAAGTCATTACTGGATGTCTTGTCATAATCTTCCACCACAAATCTGACCAGCGCCAGATCTGGGCAGAGGACCTCCAGTCGAAGGGTCTCGTTCCATGTGGGATTAAATCCTGGGAAGAATCGAGGTGTTACTATTTACTTATTAAACAACAGGGGGAAGACACATACCAACACTGGTTAGAGAGTGCTGCTCACCCCCAAAATACAGAAAATGGGAAAACTCCCCCAAAATGGGTTTTTTAGGCAACAAGATTATGTATGAATGTATTATACACTATTTACTTATTATTACTGTTCCTTCCTATTTTTTCATGCGACTGGCATTGTGTATGCCTGGGTTACAAAACCAATTACAGGACATGCTCGTATGATATCATGATTCGAGGTGCATTTGCACACAAACTCTACTTTTCAGGTGGATAATTCCCCAATATGGAGTGTAGCCCTACTATTATTAAAGAGTCAAAAGGTTCGCTCACTAGTCAATCATATCTAAATGATTTAGATGTGGATATTACATTATAAAAAAAATGCTATATATTTTTTAGCCGCCTTTGGTATGCAGTCTTATCCAAAATTTCTAACTCTTCTCAGTGCATACTAAGTGTAAAACCTAGAGAATCTATTTATTAATATCAAATACCCAACTTTGAATCATTACTGTATACAAATGGACTGTAGACTTCCCACTGGAAGTAAAAAAACACACCGTTGTTGAGGATGTAGGTGGTCTCCTGCTCCCTCTTCCTTCCCAGACTGTGAATCTCCACGCGGATAAATGGATCAACTATTGAATTCGGATTTTCCTGGTTTAGTTTTGGAAGTTGCTGAGCTGAAATGATCTAAGGAAAGAAGATAAAATTAGATTAGTATATTGAAATCACACCTTCAGAAATAGAGGCGATTCAGTTCACATTGTGCGCTATACAAGTTTTTCATTCATTCATTCGCATGAAAAAAGTATTCGTAAAATAAGATAATAAATGGGGATTTAACTGGAATAAATTGGGGGTTTCACAAGACATGTTTACCACAATTGTATGATCAAGTATACATCAATAAGAGAAAATGTATTACCTTTACTTTATTTCACTTTTCTATTACTAAATGACTTAGTGCCATAAAAAATTATTTGCCCCCTTCTCTGATTGCTTTTATTTTTTTGGATATTTGTCACACTTAAAGTGGTTCTATAGCTTTGTTTTTTTTAATAAAAATAACAAACATGCCAATACATACCTGCTCTGTGCTATGGTTTTGCACAGAGCAGCCCCAATTCTCTTCTTTTGGGTTCCCCTGCCGGCACTCTAGACCCTTCCTCTTCATTGGGTGCCCCCAGGGAAAGCTGATTTCCCTGGCAGAACCCATGCGTGCTTGCCCCCGAGTCCCATCCATTGACACAGATACTGTGTCACTGGATTTGAATGACAGCATCGGGAGCCAATGGTTCCCACTGCAATCATTCTGTCCAGTGAGGAGCAAGAGAGCAGCAGGGGGAGCCGTTGCTCTCGTGCACATTGCTGGATCGGATGGGCTCAGGTAAGGAAAATGGGTGGTGGGGTCTGCGGGCCGCTACAGCACAGAAGATTTTTCACTTAAGGCCCCACCTTGCTAAATCATAAATACAATGTGATTAACCACATTTTTTGGAGAGATGAGTTAAATTTTACTTTCCACACCCAGGCCTGATTACTGTCTGACAACGTGAAGCATGCTAAAAGATCTCAGAAAGCAACACATCATGCCGCAATCTAAAGAAATTCAAGAACAGATGAAAAACAAAAGTAATTGACATGCATTAGTCTGGAAAGGGTTACAATGATATTTCTAAGGCTTTGGCACTCCACCGTGGTGAGAGCCATTATCCACAAGTAGAGAAAACTTGGAACAGTGGTGAACCTTCCCAGGAGTGGCCGGCCTTCCAAATCAACTCCAAGAGCATGACAAGGACTCACATGCCTCAGTTAAGGTCAGTGCTCATGAATCAACAATAAGAACTGGACAAAAATGGCATCCATGGAAAAGTTCAAAGGCAAAAGCCACTGCTGACCAAAAGGCTCGTCTCACATTTGCCCAAAAAAATCTTTATTATACCCAAGATTTTTGGGCAAATTTTCTGTGGAGTGATGAGACAAAACTTTAACTTTTTGGAAGGTGTGCGTCCTGTTACATCTGTCATAAAATTAACACAGCATTTCATAAAAAGAACATCATACCAACAGTCACACATGGTGAGGGTAGTGTGATGTTCTGGGGCTGCTTTGCAGCTTCAGGACCTGGACAACTTGCCATAATTGATGGAACCATGAATTCTAAGCTCTACCAGAAAATTCTGAAGGAGAGTGTCCAGCCATCGGTTTGTGACCTCAAACCCACTTGGGTTATGCAGCAGGACAATGATCCGAAACACACCAGCAAGTCCACCTCTCAATGGCTCAAAAAATAAATCTGATTGGGATGCTGTGGCATCACCTTAAATAGGCCGTTCACGTTGGAAAACCCTCCAATGTGCTGAATTAAAACAATTCTGCAAAGAAGAGTGGGCCAAAATTCCTCCACAGCGATGTAAAAGACTCATTGCCAGTTATCACAAATGCTTGATTGTGTAATATTAAAATTTGTTTGATGATCTGAATCATTTAAGTGTGAAAAATATGAAAAAAAAAATAAATCAGGAAAGGGCAAATACTTTTTCCCAGCACTGTATGTACTTTTCAGTTACATCTTGATTTACGCTACAAAACAGATCTGAGTCATGCTCCACATGCAAACAATGGGTGCACACTGTCTGTATAGAGTTTGCATGTTCTCCCTATGCTTGTGTGGATTTCTTCCCACATTCCAACAACCTATTAGTAGGCTAATTGTCTACTCCTATTCTCCTATTCTATTCACAGTGCCCAAGAAGGCTGCCTCACCAACAGCAGATAAAGCACTTTCAGTATAGAAATATCAATTAATAAGAATACCCTCAAAAGTCTTTCCAGCTGTAATACCACTGCTAGGTGAATACGTTTGATTTACTAAAAGTATATAGACTGCTCATTGGCAAGGGAAGTTGCACTTTACAAGGGAACTCTCCCCAGAGCTTTGTGAATAGGGTGAAGATCTGCTGACTTCTGTCATCCAATTATATGCAGGCAAAAATGTTGTTTTTTCCTTGGACGTGATTGGGTATTCTTTGCAAAATGAAATTTCACCACATTCACTAAGCTTCTGGGAAAATTTACTTGCACAACTTCCCTGGCAAAGTAAACAGTCTATTTATCGTTGGTATATCAACCCTATAGACGCCCTAAAGTACAACCAACAGCTGTCATCTTGCCCTTCCAAGTTCAGACACTCATCACACAGATCTGGAAATATTCACTCCCTTTTCATCCAATAAACTCCTCTCACCTTGATATTCAGAATCTTCATCTTGCTGCTGAGGTCTTCTGGGTTAAAGCATGTATCTTCTCTCCGGAGGAACTCTGGTTTTAGCACGTATCCACACCAACCATTGTCCTGAAATCGCCCTTGGTTCAGATCCATCTTGTGCCCTGGGGTCTGAAAATTCAATGCCACTGTAGTTGAAGAAACATAAAGCTGTTAATTACATTAATATTTAGGATACAATATCCCTCCTCGTCCCTTTTCCTAATGAACAAAATTATACCAGAGTTCCAAATTGTAAAATATGTAAGACTCTCCAAAAGCGCAGCTGCCCAACCATCCTAATTTTGGTCATACAATCTTTGTTTTCGGGGCCCTGATAGTTGCTGATTCATAAACTAGGAGTGTTTTTTAACCAACGTGAGGGTCTTTTAGCTGTGCCAGGGTTTATGTAAGTCATAATGTGTACTTACCAAGCTGGCAGCCAGCATTCCACATTTCCTGAGGGCTGTAGTTGGAAGAGCCGGCTCTCAATGCGTCAGGGTAAATACGACTGAGCTGCCGGGTATTGTAGCGAACCAACTGATTTCCTGTAAAGCATGAAGAATGTAGTTACAGAGTGCTAATGGCACAACATGCAATTACATCTGTGTCTTCATTTGATCATTTTCTCTTAAAGCAGTTCTTTAGTTAAATACAACCTCACCGAGCCACCCATCCAGCATCTCAAAAATCTCTCAAAGGTAACTGTAAAGCCTCATACACACGATCGGACTTTGTGCAAACTTTCCCGTGGACTTTTGTACAAAGGGCATTGCATACACACAATTGGACTTTTTAGGCAACAAACGCGAACGTAGTGACGTTTCAACATACTGACGACACTTCAAAAGAGGACGTTCAATGACTCCAGCGCTACCTTTGGTCAACTTCTGTATTGTTGTCTGATCTTTTGCATTGGTTCTGAGCATGCGTGTTTGTATTTTGTACAAAAGTCCGATGGTTTTGTGTACACATGATCGGACTTTGATCCATCGGACTTATGTTGTCAAAAAGTTTGTCTGTTCGCACAGTCAAGAAAAGTCAGATGAAAACCGAAAAAGTTTGTCCGATGGAGCATAAACACGGTTGGATGTTTCTCCAAAACAGCTAATTTGCATGTCTGTTGTCAAAAAGTCTGATCGTGTGTACGGGCCTTTACTTTGAAATGCTTTCAAACCCTACGTAATTTTCTAATCCAACAATAGCTGGTTACATGACTATAAGGCTCAACCAATTTGAAATCTGATCAACCTTACGCAGAAGGTATTGTCAGGTCACCTTGAGGCGAGATGACAGATGCACACCGTAGGGATCAGGAGTGCACCGCAAGGTTGTGGACCCTACGGCTGCCTGCTGCGGACGGGAGACAGGTCCCACCGGGGTTAGAGCATAAGATTCCCTGGGGCGTGGAGTCTAAGAGCCAGCAGGTGTTCACCAGAGCCTCGAGTGGTGAGGATGGACTTGGCTGCAACTGGCTCCAGGTCGCGACCCCCAGGGTCCCCCAGCTCACACCCACAGTAGGCAACAGGAGGATAGGGATGGTGAGGGACAAAGCCAAGGTCGGGGCCACAAGCAGACAAGAATAGTCGGGGACAAGCCAAAAGGTCAGAATCACAGGCAGGTAACAGGACGCTAACACACAAAGGAATACACAATGGTTGATCAGCACTGATGGCCTGCAGTGCACAGGTTAATATAGGGCTCCCTGATAGGGCCTGGGGTGGAGCCATGCTTAGAGGAGAGGTTATAAAAACCACCAGGTGGAAGTGGCTGGCCTCTTAGTCTGAACACATGAGGGGAGGTAAGCAAACACAGGAAGATCACTGCATAACCATGACAGGTATCTGGCCAAATACTTAGGCATGATGGGATCCCGGGAACAAATTTATGTTGCATTTCAAGGCTACTGGTTCATGGAGATTTGGTAGGATAGGAAAGACGTAATGAAAATATCTGCTCTAATGGTACTGGTGACCTGAATTACATCTACCGAAATAGTGACTTTGTATAGCTATTGGGCAGTGGTCTTTACGACAGAGGCAACTTTAAGTCAAACAGTCATAGAAGGACCGTACAAAAAAACCTTCCTTAATTGACTGTCACAATAAAATCTATCTTTGGAGATGAAACTGAAATCGTAATGATGAACAGTAATACATGATTACCAAAAAAGATTTCAGATTGCAGAACTATTAGAACAATGGTAAGTGGTTGATGATGGCTGCTATAGGGTACAGCATATTTCTATGTGATCAAAACTTTCTGAACAGGGAGTGAGATTACTTGGATTCAGACTTCAGGAGAGCTGGACTGTGGCCAGCGGGAGTAGAACATCAGTAGAATATGTCTCAGGCTTGGTGTGGATCAGTGGAACCAAAAAAATACATGGTTCCTGTGGTCAGTAGGAGAAGGAATAGTGCCTCATTAATGGTATTAGTGGAAAATAGTGCCCCATTGTTGATGTCAATGGGAGGAATAGTGACCAATTGTTTATATCAATAGGAGGAGATATTCCCCATAATTGGTGTCAGTGGAAGGAATAATGCCCTATGCTTGGTGTCAGTGGGAGGAATCCACTGTTGGTGTGTCAGGAATGGTGTCTCACTGTTGGTATCAATGAGAGTAACAGTGCGTCTTATCAGTGGGAGGAACAGTACTCCAAGGGCTGGATAAAGGCAAGTGAAGAGCTGCATCCGGCCCATGGATCACAATTTGAAGAACATTGGTTTTGACAAATTTCTAAATTTTTTTCAGGCTACACAACTAGAGGGAATGTGTTGGTTGCCTAAGGGGCAAATAGATTCTTGTTAACCAGGATCTATAGTTACCAGACTCCTTCATCAGTCGGCGCACTTTGTCCTCGCTGAACGAGCTCATCTCGCACACACTGCCCGGCTGATCCCGAAACTCCACACTCTGGCAGTATATTACCAAATCAGAAAGTTCCTGAGCTGTCTCCTGTATAGAGGGGATGTAACATTTATCTCACTTACACCTCATCAATGAAACTCGCTAATTGCTGGATACAGTTTCAAACCTACTTTCACAATAAACTGGACTAAAATTATTTTTTAACTGTCTGAAATGTTTTAAGGGTACATATTTATGCTAAAGGAGGGCCAAATAGACAACGGATGGAAACAATATCCTCATGAAAGAACTATCTTCCAATCTGAAACATACAGGCTTAAATTCCAAGATTCCTAGTTGCTATTTTAAAAGGGCACCTGTCTCCCTAGTGC
The DNA here is from genome assembly GCF_037356315.1 of Lithobates pipiens. Classification (NCBI taxonomy): domain Eukaryota; kingdom Metazoa; phylum Chordata; class Amphibia; order Anura; family Ranidae; genus Lithobates; species Lithobates pipiens. The sequence continues at coordinate 182,712,484 of NW_027507789.1, read as the reverse complement.
CACATCCACCTGTATGCCCTGGTCTTCTGAGTGTCACTTGAAAGCCTTGATTAAAACAGAGTATGCAGGAGCCAATCCCCTTAGCCACTGTTGCTGTGCAGGCTTGCTGCTAAATAACTCACTGCATTTCTATTGTTTTAAAGCTTGTGGGTTGGTCAAGGACTAACATTACAAGTACAGTTAGGATAGAGCTAGAACTAAGACTAAGCCCCTGTACACACGGTCGGAGATTTCGACAACCAAATCCGTCGGATTTTGTCCGTCGGATTTTGTTCGTCGGATTTTGTTCGTCGGATCTTGTCTGAAACTGTTGCATACACACGGTCGGACTAAATTGTCGAAAAATCCGATCATTCAGAACGTGATGACGTAATTTCGTTACGATGGGACTACGTTCAGGCTAGTAGCCAATAGCTTTGATGTAGGAATTTGATCTGAGCATGTGTGGCACTTGGTCTGATCAAAATTCTCTACATATGATCGGAGTATGTCCAATCGAACCAGTTGGTCGGAAAATATTTCCAACAAGTTGGAAAATTGGGTCCGACGGATATTCAGACGGAATCAGTCCGATGCATACCACACACAGTCGGATTATCCGACAACACGGTCCGATAGGACACATTCTGACGGATTCTCCGACCGTGTGTACAAGGCCTTAGAGTTACAATAGACTAAGACTAGGACTGGAGTTACAGATGCAGTTAGGGTAGGGCTAGGACTAGGGTTACAGGTGCAATCTGACCTAGGACTAGGGTTAGAGATACAATAAGACAATGGCTAGAAATTAGCGTTACAGGTACTGTAAGCCTAGGACTAGGGTTCTGGATACAATTATACAAAAAAAGGCAACCACCCCAAACTATAACTGGCCTTTTCAGCAAATAGCACATGGAAGGGCAATGCATGTTAAAAAACAAACAAAAATTCCCATCTCACTTACCAACCAGCCTGCAACCAACTAAATTGAGCCTGTCTAACAGTTCACGTTAAAACAAGGGATTTCGTTTGCACACATTTGCAAATACATAGATAAGCTGCAGAGGCCACATTATGGCACACCAGTGAACAGTTAGGGTCAATTCGGTTTGTTGCTGGTTGGCTGGTAAGTAAGCTGGAAATTTGTGTTTGTTTTTTGGTATGGATGCAAGTAGGCTAGGACTGGAGTTACAGGTACAGTTAGGTTGGGATTAGGGTTACAGTTACAGTAAAGCTTGGACTAGGGTTATAGATTTAGTAAAGCTAGGACTAGAGATATTGAGTACAATGAAGCTAGTGCTAGGACTCGAGTTACAGGTACAGTTAGGACAGCACTAGAACTAGGGTTACCGGTAAATTTAGGCTAGGGATAGGATGATGTTTAGGGTTACAAGCTATAGAAACAAATATGAGGATAGACGACAGTTTTTTCTTTAATATTCCTCCACTTAATAGGACCTTGTTACGCTGTGTTGTTGCATTACAGCAACAACCTGCATATCACCAAGTGGTAACTCAACATGTATTATTGCATGTACTTTTGGTGTGAATCCACTAAAAGGGGGGAAAAGGTCATGCAAAGATTAATATTGTCTTATAAAGTGCAGTAACGCCTACCCTCCCAATTTACCTTCCATCAAATTAAAGTTGATAAATCACTAAAAGTTTATTGATGATTGGCGTCCTCACTGCACTTCACTTTGAATAAATTAGGCCTAGTAGCCATAGTATTCCACAGTAATGACAATTTGCATTATTGACATTTCTTTGTTCTTGTAAACCAGCTGTACATTATAGCTACATAATGACGACCACGCCTAAGTCTTCTTTGAATGCTGAGGCTGGTAGTAAATTCACCCATAGTCCGACATATACCAAACATCACCATATTGTCTCCACTCACCATCCGAGCCTTTCCTTCTTCATCCTCTGCTAATCTACGCTCACTCAGCTTCTTGCCTTTCACCAAGATCTTCCCCTTCAATGCCTACAGGAAATAAGATACAGAAATATAGTAGACGATAAAACACACATCATCATGTTTACCCCAGATTTATACATGGAATAATACTATCTCTCAAGCATCAGTGGCCCAAAGTCTTATGGCAGTAATGATAGCTCAATGAAGGACTGATGAACCCAAAAGTGATATTCGAGTTTAGCTACAGTTTGGTAGGCTGAATGGTTGGGTGGATACTTATATTTCTTGGAGACTCTGCCGATAAGATATTCCCACCATAGTTTCTTGTTATGTTCCCGAACACCAGGTACTCCCTCCTCTCCAGAGTCACCCCTTGTCTCCAACCCCTACCCACCTCCGAGGACCGTCACTTTTCTACAGCCCCTACCTACCGCTCAGTACTTCCTACGATAGAGAATACAGAACCAAGTATCATTTTGTATGGATTTCTTTTAACAAGAAAGGCAGTAGAAATAGATCCCCTGCAGCCAGTAACAATAGACCCCTCCATAGCAATAGACCCTCCTGAGCAACAATAGTCCCTTCACAGCAAACATAGATCCTCCTCAGCAACAATAGACTCCCCAAGCAACAACTGATCTTCCCAAGCAACAATAGATCCTCCCAAGCAACAATAGACCCTCCCCCCAGCAATATTAGGTCCTCACTAGCAACAATAGACCTCCCAACAACAATAGATTCCCCCAACAAGCAATAATAGATTTCCAACCAGCAGCAACAGATCTCCTAGCAGCCAGTATGAATAAACTCCCCAGGAGAAAACAACAATAAACCCCCACCCCCAACAGTAGATGTCCCCCTCCACAAGAGTAGGTCCCCTAGCAACACTACACCACCCAGTGACATAAGCTACCTCAGTTGCTAGCATAAGTAGACTTTCCAGCACACACCAGCACCCCATGCCAACACATACACTCAGTGCGGGAGGTGTACTGCCTCGTCCCCACTAAAAAAAAGCTCTGTTGACCACAGTTAGAATTTTGGATGTTCCTAATCTCCTTGAGGTGTTACTACTCTTCATGCTGCAGTCTGCATCATATTAAATAAATTCAAACTCCAACAGGGTAACAGCCGTTTTAATGGGCATGGCATTTAGGACACATGTGCCAATTTGTACCGCCATTTGATGTTCAATTTAAAACCATTTTCAACATTAAATAAATAAGTGATAGTCAGCGCCCCCTATGGCTTGAATTGGGCCCCATTAAAAAAAGAAGGTATAATGTTTTTTTTTGAGCATAAATTTTCAATAATGTTCATTGTAGACTTATTTGTTTTATGACTACATAATCACACAATCAAAATAGTTTTTTCATGCTTTACATGAAGTCTCACACATTGTAAGTGTCAACTTAGGTTTCAGGTTCACCCAATGGCCCATCAGGGACCCCGATTGGCCACTATGACACTGATGGCCATACCACCATTCCTATGTGCTTTGTTTCTCACCTCAGGGGAGGGGAGCTGTGGAGGGTCCGGATCACCTAATGGTTGGGTTAGTAACATGTCCCCAAGGATGGTACGAAGATGATGAGCCATCGTCATTTGCTGCTCCAGCCCACAGTGATTCTCAATTGACAAAATGACTGGATATGGGGAATACTGGAAGAGAGAGGACAGATATGTAATGTTAGTGACCTTGTCCTCCAGTTTGGCAGATGGACAACATAACTTACATAACCCCCCAACAAGAGTAAACTAATAATAGGTGGAGGGTCATTTGAGCAACAGTACTGGTAAATGATCTATTCTATTGAGGTTCTCCGATGGTTTCCTCCTCTCTCTGCCTATTACCTATTACAAAATTGAATTGTACCTAAATGCAAAAACAAAACAAATCCAGTAGCTTGTGCAGTGTTTTATTCAAGGATCCTTCCACGTCTCTCCCCATTCAGACCTGTATGCCCTAATGCCGCATACACACAATCGGAATTATGATCAGAAAAAGGTCTGATGGTTTTCCCAACGAAATTCCGCTCAAGCTGTCTTGCCTACACACAGTCACACCAAATTCCGACCGTCAAGAATGCTGTGACGTACAACACGTACAATGGGACTAGAAAAAGGAAGTTCAATAGCCAATAGCTTCCAATAGTTGAATCTTAGCATGAATGAGTTTTTTTGCGTCGGAATTGCATACACCCGATCGGATTTTCCATTGGGAAAATTGAGAACATGCTCTCAAATTTTTGTTGGGGGGAATTCGGCCAGTTAAATCTGATGGAGTATACACACGGTTGCATTTTCCGATGAAAACCTCTCATCTGTCTTTCGCTGGCCGAAATTCCGATCGTGTGTATGTGTCATTAGGGATCTATTGACAGTAATAAAAAACATTTTGTGGATGAACATGACAAGCATTCTCCTATCCTTAACAATTACACAGGTTCTGTGGCTGATTAAGTTGGTATTTAAACTCACTTAGTGCCTAATGTGCATTATATTAGCCTCAGAACCTGTGTAATTCATATGCATTTGGTTTTAAAAGGAAAGAAGTGGCAACCCTAAACCCTTTCTAAAGGGAGCATGCGGTGATGACATCGGAGTATGCACTGTAGTCATCGGCGATTGTCTTTTTAGTAAATATCTCCTAAACTGTGGAAGCCTTAATATAGGCTTACCTGTAGGTAAAAGTGGTTGTACAGGGTGTACAACCACTTTAATCCCTGCCTATTCAGATTTGATATCTTTTAATCCTTGCCCTGTGTGCTAGTTTGACCCAAATATGCGGCCTCTCGGCAGCTGGGCCTTGGCACCGAGTGGCTGCATATTTGTTTGCAATAGCGCCAATAGAGCTGTGCCGAGAGCTAGTGGAAAGCTCCCGTTTGCTGCTTGCCATCAGGAGCATTCCGTCATGTGATCGCCATGACAGCCAATCACGGCAGTCACATGACCATAAGCCCCGCCTCCTGGCATTCTAAAGCCCTTAAACCCCTGTCAGGGTTCTAAGGGTTTAAGCTGGTGCTATGCTCACTGCCCAAGATATCCTGTTTCAGGGTGGTTCCTTTCCCTTGAGGCATCCTATGGATTCACCCTTGCATGCAGAGACGAGAACTGCATTTCCCTAAACTGTGTGCATCAACAGAGACACACAGCCCAATAGCCTAGGATGGCAAGGCACTCCCTCCTCCCTTCTCCAAGCTAATTGGCTGATTGAGACTGCACTGTCCACTGTTAACTCTTTCCTGTAAAGACCAGAAGTTCAGGGAAGCAGCACTGAGAGAGTGAGAGCCAGCAGCATTGAAGTTGTGAACTGCAAGTGCTGGGGTGAGAATGTTAACAAATAGGCAATTGGGGAATGTTTATGTTAGTGACTAGTGAGCTCAATGTGTTAACCTAAAAAAAAACAAAAAAAAACGGAGGATTTAATATTACTTTAACAATTTGTTTCTTGGGATAAATTTTTTGTTGATAGAGGATTGTAAAGGGATGGCGTGATTACTTATTGATTTGTTTACACAGGAGAATCAATATATCTTTTACAAAGGGGTCCTTTTGTAAAAAAAAAAAAAAAAACCTCACTGGACGAATGTGAAAAGCATTCGCTCATCCTTGACAAATTCTGGCTTTTATTTATTTAATACAATGATTTCCTATGAAAATCTCCATCTTGTGGCAATCTACTGTCATAAATTGTAGCAACATATAGATACTGTATTGTGAACAGTGTTAATTTTGTCGACTAAAGTGACTAAAACATTTTAGTCGACTAAATGAATACTATTTTTTGTCGACTAAAATACGACTAAAACTAAAACAATTGAGATGACTAAAAATGGGACTAAAACGAAAATGGCATTTTAGTCAAAAGACTAAAACTAAATTAAAAATTTGACTTCAAAATTAATATTGGTCTGTAGGGCATGTTCATACCTCAATACCATAAATAATAACATATGAGATTTTTCACTCCAGCAGTATATAATGAGCTTGGAAATTGTAGAGAAATGTTAACTAATGCATTACTATTTAACCACTTGCCGACCGCCGCACGACGATATACGTCGGCAGAATGGCACGGGCAGGCATATGGGCGTATATATAAGTCCCTGCCTGCCCGCGGGTGGGGGGCCCGATCGGGCCCCCCCCCGGTGCCTGCGGCGGTCGGCATTTCTTCGAGAGCGATCCGGGATGAGGGGGCGGCCATTCATTCATGGCCACCCCCTCGCGATCGCTCTCGACGAATGGAAATCCCCCGTGACATCACTTCCTCTCCTGTAATGTAAACACAGGAGAGGAAGTGATGTATTCTCTCCTCCGTGTCGGTATTTTCCGTTCCGACACGGAGGAGAGCGGATCGGTGAGTTGCACCAACACTCTACACACACAGTAGAACATGCCAGGCACACTCACACCCCCCCTTTACCCCCCGATCACCCCCCCAATTACCCCTGCCCCCCAGTCACAGTGACACCAATGTCATTTTTTTTTTTTTTTTTTTTTTTTTTTGCATTGGTGTCATTTGTGACTGTAATAACTGTTAGGGCAGTTAGAGTTAGCCCCCTTTAGTTCTAATGTACCCCCCTAACCCCCCCAATAAAGGTTTAACCCCGTGATCACCCCCCGTCGCCAGTGTCACTAAGGCTGGGTTCACATTGCAGCGGTTTATGAGAACGAATGTGATTCGCACCGCACTGCAGTGCAAATCACATCCGATCTCTGTGCGATTCGAGTTCAGCCATTCGCCGCACCCGCCGCACCCGCCACACCCGCCGCACCCGCCGCAAATTCGCACGGGACCCTTTTTTTGGCCCGCAGCAGAATCGGATCGCATGGGTGTTCACACCATGCGATCCGAGTTTGCAGATCGCACTGCGATATGCGAACTGATCTGGGGGTGTCAGTAACATTTCACTGACACTCCCAGCAGTTCGCATAGGGCAGTGTGAACTGCCGCCGGGAGGCATGCGATGCGGGAACCCGCCGCGGATTCGCGGCGTTTCCGCATCGCTCCAGTGTGAACCCAGCCTAATAAGCGATCATTTTTCTGATCGCCGTATTAGTGTCACAGGTGACGCTAGTTAGGCAGGTAGGTATTTAGGTTCGCCGCAGCTTTTTATAGCGCCAGGGACCCCCATATACTACCGCATAAAGCCCCCTGATTGCCCCCTAGTTAACCCTTTCACCAGTGATCACCATATAACTGTTACAGGTGACGCTGGTTGGTTAGTTATTTTTTTATAGTTTCAGGGCACCCGCCATTTATTACCTAATAAAGGTTTAACCCCCTGATCACCCGGCGGGTGTCATTTGTGACTAATAACTGTTAGGGCAGTTAGGGTTAGCCCCCTTTAGTTCTAAGGTACCCCCCTAACCCCCCCAATAAAGGTTTAACCCCGTGATCACCCCCCGTCGCCAGTGTCACTAAGGCTGGGTTCAGATTGCAGCGGTTTGAGAACGGATGTGATTCGCACCGCACTGCAGTGCAAATCACATCCGATCTCTGTGCGATTCGAGTTCAGCCATTCGCCGCACCCGCCGCACCCGCCACACCCGCCGCACCCGCCGCAAATTCGCACGGGACCCTTTTTTTGGCCCGCAGCAGAATCGGATCGCATGGGTGTTCACACCATGCGATCCGAGTTTGCAGATCGCACTGCGATATGCGAACTGATCTGGGGGTGTCAGTAACATTTCACTGACACTCCCAGCAGTTCGCATAGGGCAGTGTGAACTGCCGCCGGGAGGCATGCGATGCGGGAACCCGCCGCGCATTCGTGGCGTTCCCGCATCGCTCCAGTGTGAACCCAGCCTAATAAGCGATCGTTTTTCTGATCGCTGTATTAGTGTCACAGGTGACGCTAGTTAGGCAAGTAGGTATTTAGGTTCGCCGCAGCTTTTTATAGCGCCAGGGACCCCCATATACTACCGCATAAAGCCCCCTGATTGCCCCCTAGTTAACCCTTTCACCAGTGATCACCATATAACTGTTACAGGTGACGCTGGTTGGTTAGTTATTTTTTTATAGTTTCAGGGCACCCGCCATTTATTACCTAGTCTCACTAGTGTACCCCTAAATTTAGGGGTGTCTACTTTCCAAAATGGGGTCATTTGGGGGGGGTTTGTGCCATCTTGGCATTTTATGGCCTTCAAAACTGTAACGCCCTTAGAAAGCCTGAAGGCGGTGCTTGGTTTTCGGGGCCCCGTACGCGGCTAGGCTCCCAAAAAGTCCCACATATGTGGTATCCCCGTACTCAGGAGAAGCAGCAGAATTTATTTTGGGGTGTCATTTCACATATGCCCATGGCATGCGTGAGCAATATATCATTTAGTGACAACTTTGTGAAAAAAAAAAAAAAAAAAAAAAAAGTTTGTAATTTTCCCGCAACTTGTGGCAAAATATAAAATATTCCATGGACTCAACATGCCTCTCAGCAAATAGCTTGGGGTGTCTACTTTCTAAAATGGGGTCATTTGTGGGGGTTTTGTGCCATCTTGGCATTTTATGGCCTTCAAAACTGTAATAGGTAGTGAGGAGTGAAGTCAAATATTTACGCCCTTAGAAAGCCTGAAGGCGGTGCTTGGTTTTCGGGGCCCCGTACGCGGCTAGGCTCCCAAAAAGTCCCACATATGTGGTATCCCCGTACTCAGGAGAAGCAGCAGAATTTATTTTGGGGTGTCATTTCACATATGCCCATGGCATGCATGAGCAATATATCATTTAGTGACAACTTTGTGAAAAAAAAAAAAAAAAAAAAAAAGTTTGTAATTTTCCCGCAACTTGTGGCAAAATATAAAATATTCCATGAACTCAACATGCCTCTCAGCAAATAGCTTGGGGTGTCTACTTTCTAAAATGGGGTCATTTGTGGGGGTTTTGTGCCATCTTGGCATTTTATGGCCTTCAAAACTGTAATAGGTAGTGAGAAGTGAACTCAAAAATTTACGCCCTTAGAAAGCCTGAAGGCGGTGCTTGGTTTTCGGGGCCCCGTACGCGGCTAGGCTCCCAAAAAGTCCCACATATGTGGTATCCCCGTACTCAGGAGAAGCAGCAGAATTTATTTTGGGGTGTCATTTCACATACGCCCATAGCATGTGTGAGCAATATATCATTTAGTGACAACTTTGTGTAAAAAAAAAAAAAAAATTTTTTTTTTGTCATTATTCAATCGCTTGAGGCAAAAAAATAAAATATTCAATGGGCTCAACATGCCTCTTATCAATTTCCTTAGGGGGTCTACTTTCCAAAATGGGGTCATTTGGGGGGGTTTTGTACTGCCCTGCCATTTTAGCACCTCAAGAAATGAGATAGGCAGTCGTAAACTAAAAGCTGCGTAAATTCCAGAAAACGTACCTTAGTTTGTAGATGTGACAACTTTTGCGCAAACCAATAAATATACAATTATTGACTTTTTTTTTACCAAAGACATGTGGCTGAATACATTTTGGCCTAAATGTATGACTAAAATTGAGTTTATTGGATTTTTCTAATAACAAAAAGTAGAAAATATCATTTTTTTTCAAAATTTGCGGTCTTTTTACGTTTATATCGCAAAAAATAAAAATCGCAGAGGCAATCAAATACCATCAAAAGAAAGCTCTATTTGTGGGAAGAAAAGGACGCAAATTTTGTTTGGGTACAACATTGCATGACCGCGCAATTACCAGTTAAAGCAGCGCAGTGCCAAAGTGTAAAAAGACCTCTGGTCATTTACCAGCAAAATGGTCCGGTCTGAAAGTGGTTAATTACACCCATTCGATTTTAGACGACTAAAATTAGTTTTAGTCTACTAAAACGTACTGGAGATTTAGTCGACTAAATATGACTAAAACTAAAAACAAGTGTGGGAGACTAAAATGGGACTAAAACTAAAATGCCATTTTAGTCCTAAGAATAAGACTAAAACTAAATCGAAATTTGCTGACAAAATTAACACTGATTGTGAACGATTGCTAGAATACATGGCATTGTGTTAGTATTTCTGTTGACATTATGCGATGTATTAGCATAATATGCGGCATAATTTGAAAATGATGATGTGTAAGCAAAGCTGGTGGCACATTAATACTGCTGTAATGAAGTGATGTATTGGACATCGTATTTAGAATGCTATTGTAACTATTTGATCTAACCTCATATCTCACATGGCACCGTATCTATAATTGTATTACTGTCATGTGACATAACTAACAAATGTTTCACAAGACAAACTCATCCTTGTTGCCGGAAAGGCAGCATCTTTCATTACATAACAATACATTCCGGGTTTAATTATTGCTGATATTCATATTGAGTCATCATGTGATGCCGTCACATGTGCAAGAGAAACCAGTTAAGCGTCTTTTAATTGTCATAGGTAACATGGAAAATGAATGCAGAGCTGTACACAAGCCTAACCAACATCTACTTCCTAAGAAACTTGTCTTGTCTTGACTATGTGCAGGGCGTGACGTATATATTTTATATATATATTATATATATATATACATATAGACAGTATTTCACTAAAGTGAGTACACCCCTCAAATTTTTGTAAATATTTTACTATATGTAACAACACTGAATGTGACATGTGACAACACTAAAGAAATGACACTTTGCTACAATGTAAAGTAATGAGTGTACAGCTTGTATAACAGTGTCAATTTGCTGTCCCCTTAAAATAACTCAACACACAGTCATTAATGTGTAAACCGCTTTCAACAAAAGTGAGTACACCCCTAAATAAAAATATCCAAATTGGGCCCAAAGTGTTAATATTTTGTGTGGTCACCATTATTTTCCTGCACTGCCTTAACCCTCTTGGGCATGGTGTTCACCAGAGCTTCACAGATTGCCACTGGAGTCCTCTTCCACTCCTCCATGACGACATCACAGAGCTGGTGGATATTAGAGACCTTGCGCTCCTTCACCTTCCATTTGAGGATTCCCCACAGATGCTCAATAGGGTTTAGGTCTGGAGACATGTTTGGCCGGTCAGTCCATCACCTTTACCCTCAGCTTCTTTAGAAAGGCAGTGGTCGTCTTGGAGGTGTGTTTGGAGTCGTTATCATGTTGGAATACTGCCCTGCGGCCCAGTCTCCGAAGGGAGGGGATCATGCTCTGCTTCAGTATGTCACAGTACATGTTGGCATTCATGGTTCCCTCAATGAACTGTAGCTCCCCAGTGCCGGCAGCACCCATGAAGCCCCAGACCATGACACTCCCATCACCATGCTTGACTGTAGGCAAGACACACTTGTCTTTGTACTCCTCACCTCGTTGCCCCCACACACACTTGACACCATCTGAACCAAATAAGTTTATCTTGGTCTCCTCAGACCACAAGACATGGTTCTAGTATTCCAAGTCCCACTCAATACCTTATAAAGCCTCTGGGCTCCAGGACCCTGACTGGGCTTTGCCAACCTGTAGAAATCTAGCTTCCGTCCATATGAAACATTTCAAGGCTTATACGAAGGGTACTGACTATATTGTAGTTTAGGGCTCTATATAGAGACAGAGGATGGCTCCTTTCTCAGAGACAAACGGCTGAACAAGCAGTGTATGTGTAAAAAGACATATGGAGAATGTCAAAATCAATCTTTCACAGGGGCGGACTGACCATTCAGCCACTTGGGCACTGCTAGAGGGCCCTGGGCCACTAGGGGGCCCCATCGGGGTTGTCAGCCTCAGTAAAACCAGGGACAGTATGTAAAAATCTGTGTTTTTTTTACATATGCCTCTGAAATGTCCATCATCGACATCCTTTCGGTCTAAAAATCCAGAGATTATAGCTGCCCCACCTCTCCAGTACCTTCTCAGCCAATAGAAACATATCTGTGTATACTGTGTGTACATGTATGTGTAACCTGTGTGATTGTATACTCTTGTATTTCTTGTGTGTGTGTTTGTGTATACTGTGTGTCCCCATAATCTCCTATTGCCCGGGGGCCCCATAATCTCCTATTGCCCGGGGGCCCCATGAGTTGTCAGTCCGCCCTTGGTCTTTTGTCAACATTTTCAATATAGAGGAACCCCTGAAAAAAACTTTCCAATCTCTGGAAACCCTTGCTAAAAATGACTATATCTACAACTCATGATACGTTAGTGTGATGGTCAGTGAGAAGAATGCTCCTTATACTTTGTGGTCATTGGGAAAAAATCCCCCCTTACAGATAGCTAAAAGGATCAATGGTGTCAGTAGCAACATATTTGAGAGGGAGACATTTTTCATTGCACAGAAAACCCTTAGCAAACTCCCAAGGAAGCCATAGGGTTCAATGGAACCCTGTTTGAGAAACCCTAATCTAAACTAACCAGCCTGAGGCCTATGGGCTTGGGTCTGTATGGAGACAGACTGAAGGGCTGAAAAGAAGAACTATCCAGGAGGATAAAAGCATTGTTCGGGAGCTAAACACATTTATACTTCTGTTTTCTACATAATGACAGTTGGAATTTGATTGGCTGTTTTCAGGAAGGACCTCTATAGCAACTTCAGTAGTCCTTAGACCAAGTTTCTTTTTGATTCCTCATTGCTGGTCCCAGGAAAGATAACGCAAGCTGTTAAAATTAGCCAAGGCTGCTTACTTTGAATGCATAATGTTTAATGGTGGCTATAACATCTTTGAAGAGGATCTTCGAGGTGAACGTGTGTCCATGGTAAATGACTGGCTCGCCATTTGTCCCCTCCCAACAGTCCAGCTCTACACAGCGGCAGCCATCCATAAACGCCCTACACATAGGAAAAAAAGAAGAAAATAAAATTGGCAGTCTTGGCACAATTGTCACTATGCTTAATAAATGAAACACAAGGCAGAATGCTTAACCAGAAAGGGGGTGTCCATGATGAAAAAGGTCTAAAGGGTAAGTGTTACTAAACCCCGGACCCTGCATTCACTGTATATGGTCTCCCACAGTGCACAGAACATGGAAATGCAATTATTTTAGTAAATATAAACTGCTGAATACGTTTTCACATCAGTGGTATATAGCAGTCTTGTAACTTCTATCAGTGTCCAGTCGAGCACTGGTTAAAGCTTGTAGGGGGAGTTTTCATTCTCCCATGATTGTCCTATGAAGCTGCAGAACCCATGACCCTCTGCCTGGACAGCGCTGATTGGCCCTGTGTCGATCACATGCACCCTCCCAAGATAGACCCCACTCAACCTCAAATAGACAAGGAATGATTTTGCCTCACTTCCTATTTTGTCTGCCAACAGGAAGTGAAAAGTAATCTTTTACAGCAATATAAAAGGACAGAGGGTTTAACCCTTTCCCACTCAATTAAAAACTTAAATAAAAAAAACAGCATTTTGTGTGGAGATGGGCTTTAACCTGTAAACAAATATGTAGGAGGGGGTTTCCGGCATTCCTGTATTTTTTTCAGCAATTGTCCTCACCTGATATAGGATTCGGTGCTGCTGGCTCCCACCAGCTGGTGGTTGGTTAGGTAGGTGTTATGGGAGCTGGAGATGAAGTAATGGCTTAGGGGTTGAGTCATATCCTGATACACTTTTCTGTGTTTTTCATTAAAGATGTCTCCCTCTGTGGACAGCAGGTACATCATGAAGCCCTCCTGCATCATCAGGTCATGCTGCTTGGCTGGAGACATACAAAATAAATAAATCAGATCCAATGACAAATCCTGAGCCTGGAGTGTGGGGAGATATGAAATATGATGCTGACTGAGGCCAGATGAACCAATGGCAGCACCAAACAACCGTCCAAGAGTCCAAGGTGATTTAATGATAAAATTAATTCATGGCAAAATGGTAAAAATTAATTATATCATTAAATTACCTTGGTCCGTTGTTTGGCACTCTCGTTGATTTATATGTATGTGACTTTTTCCCTGTTCCTAAAGGTGGTTTCTGTTTTGTGGCACGCTTCTGAAACAGAACTAGTGTGCCCAGTGACCCTTAAAGCATCTGAGTCCATTGCCCTGTTTTTTTCTTATGCTTTGATGCCAGATGAAGGTATTAAGAAACTTTAGGTAACCGTCACACTTTTTGCCAAACTGAGCTGGGCTACTGATCAGGTGTCTGGGCCTGGACCTGAACCTGAACCTAGGACCTCTTCTGTGTTTGACAGTAACTCTTCCTGGTGAGCTACCCCAGATGCTGGACAGCTCCCTGCCTGATTGCTTAGACAACCTTGCCTTATGACTTGCTTGTGAACCTTGAGCTCTTTGCTCCTCCCAGGAACTTGCTGATTTATAGCGTGTCTCTGCACTTCCTGTTTGCCCGATTAATGTCTTCTCTCCACCAAACATCTCGCTCTTGACGCTCGCCGTCCATATCTTTGCTACCCCTCATTCATTACCGACATTCCTCGACTATGCTTCTGCTTGATCCCAAACTGCAACCACTTGTTACCAACCTTTGTCTTGTTTGCTGACTACACTTCTGTTCGATCCTACCTGCTATATCTGCTACTGGCCTCCAGCTTGTTCACCTCCCGATGGGAAAATCCTGAGGACCATGACCTGGTACTAGCATGTAGCAAAACCCATCTCTCCCATCAAAAGCTCTGGTGAACACCAGTTAGTGCTTAGACCCTACACCTCGGGTGCACCTGCGTCATCCTGCAGGGTGACCTGCTTGTTCACTTATCCAGCTGGTGGGCAGGAACCTCTCTACTGCTATAGCTACTGGTCTCTAGACTGAAAAGGAAACTATGATGGTTTGAGTTCAGTTTTAGATAATAAGGAGCAAGGTTTGGGTCTTTATATGAATCATGCAGCCAGGAAAATGACAAGACCTTATGATATCTGGTGGATAATACATATTTGTGACCATTAGTGTTGCATAGTAAAAAGATACATACAATGAAGTAAGATAAAAAATGATAGATTGCTTCGTATTATCTAAATTGCGGGGGATGGAGGTACATTTTGATGTCCTCATATAAAGTCACAAATTCTTTGTTTCTTTTTTCATATCCGTCTTACTTGGGATGCAATTATGCATCAAATATCTTTTATTGGGTAGCATACAGTATATATGTAGTACTGTGGAGACGAAATTATGTGTCTGGCCAAACTTTGTCATTTTTGTGATACCATTGCGTTGTCATGTTATTTTGCTACTATGTTTTATGTTTTGTAGTCTTTGTTTCCTCAGCTTTAATGTATTACATTGTTTATACTTTGTTATAATACAACACTAATGCCGCATACACACGACCAGACTTTTTGACAGCAAAGGTCCGTCGGACAATTCGATCGTGTGTGGGCTCCATCGGACCTTTGCTTGCCAAAGATCCGGCGGACTTTAGAAATAGAACATGTTTTAAATTTTTCCAACGGAACTCCGCCGGACTGAGAAATCCGTTCGTGTGTATGCAAGTCCGACGGACAAAAACCGACGCTAGGACAGCTATTGGCTACTGGCTATGAACTTCCTTATTCTAGTCCGGTCGTACGTCATCACGTTCGAATCCGTCGGACTTTGGTGTGATTGTGTGTGGCCAAATCCGTTCATTCGGAAAGTCCGTCGGAACTTTGCCGAAAGTCAGTCGGAAAGACCGTCGGACCTAGTCCCTCGAAAAGTCCGGTCATGTGTACGCGGCATTATGGTCACAAATATGGTATATCCACCAGACATCACTACACTTTGCTACCTTCTTGGCTATATAATTCATATTAAGTCCCAAATTTACTTTTAATTACCCGAATATCGGGGATAGTCCCCAATTTTTACCCCTCCTTTTTGAGTTCAGTTTTAGTCTTTTATAATCTAATCGTTTTAAGTACATCTGTTTTTTTTTTAAAGATAGATATACAATTTTTGCTTTACAAATGAACAATTAAACCATGACAAAGGTTTCCCAGAGCATTATGGGTTATCTAACCTAACAGCGCGGCAGATGCAGCTTGCTTTGCATCACCTTTTGTCTGATTAAAACCTTATGCCGCGTACACACGGGCGGACTGTATGGCGTACTTAGTCCGTTGAAACACATTTCAGCGGACAGTCCGCTCGTGTGTGGGCTTCAGCGGACTTTTTCAGCGTGCAGTCTGGCGTACTAAGTATTTCGGAATTTTCGAAATTCTGTCCGTCATACTTTGGTTTCAGCGGACAATCTGCTCGTCAGTATGCTAGTCGGATGGACTAAGAATGGCGCATGCCCAGAAAGGATTTACACGGCGGAAGGGTGCTTTGCTGTGTATTGGACTTCCTATTTCTAGTCCCGTCGTACGTGCTGTACACGTCATCGCGCAAGCTTTCGTCGGACTGTTTGGGTATCCGTGTGTGGTCAAGTCCGTTCAGTGGAAAGTATGACGAACTGTCCGTCGGATTGTATGACGGACTAAGTACGCCATACAGTCCGCTCGTGTGTACGCGGCCGTAGATGCAGCTCTCTGGCAAGGGAGGAATCACTGCTCTGAGGACTCATTGAGGGCTATACATAAGGGGTTTCCTTCAACACAACTGTGAATGATACAATATTTTGCATGTGAAAGGAAACCAAACCACCCACGTACTGGCTAGATAGACATTCCATCATTACCTAACTAAAACAAAAAAATGAAAGAAAATATTTTTTAAAAGTCGTATTTTTATAGTTCTGACCATAGTAAACAGAGAAAGATTTAGGGCCGGTTCACACAGCGAGGCACGGCGAGGCGTCTCCGACTTGCCTCGCCGCGACCTGCGGGGACCTCGGCGGCGACTTGCAGAGGACTTCTGTATAGAAGTCAATGCAAGTCGCCCCCGAAGTCGCCCCGAAGTAGTACAGGAACCTTTTTTCTGAGTCGGAGCGACTCGAGTCGCTCCTCTCAGAACGGTTCCATTGTACAGAACGGGGGCGACTTGCGGGAGCGAGGCGAGGCGAGCCGTGTCGCCTCGCATCGCCTCGCTGTGTGAACCGGCCCTTATGCTCCGTTCACACTGCTGCGACTTGGGATCCAATTTATGAGACCCAAAGTTGCATGACATGTGAAATCCCATGTTATGCAGGCCATACACGGTTGAATTTCGAACAAATTTTCTTTTCAAAATCAGAAAACATAGTTTTTTTTGTGATCCGATGGTGCCACCATTGATTTTCGAAATTCGGCCAACCAAGCCTTCAATTTCACCTCATGTTGCTACAGAAAAGAATTTTCTTGGCTGGGAATCTTCTTTTCTCTCCGTAAATTTTCTTTTATCTCCGTACATTTTCTTTTATCTCCGTACATTTTCTTTTCTTATTACGTTTCTCGCACGATTCTCCCATCATTGATTAGAAAATCGTTAGTTTTTCTAAAAATTTCCAACATGTCCGATTCCTCAAATTTTATTTCCGCACGAAAATCGGCTGTTGCTGCAGCCCACTAATGGTGCAAAATTCATACGAAAATTCTTAGATACTATTTTCGAAAGAAAATTCTTTCGAAATTCGAACCGTGTATGGCCGGCATTAGTCAATTACATCAAGGAGACTTCTATCCTATAATTCTATCAAAGTAGTACTCAAGTCGCCTGGCAAAGTCGCACTGCAAGTAGCGCGACTTTCAGGTGTCCTGGCAGAGTGAACCGAGCCGCACAAAATCACATTCCCTTTAAAGTATAACTAAAGGCAAAACATTTTTTTTTTTTAGTTTTGGATGGAGTGGAGAAGGATTAGTACACCTGTCAGTTTGTTATTACTGTCTGTCCCCCAGTTAGGGAGATTCAGTATGAGACCTGTGAACCCTTATCGCAGAGAGTGAAAGAAAATTCCAAATTTTGGGTTGTTCCCTAGGACAGAACAGGAATAGAGGGGAAATCTTCCAATTGGAACACTAGTTCTGGGGACTATTGAGGGATTCCCTCGGTTTAGAGGAATTTCCTCTTACTTCCTGTTTTGGCTATGGGACAGGAAGTGAAGGGAAATCTCCACAATGGGACACATGGCCAAAAAATGACAGGGGTTACAACCTTCCTTTACTCAAAAAGCAAGTTTTGCCTTTAGTTCTATTTTAATAAAATAAATCAAATGTAGGAAAAGTGTTAGTATTGCCCATAACACATTGCAGCTGCCATCATCTATGGGCCCATCCACACTTGTCTGCTGCATTTCTCTGCAATACTCCACATGCATTAACACGTGGTGTTATGTGCATTTATTTGCATTGCATCTCCATATCCATTTTGGGCTGCCAACACGCCTGATTTCCACGCACTGCGACACACCAGTAGTTTACATCTGTGGTATACCACAATGCAAGTGCCTAGGTACACTGAAGTGCCATGAAAAATGATTATAACAAATATGTAGCTAGAGCCTACTTCAAAGAAAAAGATCTGATTGGCTTGTCATGGCCAACACATGTCCTGCCTTGTAGTGATACATTTATGTGTGTGGCTGTACCCAACACTTTAAGGGGTTAATGAGTGGTGGCAGTGTGTGGGGTTTGCAGTTACCACCTAAGATAACATCTGGTAAACTGGAAGATCAAGGAGAACAAGTTTCTTGCATGGAGGCCTACAAGTGTCACCACCACACCCACCCATACTGAACCCATAACACCTAGATAATACAAACATATACAATCCACCAGTGTGTCACTAGATCATAAACACCAAGGGAACTTCTACCGTCTATAACAAATCACATCTCACTGCTATAGGTCTGATCACAGGACATCATTTAAGGATATCTAATCCAAAAAGACAAAACAAATGTGTAATATATCACATACACTATATTGTCAAAAGTATTGTGACACCTGCCTTTACACACACATGAACTTTAATGGCATCCCAGTCTAAAGCTGGATACACACTATACAGTTTTCTTTAGATTTACCAATATACAAATTGAAACTAATGACTGATTTACCAAAACCATATAACATGAGGTCAAACCTTAGCATTTTCAATTTGTATGCAATCAAGCAGGCCCTTGCACTACATGGTTTTGGTAAATCTAAAGCAGTGGGCTCCAAACCCCGACCCGCGGGCCAAATCAGGCCTGCTCGGATGTTTTATCTGGCCTGCAGCTCATTCAGAGACTGCCTGCTTCAAGTCCCCCCTGCACTTTAGGCAGCGGGACAGAGCAGAAGGCAGGCAGGGCGATGTATGTAGGCCGCTGTCAGAGCAGATCCAATGAGGCAGAGGAAGGTGGAGCAGTGGGCGGTTTGCCATATATGCAGGGAGGAGGCGGGGCCCCATTGTCAGGCAGCACAGATGTGGGCAGGCTGTACGGGCTGGAGTCAGGCTGGGGGAGTGGCGACAGAGGAGTAGGGTGGGCTGGGGGAGTGTTGGCAGAGGAGGAGGTTGGAGTGGAGGAGGCTCCTGCTCTGTGCAGCTGCCACCGCCAGATTTGTATGGCAGTATTGTGCCTGCTCCAGTGACAGCTAACCCACCCTGCTGTGCTGCAGATTCCTCCACTAACATCATCTGGAGGAGGAACTGCAGGACTGGGAAGAACTGTCTGCAGGACTGGAAAATCCAAAGGTGTGTGTGATGGTGGAGGGGTGTGTTAGGGGAGAGGTAGGAGGAGGGGGGGTGTGATCAGAGTGGAGAGATATGGGGGGTGTGATCAGACTGGGGGTATCTGGGGTGGAGAGGATCAGGCTGGGGGGGTATCTGGGGGAAGGGGGTGTTATCAGATTGGGGGAGTATCCATTGAGGAAAGGCTCTGACGGGGACACAGACGTGCGGAAAGTCTCTGACGGGGACACAGACGTGCGGAAAGTCTCTGACGGGGACACAGACCTGCAGAAAGTCTCTGACGGGGACACAGACGTGCAGAAAGTCTCCGACAGGGACACAGACATGTGGAAAGGTTCTAGTGGGGGCACAGACCTTTGTAAAGGCTCTGATGGGGACACAGACGTACGGAATTCTCTGACGGGGACACAGACATGCGTCTGGAGTCCAGGCTGATGTTGCCACTTTCACACTGATTCTAGGGACTACTCAGATGTGTGGCTACAGGGATCCTATCCTTCTGTACAAGCCTTACACCTATAGATGTCTTCTGTCTAACCAATTCCTCTATCCACGCTACGCCGCGCTGAGAGATGAATCTCTAGCCGCTAGTATTGCATTTTGACAGCTGACCCCGCCCTAATAGTGCCTGCATTTGATTGGATGCAGGCATTGTTTGGCTTACAATTTTCTACCTGGCTATAATTTTTAATCAGGGAATCCTGGGCAGGAGGTGGGCAACAGGGCCACAAACTGAGCAAATTTTGGACAGTTCCTGTGCCAGTGAGTGGCCCTGTAGACCATCTCCTGCCTGATATCCCTCGATTAGCTTGTGTATGGCCAGGTTAACATTTGCGGGCCAAAGCTCTAACATGTTCAAGCCTGGAGGATGTATTTAGAAACTACATTAAGTTCAGACGTGTTCAGAGACCACAGAGGGAATGCAGTGACCACAGAAGAAATTACAGGCTCTGGAAAAAAAAAAATTCTCTTTAAAAAAAAAAAAAAAGCAAGAACACGTCTACAGATCGAGGCCTGCATTAGTTGGAGCCATGGGTAACCATATGGCCAGATGTTTCTGAAAACCTGAACATCACCACTTTATGCGCTTGTTGGACATCTCATTCCAAAACCCAGTCCTTTCATCGATTGCAGACTGTCTAACTTGATGATCCTGCACTTTCCAGTGTGGGGCACGTATGCTACTGGCGGCCCATCCGGCAGGTACGGCAGACCCGATGTCTTCCAGCACATGCTGATGCTTTAGTACTGAGGCAGAATGGTGATTGCCTATGTAAACAAGGCAGATTGCTGTTCTGTCAGTAGGAAAGGTATTAATCCTGCGTTCCTGAAAAACAGGGACATGGATCAATACCTTCCCATAGTAAAAGCACATCCCCCACAGTAAGAAAACACAGGCTAGGCACTAGGGTTGCCACCTGTCCAGGATTCACCTGGACAGTTCGGGTTTGGAACCATGCGTCCAGGTTTCAGACTGCCCGAAATCCAGACACATTATTCAGACTGGACCATGGCTTCCCAGCAGGGTTACTGGCTGCAGTTATTTAAGCTGAGAGTGTCTGTTACACCCTCTTTCACACTGCCTAAAGCCATCACCCCCCCAAACACACAGACAGGAAAGGAGAGAGGGCTTTATCTGTATCTCTTACTCTCTTAATTAGAAGTCCAGCAGCCTCAGATACATCTGGGGGAGAGGTGCTGACTGCCAAGGGGCGAGTGAGCTCACCATCCATCCCTGTCTGTGACTGGAGTCTCCCCCCTTCTCTCTCCTGCCTCTGAGAGAGTACACTTAGGTAAATCAGGGTTCTCAGAGCACCCTTTACATCAGAGTTCCCCTTTCTACCAATGGGCACACTGTTAATCTTCTTACATCAAAGTCCTCTCCGTACATCAGAGTTCTTAGTGTTCCCCCTTAACTCGGGGTTCCCAGAGCATCCCTTATGTTAGAGTCCCCAGAGTTCTCCCTTACATCAGAGTCTGCAGAGTCTCCCCTTACAGTGAAAGGGAACTCTGCAAGTTCAGATGTAAAAGGGGAACTCTGTGGACTCTGATGTAAAGGGGAACGCTTGTTATTAATGTCATATGATTAGAAAAATTATTTAATAGCAAGATATATCTATAGTTTATACTATAAAAAAAAAAAATTGCTGTGCGCCGATAAAGTGTTCGGGTTTGACTTGAAGAAAAGGTGGCAACCCTACTAGGCACACAGCTAACCCTTTGATCACCCCTGATGTTAACCCCTTCCCAGCCAGTGTCGTTAGTACAGTGACAGTGAAAATTTTGTAGCGCTGATCGCTGTATTAGTGTCACTGGTTCCTGCAAAGTGGCAAAAGTGAGTGTCGGTTAGTGTCCGATCTGTCCGCCACAATATGGCAGTCTGGCTATAAGTCGCTGATCGCCACCATTACTAGTAAAAAACACTATAACAAACCAATCAATATACGCTTATTGGGCTTTTTTTTTTACCGAAAAATATGTAGCAGAATACATATTAGCCTAAATTGATGAAGAACTTTGATTTTTTTTTTATTGGATATGTTTTATAGCAGAAAATAAAAATATTGTTTTATTTTTTCAAACTTGTTGGTCTTTGCTTGTTTATAACACAAAAGATTATAACCACAGAGGTGATCAAATGCCACCAAAAGAAAGCTCTATCTGTGGGGAAAAAAAGGATATACATTTTATCTGGGTACAGCGTCGCATGACCACGCAATTGCCAGTTAAAATAAAGCAGTTCCCTATCGCAAAAAAAATGGCCTGGTCGGGGGGGGGGGGTAAAAGTGGTTAATTTGGAGTTGGATAGCAAATCTCTGCAACAGCGGCTAGAAATGAAGTGACATCAATGTGTGAAAATTGTCTGCAAGGTGATAAATCGGAGTTCTGACAGTGGATACTTCTCATAAAGCTGTGTGTGTTGGTGACACATCGCCCTTATGTCTCCTTTTAAAAACCATTACCGGTTAAACCAGTTTTTGGTTCTTTGTTCTTATCATCACTAATTCACACTCGTGATGATAACATTCCAGCACCGAGTACCTGAATGATCGGTCGTTTTTGTATTTATAGTTCCGGAAAAGTGAGACACTTCAGCACTCCCAGGTCAAAGCAGCTCCAGTCATTTATGCGACATTACCATGCAGATATTCTGACCATACTTCTAGCAACTTCAATTGCTGTCAATCAGACTTATCAAAAGTCATTGAAAGAATGATTACAAATTAATGATTATAAAATAATCGAAAGGCAAACTTGGATCAACTCTATGAACTAAAATACAGGAGGTGGACACAACAATGTGAACACCAGTAATATAGGACTTGATGTTATTTGTGTACGCCAGTGGGATCCAAACTGCGGCCCGGGGGCCAGATGTGGCCCTTTGATTGCCTTTATCCGGCCCTTGGGGCACTTTTCGCCAGAACTATTCCTCAAACTGACACCAAAGATGGGGCACTATTCCTCAAATTGACACCAGCGATGGGGCACTATTCCTTAAACTGACACCAGCGATGGGGCACTATTCCTTAAACTGACACCAGCGATGGGGCACTATTCCTTAAACTGACACCAGCGATGGGGCACTATTCCTTAAACTGACACCATTGATGGGACAATATCTCTCAAACTGACACCAACCTGAAACTGACACCAACAATTGGGCCCTATTCCTCAAACTGACACAAGCGATGGGGCACTATTCCTTCCCGTAATACCAAAGATGCATTGTTTACTCCCACTGACGCCAGAACAATTTCCAATCCCAGCGACCACAGTCTGGTCCCCCTCAAGTCTTGATGACAGTAAACTGGCTATTTGTTTAGAAAATTTGGAGACCCCTGGTGTAGGCTATACTAAAAAAAAGCAAAAGTTGCAATTATTTTTTATCTTATTTTTTTTTGTCTTTGCTCGGGGTAGTGTATATGCCAGTGTTTTCCACATTGGGCCTGATGAACAATTGACGGAGAGCCAAATATTTGTTGCGTGGAACACTTATTAATGGAATGTGTATGTCCATAATTGTTCAAGTTGAAGGGTACGCACCTGAAGATTTGACTAGTGTGCCAAATTTTAAAGAATCAACATGTCACGTGAAAGTTGCACTATCTGGGCCAAATAAATCATTTTTCAGAAGAAAAATAATGAACCACAGCTAGGTGTGTTGGGTGACATTTACCATTCCTCTACAACCGCCAGTCATAGTTTAGTGGGCCCACTGTGTTTCGTAGCAGTTAGTACGAGGCTTGTTAAACTTATGAAGAGTACAGACCATGGACACGCATTTGACTGAAGCATCTATAGCAGCAAAATTTTAAGAGCAACAGACTCCGCAGTTAGGACTTCATTAGTGAAGAAGAACAGTGGTGAAAAAACAAAACTAAATGATAGATGTAGGTGGGGTGCAGCAGGGTGCGATGGAATAACACACCCAGTCCAATGACAGAACTTGTATTGAAATAATGCAGAGACCGTTCACAAATAACCCGGTGGGAAGGCATCCCAACTGTGAACACTGGCAGTTCCAACAGTGTGTAGAGAGCAGAGTGCAGGCGAACTTTCAGCGTCTGTAGAGAGGGGAAGAATGCGACCTGGCCGCCTTGTATCCAACAGGCACATGTCCAGAGAAGTGTGAACCCCACGATTTCCCTCCTTGTCAGGAACCTTTTCCTGCCACTAGTACTGTCCCAACCAGATAGCGTACATGTCCCTACTCTACAAACTCGCAAATCCGTGCCATACCTAGGAGCCAAGGCTCTGCCTGACCCAAGATGGCTGCCAGAGTTACAGGAGACAGCAGCATCCAATTTGATGCTTCCTCAGTGACCCAGGAAACCATAGAAGGGGGCTGTGTTTCTCCTGACTTCCTTTCTAACTGCAGTGCTGCTGCAGAAGAGCGTCACCTGCAGTGGAGAAAGTAGACTGCACCTGCTTACATAGGAACTAAAACATGAATTGTGGCCAAACAACACAAAACTATTGCCGCAAAAGTCGCATTAGTACTTAGTGTCCACCTTGAAGACCCTTCTTCCACAAAAATAATACACATACAACGATGTAAAACCCATACCTATTAAGGAGCTAAAACAATGCAGTTATGAATTATCCTTTACTCACAAAGTATATCAGAAAGGAACAATAGACAATGGTTGACAACTAATAATTGATACATCACCCGACCTTACCTTTCTCATTCAGCTCATACTTGTGAATAATCTCCCGTGCCCTTTCTAAGGTGGCTTCTTCCCCCTGATGTTGCAGGAACTCCTGTAACTCCTCTGCAGACAGGACCCGATCCTCACCGGAATACTTGTGAAATATTTCTTCCAGCTCCGGCCGGTACATGAGCTGAGTACAGAACTCTTCGATTTCACGGTCCTCCAGCCTGTCCGTGTTGGAACGGTCACATTTCTGTACAAAGGGATACAAGATCATCCGAAAGAATTAGGATCGCCTCTAGTGGGTATTAAAACTCTTAGCCCTTGTACACACGGTCGGAGAAGACGTCGGAATGTGTCCTATCGGACCGTGTTGTTGGATAATCCGACTGTGTGTGGTATGCATCCGACTGATTCCGTCGGAATATCCGTCGGACCCAATTTTCCAACTTGTTGGAAATATTTTCTGACCAACTGGTTCGATCGGACATACTCCGGACCAAGTGCCACGCTGCTCAGATCAAATTCCTACATCAAAGCTATTGGCTACTAGCCTGAATGTAGTCCCATTGTAACGAAATTACGTCATCACGTTCTGAATGATCGGATTTTTCGACAACTTAGTCCAACCGTGTGTATGCAACAGTTTCGGACAAGATCCGACGGGCAAAATCCGACGGATTTGGTTGTCGAAATCTCCGACCGTGTGTACAGGGGCTAAAGGAAGCTCAATCTGAACATCTGTCCTTGACAGAGCACACGTGACCAAGTGTGCAGTACAGTGACCTTCCACTGGGGGAAGCTTGGATTTTCAAAGCGGAACTAAACCCATCAATGTAATAGTTTAAAAAAACGGTTACATTCCCAACAAGTTGTGGGAATGTAACTGTTACATTGGTTATGTTCTCAACCAAACTGTCAAACCATCAAATGGTTGGTGTCATAACTGATCACATGTGCAGCATCATGGGAGTTGAAGATCAAAAAGAGGCCAAGATGGCAGCTTCCTTGGCTGAGAACAATAGGAGAGTTTGGTTCCGCTTTAACACAGTAATAAATCGTTTAAGCCCAAAAGAACTTAAACGATTGGATCCTGCAATAAAAGACTATGCTGGCATGTGGTGAGCTTGCCAAGCGATAGAACCGGCAGCAAAGTCTTGATCTTTGACACTCTTAATGGTGTGATGGATGCTTGGTCCCACTCTATGCTCAATGGTTCCTTCCACTGGCCCCTGTGTGACTAGAGTAGTGATGTAAGGACTTGATGAAGGAACAAGTACGGGGGGACACAGGTATCCAAAACTTCTAGGAGGTGTATCAGATGTGAGGATTAAAGGCTCTATCACTTGAGTATGCTGGACTCACTGCCCACCACAGATGTAAATATTCACCAATCTTCTATTACAGGGACCTTTCTATGGGGTTTTGTTTTGGGGAAGTCGTTTTAAGAATGGTTGCACACCTCGCATGTTTCATGTTGGGTTATCAACAATTATTTGTTTTCATGTGCTTTAATGCCATCAATAGGCCCTATAACCTGTAACACATAAAAAAAAAAGACTATGCATTACAATGCATCGCACAGTTGTGAACTACTTCATAAACTGTCCAGCAGGATCAAAGGCTCTGCAACCAGCAATGATTTTGTGCATTAACCCATAACAACCAATCAGATTTCACTTACTGTAGGCAGAAGTGTAACAAAAGAAAAGTTTGATTGGCTGCTATGGATTAAGATGCGTCGTTTTGTATTTGCCTTACTGAATAATCCTGAGGTTTGCATTTCAGCTGCCTCTGGCAGGGGCTCAAGTATTGCACAGTAGATGGGTGTGTGCCACTCGCTGAATCTAATTTTAGTCATCCATTTTTGCCAAAACAACCACAGCACAAGGCAGATACAGAGTATAATTCTACAGTGGAGGGCAAGAGAGGCCCAGCAACTGCTAACCCTGAAATAAGATAAAGTGAGAGACCCATAATGGAGACAGGGTGCGCACCACCCAGCATGGGTCTAATAATATGTTATTACATGACGGGAGGCTCAGGAATGCATTAGCTGTGCCAGTCTACACTGAAAATGTATTGCATGTTTTTATTGCTTGTTGTCACATAAAATCTGCTTATCTGATACAGAAAGCCTGTTACCAGTGTGACTTGTTATATATTTTATGGCATTTTAGGAGAATGGGGTAGAGATGGTGGTTGGTGGAATACATTTACATTGCAGGGGTCAGTGCCAGCTCAGATTTCCTCTGCAAGCTAACACAGTACAAAATTCTGTATCATGTTCAGAGAGTGGTGATGTCATATGCATACACTATAACTCATATCTGGAGAGCAGTGATGTCATATCCATACACTAATAAATTATATCTGAAGAGTGGTGATGTCATATCCATATACTATAACTTATATCTGGAGAGCAGTGATGTCATATCCATATACTATAACTTATATCTGGAGAGTGATGATGTCATATCCATATACTATAACTTATATCTGGAGAGCAGTGATGTCATATCCATATACTATAACTTATATCTGGAGAGCAGTGATGTCATATCCATATACTATAACTTATATCTGGAGAGTGGTGATGTCATATCCATATACTACAACTCATATCTGGAGAGCGGTGATGTCATATCCATACACTATAACTTATATCTGGAGAGCAGTGATGTCATATCCATGTACTATAACATATATAGAGAGCAGTGATGTCATATCCGTACACAATAACTCACATCTGGAGATCAGTGATGTCATATCCATACACTATAATGCCCTGTACACACGATAGGATTTTCCAACAACAAATGTGAGCTTGTTGTTAGAAAGTTTGACCGTGTTTATGCTCCGTAGAACATTTGTTGTCAGAATTTCCACCAACAAATGTTTGAGAGCAGGTTCCCAAATTTTCCGACAACAAAACTTGTTGTCGGAAATTTCCGAGCGTGTGTGTGTGTACGTAAGTACGATGCACAAAAATCCATGCATGCTCGGAATCAAGCAGAAGAGCCGCACTGGATATTGAACATTTTTCTCGGCTCGTCGTACGTCACCACGTTCTTGACGTTCGGAATTTCTGACAACATTTGTGTCACCGTGTGTATGCAAGACAAGTTTGAGCCAACATCTTTCCGAAAAAAATAACTTATATCTGGAGAGTGGTGATTTCATATCAATATCTCTGGAGAGAAGTGATGTCATATCAATACACTAAAACTTAGAGTAGTGATGTCACGCCCATACACTATAACGTATATCTGAAGAGTGGTAATGACATATCCATGCATTTTCAATTATATACGGAGAGCAGTGATGTCACACCCATACACCATAACTTCTATCTGGAGTACGATGATGTCATACCATACACTATCATTTGTTTTTGGAGAGCAGTGGTGTCCCATCCATAAACTATCATTTATATCTGGACAGAGGTGATGTCACACCCATACATCATAATTTATATTTGGAGAGTTGTGATGTCACACCCATACACTATCAATTATAGCTGGAGACTGGTGATGCTATATCCATACTCCATATATTTGGACAGTGCCACACCCATACACCATATATTACTGTAAATCCAGAGAGTGGTGATTATACATCCAAACATTATAATTTATATCTGGACAGTGATGATGTCACCCCATACACTATAACTTATATTTAGATATTGGTGATGTCACAACTATAAACCATAACAATTAAAGGAGGACACTTTGTCACCTTAAAGAGTGTGTAGGCGTAGATGTCATTCATATCAATGTTGATCATCCTCAGCATGTCCTTCACTTCTTGAAAACTCATCTTCTCATCTCCGTCTCTGTCCGCCTGATGCAGATAATCTCGGATCCAAATATAGTTCAGTCAAGGAACACAATGCAGCGAGAAAGGAAGGAAACATGGGCAGACATTCATTGAGGAGATGGAGCTGTGATACGATCACAAGAACATTCTAAAGGATGGCATACCCTTGTGGATGAACTCTTGCCTCATCTACTCTCAGTGG
Source organism: Lithobates pipiens (assembly GCF_037356315.1). NCBI lineage: Eukaryota > Metazoa > Chordata > Amphibia > Anura > Ranidae > Lithobates > Lithobates pipiens. The sequence goes on along the minus strand of NW_027507789.1, from coordinate 182,683,998 downwards.
CCGGCTACCCAACCTGTAACATATTTGGCCATCCATGTAGATTGGTCAAATCTGACAGATATGGACCACCCACACTGGAGCACCCTGCACATATCTTTTAGGAGACAATAGATATTTTCCTTCAAGAATCAATGTAGTCCCAGAAAGTTCACATCTTCCAGGGTGGTCCATACTTACACCAATTATTAGCAGAGAAAGTACAAAATGAGCCTTCTATGTAGGTAACCTACATGTTCAGGTAACTTAAAGCAGAACGTCAGACAAATATAAAAGACACAAATTAATGCAGCTCTGTATTAATTAAAAAACATACAAAGTGTATTTTAAATGCGAGAGGTGTAATGCCCTGTACACACGACAGGTTTTCCCATCGGAATAAACAGCGCATAAGACTAAAACGAAATTGAAATTTGACTTCAAAATGAACACTGGTCTGTAGTGCATGTTCATATCTCAATACCATAAATAATATATTTGATTTTTCACTCCAGCAGTATATAATGAGTTTGGAAATTGTAGAGAAATGTTAACTAATGCATTACAATTTAACTACACCCATTCGATTTTAGATGACTAAAAAGAGTTTGTCGACTAAAATGTGTGGAGATTTATTCGACTAAATACGACTAAAACTAAAACAACTGCAGAAGACTAAAATGGCACTAAAACTAAAATGGCATTTTAGTCCTAAGACTAATGCCCTGTACACACAATCGGACATTTCGATGACAAAATCCGTTGTATTTTTCCCGACGGATTTTGGCCCAAACTTGTCTTGCATACACATGGTCGCACAAAGTTGTCGAAAATTCAGATCGTTCAGAACGAGGTGACGTAAAACACGTATGACGGGACGATAAAGAGGCCAGTAGCCAATAGCTTTCATCTAGTAATTTATTCTGGCCCTTTGTGCGTCGGAATTGTGTACACACAATCGGAATTTAAAAGATCAGATTTTTTTGTCGGAAAATTTTAGATCCAGATCGCAAACTTTGTGTGTCAGAAATTCCGACAGAAAAAGTCAAATGGAGCCCACACACAATCAGAATTGCCGACAACACAATCCGAGCGCACATTTTCCGCCAGAAAGTCTGACCGTGTATACAGGGCTTTAGACTAAAACTGAATTGAAATTTGCTGCCAAAATTAACACTGCAAAACACCGGAAACCCTTTGTCAGAATTTCTGCATATAGCCCTATGGGACAGACAGTGCACTGTCCACATGGGCTTCTGTGCCCAAGTCATCTATGACATGTGTGATTGCAGTTTGAATGTTTTTCCTCCTTTGCAATATTAAACACCTCATTGCAGTTCAGCTGATTCAGTTCATCTGTCATTTTAGCCTTTGCAAGCAAGATATACTCCTTTGTGATGGCACAACTGTCTTGGAAGGTCACTACTTGCCATGTTTTGTGAGCTTCTTCACTGACAAAAGATTGGTTTCAAGAGCAGGAACATTTTTCACACATATCTTTCTAGTGACACTCTGGGAAATAGGACAGTAAAGAAAACTGTCGCCAATTCCTTCTGATTCCACTGTAGCACCCTCCTAGGTAGGTGCTAGAGAGAGCATAGTTTTGGGCTTCCCTGATTAACAGGGGGGCTAACAGTCAAATTTAGGTGCTCTTTGCCTAACAGGGAGCAGTGATCTATTGTTAGGGTCTGCTCAGTGTGATCAGATGCTGCTCATATTGTCTGCCTGTTTCACACTGGTCCAATAAGAAGGGGCATATTGGACAGTGGGAGGAAACCTGACAAATGGGAGCATGGGTGTAGCTACAGCCCTGGCCATTGGCAGAGGAAGTTGCCTCAAGGCCAGCTGGGTGACTGTATTTATACCAGGAGAACACATGTGCATGGGTCTTCAGCTGGAGAGCGGGGTCCCGGAGGAAGGGGGGCTGCTGCCCCTTCTCTGTATATGCTGCCATGCGGCCTCAGGTGGTCGACCTGAGGGCCAGGGCTGGAGTAAGCTGCAATCCAGATGTCCTGCAGAGCTGACTGAGAGGGAGACATACCTAAAAGTATCTGTTCCTGGCTACTGTGAGTACAGACCTAAATCTAGGGGCCTGTTCTGTGAGGGCAAGCTAGTAAAGTCAGTGGACGAGGGCCAGCTAAAGGGGATACTGGTTAGTGTCCTGAAGAATTTGAGTTCATTGGGTCTGCTGCCACAGCAAGCGAAAGACTTATTCTTCCATACTATCGAAAACCATATTTGCTTTAGACGGATGTAAAAAAGCAAATGTTAAATAAAATTAAGGACCTGTGTCAATGGGTTTTTGTTCACTTCATGTAGGTTTTGATTCCCATACAAGTCTATAAAAATGCAAAACCTTCTTGAAGCAGGTCAGATAAGAAGGTCAGCCACAGGGCAGATGCATCAAATAATGATCCCAGAAACATCTCCAAATGATGTCAAACAGCCACCATCAACATAAACCCAAAACCGGTTGACACAGGCCTTAAAGCAAACTTGTTTTTTGCCAAGAGGAAAACCAACAGGTTCTCTTTAATGCCCCCACCCCCAGCAACACATTCTTCCCTTTCCCCTACTCCCCTGCCCATCCATTTACCTGGTAGAAGTGTTAAAAATACACAGTACTTACAGGTATGGGGGAGAAAGTGACTCGCTCCATGTGCCAATCGCCAAGTACTAATAAACTCACAGGGGGGCAAGGCAAAGCACATGTTCACTTTCAATTCCACACTGGCTTGTAGAGCAATTATATACAGTATAACAGTTTTTAAATGAAATCAAAACTTTTCTTTAAATAATATGAACAGGAAAAAGGTAAGTAGATGCACAACCTGTGTGAAAAAAAGATATTAATCGATCACAGTGAGAAGCTCTGCTGCATCAACATGGCTTAAAGTGAACCTATCACAAGGAAGCTATCATTTCCTAAATGTTTGTAACTTAGCTGTCATGCTGACCCACTCAACTAAGTTGTTGTCTTGGGATAAGTAAGCAGAACAAGAAAGATAGATGTCCTAAAAAGCATTTCTATACCCCTTCTGGATCAGGTACCGAATCCAGAGGGTCACCAAGAGACCCAGGAAACTAGTATTTTCAGGAAGAGGGGTCAGCAATAGTAGCGTCTAAGTACTTCTCCTATGACAGTGTTTTTTTATGGTTTAAGATAGAAAGATAGAAGTCCTTAAAAGCATTTCTATACCCATTCTGGATCAGATGACCAAGGTACCGAATCCAGAGGGTCACCATGGGTCCCAGGAAACTAGTATTTTCAATAAGAGGGGTCAGCAATAGTAGCTTCTACCTACTTCTTCTATGGCAGTGTTCTTTTATAGTTTCCATTAATTTCTTTAAGGATATTGGACTAACTTCTCCCGCTGGCTCATGGCTATTGCTCTTTCCATAAGTTTCCGCAGCCCCTGGATCCAACTTTGGGCTTCTTGTTCACTACTGGCGGCCAGGTCCAAGTTTTTTCTCCTCCCCATAAAGGAAATACTGAAGCAGCAACTCTCTGGGAAGCGGCGGCCATTTCTTCGTAGCCCTTCTGACTGATGCCCTTCACGAATAGACTCGATGTGTAAGATGGAGACTGTGGAATAGGACAGAAGAGTAAGGAGATGAGAACATTAAAAATGTGTACACAATTTACAAATTAAGAGGACGCAGGAAGATATATATATATATATATTGTGGCAGCACGCAGGTAAAATCACCTGGTTGTATCCAGGATGGGAAATATGTGTGTCCTAGATTCAGGCTTTATGCAGACTTTTACAATTAGAGGGGAAGAGTTAATGAGCCCAGCTGTAGTAAGTGGGCTCATTAAGACCTCTACAAAAAACCCCAGCATGCATAGGGAGATGCTCCATCCTGGAACCAGTTTTGTGTTGTATAGACTGGGGAGTGTGTCACCTGTACTGTGCGGTGAGTTAACGCCTGTGTGGCAAAACCTTTACAACAAAGGCAGGGACTGGTACAGCACAAGGCTGCACCCAGTTGTTAGACAGGGAGTCTACGTGTGTAGTTAGAGGTCAAGCTGACCAGGATTTATTTTCTTGTTTTATTTTGTTTGGCTGTTATGTGTATCACTGCATGTAGCATAAATAAACCGGATCTTTTGTTTTTTTAACCTACACCGCTGTCTGCTGTGCCTGACTTTGTGTTGTGAACCCATCCAGGGGGTCACACACACCCGCTGCCGAGCTAACCCCTCACAGTTGGTGGAGAATTTTGGCACCTTTTTTTTTTGTTAAGGCCAGCATGGAGGAGATACTGAGACAGCTGGCTCTAGCAAATGCAAACCAGCAACAAGCAAATGCAAATCAGCAGCAAACAAATGCAGGTTTACAAAAGAGCCTTGCAGCCCAGCAGCAGATAAATGCAACTTTGCAGCAGAGTTTGGAAAATCAGCAGAAGGCTCACCAGCAGAGTTTGGAAGCTCAGCAACAAGCCCAGCAGCGATCTGAAGCCCGCTTCATAGACCTGTTGCAGAAGCAAGAGCAGAATTTTCAACAGAAAATAGAGACATTAATACAGCAACGTCCGCAGACCAATGAAGCAAGTGGTTACAATAATACTGCATCCTTTGGTGTGAGCCGTTTACTGACAAAAATGACTGGAGAGGATGATCCGGAGGTGTTTTTGACCACATTTGAAAGGACTGCTGAAAGGGAAAAGTGGCCTAAGGAGCAATGGGCTGGACTGGTGGCCCCTCTGTTAACTGGGGAATCGCAGAAAGCTTATTATGACCTAGAGCCTGACCAAGCAAAAGACTATGTGGTGCTAAAAGCAGAAATATTGGCACGGCTGGGTGTCACCCTGGCCGTCCGGGCTCAGCGTGTGCATAACTGGACTTTTCAGGTTGGAAAACCTCCCAGGTCTCAAATGTATGATCTCATTCACCTGAGCAGGAAGTGGCTGCAGCCAGAGACTTTGACTGCACCAAACATTGTGGAACGTGTGGTTATTGATCGTTTCCTGAGAGCTCTTCCTACTGCCATCCAAAAATGGGTAAGCCATGGAGACCCAGAAAATGCAGATAAACTTGTGGATCTGGTTGAGAGGTACTTGGCTACAGAGAACCTGACCACCTCTTCTAGGGACTCACGGACTTTCCCCCCTAAGACCAGATCATCCCCAGTGACGGGTAAGATGACTCCAAGGGGTGAGGGTGGAGAGAGTGAGAGGGTGGGAGTTCTACCTAAGGTCTGACGGGAGCAGCCCAGGAAGCCCATGCTGCAAGAGGCAGCGAAAAAGATTATTTGCTACCGCTGCCGGCAAGAGGGACATATTGCAGCCAATTGGCCAGTTGTGGATGAGCCTATGCAATGTGACTTTATAAGGGAGAGACGTCAGTCGCTGTTTGCGACAGTTGCATGCACTGCCATTCGGGGACCTGAGAGACATTTATGTAAAATGTGTATTAATGGTAGGCATGTTGATGTGTTGCTAGATTCAGGTAGCCTGGTAACATTGATAAAAGCTGAATTAGTTACTACAGAGGTCTCTGGGAAGAACAGGGTGGCTGTTATTTGTGTGCATGGGGACACCCGAGAGTATCCTGTAACTTCAGTGTTTTTTGAGACCCCCAAAGGTAACCTCTCTCATCAGGTGGGGTTAGTGTCTCACTTACCACATGATGCTATTGTGGGAAGGGATTTTCCAAAATTCTGGGAACTCTGGGATTGTCCTGAGCCCCCCACTGGTGCCCCTATAGACCAGGAAGATGACCAGAATTCCTCTGGGAGTGGTGAGGACTCTCCTGAATTTCCCTTGTCGGTATTGGCGGGGGAAACTCGAGAAACTGGGGAGGAGCCAACATCCTCAGTTGAAAACATGCCGTCTGTGGAGTTTTCGGATCTTGAGGTTCACAGGGAAAATTTTGCCACAGAACAGTTAAAAGACCCCACCCTAATAAAGGCACGGGAAAATGTGGTGAAAATAGATGGCGAGTTAGTGAACCCAGATAAGACTTGCACTTACCCGTACTTCACTGTGGAAAGGGACCTGCTGTATCGAGTGGCTCAAAGGGCAGAAGAAACCATTGAGCAACTTGTGGTGCCCAAACCTTACAGGAAGTTGGTGTTAGAATTGGCCCATGGGCACATTCTGGGAGGTCATCTGGGGACCGAAAAAACCAGAGAGAGGGTACTGCAGAGATTCTATTGGCCTGGGGTCATGAAGGAAACAGAAAATTATTGTTCCTCCTGCCCTGTGTGTCAGAAGTCGGCACCTATGCCACATTTCCGTAACCCGCTGGTACCTCTTCCTATCATTGAGGTCCCCTTTGAAAGGATCACAATGGATTTGGTAGGTCCGATAATGAAGTCCGCTAGGGGGCATCAGTACATTTTGGTTATATTGGACTATGCCACCCGTTATCCGGAAGCAATTCCTCTTCGAAATACCTCGGCCAAAACCATAGCCAAAGAGCTATCTCTTGTTTTTAGCCGCGTGGGTATTTGTAAGGAACTGCTTACGGACCAAGGTACACCCTTTATGTCCCGGGTTATGAAAGAATTAGGCAAGTTGTACAAAGTGAAGCAATTGCGTACATCTGTGTATCACCCCCAAACAGATGGGTTGGTTGAAAGATTCAACAAAACCCTAAAACAAATGTTAAAGAAGGTGGTGGATAGAGATGGAAAGAATTGGGATTGTCTAATACCCTATCTGATGTTTGCCATTAGGGAGGTACCCCAATCCTCTACGGGTTTCTCACCCTTCGAGTTGCTCTATGGGAGACACCCAAGAGGGCTGCTGGATATCGCCAAGGAAACTTGGGAAAATGAGAGTTCTCCTCACAGGAGTGTGATTGAGCATGTTGCCCTGATGCAAGATAGAATTGCACAGGTAATGCCAATTGTAAAGGAACATTTAACCCAAGCGCAGTTAGCACAGCAGAGAGTGTACAACCGTGGGGCCAAGACACGTACTTTTTCCCCGGGGGATAGGGTCTTGGTGCTAGTCCCTACGGTTGAAAGCAAATTTCTGGCCAAATGGCAAGGTCCATATGAAGTAATTGAAAAAATTAGTGAGGTGAACTACAGGGTTAGACAGCCAGGAAGGCGAAAGCCGGAGCAGATCTATCACGTCAATCTGCTGAAAGCCTGGAGGGATAGGGAATCCCTAGTCGCAGAGACTTTGTCACAAGTACAGCCTGATTGCTTAGTTCCTGAGGTTGGAATAGCAGACACCTTATCGAAAGCCCAACAACAGGAGGTTAAAGAGTTTGTACTTCGTAACAAAGAGATTTTCTCTGAGCTTCCGGGACAAACATCTGGCGTAGAGCATGACATTATCACCCCGCCAGGAGAAAGGGTAAAACTAAAACCTTATAGAATACCAGAGGCCCGACGGGAGGCAATACGTGGGGAGGTTCAAAGGATGTTGGATTTGGGTGTGATAGAGGAGTCCCAGAGTGACTGGTCCAGTCCTATCGTACTAGTGCCCAAACCTGATGGGAGCTGGCGGTTTTGTAACGATTTTCGACAATTAAATAAAGTTACAAAATTTGACACCTACCCCATGCTGCGTATAGATGAGTTGATTGACCGGCTGGGAACAGCCCGATATATGACAACTCTTGATCTCACCAAAGGGTATTGGCAAATTCCCCTGGCCGAGTCGGCCAAGGAGAAAACTGCGTTTGTAACCCCAGATGGGGCATTCCAATATAAGAGAATGCCGTTTGGGTTACAGAATGCACCGGCAACATTCCAGCGGAAAATGGATAAGATTCTGAGGCCCCATCAGAAATATGCTGCAGCTTACCTGGATGATGTGATTATCCATAGCACAGACTGGGTCTCACATTTGCCAAAAGTACAAGCAGTCCTAGACTCTATCCGGGAAGCTGGGTTTACGGCCAATCCAAAGAAGTGTACCATTGGACAGGAGGAGGCCAAATATCTTGGGTACACTATTGGGAGGGGGGTGATAAAACCCCAAGTCAATAAAGTCGAGGCCATACAGAGTTGGCCACGTCCCAACAGCAAGAAACAGGTACGAGCCTTTCTGGGAATCCCTGGCTATTATCGACGATTCATTCCCCATTTTGCTTCTCAGGCTGTGCCCCTCACCAACCTGACAAAAGGGAAAGAGTCGGTTATGGTTAAATGGTCCCCAGAGGCTGAGGAAGCATTTCAGTCCTTAAAAACAGCCTTATGTAGCCAGCCAGTGTTGTACTCACCAGACTTCTCTAAGGACTTTGTTGTACAAACTGATGCATCAGACGTTGGGTTAGGAGCAGTGTTATCCCAGGTCTGGAACGGGGAAGAGCATCCAGTCATTTACCTCAGCAGGAAGTTAAAGTCCCATGAGGTAAATTACTCCACGATTGAGAAGGAATGTTTAGCAGTGAAGTGGGCTCTAGATTCCCTTTGGTACTATCTGCTAGGTAGGCACTTTGACCTGGTGACTGATCACGCTCCTTTAAAGTGGATGGCTCAGAACAAGGAGACCAATAGAAGGGTAAATAGGTGGTTCCTGGCCCTACAGGAATTTAACTTTACAGTTAAGCATCGCCCTGGTGTTAAAATGGGGAATGTGGATGCTTTGTCTCGGATACATGCGTGTCTGACTGCTGGTGTTACAACCCCAAGGTTGAAACAAGAGGGGGGGGGGGGGTATGTGGCAGCAGGCAGGTAAAGTCACCTGGTTGTATTCAGGATGGTAAATATGTGTGTCCTAGATTCAGGCTTTATGCAGACTTTTACAATTAGAGGGGAAGAGTTAATGAGCCCAGCTGAAGTAAGTGGGCTCATTAAGACCTCTACAAAAAAACCCAGCATGCTTAGGGAGATGCTCCATCCTGGAACCAGTTTTGTGTGTATAGACTGGGGAGTCTGAGATCTGTTCTGTGCGGTGAGTTAACGCCTGTGTGGCAAACCCCTACAATAGAGACAGGGACTGGGGCAGCACAAGGCTGCACCCAGTTGTTAGACAGGGAGTCTACGTGTGTAGTTAGAGGTCAAGCTGACCAGGATTTATTTTCTTGTTTTATTTTGTTTTGCTGTTATATGTATCACTGCATGTAGCCTAAATAAACCGGATCTTTTGTTTTTTGAACCTACACCGCTGTCTGCTGTGCCTGACTTTGTGTTGTGAACCCATCCAGGGGGTCACACACACCCGCTGCCGAGCTAACCCCTCACAGTATATATATATATATATATATATATATATATATAGGACAGAAAAGTTGGTGACAGAAACAAACTATTAGTAAGAACACAGAATTCAATTCAGTTCAACATCTGTTGAAAAAGTAAAGGCAAGGATATTTATATATATATATATATATATATATATATATATATACAGTGGTGTGAAAAAGTGTTTGCCCCCTTCCTCATTTCCTGTTCCTTTGCATGTTTGTCACACTTAAGTGTTTCGGAACATCAAACCAATTTAAACAATAGTCAAGGACAACACAAGTAAACACAAAATGCAATTTGTAAATGAAGGTGTTTATTATTAAAGGTGAAAAAAAATCCAAACCATCATGGCCCTGTGTGAAAAAGTGATTGCCCCCTAAACCTAATAACTGGTTGGGCCACCCTTAGCAGCAACAACTGCAACCAAGCGTTTGCGATAACGTGCAATGAGGCTTTTACAGCGTCTTGGAGGAATTTTGGCCCACTCTTCTTTGCAGAATTGTCCTAATTCAGTTACATTAGAGGGTTTTCGAGCATGAACGGCCTTTTTAAGGTCATACCACAACATCTCAATAGGATTCAGGTCAGGACTTTGGCTAGGCCACTCCAAAGTCTTCATTTTGTTTTTCTTCAGCCATTCGGTGGTGGACTTGCTGGTGTGTTTAGGATCATTGTCCTGCTGCAGAACCCAAGTTCGTTTCAGCTTGAGTACACGAACAGATGGTCGGACATTCTCCTTCAGGATCTCTTGGTAGACAGCAGAATTCATAGTTCCTTTTATCACGGCAAGTCTTCCAGGTCCTGAAGCAGCAAAACAGCCCCAGACCATCACACTACCACCACCATATCAGGATAAAAAAGAGGAGCTCATTCATCTAGAACTATAAACTAGTATCAACAAATAATGCAAAGCATACCATCTCATTAAACATGAAAAGACATTTCTTCAGGTAAAATCTTTTGGTGGGCTTGAAGGCCAAATGTGACCCAGCTGGAGAACACGATATAAGGGTTATAGCGTATATTTTCCGTTTCAGGTACACTATTTGACAAAATGTTTGTAAGCACCTGACCATCACAACTGCACTATATAGCCAAATCTTTGGTGTGGAGGAACTCGAGTGTCCTCCACAAAGCCCTAACCTCAACCCTACTGAACACATTTGGGATGAATTTTAATGCTGATTATAAGTCGGGTCTTCTCATCCAATGTCAATATGGAAACCCTTCCCAGAAGAGAGGAGGGTTTTATAGTTGCAAATGGGGGAGAGGGACGGGTTGGGTAAATCCATATTATCCATGGTTTTGGACTGGGATGTCCAAGAAGTTCATGTAGATGTGTCTACAAACCACTGATCAAAAATCATATTTTCCTATCCTAAATGGTATGCTTCTATTACATGTATTTACACACTGTAGGTCAGACTCTGAATAAAGCCAACTGGAAATAGCTCTCTAAGGTTTATTAGAAGTTGATCCAACTTATATAAAACTGTTTGATCAATAGGATATTTCAGTAGGAGAAGGACATCTTTAATATTAATCCTTAAATTCCTCTATATCAGTGGTCTCCAAACTGCGGCCAGGGGCCAGATGTGACCCTTTGCTTGCTTTTATCCAGCTCTTGGGGCACTATTTAAACTACTGATACCAAAAATGGGGCATCATTTCCCCCACTGAGACCAGTGAAGGGGCACAATTCCTCCCAATGACACCAATGATGGGGCACAATTCCTCCCAATGACACCCAAAGTTGGGCAAAATGACACCAATGGTGGTGCACAATTCCTCCCACTGACACCAACAATGGGGCCCAATTACATCAACAATGGGGCACAATTCCTCCCAGTGGCACCAACAATTGGGCCCAGTGATACTAATGATAGAGCAACAATTACTCTCAAAGACACCAAGGATGAGGCACAATTCCTCCCACTGACACCAATGAGGGGCACAATTCCTCCCAATGACACCAAGGGAGGGGCACAATTCCTCCCACTGACACCAATGAGGGGTACAATGCCTCCCACTGACACCAATGAGGGGTACAATGCCTCCCACTGACACCAATGAGGGGTACAATTCCTCCCACTGACACAAAAGATGGGGCATTGTTTATGTCCACTGATGTCAGGACCTTTTCTTCTCCATATGGGCATAGTTTGGCCCCCCTAAATTCTGAGGGACAGTAAACTGACCCCTTGTTTAGAAAGTTTGGAGACTTCTTCTCTATAATCTTAACAAATTGGTTGGCTAACATGGTCTTTACGTTTTACAGGCTTCAATTCTGATTTGAGCTAATGAACCACAAAAGAGTATTAATGATGTAACTTGGGGTACAGGTTATATTGTCTATAGAAAGATAACAACAGTGTAAATCCCCCAAAGCACTTGACCCTGGTTCTGTTTTATATCTTGTGTATGACAGCCCTTGTTAAATGGCCCTATCCAATTTTTGTTGTCCTTGCTGTAGCTACACAAAACAGCACTACTATGTGTATCACTTAAAAAAAGGAAAGAGCTTCCAGTAAGTATAAAGTGCAGGCCTGCAAATACCTGCAACATCTCTCATTCCCTTCAACCACAGCTGCATGCCAACTATTCTGAATGGGCTAAGCTCTGGAGTTTCCAGGTCGTGTTGGAACTTGTCTGCCCCTCCCATTCCTACTAACCCATCAATAAAATAAGCTGCCTGTTGGCCAATTGGAATATGTGTGAGGCTGGAGCGTGTTGGAAATCTGTTTATTCAGAATAAAAAAGTTACTCACAGCAGTCAATAGGAAGTTTTTATTTTTGAACTTGCAACAGAAAAAGTGACAGCTGCAATCTGACTGGTTGTCATTGGCATGCCTCCTATTTGTCATGTCCTACCCATGAGGAACACATATTGGGGTAATCAGAACACATTATACAGAACTGATTATATATTGCCTCTGTCAGCAGGTACTCACAGATCTGCTTGGAGCGAGCCTTTTTCGCCCGGCTCTGGTACCAGATGGTCATACCGTCAGACTCAAGCCGGTAAAGTCTTTGCTGTCGCCATCCTGGCTTTATTTTCCATAGCTGGGTGCCATTATTCATGATTTTCACATCTTCGTCATCAGACAAGGCTGAAAAGAAGAATAGAAGATATTACTTGTAGAACAAGGCTTCCATACCTTCGCCTCTATTTACCTTTGTCGGATGGTAAAATGTGAACTTAAAATACAACTCCCAGAATGCATTGAGATTAATTCGTACAGTACAGAGAAGGAATGGCTATTTAAAGAGAATGGATATGGGCACCCATCGATTCATTTTGATATTTGCATAACTCCTCCCAAGAGCCAGCCCACTTTACTGAAGGCTGCGGGCTCTTGGGACAAGTACTGAAGCATGGTGTTGTGATGGTTTCAGAAAGCTATGTAGAGCACCCCGCCAGCCACTCCCATCAGCCATGACCTGTCTACATTGCATAGAGTAGCACTGAGACCCAGTGATAAGGTCACTAGGTCTAAAATAAGGTATGTAATGAAAATGGAAAAGTTTTATTTAAACAAATTAAGTGGCATGTTGATAAGAGGGAAATGTGGGAATAAAACAGAGGACACAATATATATTTCAGCTGTAAGAAAAACTTTAACTACAGGGCTCTATTATTATGTATTCTAAGGCGCAGATGGTGTGTTTGTATAGGTGTATGTGAAGACCCCTGCCAGGTTATAATTTTCTGTTTGTGTACCCCTCATAGCCCTTGTACACACGGTCGGATATTCTGACGGAAAATGTCCGATTGGACCGTGTTGTTGGATAATCCGACTGTGTGTGGGCTCCATCGGACTGTTTCCGTCGGAATATCCGACGGACCAAGTTTTCCAGCTTGGCTATAAAATTTTCCGACAACATGATCTGATCGGACTTTGTGCGATCATGTGTACAGAATTCCGATCGGACAAAGTGCCATGCATGCTCAGATCAAATTCTTACACCAAAGCTATTGGCTACTAGTGTGAACGTAGTCGTAACGAAATAACGTCATCATGTTCTGAACGATCGGATTTTCCGACAACTTTGTCCGACCGTGTGTATGCAACAGTTTCAGACAAAATCCGTCAGACAAAATCCGACGGATTTGGTTGTCAGAATGTCCGACCGTGTGTACAAGGGCTTAGACAGCTGTTCCCGGAAACAGACAACCCCATTGGGGAATCTCCCCTAACCTAAGAATCTAAAATATTGAATTTCCCCTCACTTTCTGATTTGGTGACATTGGTCATCAGTACAAAGAGAAGGGCGAATCTCCCTAATAGGGAACCAGACAGCAATGAATACTCAGATAAAGTAGAAATCAGGTAGTGGGCCTGGGTCTTTTGTCCCTCAAAAATGAGGTGTTGGTTGGACTTGATGACTTAACCCTGGCAGGTCTACCACTCAAAGGGTGATGGCCTCCAAATTGAGAAATCCAAATTAAATTGGCAAAAGTAGCACTAGAGGGTTGTCTTAGGAGTCCATAGTCATTTCTTCCTGACATCAGTGTGACAACAAGAGGAAAAAATATGGCCAATGCGTTTTAGGGGTTGATAACCCCCTTATTTGGGGCTCAAATGATAATGGTTCCTATGGAGGTTGTTCTATGTTGGGGAAGGAATATTGATACTCATAATAGATGTGTGCAAGTGATACTAATGCAGGAGCATCTGCAGCATAGTATGTCTATTATGACTGAGGCTAGGGTTGTAGAGAGGACACCACTGTGTTCCATAATTGTAAGTGGTGTTAACCGCCTGTCTGTCCTAGGCTACGAAGCTGTGAAAAACACAGGACCAATTGGACTATAATACAAATTACTTGGCAGGTAAAACAACTCCCATATACTGTATGTAAGTAACCTCTGTATTTCGCTCTTTGCTCGGAGTTCCCTTTAATAACAGAGATCATGCATTTATTGAAAGTGCATAACAGCTGCCAATAAAATGGTGCTGACTTTATCAGTCCACCTTACCTCTCCTACTGGACAAGCTGTGACTCAGATCTGTATGTTTGGTTAAAGATTTCTCTCAGACCACAAAGTGTCTAATTCACTGCAAACAGTTTACAGAGTGATAACACAAATGGATATGAGAGCCACCTGGGAAACCACACAACCCTGGAGAAAGCAAGGATATGAAAACACAAACAAGTTATTGGAGAGTGTTCAAAAAGAGAGGGATGGCTGGACTGATCAGATTTGTGATGCTTTTGGCCCAAAGGGCAGGTTGGGAGCCCCTTATAGTGGACACAGGAGATGTGCAAAGCCAGAAACATGGTGCAGAGCTCTCAACAAAAGAGTCCTCAAGAGATATAAGTTGTCAGGAGAATGCTGACATTTTATTAACTGGCTGGCTGCATTGAGTTCTGGCTAGGATGGCTGGGCTGAGTTTTGGCCTGGATGACTGGGTTGGGTTCTGGCCTGGCTGGCTGACTGGCTGGGATGAGTTCTGGTCTGGCTGGCTGGGCTGAGTTCTGGCCTGGATGACTGGGTTGAGTTCTTGCATGGCTGGCTGGGCTGAGTTCTGGCCTGGCTGGATGGACTGAGTTCTGGCCTGGCTGGCTGGGTTGAGTTCTGACTTGGCTGGCTGGGCTGAGTTGTGCCCTGGCTGTCTGGGCTGAGTTGTGCCCTGGCTGTCTGGGCTGAGTTATGGCCTAGATGACTGGGCTGGATTCTGACTTGACTGGCTAGGCTGAGTTCTGGCCTATATGACTGGGCTGGGTTCTGACTTGACTGGCTAGGCTAAGTTCTGGCCTGGCTGTCTAGACGGAGTTCTTACCTGGCTGGCTAGCTGTCTGTGTTGAGTTTTGGCCTGGCTGGTTGGGTTGAATTTCTGGCCTGGTTTTCTGGGCTTATTTACGACCTGGCTGGCTGGGCTGAGTTCTGCCCTGGATGACTGGGCTGCACACTGACTTGGCTGGCTGGGCTGAGTTCTAGCCTAGATGGCCGGGCTGAGTTCTGGGTTGAGTTATGCCTGGCTGTCATTTATTACTATTGTTTGTTCTGGTGCTGCTTCTTGTGATCCTTCACGCTCCCGGGTCACATACAGGCTGCTATAATAGACGCAAGAGGAGGATCACAGGGGGCAGTGCTATATCAAATAGCAGTTAAATATTGCAGCCACCTCCCTGCACCACTCTACATATAAAGTGGAGTAGTACTTCTGGGGAGAGTTAGCACTGTGGGGTTCTGAGGATTAATGATGTGTTTTTTAATGCACACTGCACTAGTTATTACCGACCTCTGAATTCTGCATTGCTATTTATTAACTATAAGGAGGAAAGGGTGACTGACAATGTAATGTATAATGTCACAGTCATCCTATGGCGCGGTCAAACATACATAGGAAGTGGTCCATTATGACCTTTACTTGGCAGAATCAAGAGGAAAGATTTAAAATAAGGAAATGAGATGAGGGAAGGCATGTGGCTACCTAAATGTGTACCATTCCAGTACATGGACAATTTTCTGTCTTTGCCTGGACACACACTTTTAATAGATAAGGAAAATGAAGTAAGCTTTTGATCAAACGAGTCTTGTTGGATAGGCCAAGCAAGTATATTAAAAGTCATCACATACTGTACATTTTTATCCATTTGACCCCCCAATATGTAGGTCTAAATATCCTATGGTCAGGCTGTCCATGAAAGCAGAACTGGGTTATCCTAATATATATTGAGCAATTCTTGTAGGGACTACTTGATACAACTTCAAGAGTAGTTTATAATTAGGTTCAGAAGCATAAGTATTAATAGACCTCTTGCATGTGGTTTTCTGGATCTGCTTCCACGTTCAATCCAGTACCCAAATCAGATTTCTATTTTAAATTGTAATCTAACAAAGTGCCAGGTAAACTAATGCAGGAAGTAACCGGGAAATCAGACCAGAAGCATGAGGGTCATTTAGATAAGTATATGCAAAACTTCTGTTTCTATGTTGTCTTTGTTTAATATGGCCAGTTCAAACAGACATTGGTACTTCTCTCGTCCAAGGCAAATTGACATTGTCTCCTGAAAGCTGATTCCACCCCCATCAAGGTATACTCAGGAATTTGTACTCCCTCACAATCTGCCTGTTCTGTTGGGGAGCAGAGTTTCCAGGTATAGCAGTGCAGGGCTTACAGATATTGGGGAGCACTTAACGTCCCTATGTGACAGTGCTTTGTCCCAAGCTGATAATTGCTGGGCTTTAACGCTGTCACATAGAGGGAAACAGTGATGTTACCCACCAGGTGGTTTAATGCATTGGATACTACTCTAGCATATTATGACAGACGTATCTGTCAAATGAAGCCCTCCAGCGCTGACCTGTCACTTCTTCTGGCTCTTCCATGTTCAGCTGGTCTTCCTTCTGTGTTTGTGTTCTCCGATTGCTTGAATGGCCAGGCCGCCATGCCATCACTCCTGTGCATGTGCATTGCAGTCAGAATTATGACACTGCAATCAAAGCACGAACTATGGTTCCAATGCAGAGGTAACTGTATGAGTGACAGCATTGGCTGGAGCCAACATCTAAATCTACTAAACAGCAATGCTTAAGAAGATTTTAAAGGTACTTTTAGGGAAGACAAATTTCAAGCTTTACAGAGTTACATAGTTAGGTTGAAAAAAGACACCAAGTCCATCCAGTTCAACCAAAGAAAAAAATAATACAATCCCAGATTCACAATCCTATACCCACAGTTGAACCAGAGGAAGGCGAAAAACCCAGCAAAGCATGATCCAATTTCTATAGCAGGAGAGAAAATTCCTTCCTGGTCCCCTGAGAGGCAATCAGATTTTCCCTGGATCAGCTTTACCTATAAATGTCAGTACCCAGATATATTATGTACATTTAGGAAATAATTCAGGCCTTTTTTAAAGCAGAGGTCCACCCTAAAGTGGACCTTCCGCTCATTGGAACCCTCCAGCGCCACAATTGGCACCTTTCAGGGGGGATGGGGGTGCAGGTACCTGTACAGTACAGGTATCTGCACCCACTTCCGGCGTAGATTCTGCAGAAGGTACGCCCCTTTCCGCAGAATCTACGCCCCTTTCCGAAGGTCCCCCGCTGCCTGCTGGGAAACACACAGATCCCAGAGACAGCGGGGACCATCCTTATTGCGCAGCACGACTCGCGCATGCGCAGTAGGGAGCCGGGAAATGATTCCTGATTCCCATACCCAAGATGGCGGCGGCAGCATCCGAGAGACGATCGAGAGATCGGCCTCGGGTGCCGACATCGCGGGCTCGCTGGGCGGGTAAGTGTCATTATTTTAAAAGTCAGCAGCTGCAGTATTTGTAGCTGCTGGCTTTTAAAAAAAAAAAATGGCTGACTCCCACTTTAAAGCAATCTACTAAGCTGCCCATGAACCACCTCTGGAGGGAGTCTATTCCACATTTTCACAGCTTTTACTGTGAAAAAAACCTTTCCGTATTTGGAGATTAACTCTTTTTTCCTCTAGACGTAAAGAGTGCCCCCTTGTCCTCTGTGATGTTCTTAAAGTGAATAACCCAACACCAAGTTCACTATATGAAACACTTATGTATTTGTACATGTTGCTCATATCTCCTCTTAATCTCCTCTTCTCAAGAGGGAATAAATTCAGTTCCTCTAATCTTAACTCATAGTTGAGCTCCTCTATGCCTCTTATCAGTTTGGTTGCCCTTCTCTGCACTCTCTCCAGTTCCCTGATATCCTTTTTGAGAACTGGTGCCCAAAACTGAACTGAATATTCCAGATGAGGTCTTACTAATGATTTGTACAGGGGCAAAATTATATCTCTCTCTCTGGAGTCCATACCTCTCTTAATACAAGAAATTAATTTGCTCGCTTTGGAAACCGCAGCTTGGCATTGCATGCTATTATTGAGATTATGGTCTACTAAAACCCCTAGATCCTTCTCCACCATTGATTCCCTCAGTGGTACCCCCCCCCCCCCCCCCAGTATGTATGGTGCATGCATATTCTTGGCCCCCAAGTGCATAACTTTACATTTTATCAACATTAAACCTAATTTGTCACTTAGTTGCCCAATTAGACTTTATTTAAATTATTATAGATGAAATTGGAGACATCCTGTAAGGACGTTATTCCACTCCCTAGTTTAGTGTCATCTGCAAAGACAGAAATGGTACTTTTAATCACAGACTCTATATCATTTATAAAGATATTAAAAAGTAAGGGTCCCAGCACTGAACCTTGGGGTACACCACTGATAACCTTAGACCATTCAGAGTAAGCCCTTGTACACACGGTCGGACATTCTGACAACCAAATCCGTTGGATTGTGTCCGACGGATAGTGTCCGAAACTGTTGCATACACGCGGTTGGACAAAGTTGTCGGAAAATACGATCGTTCAGAACATGATGATGTTATTTAGTTACGATGGGACTACGTTCAGGCTAGTAGCCAATAGCTTTGGTCTAGGAGTTTGATCTGAGCATGCATGGCACTTTGTCCGATCGGAATTCTCTACAAACAATCGGATCATGTTGTCGGAAAAAAACTTTGTTGGTCGGATATTCTGGCGGAAACAGTCCGATGGAGCCCACACACGGTCGGATTATCCGACAACACGGTCCGATTAGACATTTTCCGTCAGAATGTCCGACCGTGTGAACAAGGGCTTAGTAGTAAAGCGCTGCTAGTTTTAGCGGCGATTTACCTTGATTTTAGCAGCGCTATTCAGCCGCTAGCAGGGCACTTTTAACCCCCACTAGAGGCCAAGGAAAGTGTTAAATGCTCTCGAGAAGCGCTGCTGCCTTAGCACTGTGTAGGCGCTTCAACAGCGGTGCCCAATCATTTCAATGGGCAGGGGCGGTGGAGGAGCGGTGTATACACTGCTTCTCCACCACCCCAAAGATGCTGCTTGCAGGACTTTTTTTAACATCCTGCCAGCGTAGCGCCCCAGTGCAAAAGCACTCAGCATTGAGAGACGTTTTTCAGGCACTTTACATTTGCTATTTTTAGCCCTTTAGCGCCTGAGGAACATCACAGTGTAAAATTTGCTGCCATTGCAGGCCTACTTCTGGAAATGCTAGACGCCTGACTTTGTTTGATGTCAGTATGTTTCAGTCACAGTCCTAGAAGAAGCACCAAAAAGCTATGCTGACACCATAGTTGGGCTTGTTGGGCTAGACCCTGTAGTACACTTTACTGGTCTGTATTTTTATGTACTATACTTGTTCTGGGGCACCAACTCAGACAGCATTGAAGTGAACAGGATAAAAGAGAGATGGAAGCGCACACGGAAAGCTGCTCAACTTCAAATATGACAAAAAGGCTTCAGCTCGTCCTCTCCCGAACCATGGCCCACGAACAGGTTTCAACCATGATAGGCTATTGGCGTGTGCCTCCATCTCTTTCTTTTGTTCTGTTGATGATCGGGCTAAGATGGGCCCTTGGGGAGTAATTCACCAGGTTGACCTGTCAATGGAGCCTAGAGTAGCGCTTTGTGTTTGGTTGGGTTTCAGCATTGAAGTCAAAGCACAATGACAAATGGAAAACTAGCATTCTGATACCACATTTCAAGAATGGTAGCCTCCATTGATCTCCAATGACAGTGCCCCTTTATAGTGTTGTGCCCCCATTGTTCTCTTTGCTTCCTGTGGTAGAGACACAATAGGAAGGGAGAGGAAATACTTCCAAACTGAGGTGAAATCCCCACCTAGTTTTAACCAGTACTGGAGCTACCAATTGACAACTGTAACATTCTGTCTCTTATTTGACCAATGTCACCAGAGCAATACAACACAGTGGTCATGCCACTGCTACTTTTTACAAGGTTTTAACTGAGTTTGCAAAATAATTTTATTTAACACAAAGTGGATTTATATCCTTGAGGAATATATTTAAATGTTTTTTTTTTTTTTGTGTGCCTGCCGAAGACAGGGTTAAAGGAATGTCCTGAGCGCTGCATGCACAGCGATTGCTAGAAAGAATTTACATGGGAAAAGGATGGATCTGCTCCTCTTACCTCCTTTGTTAATTAAACATTGGCTGACTAAAGAGAATGTAATTTTGCTAAGTGGACCGTCTAATTAAACATTCTCAAGTACTTTGTTTTTTTGTTTAGAGCTTGCAGTAACGGGGCAGGAAGCTGGATTAATCCAAAGGGAAAAGTAGTTGTCTAAACTAACAGTATATTAAATATCCACAGGTGGGACATGTTCAGTGATAATCTGAATAACCCCAGGCTGCAGACACCCCCGACTAATTCATGCGGTGGGAGAAGCGACTTTGAGCAATTTCAATTTCCCTGGCTGATCAATGTACTGGAGGCTGTAGTATCTGAACAATGCGCAAACATACAAGCTTGGGGCCTATTCACAATGGTGCGTGGCGGGGAATAATTTGTGATAAAAGATGTGTTTTATCATAAGATACCACCACCTGCAATAACGCACAAAGCTAAGTGCAGTGCCATTCATTTTGAATAGCACACCAATTAGGGTTCCACCGATACCACTTTTTTAAGACCGAGTACAAGTACCGGTACTTTTTTCAAGTACTCACCAATACCGATTACTGATACTTTTTTTTTTATGTGACAGCAGCACTAATATGCAGCACTGATGGGCATTGATAGGTGGCACTGATGAGGCTTGGACTGTCAGTAGTTTATTTATTAATTTTCCCTTTTTTTGGGGGGCGGGGGGGGGCTTTGCTGAGATATCAGATACATATAGACCCCTCACATATCCCCTTTGAGACAGAAACAGGGACTGAGGACACAGATTCCCCAATCCCCTTCTCAGTCCCATAGTTTACTATGCTCAGTTATGAAAGGACAGAGTCAGTGATCACTGACTCTTTGTATTCGGAAAAGGAAGGAGCCAGTAAATGACAAATTTACTGGCTCCTTCCTCCAATCTCCATCCTGACAGATCTGGGGCAGGGGGGACTGGAGGAGGACACAGAGGGGGAGCGGAGGAGGACACGTAGGAGGGGGGCAGAGGAGGACATGGAGGAGGAGTGGAGGAGTACACGGAGGGGGCGTAGAGGACAGAGGGGGACTGGAGGAGGAAATGGAGGGCGAACTTTTGAGCATGGAGGAGGACACAGGGGACAGTTGGGGGTGATCAGTGCTGTGGTGGGGGCCGTTACAAGCACCGATCTTGCTGTATAGAGTTTAATAAAGCAGCTGAAAGCCGCGGGAGGGAGAGGAGGAGAAGCAGCTGTCAGTTGCTTTTTTGAAATCTGTACAGGGAGATCGGTGCTTGTAATGGTCCCCACTGCCGCACCGATCATCCCTGACTGCCCAGTTATTGGATTAGGCATCAGAGCATTTGTACCAGTGCAAGTACTAATAACGGTCCAACCCTAGCACCAATGTACCTAAGCGGTGCACCACTATGCTCTTGAGTTTCAGAACACCATCACACAAAGCTGTGAATACCTGGGCTGAAAAATATTACATTCACTCTACAAGGTGAACGGTTTCTAGTAAATAAACCTGTAAGAAAAGCAGTTTCTTAAGAGTAGCAAATCCATCAGGATTTTACTCCTCTCTGTCTTTCTATCTCAGTGACGCATGGTCTTCATTTATGCCTTGGTGCCACAGGGACAGAAAGTGGGCGAGATCCTCCCAGTAGAGACAAGGACAGCAATAAAAGCTTAAAATGGTTGTAAACCCCATTCATGAAATCTGACCTAAGCACATATATCTGTAGTGTTTACTTATCTCTCACCAAAGCTCTATGTGCGGTTTCTCTCTGGTGCTCCGTTCCTCTGTTATCAGCATGAGTCACTTCTGACAAGTTCCCTGACACAGTAGCTTTAAATGTGTTTTGGGGGAGGGAGCTTAAAGGGAAATTAACAGAAAGCTTGTATTCAGCATACAGCTCTGCATGTTTCTTTGTTCCTCTACCTATGTGGAGCCCCCCTCCAATCCTGTGTGTGTCTTTCCTACAATCATCTCTCACAGTGTAGAGAGGGAAAGACAGCATGTAAAACTTATGTAGGAGGATCTCTGCGTATCATCTGAGGCTGTTCACTTCACTATGTATAAGAGAGGGTTTACAACCACTTATCATAAGTCCTGTCTTTTTAGGTGGCCAAAGAAGGATCAAAATTTGACCAGTTCAGCATGGACCATCTGAATTTTGATTCATGTGTTACATAGTTAGGTTTAAAAAAAAAGACACACGTCCATCTAGTTCAACTATATATATATATATATATATATATATATATATATATATATATATATATATATATATATATCATACAATCCCATAAACCCAATCCTATACCAACAGTTGATCCAGAGGAAGGCGAAAAAACCCCCCCAAAAAAGCAGGATCCAATTTGCTACAGCAGTGGAAAAAATTCCTTCCCAATCCCAGAGAGCCAATCGGATTTTCCCTGGATCAACTTTACCTATAAATGATAGTATCCAGTTATATTATGTACATTTAGAAAATAATCCAGGCCTTTATTAAAGAAATCTACTGAGCTGGCCAGAACCACCTCTGCAGGGAGTCTATTCCACATTTCTACAGCTCTTACTGTGAAGAAAGCTTTCCGGAATTGGAGATTAAATCTTTTTTCCTCTAGAGGTAAAGAGTGCCTGCTTGTCCTCTGTGATGACCTTAAAGTGAATAACTCAACACCAAGTTCACTATATGGACCCCTTATAATATTTATACATGGTGATCATATCCTCCCTTAATCTCCTCTTCTCAAGAGGGAATAAATTCAGTTCCTCTAATCTTTCCTCATAGCTGAGCTCCTCCATGCCTCTTATCAGTTTGGTTGCCCTTCTCTGCACTTTCTCCAGTTCCCCAATATCCTTTTTGAGAACTGATGCCCAAAACTAAACTGCATATTCCAGATGAGGTCTTACTAAAGATTTGTACAGGGGCAAAATGATATCTTTCTCTCTGGAGTCCATACCTCTCTTAATACAAGAAAGGACTTTGCTCACTTTGGAAACCGCAGCTTGGCATTGCATGTTATTATTGAGCTTATGATCTACCAAAACCCCCAGATCCTTCTCCACCATTGATTCCCCCCCGTTGTACTCCCCCTAGTATGTATGATTCGTGCATATTCTTAGCCCCCAAGTGCATAACTTTACATTTATCAACATTAAACCTCATCTGCCACATAGTCGCCCAATTAGACAGAGCATTGAGGTTGGTTTGTAAATTGGAGATATCCTGTAGTGTGGCCACTGACGCTCAACATAATTTGTTCTATTGATTGACTTCAGTTGAATGGACTTGGAAAAAAAGCTGCTCGATCAGCAACTGCAGTCAATGCGTGTACCGTTGATCTGTGTATTCTGATAGCAGAGGAGTCTCCCTCTTATCACAATACAATGACACAGTGGGGAGGATTCCTCCATCCATTTTGATTGTGTGGATAGGGGAATCTGCTTGGGCTGAACGAAAAAAACTGAGCTATGTATGGCCAGCTTCCCTCATTTTACTCAAAATTTAAAAGTGTTGTTTCTTCAACAAAAAAAGGGGAGTTGATTTGTTCTGCCTTGTTAAGGAATCAAAAGGAACCAAAACATAAAATTAGGCATTATAAAGAACACAATGCAGTCGTTTATGATTTTACTTCTACCTGCTTAGTTCAATAGATTTGTATACTGAGAAAACAATCAATTTGTTTCTTATGACAAACAAAATCTCCACAGGCAGAAATTTGAATAAAATAGGGGTAGCGTGGTACAATGGCTATAAAAGGCTACAATCAAGCTACAAAATTCTTGATAAGTAATAAAAATAAAAAATAATATCGTTTTATAATATAGCATGTGTTAATACTCAAATCTGTTTATCATGAACACAACGAATGGGCTTAAATTCCAGAAAGCTCCAGATTAGCAATCTCGTTCTGCGAGATCAGTCCCTACGCAGAATTTCAGTCATTCAGTGACCAAAAATAATTTTGCATGCTCAGCCTACAGCTAAAATAGCTAACATCAGAAGCGAGCAGGAGAGGGTCAGGCAAATAGAGTAATTGTCCCACGGGCCAGTATTGAGTTAGCAAATGAAGTCAGAAGTAGGTCAAGGACAGGTCCTTGTTCTACATGGGATGTAGGTCCCAAAGTGGATGTGTGCAGGAAGAATGATCAAGATATATGAATGAAAAATTACCAGGGGTGTACGATGCAAGGATAACAATGGAAAAATCAAGGGTGGGTAGCAAGAATGAGGTGTGTGTGTGTAGGAAGAATGACAAAGGGAATGGTAAAGAAGAATTAATGTGAGTTTGTAGGAAGGAACAAGGGAGTGTAAAAAGAAGGATCAGGAATGTGTACGAAGAATGACCAGGGTGTGTAGGAAGAATGAACAGGAGTGTACGAAGGATAACTGGGGTGTGTAGGAAGAATGACCTGTAGGGTTTTAGAAGAATGACTAGGGAGTGTAAAGAGAAGGATCAAGGATGTGTACGAAGAATGACCAGGAGAGTGTAGGAAGGTTGACTGGGGTGTGTAGGAAGAATGACTAAAAGAGTGTACAAAAAATGACCCCGGTGTGCATGAAGAATGACCAGGAATTTGTGGAAGGATCCAAAGTGTGCCCGACGCGTGCATTAATGACGGGGAATGTGTAGTAAGCCTTCATGAACACTAGCCTACATTTACTGTGGGAAAATGCTGCAAAATCACTGCATTTTTGCCACGTTTTGCATTTTCCTGTGGCCCTCGGTCAAAATGTTCCTATCCTAAACCTAATATTTCGGTGTTCAAGAGAGGGGGGGTTGAAGCTCACCTAAACGCAGCAGCCCCTAAATCCTGCTAAAAGCCTATGTATACATTGACACATAGGCTTTTAGGGAGCTGAGTTCAGAAGCTTTGGCTAAAAAATGCCAAAAGCTCCTAAACGTAGGTTTAAGAGCTGCCAGTGTAGGCTAGTGTACATGAAGCCTTTGAACGACTGGGAGTGTGTGAAAAATAATGATGGTGGCACATAGGAAGGACCAAGAGAGTGTATAGAAGGGATGATTGGGGCTTTATACAAAGTAGAATGACCACCAGGAGAGTAGAGGTAGAATGACTAGAAAAGTGTGTAGAAAGAATGACCAGGGTAGTGTGTAGGAAGAATGACCAGGATGTTTAGGAAGAATGACAAAATGTGTATAGGAAGAATGACCAGGGTAGTGTGTAGGAGGAATGACCAGGGTAGTGTGTAGAAGGAATGACCAGGGTAGTGTGTAGGAGGAATGACCAGGGCAGTGTGTAGGAAGAATGACCAGGATGTTTAGGAACAATGACAAAATGTGTATAGGAACAATGACCAGGGTAGTGTGTAGGAAGAATGACCAGAGTAGTGTGTAGGAGGAGTGACCAGGGTAGTGTGTAGAAGGAATGACCAGGGCAGTGCGTAGGAAAAATTACTAAATGTGTGCAGGAACAATGGCCAAATAGTGTGTATAAAGAATGACCGAAGGAGTGTGTAGGAATAATGGGCTGGAGCATGTAGGAAGAATAATCATGTCTGATGAAGGGATCCTGCATGGCTCCAAAGCATCCCTTTCCTTTGCTGAGTGTGTGACCATTTGAATGTGACCATTCAAAAAAAACGTTGGACCATTTTGTGGAGTTTCCTGGTATGCTGGAAATTTCTTGCTTTAGGAAGAATAACCAGGGTGTGTAAGAAGAATGATCAGTGTGTGTAGGAGGAATGGCCAAGAGGGTGAAGGAATTTGTAGGAAGAATTACAAGACTGTAGGAAGATGTGCAGGAAGAATGACCAGGAAGGTGTGCAGGAAGAATAATCAGGGGGGTGTGTAAGAAGAAGGACCAGTGGGGTGAGTAGGAAGAATGACCAGGAAGGTGTGCAGGAAGAATGACCGGGGGTGTGTAGGAAGAATGCCTGGAGGGTCTGTTGGAGGAAGGACCAGTGGGGTGTGTAGGAAGAGTGACAAGGAGTGTGTGTAAGAAGAATAACTGGGATTGTGCCTATAAAGAATGATTGAGGTTATAATAGGAAAAATGAGGAGCGTAGAACCAATGAGCTGGGAGTATGTTTAGGAAAAATGTCGTCCCAAGTTGCCTCAAGTCACGCAACATGATAAAATCAATGTAAGTGAATGAGAGTCATCTTAATGTACACTACTGAAGTCGCTTCGACTTCAGAAAAGGTTCCTCTACTACTTCAATCCGACTTCTAGATGACTTGTATCCAATGATTTCAATGGAAGTTGCCTCCAAGTCGGATCCCCTGTCTTAACTGAAGCAACTTTCCAGGAAGTAAAAATAGTTTTCTAGGCAAACCCACAGAGCTGATTATTATGTGATTGGCCACTGGCAAAGTCCCCTGTCCTGGAGGCAACTTCAAGTTGCCTTGTAAGTTGCCCCAAGTCGTGCTGTGATTCATACTTAAAGGGGTTGTAAAGCTTTGTTTTTTATTTTCTAAATAGGTTCCTTTAAGCTAGTGCATTGTTGGTTCACTTACCTTTTCCTTCGATTTCCCTTCTAAATGTTTTTTTTCTTTGTCTGAATTTCTCACTTCCTGTTTCTCCTCAGTAAACTTCACACCATCATCCGAGTGGTGTTTAGTCAGCCAGAACAACTTACTGAACAGCTTACTGAGGGGGAACAGAAAGTGAGAAATTCAGACAAAGAAAACAAAGAAAAAAAAACATTTAGAAGGGAAATCGAAAGAAAAGGTAAGTGAACCAATAATGCACTAGCTTAAAGGAACCTATTTAGAAAATAAAAATCAAACCTTTACAACCCCTTTAAATCGTGTCCAAGTTGCCTCCCAAAGTCGCGCTGGAAGTCGTGTTGCCCCTGTGTGAATGGACTCTAAATGTTTTGGTTCTGAATGGCGTCCCTCCTTTGCATCTTAGAACCTCGGGGACATGTACTCAATAAAGTGTTTAGTGAGAAGTCAGCAATGGCCACTCAAGATATACAATGAAGTGATTCAACCTTTGGGCAAATAGTTAATACTGAAATAGTGTTGCATGGACTAACCCTTGGAATGAATCTGGCAATTTCTCTTTCAAATAATGGTCAGGTACAAACAAAGCATACATTAAAAGCACAAAGCACAGATTGTCCGATAAGCCAGAGACTTTATACATAGTTAAGTGCTGGAATTGTGTCCCCGGGTCTTATTAGACCCAAGTCAGTGCCTTTCCTAAATGCAAACGGCTTCAGCCAATTTAATTTGTATAAAGAGCTTGTTATTGAACAAAGTGATACACCATCTGAATTACAATTGGTACAATGGCCCCTTTACAGGGATATCCAGCAATCCGTGATTATAGAGAATTTACGGTGCTTTTGTAAATGTTTATTTATCATACAGGATATTTTAGTCAGTTAAATATACAGTACCTATGAAAGCACTTTGTTATATTTGTTAGAAAATATGGGTTGATTCTGCCAGAAATTCTGCTGGCTGTGCCTCCTACTCCCCTGGTGCCGCCAGTATAATGTTATTTACAGCCCTGAAATACTTACCTGTTTACCAATGGAGGCTACCTCCCAGTACAACTGTCTGTGCCGCCTTTGACACTTCTTCTTCGTTGTGGCCAGGGGTGGGTTCTGTGTGAGGTGGAGGCACAGAATTGCTTTATTTTCCTGCCCACTCACTGCACATTTTCATCTTTAAATTAGTAAATGGTAATGCCATGGATTCCTTCCATCACAATCAACACACAACTCCTTCCCTATTCATTGTAGTTGGATAAACCAGTGTTTCTCAACGCCAGTCCTCAAGGCACCCCAACAGGTCATGTTTTCAGGCTCTCCGTTATTTTACACAGGTGATTTGATTTGTTTCACTGTATTAGTAATTACCACAGCCATTTCATCTGAGGGAAATCCTGAAAACCTGACCTGTTGGGGCGCCTTGAGGACTGGAGTTGAGAAACACTGGGATAAACCACAGGGTCCTTTCAGGTGGATGGCATCCCTTTCAATCAGCAGGGTATCCATGAACATCTACACTATATTACCAAAAGTATTGGGATGCCTACCTTTACACGCACATGAACTTTAATGGTACCCCATAGGGTTCAATATTGAGATGGCCCACCTTTGCAGTTATACCAGCTTCAACTCTTCTGGGAAGGCTGTCCACAAACCATTCTTGGAAGAATGGTCAAGCCATTGACCATTCTTCCAAAAGCGCATTTGTGAAGTCAGGCACTGACATGGATGAGAAGGTCTGGCTAGCAGTCTCTGCTCTAATTCATCCCAAAGGTGTTCTATCAGGTTGAGGCCAGTCAAGTTCCTCTTCCCCAAGTCGCTCATCCATGTCTTTATGGACCTTGCTTTGTGCGCTGGTGCGCAGTCATAATATGCCTTAAGAGTTCCCTTCATTGGAACTAAGGGGTCAAGCCCAACCCCTGAAAAACAACCCCACACATAACCCCCCTCCACCAAATGATTTGGACAAGTACACAAAGCAAGGTCCATAAAGACATGGATGAGCAAGTTTGGGGAGGAGGAACTGGACTGGCATGCACAGAGTCCTAACCTCAACCCGATAGAACACTTTTTGGATGAATTAAAGCAGAGATTGCGAGTCAGACTCTCTCGTCAATGCCTGACCTCACGAATGTGCTTCTGGAAGAATGGTCAAGCATTCCAAAAGACACTCTCCTAAACCATGTGGACGGCTTTCCCAGAAGAGTTGAAGCTGTTATAGCTGAAAGGGTGGGCCAACTCAATATTGAACCCTACGGACTAAGTTTGGGATGCCATTAAAGTTTATGTGTGTGTAAAGGCAATTCTTTTGGTAATATAGTGTATCTACTGAATCGGAGCAGAACAGAACACATGTCACTTTTGTGCCAACACTCACAAAGCTTACAGTACCCCCCCCCCCCCCCCCCCCGGCAATGCCTACATCTGCTTTTCTGTTCAGAAGGACGTAGCCATCTTTGCTTCGGTATCATCCAGACTTCACAAGGAGGTGCACTCACTGCTACAGCAACATAAACAGAGCGGGTCCCAGAAAGGACGACGTCTGTAGAGAGGTGCAGAATGCAGCCTAGCCGTTTTGTGCCAAATTGGTAGGATGTCCAGAAGGATGCAACCCTACGCTTTCCCTCCTCATCAGAAACCTTTACCTATAGCTAGTACAGTCCCTAACAGATGTGGGTACCTTTCCCTGAACTATCCACTTACAAAAAAAAAAATCTGGGGGCCAGTGCCTTAAATAGGCTCTGGCTGACCCAAGATGACTGCCAGAGCCACATGGGGCAACAGCATCCAACTGGATCGCTTCCCCAATGACCCAGGAAACCATAGAGGAACCAAGTTCCTCCTGCCCTCCTCTCCAGTTGCAGAGCCACTGCGGTTGAGTGCCACCTGCAGTGGAGAAAATAAACTGCACCTGGCTACACACTTTTGGCACCAAAACAGCCCTGTCCCATCGAGACAGGGACTTCACTAGACCTCTGAAGGTATGCTGTAGTATCTGGCACCAAGCCATCAGTAGCAGATCATTAAAGTTTCAAGCTGGGGCATCCATCGATCGGAATTGTTATTCCAGCACATCCTACAGACCCTTGATTTGATTTAGATCTGGAGAATTTGGAGGCCAGGCCAATACCTCAAACTTGTTGCTGTGTCCCTCAAACCATTCTTGAACCATTTTGCAGTGTGGCAGGATGCATTATCCTGCTGAAGGAGGCCGCTGCTATCAAGGAATACCATTTCTATGAATGGGTGTACTTGGTCACCAACAATGCTTAGGTAGGTGGTACGTGTCAAAGTATACATACATACACATACTCGAATGACAAGGTATCCCAGTATAACTTTTCCAAAGCAGTACACTGTCTCTGTTGGCTTGCCTTCCTCCCATTCTGCATCCTGGTGCCATCTCTTCCCCACGTAAGCGACACACTTGCCATCCACATGATGTAAAAGAGAATATGATTCATCAGACCAGGCCACCTTCTTCCATCGCTCCTGTGGTCCAGTTCTGATGCTTACATGCCCATTGTGGGCGCTTTTGTCTGTTGGTGGCACAGTTGTGTAGTGGTTAGCACTCTTGCTTAGCAGTAAAAAGGGTCGCTGGTTCGAATCAACCACAACACTTCCTGCCTGGAGTTTGCATGTTCTCCCTGTGCCTGTGTGGGTTTCCTCCCACACTCCAAAGACATGCTGGTCGGTTAATTGGCTTCTGTCCAAAATTGGCCCTAGTATATGAATGGGGACTTTGGATTGTGGGCTCCTTGAGGGTAGGGACCGATGTGAATGTACAGGGATAGGGACAATTGTAGACACTCACTCTTTATTCAACCTTACTAACTATGTAACTATCAACATGGGCACCCTTACCAGTTGGTGGCTATGCAGCTTCATACACAACAAAGTGCCATGCCCATTTTTTTCTACTGTCAACACATCAACTTCAGGGACACCATTCCAGCCTGGGCAAAGGCACTTGACCGGAGTTCAAGCATTGGTTTTCAGTGACCAGAGGTGGGGCTGACGTTTTGACCTGTCAGGAATGTAATCATGCAGACTTGTAAAGTCCACTATAAACATATAAACTAAAAAAATGCAATATTACAATCTATAAACAATAATGTCTTTTCTTTCAGTGCCCATTTTTAGATGCATAGTCATTCCTGTAAAGGAACTCTCCCCGGCAATACGAGACAGATGCCTATTCTACACATATCTTATACCGGGAACTGGTGTCATGGTATAGGACTTTTTACATATGCATCTGATACTTGATATTTCCGTCCTGCGTCTCTGTTCCATGTGGCATCTGTCTGCACTTTATTTATTTACCGTGGTATCTGCACGAGCCAGGCCTATAATTGACATGACACAGCTCCCCAGCAGTTTTCTGCTTAGCCTTCTCCTTCCACCTGTAGGCCTATCCCAGCACATAGAGAACAGCATAGGCATGTGGCCTGACCAGCGTCAACGGGCGGGTGCTGAAAGATTTTCCTGTTATTGTTGTGGTCCTGGAACAGGCAGGACTTGCACAACTCTCCTGACCAGGGAACATTTCAGTTCACTGCATATAATAAAGTATGTTTTTCTGCAGGTAGGGAATATTTGATTGCTGGTCCAGTGAACAGAGGACATCTGTTTCCTTTTGGTGATTGGCCCTAGCACTGCCCATTAATCAATAGAGATGACTGAAGATTTGGCACTGATGCATTGCCCTATTCAAGGCAATGTTTTTCTTAGTTTAGTAAAAGCCCATATTTCTTACAAATTTAATGTGTATCTTTGAGATCGCTGTCAGTGCTACCCATAGACATAGCCAACTGTCCCTGATTTCGAGGGACTTTCCCTGATTTGGAGCAATGTCCCTCTGTTTCTCTTCCCCCCTCATTTGTCATTTTCTCATTTTGGTTTGATCCATATAGCTGTATGTAAAATGAACTTTTTATTATTTTTTTAAAAGTGTTTCCCAGTGCTAAACCTTTCATCGATTTCTAAATTGCTGCGTTTGTACATTCTAAAAGCCAATATAAAGGAATAGTAGTGGTAAAAAAAAAAGCCCTTGTGGATTTAATTAACCTTTTTTTGGTTATATCTCCTTTAAGGGGGTGTGGCAGGGGGTGTGTCCTATGCCTACATACATTTGCTAGTAGGTGTCCCTCATTCCCATCTCAAAATGTTGGGCGGTATGCATAGATGTTATGGGGGTGCATATACTTCATAGCTCCCAACTGTCCCTGGCTCCGAGGGACTGTCCCTGATTTGGAGCAACGTTTCTCTATCCCTCCTCATTTGTCCCTCATTTTGGTCTGATCTATATAGTTGTATGTAAAATGCACTTTGTTTTCAAATAGTGTTTCCCAGTACTAAACCTTTCATCAAATTTCTTAAATTGCTGTATCCGTAAATTTCAAAAGCTAGTACAGTAGTACCTTGGATTACGAGCATAATCCATTCCTGAAGACTCTGTCCTGTTAAACTGCTGTATGGTCTTTGCCACCGTGCTGCAGCTCAGTTTCGGGGTCTTGGCAATCCTCTTATAGCCTAGGCCTGTGATGGCGAACCTTGGCACCCCAGATGTTTTCGAACTACATTGCATTACTCATGCACTCTGCATTGTAGTTGAGCATTATGGGAAATGAAGTTCCAAAACATCTGGGGTGCCAAGGTTTGCCATCACTGGCAAAAGCCAACTTTATGTAGAGCAACAATTCTTTTTTTTCAGATCCTCAGAGAGTTCTTTGCCAGGAGGTGCCATGTTGAACAAAGTGACCTGTATGAGAGAGTTAATGAATGAATGAATGAAATACTTGTATAGCGCACAATGCGAACTGAATCACCTCTAGGCGCTGTGGCGAGCTTTGATCATCTGCTAAAAGAGGAAGGTCTTGAGTTTTTTCCTAAAAGCCAGGTGATTTTCTTCCAGGCGGATGTTGATTGGTAGAGCATTCCATAGCCGAGGCCCTTGGACAGCGAATCTCCGATCCCCCTTGGATTTATACCGGGCTTTGGGCACGAGGAGGAGGTTTTTGTTGGCTGATCGAAGACTGCGGTTTGGTGTGTAATGATTTATTTTCTCCATTAGGTATTGCGGAGCTTCTCTATGCACGCATTTGTGGGTGAGGCAAAGGGTCTTGAACGTGATCAGATTTTTTACGGTTAGCCAATGTAAGCTCCTCAGAGTGAGAGCGATAACACCAAATTTAACACCCCTGCTCCCCATTCACACCTGAGACCTTGTTAACACTAACAAGTCACATGACACCAAGAAGGGAAAAGGGCTCATTTGGCCCAATTTGGACATTTTCACTTTTGTACTCACTTTTGTTGCCAGTGGTTTAGACATTAATGGCTGTGTTGAGTTATTTTGAGGGGACAGAACATTTACACTGTTATACAAGCTGTACACTCACTACTTTACATTGTAGCAAAGTGTAATTTCTTCAGTGTTGTCACATGAAAAGATAGAATAAAATATTTACAAAAAATGTGAGGGGTGTACTCACTTTTGTGAGATACTGTATATATTCTGTCTGTATTGCAATTTTAATTCTGACCACCAGCATGTAGAGATATACAATAGTATATCAATAGAAATCTGCTGTGTACGCAGAAGCTGATCAGCTAGAATAAATGAAACAAGATACGCAGCCTGCGTTCCCATTTTTAATTGCCAGGCATCCGTTATGCTTTCTGCATTAATCAGATCACAGTGATTTCCAGTGTTCGCTCATAGACAAGTGAGATTTTGATTGCCTGCTTATATCAGATGTATAGCTGGTTGCTTCCAGCGCTGCTTCTGCCTTCATTAGCAGCAAAGGATTTCAAATGTAACAAATGTTGCTACATTGACAACACAGGAGTCCTCTGGCTTTGTGCTAGATCATTGTGCTGGGGGGATAAATACTGCATGCCGTGTTTTGTTGGAGCCCCAGAGAGAACGGCTGGGCATCGCCCCTTAGCGACAAGCAGGAACAGTGCCCAATCATCTGGACCATGAAGCTCTCACAACCCGCCCTTACTCATTTTCACCAACATGTCATTTTTAAAAGAATCCTGGCCTACAAGGGCTGTCATTTCTGACCTCCTTCTGAAAATGCTAACTGCATGGCTGCCTGGGATGTCAAGCCTGCACCACAAACCGGGGACAATCATCAGGGCCATCTTAAGAGCATTATAGGCTCCCAGGCAATACAGTGCAGTGGGGCCCTGTCTACACAATCACGCATGAGAATAAAAATGCAAATGATCAATAAGGGCACAGTGGCTGTGTTTGATGGACACAGTGGCAGCTTTGATGGACACAGTGGCTGTGTTTGATGGGAACAGTGGAAGCTTTTGATGGGCACAGTGGCTGTGTTTGATGGGCACAATGGCAGCTTTGATGGGCAGTGGGCACAGTGGCTGTGTTTGATGGGCACAGTGGCAGCTTTTGATGGGCACAGTGACAGCATTTGATAGGCACAGTGGCTGTGTTTTATGGGCACAGTGGCAGCTTTTGATGGGCACAGTAACAGCTTTTGATGGGCACAGTGGCAGTGTTTGATTGGCACAGTGGAAGCTTTTGATGGGCACAGTGGCTGTGTTTGATGGGCATAGTGGTGGCAGCTTTGATGATCAGTGGGCATAACGTCTGTGTTTGATGGGCACAGTGGCAGCTTTTGATGGGCACAGTGGCTGCTATTAATGGACACAACTTCACTTGAACTTACTTAAGTCTAACTTAGACAGTTAGCCCTTGTACACACGGTCGGAGATTCCGACGGAATGTGTCCTATTGGACTGTTTTGTCGGATATTCCGACTGTGTGTGGTCTCCATCGGACTGTTTCCGTTGGAATATCCGACGGACCAACTTTTCCAACTTGCCGGTAAAATTTTCCGACAAAATGCTCCGATCGGACATACTCCGATCATGTGTAGCCTACTCCGATGGACAAAGTGCCACGCATGCTCAGATCAAATTCCTAGACCAAAGCTATTGGCTACTAGCGTGAACGTAGTCCCGTCGTAACGAACGAAAGTCATCACGTTATGTACAATCAGATTTTCCGACAACTTTGTCCGACTGTGTGTATGCAACAGTTTCGGACAAAATTTGGTTGTCAGAATGTCCAACCGTGTGTACAAGGGCTTAGACTTACTTGAGGTGTTCAGAAACCGAAAGTTTCGCTCTGCTGAGTCCGCTCCGCTCCCTCTGAGCCACACTGTCTGAATAACATGGCAGGGGTGGGCGGAGCTTGTTCACTAGCCATGGCCGCGGTGCGCTATGAAAGCTGGGGCAGCTGCGGCACTGGTTGCTAGCTAGATGTCGGGCGGCTGGCGATTCTAGCAAGTGAGCAACCAGTGCAGTCAGTCAAAACTTCAAGTCTTCTGAAGAAGATTGCAGCACTGAGGATTAGCCCTGGGTGGGGCCCCCCAGGCAAGTGGGGCCCCCGGCAACTGCCCAGCATGCACAATCGAAAAAACGGCCCTGACAATCATGCAGCCAGGGAGGTCAAAGAAAATCCAGAATGCTGAATGACCGCAACATACAGGGATATACAATTTAATGTAATACTGTCATATAATCAAACACCTCACCTACTATGTAACTATGTAACTCCTTATCTGCATTCTTGTTTTGGGTCAATGACTTGGAAAGTAACGCCTTGCAATCAACAGCCAGACATTCGGCATTATAAAAAGAGAAGTTCAGTGTTTTTTTTCAGTATAGGTTTCTTTTAAAGGATAAGTGCAATATCAGACAAAACAAATCCTTCTGCCCCCCAGACCTAAAGTACCCCCCTCCCCGTCCACGTTGTATACATTGCTAGTCTGGTTGAAAAAAGACACAAGTCCATCTAGTTCAACCCATAAAAGGGAAAAATAATGTATACAGTGAGGGTAAAAAAGTGTTTGATCCCCTGCTGATTTTGTACGTTTGCCCTCTGACAATGAAATGATCAGTCTATAATTTGAATGGTAGGTTTATTTTAACAGTGAGAGACAGAATAACAACAAAAATATCCAGAAAAACGCATTTCAAAAAAGTGATAAATCGATTTGCAAGTATTTGATCCCCTATCAATCAGCAAGATTTCTGGCTCCCAGGTGTCTTCTATACAGGTAACGAGCTGAGATAAGCAGCACTCTCTTATAGGGAGTGCTCCTAATCTCAGCTCGTTACCTGTAAAAAAAGACACCTGTCCACAGAAGCAATCAGATTCCAATCTCTCCACCATAGCCAAGGAGTGGCTCAAGACGAAGCACATTAAGGTCCTGGAGTGGCCTAGCCAGTCTCCAGACCTTAATCCCATAGAAACTATGTGGAGAAAGCTGAAGGTTTGAGTTACTAATCATCAGCCTCGAAACTTTAATGACCTGAAGAGGATCTGCAAAGAGGAGTGGAACAAAATCCCTCCTGAGATGTTTTCAGAAGGGATCAAACACTAATTTCACTCATTAAAATGCAAATCAATTTATAGCTTTTTTGAAATGTGTTTTTCTGGATATTTTTGTTCTTATTCAGTCTCTCACTGTTAAAATAAAGCTACCATTAAAATTATAGACTGATCATTTCTTTGTCAATGGGCAAACATACAAAATCAGCAGGGGATCAAATACTTTTTCCCTCACCTCCCTCATATAATCCTATATATAATCCTATATTCCTATGTATACATAATTATATACCCACAGTTGATCCAGAGGAAAACAGAAACCCCAACAAAGCATGATCCAATTTGCTCCAGCAGGGGAAAAATTCCTTCCTGATCCCCTGAAAGGACAATCGGATTTTCCCTGGATCTACTTTACCTATAAATGTCAGCATCCAGTTATATTATGTACATTTAGGAAATAATCCAGGCCTTTTTTTAAAGCAATCTACTGAGCTGGCCAGAACCACCGCTGGAGAAAGTCTATTCCACATTTTCACAGCTCTTACTGTGAAGAAGCCTTTCCATATTTGGAGATTAAATCTTTTTTCCGCCAGACATAAAGAGTGCCCCCTTGTCCTCTGTGATGACCCCAAAGTGAATAACTCAACACCAAGTTCACTATATGAACCACTTATATATTTATACACGTTGATCATATCCCCCCTTAAAGCGGTTGTAAACCGCTGGGCATTGCAAGGCAAAGGCATAATGTGCTAGTATGCATCGCATACTAGCATATTATGTGAAACTTACCTGAAAACAAAGCCTTCCAACGATGCAATGTCATCGCTGGAGACAGCTTCCATCTTCACCCGTCTTGCTTCCAGGTTGGTGGCCTCCGGCTTTGTGATTGTCCGCAGCCGCAATGACATCACTTCTGCGTGGGAGCCGCAGGTCACGGCACAGAGCTCTCAAGGAACGGCATGGGCGGCCGTTTCTTCAGAGCGCATGTGCTAGTGATGTCACTGGCTGTATGTAAACTAAATACCTCCTAAAGGGTGCATGTTTAGGTGATATTTGCACTACCTATAGGTAAGCCTTATTATAGGTAAAAGTAAAAAATTTAAGTTTTGTAAACCCTCGCCTGCATGAAGAATGCATTAAGGTGAAAAACATTTTTTAATGCAGCAGCACCCCTGAGCCACCCGTTTACTTACCCCGAAACTTGCGCAACAGGAACGAGCACACCAGCTCCAGCTGGTGTCTTGTGTTCTGATTGGATAGATTGATAGCAGTGCAGCCAGGTCCGTTTTTAAGGCAGGGCAAAAGGGGCAGCTGCCCTGGGTCCCATCATTATTGTGGTGTTCAAAGCAGCTGCCTCATACTTGCCAACTATCCTGGTTTAAATTTCCTTATCCTTTGAAGTTTTAGTCCCATGCTGTGTCCTGATATCTCAGTGTGAAGTTCTGTTACTAATGCTGCTGAGCTTTGCTCTACATGATTCAGAATTTGCCACAATGTACTGCCGCCTAACTAATCCCACCCCCCACCCCACTGCCACTGATTCAAACGCCCCATCCCCCAGCACTGCCACTGGTCCCAGGAGTCCTAGGATTCCTAGGATTTTTCTGTCTATTGATGGGTCCCCTCACCTTCCCAATCCATGGTGTGCAGGCAGAGAGGGGATGAGGTGCTTTAACCTCTAGCAACCAATCATTGAGCGGTAAGGATATGCAGTAACCTCTAGAAACCAATCAGTGAGTGGTATAGATGTCCAGTAACCTCTAGCAACCAAGCAGTGAGCAGTACTGATGCACAGTAATCTCTAGCAACCAATCAGCAAGCAGAAGTCATGTGCTGTAATCTCTAGAAAATAAACAGTGACCCATAATGTGTGCTGCAACCTCTAGCAGCCAGTCAGTGTGCGGTAATGATACGCTGTAACCTCTGGCAACAAATCGCAATCGTTGCCTGATCTCATTCAGTAAACTGATTTTAAGTCTATAAGTCTAGCTGCTATTTATTGTATGTCTCAAAGCTTGTGAAGAGCGAAATTGCATGTAGGGGGGCCCAAGAAAATGTTTGCCCAGGGTCTAATCAATATTAAAGACGGCCCTGAGCACAGCTATTGGCTCCCGCTGCTGTCAAACAAATCCAATGACGTGGGCGCCGGGGGGGGCGAGACCAAGTCATACATTCGGCAGAGGTAACCCCCCCTGGGACAGCGCTTCTCCTAGGGGGTTATCTGATGTGGGGAGGAGCCATAAGAGCCACTGGGGGACCCCAGAAGAGCAGGTTCGGGGCCACTCTGTGCAAAATGAGCTCCACAGTGGAGGTAAGTATGATATGTATATTATTTAAAAAAAAAAAAACCCTTACAATCACTTTAATTTCCTCTTCTCAAGAGAGAATAAATTCAGTTCCTCTAATCTTTCCTCATACGTATACTTTCCTCTGCGCCCCAATGTTTACACCCTCCTGCAAAATCTTTTTTGCTCTAGTTAAATCTGCTGAGTTCACATAGACTTCTATGGGATCAATTACTGGGATGTGATCAGCTGCGCAAGAGCAGCCAATGGGGGATTGAACACAGCGATAGGAAAGCCACAGGACAGTAGTACGTATTCATCTGGGGTGGGGTACTTCAGGCCGTGTGCGGATAACTACACATTCTATGATAGTACACATAGTGGTCTATTTAAAAAGCAGTAAATGTGACGTTCACCAAACATTCTCTGGTGGAGAATCAATCGCTGTCTTTTAAAACACATGGAACCAGAAAATGCACCTTGCAGAAAATGTTTTCTGAATGCCAGATTCACTGCTTTATAAATCTGCAGATTATTCCTGTTAGGCCGCGTACACACGGGCGGACTGTTCGCCCAACCTTGTCCACTGAACAGTGTTTGGGCGGACAGTCCGCTCGTGTGTGGGCTTTCAGCGGACAGTTTCAGCGGACAGTTGGACGGACAAAGTCTTTCGGAAATTCCGAAAAACTGTCCGCTGAAACTGTGTTTGAGCGAACAGTCCGCCCGTGTGTGGGCCTGTCCGCTGTACTTTCGAAATGAGCGGACTGTTCCCGCTCGGAAAGTCCGCCCATTTCGAGCGCGTGTACAGGTAGGCGGGGGCCCGCGAAGGAGACGTCGCGGGCTCCGCCGCCTGGAATGGGCTTAAAGGGGAACCCCAACGCCGAAAAAAATCGGCGTGGGGGTTCCCCCCAAGTCCACACCAGACCCTTGTCCGAGCACGCTACCCGGCCGGCCAGAAAAGGGGCGTGAGCGAGCGCGCTCCCCCTCCTGAGCCGTACCAGGCCGCGTGCCCTCAACATGGGGGGTGCCTTGGGGAAGGGGGGGCCGCGCGGCCCCCCCCCACCCCAAAGCACCTTCTCCCCATGTTGATGAGGACAAGGGCCTCTTCCCGACAACCCTGGCCGTTGGTTGTCGGGGTCTGCGGGCGGGGGGCTTATCGGAATCCGGGAGCCCCCTTTAAGAAGGGGGCCCCCGGATACCGGCCCCCCACCCTATGTGAATGAGTATGGGGTACAATGTACCCCTACCCATTCACCTGTGAAATAAAGTACAAAAAAAAACACAACACATGGAAAAAGTATTTTATTGCACAGCTCCGGGGGTCTTCCGTCTTCGGGGGTCTTCTCGCCGGACTCCTCCGCTATGTGTGTGTAGCTCTTTTGCTAGCGGAGGAGTCCGGCTTTCTTCCTCCCCGCCGCCGGCCTCTTCTCCCGACTTCGGGGGTCTTGTACCCCTCTTCGGTTCTTCTGCCGGGCCACCGCGCCTTCTTGTAGCTCTTTTACAGGCGGTGGCCCGGTCTTCTGTCGCCGCT
This sequence comes from Lithobates pipiens, assembly GCF_037356315.1. Lineage (NCBI taxonomy): Eukaryota > Metazoa > Chordata > Amphibia > Anura > Ranidae > Lithobates > Lithobates pipiens. The sequence goes on along the minus strand of NW_027507789.1, from coordinate 182,644,283 downwards.
GCCTTCCGTTCTTCTGTCGCCGCCTTCGGTTCTTCTGCCGGGCCACCGCGCCTTCTTGTAGCTCTTTTACAGGCGGTGGCCCGGTCTTCTGTCGCCGCTGTCGCTGTCGCCGCCGCCGCCTTCCGTTCTTGTTCTTCTTCTTGTTCTTCTTCTTCTTCTCCTGGAGATGTTGACTCGACGAGCTCTCCGGCCGGAATGCCAGGGACACGCTCCGCTGCCACTTATATAGTGACAATGGGGCGGTGTCACATGGTATATGTCACATGGGTTGGTCACATGGGTTGATGTCACATGGGGACTATGACATCGTAAGGGGGCGGGGTCACCATGTGACCAACCCATGTGACATATACCATGTGACACCGCCCCATTGTCACTATATAAGTGACCGCACAGCGCGGCTCTGGCATTCCGGCCGGAGAGATCGTCGAGTCAACATCTCCAGGAGAAGAAGAAGAAGAACAAGAAGAAGAACAAGAACGGAAGGCGGCGGCGGCGACAGCGACAGCGGCGACAGAAGACCGGGCCACCGCCTGTAAAAGAGCTACAAGAAGGCGCGGTGGCCCGGCAGAAGAACCGAAGAGGGGGACAAGACCCCCGAAGTCGGGAGAAGAGGCCGGCGGCGGGGAGGAAGAAAGCCGGACTCCTCCGCTAGCAAAAGAGCTACACACACATAGCGGAGGAGTCCGGCGAGAAGACCCCCGAAGACGGAAGACCCCCGGAGCTGTGCAATAAAATACTTTTTCCATGTGTTGTGTTTTTTTTTGTACTTTATTTTACAGGTGAATGGGTAGGGGTACATTGTACCCCATACTCATTCACATAGGGTGGGGGGCCGGTATCCGGGGGCCCCCTTCTTAAAGGGGGCTCCCGGATTCCGATAAGCCCCCCGCCCGCAGACCCCGACAACCAACGGCCAGGGTTGTCGGGAAGAGGCCCTTGTCCTCATCAACATGGGGAGAAGGTGCTTTGGGGTGGGGGGGGCCGCGCGGCCCCCCCTTCCCCAAGGCACCCCCCATGTTGAGGGCACGCGGCCTGGTACGGCTCAGGAGGGGGGGCGCGCTCGCTCGCCCCCCTTTCCTGGCCGGCCGGGTAGCGTGCTCGGACAAGGGTCTGGTGTGGACTTGGGGGGAACCCCCACGCCGATTTTTTTCGGCGTTGGGGTTCCCCTTTAAGCCCATTCCAGGCGGCGGAGCCCGCGACGTCTCCTTCGCGGGCCCCGCCTACCTGTACACGCGCTCGAAATGGGCGGATTTGCCTCCTCCTTACGTGGGCGAGTCCGTTCATTTCAAAAGTTGAGCGAACTGTTTGCCCAACCTTGTTCGTCAAACAGTCCGCTCGTGTGTGGGCAAGTCCGCTCATGCAAATTTTGAGCGGACTGTTTGCCGAAACTGTTTGACGAACAAGGTTGGGCAAACAGTCCGCGCGTGTGTACGCGGCCTTAGACACAATGCAGCCCTTGTCTGACATCAGGCTGACTCCTTGCTGACAGTCACCTCAACAGGAATTATTGGATCACAACATAGTTAATCCCGCACATTTACAGCAATTAAAAGCTCACGTGTGGTTGAGCTATTATTCATTTGTCCCTAATTAATAATTCTATAAAAGGAAGTCCAAGGTCCAGTAATCCTAAACTTTTCTGAGTCATGGAAGCTGAGCTATCTTCATATTTTAATGGCCTTCTAGTGTGGCAAACCTGGTTGAATATGTTAACGGAAATGCTAATAAAGCTACAGCAACTATTTTTTGACAACCGCTGCTGCCTATAAAACGAGCAAGTGCCGAAGCGCAGGTCACCTGATTGGATTTCAAGAAGGGCTGCTAATTGGCTAGCTTTGGCCAGCAAGTAGGTATTGTTGGTATTAATAAAATTGCATAATATATATATATATATATATATATATATATATATATATATATATATATATATATATATACACACATATACAGTATCTCACAAAAGTGAGTACACCCCTCACATTTTTGTAAATATCTTATTATAGCTTTTCATGTGACAACACTGAATAAATGACACTTTGCTACAATGTAAAGTAGTGAGTGTACAGCTTGTATAACAGTGTAAATTTGCTGTCCCCTCAAAATAACTCAACACACAGCCATTAATGTCTAGCCACTGGCAACAAAAGTGAGTACACCCCTAAGTGAAAATGTCCAAATTGGGCCCAAAGTGTCAATATTTTGTGTGGCCACCATTATTTTCCAGCTCTGCCTTAACCACTAGGGATCCGCGCTATAGCCGAATGATGGCTACAGCGCAGACCTGCTTTGCCGCTACGTCTATTGACGTCGTCCCGTGCACGAGCGGCGCGCTCTGTGATTAGCGAGTTTATGAGACTCGCCTGATCATGGATCGAAGCAAGGGGTCGATCCCGACCCCTTACCACGTGATTAGCTGTCAGCCAATGACAGCTGATCATGTGACACAACGGAGACGGTAATCGGCTATTTTTCCTCCTCGCGCTGACAGTGCGAGGAGAAAAAAAAAAAGCCGATCACCGGCGGCCGTGATCGGGACATCAGTCCCGATCACGGCCAGCTTATCAGTGCCCACCTGCCCCCTGCCAGTGCCACCTCAGTAATAAAAAAGTGCCCCCCATCAGTGCCACCCATCAGTGCCCATAGTGCCACCCATCAGTGCCCACAGTGCCACCCATCAGTGCCCACAGTGCCACCTATCAGTACCCACAGTGCCACATATCCGTGCCCATCAGTGTCATCTACTAGTGCCCATCAGTGCCGCCCATCAGTGCCCAGCAGTGCCACCTATCAGAGCCACCTATCAGTGCCACCTATCAGTGCCCATCTATCAGTGGTACCTATCAGTGCCCCTTAGTGCCACCCATCCATGCCACCCATCCATGCCACCCATCCGTGCCACCCATCCGTGCCATCTTATCTGTGCCCATCTTTGCCCATCAGTGCCGCCTTATCTGTGCCCATCAGTACTGCCTTATCTGTGCCTATCGGTGCCACCTTATCTGTGCATATTAGTGCCACGTTAACTATGCCTATCAGTGCCCACCAGTGCAGCCTATCAGTGCCCACCAGTGCCACCTCATCAGCGCACTTCAATGAAGGAGAAAAATTACCTGTTTGCAAAATTTTATAACAAACTATTAAACATGATTTTTTTTATTTTTTTATTTTGCATCTTTTTTTGTTTGTTTAGCAAAAAATAAAACTCCCAGCTGTAATTAAATACCACCAAAAGAAAGCTCTGTTTGTGGGAAAAAAATGATAAAAATTTCATTTGGTTACAGTGTTGTATGGCCACGCAATTGTCATTCAAAGTGCATCAGCGCTGAAAGCTGAAAATTGGTCTGGGCAGGAGGGAGGTTTAAGTGCCCAGTAAGCAAGTGGTTAAAGTGGTTGTAAACCCTTACAAACCACTTTGACCTACAGGTAAGCCTAGATTAAGGCTTACCTGTAGGTCCAAGCAATATCTCCTAAACCTACAGGCGCACTGAGCACGCCGCAGATCATGGCGATATGCCGCTCATGACGGCTCCTGTGCGCATGCGCGGGAGTGACGTCATCGCGGCTCTGGCGAATCACAGCGCCAGAGCAGCGAGACCCGGAGGTCACTCCGGGATACATGGCAGCGGTGAAGATAAAGGAGGAGGACCGCTTCGGGGGCTTCGTTCTCAGGTAAGTTATTCATAATGAGCTAGTATGCTATGCATACTAGCTCATTATGCCTTTGCCTTGCAGGTTGCATTTAAAAAAAAAAGTGCCTTTACTTCCTCTTTAAAGGGGTTGTAAACCCTTGTTTTTTTCACCTTACTGCATCCCCACTCCGATGGGAGGGGGGATCATGCTCTGCTTCAGTATGTCACAGTACATGTTGGAATTTATGGTTTCCTAAATGAACTGTAGCTCCCCAGTGCCAACAGCACTCATGCAGCCCCAGACCATGACACACCCATCACCATTCTTGACTGTAGGCAACAGGGGTGGACTGACAACTCATGGGGCCCCTGGGCAATAGGAAATTTTGGGGCCCCCAGGCAATCCGAGATTATGGGGCCACACAGTATACACACACAGTATACAATCACACAGTATACAAATACATGTACACACAGTATACACAGACATGTTTCTATTGGCTGAGAAGGTACTGGAGAGGTGGGGCAGCTATAATCTTGGGATTTTTAGACCAAAAGGATGTCAGTAAGGGACATTTCAGAGACAGATGTAAAAAACACACAGATTTTTACATACTGTCCCTGGTTTTACTGAGACTGGCAACCCTGATGGAGCCCCATAGTGACTCAGGGCCCTTGTGCAGTGCCCGAGTGGCCCAATGGTCAGTCCGCCCCTGGTAGGCAAGACACACTTGTCTTTGTACTCACCTGGTTGCCGCCACATACGCTTTACAACATCTGAACAAAATACATTTATCTTGGTCTCATCAGCCCACAGGACATGGTTCCAGTAATCCATGTCCTTAGTCTGCTTGTCTTTGGCAAACTGTCTGCGGGATTCCTTGTGCATCATCTTTAGAAGAGGCTTCTTTCTGGGATGACAGCCACGCAGACCAATTTGATGCAGTGTACAGTGTATGGTCTGAGCACTGACAGATTAACCTTCAACCTGTGCAGCAATGCTGGCAGCACTCATACATCTATTTCCCAAAGAAAACCTCTGGATATAACGCTGAGCATGTGCATTCAACTTTTTTGATCGACTATGGCGAGGCCTGTTCTAAGTGGAACCTGTCCTGTTAAACGTCTTGGCCATCGGGCTGTAGCTCAGTTTCAGGGTCTTGGCAATCTTTTTATAGCTTAGCCCATCTTTATGTAGAGCAACAATTCTTTTTTTCAGATTCTCAGAGAGTTCTTTGCTTTGAGGTGCTATGTTGAACTTCCAGTAAGCAATATGAGAGAGTGAGAGCGATAACACCAAATTTGACACACCTGCTCCCCAGTCACACCTGAGACCTTGTAACAGTAACGAGTCACATAACATCGGGGAGAGAAAATGGCTAATTTGGCCCAGTTTGGACATTTTCACTTAGGGGTGTACTCACTTTTGTTGCCAGAAGTTTAGACATTAATGGCTGTGTGTTGAGTTATTTTGAGGGGACAGCAAATTGACACTGTTATACAAGCTGTACACTCATTACTTTACATTGTAGCAAAGTGTAATTTCTTCAGTGTTGTCACATGAAAAGTTATAATAAAATATTCAGCATTAATATTTTATTATAACAAAAAAATATTTTAGTATAATTAAAAAATTCACAAACACCCCTCCAATACAACCACTGCATTGCTAAGAAGCTGAGGTTAAAGGTGATGGACTGGCCAAGCATGTCTCCAGACCTAAACCCTATTGAGCATCTGTGGGGCATCTTCAAATGGAAAGTGGAGGAGCACAAGGTCTCCAACATCTACCAGCTCCATGATGTCCTCATGGAGGAGTGGAAGAGGACTCCAGTGGCAACCTGTGAAGCTCTGGTGACCTCCATGCCCAAGAGGGTTAAGGCACTGCTGGAAAATAATGGTGGCCACACAAAATATTGATACTTTGGGCCCAATTTGGATATTTTTACTTAGGGGTGTACTCACTTTTGTTGAAAGCGGTTTAGACATTAATGGCTGTGTGTTGAGTTATTTTGAGGGGACAGCAAATTTACACTGTTATTATACAAGCTGTACACTCACTACTTTACATTGTAGCAAAGTGTCATTTCTTCAGTGTTGTCACATGAAAAGATAGAATAAAATATTTACAAAAATGTGAGGGGTGTACTCACTTTTGTTAGATACTTTTTATATATATATATATATATACATAAACACAATGATCAGCCATAACATGCTGTGGTATCTGGCAACAAGCCATCAGTAACAGATCTTTGAAGTCCTGTAAATTGTGAGGTGGAGCCTCCATAGATCAAAATTGTTTTTCCCAGGGCTTTTTTTTCTCAGAAAATAGGTGCAGGAACTCACCCACCCCAGCCAACTCTCCACCCCCAATCATGTCGTTCCACCGGGGGAGAGAAGTAAAGCGGCACCAACTCTGCGTGGCCCAAAAGGCACAGAGTGCGGCACTTAGGAGCGCATAACACACTGGGTTCAGGAAAGTGTACTCTGCAGTGATGAGGTGTGTGCATCACACAGGGCACAGAAAAAAAAATTGTGGACAGTACTTGCATATCTCCACCAATGTAACCATCTATTGCTCACCTCTGTGCCCCCCATTCTAACTTCACCTATGCAAACCTTGTCCACAGCTGATCTATGCCCCCCTTCCACAGCTCACCTCTTCTTCCCCTGTCCCCAGCTCACCTCTTCTTCCTCTGTTCACAGCTCACTATTTCTTTCCCCTGTCCACAGCTGATCTATGCTCCCCTTCCACAGCTCACCTCTTCTTCCCCTGTCCACAGCTTACTATATCTTTCCCCTGTCCACAGCTCACCTCTTCTTCCCCTGTCCACAACTCACCTCTTCTTCTCCTGTCCACAGCTCACCTCTTCTTCCCCCCCGTCTGCAGCTCACTATTTCTTTCCCCTGTCCACGGCTCACCTCTTCTTCCCCCTGTCCGCAGCTCACTTCTTCTTTCCCCTGTCCACAGCCCACCTCTTCCCCCCATCCGCAACTCACTTCTTCTTTCCCCTGTCCACAGCCCACCTCTTCCCCCATCCGCAACTCACTTCTTCTTTCCCCTGTCCATAGTCCACCTTTTCTTCCCCCCAGTCCGCAGCTCACTTCTTCTTTCCCCTGTCCACGGCTCACCTCTTCTTCCCCCTGTCCACAGCTCACTTCTTCTTTCCCCTGTCCACAGCTTACCTCTTCTTCCCACTGTCCACAGCTCAATTCTTCTTTCCCCTGTCCGCAGCCCACTTCTTCCCCCCATCCGCAACTCACTTCTTCTTTCCCCTGTCCACAGCCCACCTCTTCTTCCCCCCGTCCGCAGCTCACTTCTTCTTTCCTCTGTCCATAGCCCATCTCTTCTTCCCCCCGTCCACAGCTCACTTCTTCTTTCCCCTGTCCACAGCTCACCTTTTCTTCCCTCCTTTAGCAGCTTAAAAACGCCTTTTCACCTTATTCTATGGCCTCTTGCACACACAGGCATTTAGGAGCGGCATAGGCGTCTTCAAGCTGCAAAAAAACCCCGTTCTGAGGACCGACATTACAGCTGTAAAAATGTATGCTAAACGTGGCCTAATACTAGAAACAGCATTAAGCCGTACCAGGCATTTTTTTTTTAGGTCAAAATCAATGGTTCGCTATGAGAACCCATTGATTTAAATAGAAGTCCCATCCAAGTTTGATCATGATGATCTGACTTGTGGTGCGACTTCTGCACTTAGGATCTTGAAGGGGAACCCCTCGCCAAAATGAAAAAAACAAAAACTTTGTGGGGTTCCCCTCAAAATACATACCATTTTTTGGCAAGAAGTCCCCCTTCAAGATCCTCAGCGCACAAGTTGCACGACAAGTCGGATCATCATGATCTGACTTTGATGTGACTTCTATTCAAATCAATGGGCTCTTAAAGGGAACCATTGATTTTGAATAGAGCCAGAGAAACGCTGCTAAAAGCTAGCACGGCTAAATGCGCATTAACGCCAAATGCAAAAAGCTACTAAAAGTTTTTACAGCCGCTTTTTCCTGGCATTGGTAGTGGCTTTGCAGCTCATTTTTTCTAATGCCCTGTGTGCAAGAGGCCTTATATTTATCACTATAGTCATGCCCGAAATTATAATTATTTTACAACTTTTATGTAACTTTGTAGAAAGGGAATTTTCGTTGTATTCCCCGAGCATTACTCATTGTTATTCTAACAAGCATTATTACGCGAACCAGGAAAGCAGCAATCCATGAGATTATTACAAGGTGATAATGACTGGTGTATGATTTCCTTGTGTGCCTAATTAAGAGGCAGAAAATCCAACGTGTTAATTAGTGTTGAACATGGCCTTGGAGATCTTTCCGTTTTTAAAATTTACCAAATGCACCAATAGGAAAAATAGGTGGAAAAAGACCCCGGGACTTGGAAATAAGAGGAAAAGTCTAGTTCATTGAGGATGGGGGCCTGTATAGCTTGTAAATGTCTGTTTTTAAAGGGACTGAGCCTGTTTGAACACCAAATTCCTCTGTCTATCCTTATGCCCTGTACACACGGTCGGACTTTCTGATGGAAAATGTGCAATCGGAGCACGTTGTTGGAAATTCCAACCATGTGTAGGCTCCATCTGACTTTTATATTAAATGAAAATGTGCAATCGGAGCGTGTTGTTGGAAATTCCGACCATGTGTAGGCTCCATCTGACTTTTTCCATTGGAATTTCCGACACACAAAGTTTGAGATCTGGATATAAAATTTTGCGACCACAAAAATCTGGTCGTGTCAATTCCGATCGTGTGTAGACAATTCCGACGTTCAAAGTGCCATGAATGTTCCGAATAAATTACGAGATGAAAGCTATTGGCTACTGGCTATTGAACTTCCTCTTTATAGTCCCGTCGTACATGTTGTATGTCAGCGCATTCTTGACAATCAGAATTTCTGACAACTTTGTGCGACCGTGTGTATGCAAGACAAGTTTGAGCCAACATCCGTTGGAAAAAATCCCATGGATTTTGTTGTCGGAATGTCCGATCGTGTGTACAGGGCATTACTCTTCAGTTGTTCCTCTTTTTTGGCCTTTAAAAAGTAAGAACTTTATGATTTATCCAAACCATTACAATATAAATTTTTCATGGGCTGACTAAATGGGTTCAGACACTGTTTCTGAGTGTAGACATCCCTCTTTGTACCTGGGATGCTTTTCAGATGATTCGGATGTGTACAGAAGGCGGCTTTTAAATGGACAGCAAAGCCCCGTTGTTTACATCGGGAAAGTGGACCTCCCGGTGTAATCTGTAATCAATGTGACAACTCAGTCCTGCGCTTCATTAATTTATGAACGAAAGCTAGAGGGTGCAACCGTTATTCATAAATTTGCGTACTGTGTGAATTATGAACCTATTAAGAATGAATAAATAATAGCCCTTGTTAACCCAAATTATTCTTTCTTAACACCTTTACCGACTTATTTCTGCTACATTTTTTTTAAATTGCATCCATTTGTTTTGTAGCACTGCTTTAGACCAGAAACATAGTTTTAGTGCCTTTAAAAAGAAGGACAAATATCAGAATTAAATTTCACTTTGAATGAGAAATGAGATACCGTAGTTCACAATTATTTAATCGAATCAGAACACTGCACCCATCCCATTTGGTTTCCCTTTGACCAAGACTTGGGAATATTAGAGTGGTCATTTCTGTGCTGGCCCAGCCAATATATGCCTTGACATGAAAGCTACATCCATCTCAGCTTCCTAGGGGGGCAGGGAGACATTTTGGCATCTTCACCTTGGGTGCCCCAGGCCCTGGTCCCAAAACTGGTTGCGGTGGTCAAATAAGAGCAGATGTTTTTGTCTGTCATAATTGGGAGGGGGGGGGGGGGGTAATGAGATGATGTATAAATAAATTATAGTCACATTGAATTTGATCAATCCACTAAACAATGGCTCATACAGGTTACTGCTTAATGGGTCTACTGTCTCGGTGACACATCTAAGTAAAACCTCGCAAATTGGTGGCAAATGTGTATTGTTTTGGAAGCTGCCTTATTTACTGGTATAAACGGACAGTTGCTGTCCCAGATTAAGCCTTGCTTGTTACTACAGTCAATGACCCAGAGCCATCTGCTCATCTTACTTCTTATCTAATGCTCTGTAGCTTCTTCTTAACTGACTCTGGACCATCACCTAACCTGGCTTTCTCTGATTCTATCTATCCAGCTGTGGTCCCTGTAGACCACCGCTTCCTCCCAGGGTACCTCTGATAGGTTCAGGTGTGCATTTCTATTTATTCTAGTAAATTATCCACAATTAGCATATAATAGATCATATACTATAGAAAATGGTTATTATTTAGGGACAATTAGGGAGTCCTGCTAATAAATTGAGACTGCTTGAGAGTACGTAAACTACACAAAATATAACCGATAGAAACTGTTTTTTTTATACACAGGTATGCACTTTAAAGTGGTTGTAAACCCTTACAAACCACTTTGACCTACAAGTAAGCCTAGATTAAGGCTTACCTGTAGGTCCAAGAAATATCTCCCAAACCTATACGGTTTAGGAGATATTTGCCCGAAGACGGGCACCGGCGCACAGGCGCACTGAGTGGGGCATCGTCGATGACGGCAATGCCGTGAGTCTCGGCTCCCATGCGCATGCGCGGGAGTGACGTCATCGCTGCTCCGGCGAATCACAGCGCCGGAGCAGCGAGACCCACGGAGACCCACCAAGAAGATGGATGCTCGGAACTACAGGGGACAGCGGCGACTTCGCTGGCTCCTGTGTCAGGTAAGTGAAACATAATGGGCTACTATGCGATGCATAGTAGTCCATTATGCTTTACCTTTACAGGGAATGAAAGAGGAAGTAAACTCATCAGGGTTTACTTCCTCTTTAATGAAGCTGGTTACACCACGTTGCTGAGTTGCCCTGGCCATAGATATTCATAGACACTAGTAAAGTTAACCATCTAACTTTGTGTTCTGCTTTAACTTCACAAGTCCCTCCTGATTAAGGCTAGCGATAGATGGCCATAGTTTCGAATTTTCGGCTGGTTCAGCAGGACTTGGCTGAGATTCGAACCGTCTGTGGGCAGACTTAGTCCTTGTACACACAGTCGGAGATTCCGTCGGAATGTGTCCGATCGGAGCGTTTTGTCGGATATTCCGACTGTGTGTGGTCTGCATCGGACTGTTTCCGTCGGAATATCCGTCGGACCAACTTTTCCAACTTGCCGGAAATATTTTTCGACAAAATGCTCCGATCGGACATACTCCGATCATGTGTAGAGAATTCCGATTGGACAAAGTGCCACGCATGCTCAGATCAAATTCCTACACCAAAGCTATTGGCTACTAGCGTGAACATAGTCCCGTCGTAACGAAATAATGTCATCACGTCGGATTTTCCGACAACTTTGTCCGACCGTGTGTATACAACAGTTTCGGACAAAATCCGACGGACAAAATCCGACGGATTTGGTTGTCGGAATCTCCGACCGTGTGTACAAGGGCTTAATGTACCAAGTTGATCGATTGATCAACTTAGGTACAATCAGCCTGCCAGATTCACTTGCGATTATCGCTAGCGGCTTCTATACACGCTAGCAATAATCACTGTCTTCTCCTGACTGGGATGGCTTCCCCTGCCAACCCCTGCTGGAAGCAGACAATTACTGGGAAGGAGGGAGTCCACTGTCAGTACTGCCTGTGTTGATGGGGGAATCGTGTAAATTTCTTTCCTGCAACCTGTGGTTGCAGGAAAGAAATTTGTACCGTCTATGGCTGGCCATAGATGATATGATTTTCTTTCCTTCTCATACAGGTGGAAAGGAAGAAAATAGCTTGATTCCCCCATCAACACTGATTGTGTATGCCTCCTGCTGCCGGGGAAATGGGTGGGGGGTGGAGGGTGGCATGCGCAGGGAGCATTCCTGGCCAGCAGAATACAATGGTTACTGCTAGCAGCTATAGCCACTGGCAGTACCCATATGTAGAACAATCCGACATGCTGGTTGTACGATCTTGGGTATCTTGGTTCGAATCTCGGCCCCCTTAAGTGGGGAGATTGGGAAACAGGATTTTGGAACTGCCTAAATCATTTGCTTCAACTCTTTTATACCTTGTCCCACAGATCCAGCTATAACAGGCCAGATTGCGAGACTGCCATCTAATATCTTTGGGTACCCTAAAGTGGACCATTTCCTCCTAAATCTAAAAATCTTGGGTGCATGCATCTCTGTGTGCTGCTCTTTAATCATCCTTGAGTCAAATACATAAACAATGATTTATTTGTTTCCTTATGCGTGTATTTAGTACCTCCTGGTTTTCCTGGGGCACTGGTGATGTAGCCCTGGCCTCACCTGGGTAGGGCACATCACCAGTGCCTTCCAGGGAGATCTTGTTTCTTTCCCCCCTAGTCTTGCAGTTAAAAGTCTTTTCTTATTATTTAACAGATGCGTGTAATGTGGTATGGCACATGCACCAACTGAGGCGTGTGATATCATGCACCTAATCTGGCGCATGTGTCATCTCAGATTACATTCATCTGTTGAAAAAAAAACGTTCCTCCTAAATTCTCACGAAGAAGGGGAGCGGGAGTATTTTTTCAACAGATCATTGTAATGTGTTTTGCCGCAAATGTCATCGATGGGCCGGTAATCTATCAAATAGTGCCCTCCATTGAAAAGTGCCCGCGCATGCACAGTACGAAAGGGCACTCCAACTCATTTCCTTCCCGATCAGCTGGTGTTATGTCACCATAGCGCATGCGCACATTGTAGGAGGCATTTTTTTACGGGAGATACCATACCAAACAGCGGAGGGAGACCGTAGTTGTCAGATTGTGCCTCGCTGTTGCAGGGCGGGTTGTGGCTGTGTTGAAGCGCGCGTTTTGTTTGTGTTGCAACCCGCCCTTAGACACACAAAACCCACCGTTCAACACACCAAACCCACCTTGTAACACAGACAAAACCCGACCTTGAGCACACTGTAAACCTACCCAGCAACAGCGAGGCACGATCTAGCTACGGTGTCTCTCTCCGCTGTTTGCATAGCATTCAATTGTGCCCATCAAATGGTATCTCCCATCGAAAAATGCCTCCTACAATGTTCGCATGGGCTATGGTGACATCATGCCAGCTGATCGGGAAATCAGCTGGAGTGCCCTTCCGTAATGTGCATGCGTGGGCACTTTTCAACGGAGGGCACTATTTGATAGATTACCGGCCCATCGATGACATTTGCGGCAAAACACATTACAATGATCTGTTGAAAAAATACTCCCGCCCACTTTTCAACGGCGGGCACTATTCGATAGAACACCAGCAGAGAAGACAGAAAATGAAGCCAGCCATGATGATTGTTTTTTTTTTAAAAGAGCGGTGAGATTGGGGAAACAATGCAGACGACTAACGACTAGGAGGCAGACGACAAACTTTAATCTTTATAACTAGATCAACTGCATTCATAGGGGGGTAGGTCCCAATTTACAACACCCTATCTACAATCATAAACAAACAGAGGGCACACCAGCTTAGTGCATTATCCTTAGATATCCTTTATTGATAAAATCAAGAAATGTATATATACTCACAAACCAACGCATGTACAAGCTCAACAGAACAAATCCAGGTACAGACAGCCAAAGTTCCTGTGTTTCCTTACAACACATAACATTACACGTTTCGAGGGACTTGCCTTCTTCCTCAGAGCCAACCCGAGGAAGAGGGCAAGTCCCAGTTGAAGCGCTTTATCTTTGCCGCAGCCAGGGCTATTATACCCAGACATTGGAATTCTAGTGTCATTCCCAGTATTAAAGAATGGGTGTCTGAACTAAATTATATTATGCGTATGGAGGAATTGACAGCGAGCCTACAGGAGAAATACCCATAAGGCCGCGTACACACGGGCGGATTGTCTGTCCAACTTAGTCCGCTGAACCGTGTTTCAGCGGACAATCCGCTCGTGTGTGGGCTTCAGCGGACTTTTTCAGCGGACAATCTGACGAACAAAGTCTTACGGAATTTCCGTAAGACAGTCCGTTCAAACTTGGTTTTGTCCGTCCAAACTTGGTTTCAGCGGACAGTCCGCTCGTGTGTAGGCAAGTTGGACGGACTAAGTATGGCGCATGCTCAGAAAGGATTTACACGGCCGAAGGTTGCATTGCAGTGTATAGGACGTCGTTTTTCTAGTCCCGTCGTACGTGCTGTACACATCATCACGCACGCATTCAGCGGACTGTCTGCTCATCGTGTGTGGTCAAGTCCGTTCATGCAAATTTTGAACGGACTGTCTGTCGGATTGTCTGACCAACTTAGTTGGCCAGACAATCCGCCCGTGTGTACGCGGCCTTATTCATAGCTAAATGGGGGGTTTGGAAAGACTTAGGCACCTCAGATATATTGAGACTGTACCTGTGACCTAGCTTCTCACTACATATGACTATAGGAAACCGTGAAGGAAGCCCTTAGGACTTCTTTTTCTGCTTTTTTTTTTTATCTTTTCTTTCTATTTTCTCTTTTTTGATCTTTGATATTTATTTTAATGGCTGAGAGTATGGGTATGCAAAGGTCTATGCACCAATATAATATTGAATGACAAACAGGCTCAAATTGAGTTTTTGTGTTTGCTTATGAAGCCAAATGGGAATTTGTGATGTTATATTCTTATAAGTGACTAAGGCTCGGTTCACATATATATGCGAATTGGAGACGTTTTTAACCACATCCAATTCGCATAACATGTGAATGTGAACGGCTTTCAATGGCTTTCAGTGGCTGCGGTGCGGTTTGAAAAAGGGTCCTGCTCATTTTTGGGTTCCGGTTCAGGTCCGAATTCAGGTAAAAATTTGCACCTGAACAGGAACACACCGGACTCCAGACTGCAAACCACAGCCATGTGTGACCCCCAGCTTTAGTGTATCATGAAAAATGGTTCAATAAAGCATTGAAAACAAAAAAACAAAAAATAAATTTTCATTGATACTGTAACTTATTTAAAAATCTCACCGTTCACAATGTCATTACCATTTTCCTTTCCTATATACACTATTTCATAACTGAAACATCAGATAATAACCGGTAGGAGAACTTGGTTAGACCCCAGATAGTCAGCTGTGATAGGTGCACCATAATTCCGCCAACACCTGCATACTATACTGGATTTAAAATGATATAATTTATCTATAATATAATATTCCTTTCCCAAGTAACAACTTGAAATTGGCAACATGCTATGAACAGAAGCGGACGTAATATTCTATAAATATGGATTTCATCTGAGAACGTCCCTATACATTGGGGACAGCTGACAACTGTGTGTACCTGTCATTAAGATTTTTGTTTTCCGTGACTGCATTTTTAGGTCAGACTGTTTGCTAAGCCTTTCCCCTTGGCAACCTCTACCGGCTCTGACAAACCCAGACGACAAATATATCAAAAGCCCACCGGTTAGGAAGCCCACCCTGTCCCTGCACAAGACTTACCCATTTTTTTGAAGGTTCTCAGCTCATGGCTCTTGGTGCATTGGACCTGTTCAGCCACCACTTCAGGTTCCTCTTGGTACTTCTTCTTCTTCCCCCCACATATCGTGCTCCAGAAGCCGGGCATTTCATGCCTTTTCGCTGTGCTCTCCTTGGTTGCCCACCTCCTGCCCCTCTGCGCCACCAAAAATTCTCTTCGACTTCCTTCCACTTAGGTCCCTAGCACTCAGCTGTCCCTCCTATGACATTCAGCTCTCTCACTAACTTGAGTCTGTACATATCCCAGCGTCTACCTCTGGGTTTCTCCCTGCCTGTCTCTGGAGCCTTTGTGTGTGATCAGCCTCAGTCCAGCCTCCTTCCCTTGCTCCTCCTTAGCACTGATTTTCCAGTCTTTGGCTGGCTTACTCCCCTGGAGTCGCATTTCACCATCACAGTCGCTCTCTATGCACACAATCTCAGCAGGCTTGAGGATCTATCTACGCGAGATCCACCGCAAACACACGCGGATAAGATTATAGGATGACTATGTGAACCTTAACTGAATGATATTTCCTTTGCTAAAGCACTGTGTATTATAAACAATTGCCTTTTTTTTGCATAAATCCTTTAGATTGTAAACTCTCATGGGCAGGGTCCTCCTAACTAGGGATCGACTGATATCGATTTTTCGGTGCCGATACAATACCGTTACTTCGACCACCTCTCAGGCAGATCGCCGATTTTGTCTGCCGATATTTTGTACATTAAAAAAAAAAAATGTTACGCATGCATCACCGCGGTACAACCATTTGAAGCAATATCAATAATATCGGCCCCAGCGATAATTGATCGATCCCTACTCCTAACCCTCCTGTATTTAATTGTAAAAGCTCTGCACAAACTGTTGGTGCAATATAAATCTTGTATAATAATATTAAAATACTTGTTTTCACCGTTCTTTGACCCTTTGTTGCATCTCAGTGCTGCAGATCTCCTGCGGTCTCTTTAACCACTTCAGCCCCGGAAGATTTGGCTGCTCAATGACCAGGCCATTTCTTGCGATTCGGCACTGCGTCGCTTTAACTGACAATTGCGTGGTCGTGTGGCGCTGCACCCAAACAAAATTGACGTCCTTTTTTTTCCACAAATAGAGCTTTCTTTTGGTGGTATTTGATCATTACTGCGGTTTTTATTTTTTGCACTATAAACAAAAGAAGAGCGACAATTTTGAAAAAACACAATATTTTGTACTTTTTGCTATAATAAATATCCCCATTTTTTTTAATTTATTTTTTAAAAGCAAATTTTTTCTCAGTTTGGGCTGTATGTATTCTTCTACATATTTTTGTTAATAAAAATCACCATAAGCGTATATTGATTGGTTTGCGCAAAAGTTATAGCGTCTACAAAATAGGGAATAGATTTATAGCATTTTTATTATATTTTTTTTACTAGTTATGGCGGCGATCTGCGATTTTTATTGGGACTGCGACATTATGGCAGACACATCGGACTCTTTTGACACATTTTTGGGACCATTGGCATTTATACAGCGATCAGTGCTATAAAAATGCACTGATTACTGTATAAATGTCACTGGCAGGGAAGGGGTTAACATTAGGGGACGATCAAGGGGTTAACTGTGTTCCCTGCTACGTGTTCTAACTGAAGGGGGGGAGGGGACTGTCTAGGGGAGATGACAGATCGCTGTTCATACTTTGTATGAACACACGATCAGTCTCTTCTCCCCTCAGAGAACCAGGATCTATGTGTTTACACACACAGGTCCCGGTTCTCGGTGTGTCACGAGCGATCGCGGAGCCCAGCGGTCATCACGACTGAAAGCCACTCGCATCGGCTCCGGGGGCAAATAGAGGCGCGCCTTTCCCCCTAGTGGCCACAGGGCGAAGTGACATAACATAACATTGTTTCGCCCAGCTGTGCCATTCTGCTGCACTAAAACTGCGGCGGCAGGTCGGCAAGTAGTTAAAGCGGCTTACTGTCCATGGCCTCCATTTGCAGGGACTCGCCCTCTTTTGGAGCCAAATGCCTCTTGCCTTCTAAGTTGTCCCTCTTTTTTGTATAAATACAGTATACACTCACTGGCCACTTTATTAGGTACACCTTTCTAGTACCGGGTTGAACCCCCTTTTGCCTTCAGAACTGCCTTAATTCTTGGTTGCATAGATTCAACAAGGTGTTGGAAAAATTCCTCTGAGATTTTGGTCCATATTGACATGACAGCATCATGCAGTTGCTGCAGATTTGTCAAATGTACATCAATGATGTGAATCTCCCATCCACCACATCCCAAAGGTGCTGTATTGGATTGAGATCTGGTGACTGTGGAGGCCATTGGAGTACAGTGACCTTATTGTCATGTTCAAGAAACCAGTGGTGAGATGATTTGAGCTTTGTGACACACTTGGTGCATTATCCTGCTGGAAGGAGCCATCAGAAGATGGGTACACTGTAGTCATAAAGGGATGGACATGGTCAGCAACAATACTCAGGTAGGCCGTGGAATTGAAACAATGTTAAATTGGTACCAAGGGGCCCAAAGTGTGCCAAGAAAATATCCCCCACACCATTACACCACTACCACCCTGGACCATTGATACAAGGCTGGATGGATCCATGCTTTCATGTTGTTTACACCAAATTCTGACCCGACCATCTGAATGTTGCACCTGAAATCGAGACTCATCAGACCAGGCAACGTTTTTCTATTGTCCAATTTTGGTGAGCCTGTGCAAAATGTAGCCTCAGTTTCATGTTCTTAGCTGACAGGAGAGACTACTACAGTGTGGTCTTCTGCTGCTGTAGCCCATCTGCTTCAAGGTTCAATATGTTGTTGTGTGTTGAGTTACTGTTGCCTTTCTATCATCTTGAACCAGTCTGCTCATTGTTCTCTGACCTCTAACATCAACAAGGCCTTTTCCTCCATACAACGGCTTTTCTATTTTTCGGATCATTCTCTGTAAACCCTAAAGATGGTTTGTGTGTGAAAATCCCAGTAGATCAGCAGTTTTTGAGATACTCAGACCAGCCCGTCTGACTCCAACAACCATGCCACGTTCAAAGTCACCTAAATCCCCTTTCTTCCCCATTCTGATGCTCGGTTTTAACTTCAGCAATTCGTCTTCATCAGGTCTAGATTCCTAAATGCATAAATGCAATGAGTTGCTGCCATATGATTGGCTGATTAGCAATTTGTGTTACCAAGCAATGGGACATGTGTACCTAATAAAGTGGCCGGTGGGTGTATATAGAGTACCTCTACAAAAAATGTATTTCTTAAGGAGGAAGTAAACCCTGATGAGTTTACTTCCTCTTTTTTTCCCTGCAAAGGTAAAGCATAATGGACTACTATGCATCGCATAGTAGCCCATTATGTGTCACTTACCTGACACAGGAGCCAGCGAAGTCGCCGCTGTCCCCTGTAGTTCCGAGCGTCCATCTTCTTGGTGGGTCTCGCTGCTCCGGCGCTGTGATTCGCCGGAGCAGCGATGATGTCACTCCCGCGCATGCGCACGGTATCCGACACTTGCGGCATATTGCCGCGATCTGCGGCTTACCTATGCGCCGTAGACAGCGGTGGCTGTCTTCAGGTAAATATCTCCTAAACCATATAGGTTTAGGAGATATTTCTTGGACCTACAGGTAAGCCTTAATCTAGGCTTACCTGTAGGTCAAAGTGGTTTATAAGGGTTTACAACCACTTTAATAATGACTCAAGATTCAAGGAACACTTTTAAACTCATCTAATTATTCAGGCCTTTCGGTGACAAAGTACCAAGTTTAAATATCCAGGATTTTTCTTTCCTAAGGAGCACTGTGTTGAAGTTGCCTCCGCCGCTGTCATTCGGCGAAGCCGCGATGACGTCACTCCCGCGCATGCGCACGGGAGTCGACAAATGCGGCAGCTCCATTCTTGGAACTGCCGCGCTCAGTGCGCCTGCGCGCCGCTGTCTACGGCGCATGCGCCGTAGACAGCGGTGCCCGTTTTCGGGCAAATATCTCCTAAACCATATAGGTTTAGGAGATATTGCTTGGACCTACAGGTAAGCCTTAATCTAGGCTTACCTGTAGGTCAAAGTGGTTTGTAAGGGTTTACAACCACTTTAACTATCAAACCTTTCATCCAACTTCTAAGTGCTGCTCAATCACGCCATATACGTTGGACTGCCATCCTTGCCCAATAAGTCCTTGAATGACACTAACGTACTATATGTGGCAGGCTTTTTAAAAATGTCTGCCTTTCCATCAAATGGACCATTTTCCTATAATTATCATTGTTTTTATCACCATTGGGATGTTTTCATCATTCTCATTGGGACATTTTTGAGGACTTCTGGTTCAACCTACACATCCAGTTTTTGACACCATCAAGTTGTTTGTTCTTCCTTACACACAAGCTAACACATACTTCCAGGTCTGTGGTCCTCTGTAGTGGAAAGCAGGAAAGACAATGATAATAGTTCCGGATACTAGGCGGATACAGCCCTCCTCCGTCTGGGTAATCCAATAGATACTACAAAAAATAAAGGGACCAGAAGGGGCGCGGACCTAGCGAATTATCTATTTGATGTAAAAGCTGATAAAAATGGATACCTACAAAATTTCAACCGAGTACGCAATGCCATGCAGTGTAGACAACAAATGCTGTAGACATCAAAGGGGTGCAGAGCTGACACATTACGGGGGCGCACCCCCTTCCTGAGAGCTCAGCACTATGACATTTGTTGTTCGCACTGCATGCCATTGTGTGGTCTGTTGCAATTTTGTGAGCATTCGTTTTTATCTGCTTTTACATCGAATAAAAGTTTATTCGATATTGCACTAGGTCAGCACGCCTTGTTGTTCTTTTGTTGTTTGTTCTTCCTCGCCCAATGCAGTCCCAATGCATAGACATGACAATTTGCCTTGAGTCCTTCTAAGCCCTCGTACACACGGTCGGAGATTTCGATGGAATGTGTCCGATCGGAGCGTTTTGTCGGATATTCCGACTGTGTGTGGTCTGCGTCGGACTGTATCCGTCGGACCAAATTTTCCAACTTGCCAGAAATATTTTCCGACAAAATGCTCCGATCGGACATACTCCGATCATGTGTAGAGAATTCCGATCGGACAAAGTGCC
Organism: Lithobates pipiens; assembly: GCF_037356315.1. Taxonomy (NCBI): domain Eukaryota; kingdom Metazoa; phylum Chordata; class Amphibia; order Anura; family Ranidae; genus Lithobates; species Lithobates pipiens. Next base: position 182,624,075 of record NW_027507789.1, on the reverse strand, counting down.
ACGCATGCTCAGATCAAATTCCTACATCAAAGCTATTGGCTACTAGCCTGAACGTAGTCCCATCGTAAAGAAATTACGTCATCACGTTCTGAACGATCGGATTTTCCGACAACTTCGTCCGACCGTGTGTATAGAACAGTTTCGGACAAAATCCAACGGATTTGGTTGTCGGAATCTCCGACCGTGTGTACAAGGGCTAAGACATAACTCACTTTTTAGACAATGGCTCAGGTTACACTCCTACCGTATTTAGGAGAAACTCACACCGCAGGCCTTACAAGTAGAAAAGGATGAAAGGCTGCAGTAGTGTGATTTCACTTTGAGGTCTATAAGGATCTATGTCTATTTCTGAGGAGAGTCTACTTTAGGCTCCTCTATTCAGGAGGGCAGGAAGATGCTCAAACAATGGAAGAAGTCAGTGAGACAGACAAAGAAGCATTAGGTCAACTGTAGTCCCTTCTTGATGAGGGAGGGGAGCTCTCCGATGATAAGCAACCTAGTTCTATTGATCCTTGGAGAAGAAAAGAACTATCTCAAGATCAGATAAACATCTATGCCCCAAGTCAGGAAAAATAAGTGGTTGGGTGTTTTCCTGGACCTGGTAGAGGATGATTTCAAAAAGATAAATGGACGAAAAGCGCTGTGGACAATTTGTCTGTGGATGAACCTATAGCGTTAAGGGAACTACAAGAGGCAGAAAGCCTGGTATTGAAGAAGCGTAATAAGGGGGGCAATGTGGTCATGCTGTCGGAGGACCGTTATAAGAATGAGGTATGATGCCTTTTGGCGGACAAATCAACTTATAAAAAGCTGAATTTCAACCTGTTCCCCCAACTAGTCAATCTAATCAATAACAAACTTAATTTTGCCTATGAGGCTGATTTGGTAACTAAGAAAGAGCTTGGCTTCATGATGGTGGAGGACTTCAATGTCCCCACCTTTTATATCACCCCGAAGATTCATAAAAATTAAAGTAATCCCCCCGGGAAGGCCAATAGTCTCAGCAATAAGGGTGGGGGGCAAATATGTAGATTCCCTTATTAAAGATCTGGTTTGTGATCTACCATCTTATGTTAAAGATACGGGAGATGTTCTAAATAAGATAGAGGTCTTGTTTTTCCCTGATACTTCTCATGGGAATAGACGTAGAATCACTCTATACCCCATGAGTGGGGTATCTCTGCAGTGTTCCATTTCCTTGATGCGAAGTTTCCTGGTATGGGAGCACAGAATGACTTTGTGAGGCATTGCAATGGCCTTGAATAACAACTTTTTCCAATTCACAGGAGTCAGGAACCTCAATGGGTGCCCCGTGGGCGCCAGCTTCTGCATGTCTCCACCTTGGGTGGTGGAAAGAGGAGGTTGTATATGCCTCACAAAAGGTACATTGATGATGTATCAATGGTGTGGGGTGGCTCCAGGACAGAGCTAATCCAGTTCATGGTGGAACTGGGTAATAACACCCGTAACATTCACCTGACATATATAGTGGATTTATGTGAGATCTCCTTCCTGGACTTACCTCGACAGAGTTCGTTAGGACACCAAATAGGAATTAGCTTACTGATTTACCAAAATTAAAAGGCATGTACCCCTGTGGCCACTGGGGAATGTGCGGTTATGTTGATCGCTCATGGCTAACGTAATTTTGAAATTCAACAGTTCATTAACTGTGCTACAATGAGGGTCCTCTATATTTTAGAGTGTCCCTGTAAAAAGATGTATGTTGGCAAAATGAAGCATCAGCTTCGCTTTAGACTTGGCGAACATATAAAGAGCATTAGACAGGATGAGGAGACCCCCATGGCACAACACAGAGTTCCACGGTGGACAACCAGATGGCCTGAGGATCAAGGGGTTCTTTGCCTTGAACCTTACAAGTCAAAGAGGAGACTTCAACACAGTGCTCCTTAGGAAAGAAAAATCCTGGATATTTAAACTAGGTATTTTGTCACAGAAAGGCCTGAATAATGAGATGAGTTTAAAAGTGTTCCTTGAATCTTGAGTCATTATTAATCATACATAGGATGGAGTGCCCTTTTAATTGAGACACTTCCATGGAAGTTCCTATGTTGTGATATTCTAATCGTATTAAAAAAAAAAGGGGTAAAGAATCTTTAACTTGTAACCTGGGGGACAGGTAGGTGGTACAAAGCTCCCTGGGATAAGCAGTTTTTCAGGCACAGATACCAAATCCAGTGAGGTAGTGACAAACAGTGTGGTGTTTATTGGTGATATATACAAGTCTATATACAGGTGCTGTACAGTTTTTCAGAAAACAAACAAAAGAAAAATAGTCAAACAGAAACCTAGCGATGTCTCTGCACTAATTACACAATATATACAAGCCCTAACTACCAGGCTGAGCAAGCCTATAGCTTGTCAGCTTCCACAGATACAGCTTAACAGCTTTTTACCAACCTTTTGCTCTCACAGACCAGTGTTGTCTGCGTTTCCCATGCAGAGAGCCATGGCTGTCTGTCACAGGTCAGTTTAAATTGGCCTGGGGGAGAGGACCAAGATCCGAACTGGATCAAGCATCAGAGATTCCTGAACGTGTATCTGAGGAGCCTGGGAGACGTATAAATTGTATAGGTTCACACTACTGTGGGCCTTGCGCCCCGCGTTTACTCGGGCATGGCAGATTATTCACTTAAATGGGCTGCTGTGTCTGTTTTTCCCACAGGAAAACCGCATGTAATTTTTGACCATACGATTTCCTTGCGGTTCCCGCACCTGCAAATGTGCGGCAGTCGGAGATGCATGGGGGTTCCTTTCAGAATGTTTCATTCCAGCACGTTTCGTAAGAGCAGCGCAATTTGGCTGCGGGTGGTTGGAGGTGAGGGAACAGTAGCACTTCCTGCACCAGCATCCAGCCTGCAGGCTGTGAGCAAGTGTGAATCGAGCCTTATGTACAATGTTTATAAACAACGTTATGTTGTATCTCTCTAGCTCACATATGAAAAATGTTTATAAACACCCTCTCAGTTTTATATTGATGATCATTGTCACTGAAATAGAGAGTGATAGGGAAATTAAAAGTAGTTCTAAAGGCTACACTTGTAACAAATTCACCACATTAAGATAAAAACATCCCAGTGCTTGTACAAACCCCCTTACTCCTCATACACTTACCTGATGTCCTTGTCATGGCCGCCAGGTCCAGGATCCACCAGCGTCACTCCCTGAACTTCCTGGTTCCTAACCAGACAATGTGAGCAGTGGAATGATAGGCAGGAGCATGAGTGTCTCCTCAGAACATGGCTAGATAAGGAGACACCGGCAAACTGGCAGCTGGGGACAGCAGCCTTGGGACCCCTGGATACAGAAGGAAAGGGACATTTCAGAAGAAGAGAAGTACAAATAAATAGATATGTGAGGACATCCTCTTCTAAAGTAAAAAAAAAAAAAACGGTTTAGTATCACAACAAGAATAAGGGGGAAATCTTCCAACAAGGACACTTTTCTGGTCACAGCTGTCTAAGATGGGAATTTCCCTCACTTTAATAGATAGAAAATAGATTTTCTTTCACTTGCCATTGTGTCTCCAGGACAGAAAGTGAGGTGAAATCTCCTCAAAGGGACACCATGCAGCAAACAATAACTATCAAGGATTTTAATAATTCCATCTAAAATTATGGCTATACATACACTTTAAATAAAGACCCCCTTGTTCCTTTTTAGGGAACAAGTGTGTATATTTATATTAGCGGAATGACAAATTCAAGCGCCAGCTGGAATTTTTCATGTGTATTGTATAATTGTAAGCTGTCCAGTTCTGGTAAAATGTATTTGATACCTGCCTTTGCCCAGTCAGCTCTGCTATTACGCCGGTTTTCCCCCTAGTCACACACTACTATCACTAGCCAAGGCTATAGGGCAGGATGTCTGGGGAAAAATATAATAAAAAATAAGGGTACTTTTTAGATGTAGCACCCTTCTAATTTAGAGTAGTCTGCTAGGTAAATTTAGTTTAGCTCCTTTGTAAAGAGAGGAGCAGGAGTTGATTGCTTGGGACTGCTCAGTGTTTCACAGGCTGCTGTTCTTCTACTTTTCCCTGTCTTCTAGAGACTTTTAGAAGCATAGTAGGAGGAGAGCAGAACAGGCAGTCTGAATATTTATGGAACTCCGGCCAATCCCTGGGGAGGTGTGCCCAGAAGGTGGAGGGATAGACTATAAGTAGTCTGAGGCCCGAGTTGCAGAAGCAGTGTTCCTGGGTCCAGTGCTGCAGGAGGAGACCCCTTTGCTGGGGCTCTACTCCTGGGGCAGAAGCCTGGGAGGGAGCCATGTAAGATCCAAGGTCCCAGCTAGGCTTAGCTGGGGGGGGCCTATTTACAAGTCCTAGTTCAAGGATGCAGTTGGGGAAAAAGCTGGAAGGAAGCTGTGGGAGACAGGTCAAGCTGTCCAGAAGCAGTGTAAGTCTACATGTCTCTCACTTGTAAGAGCCAGGTGGATATCTGCAGGAGGTAACTGATGATCCTGTGGATAATTGAGTACAAGACCCCAGAGGGGTACAGAGGGTGACTGTGTGGTGCTTTGAGACTCTATAAGGAGTACAGGTCACAGTCAGCCTAGAGATCCAGTGGGACATTTTTTTTTGCAAGTGCAGTGCAGCCAGACGTTTGTGAAGTGCAGCCAGAAGTCAGGCAGTGCTCAAGTTGTACAGTTTTGCATTTCCGAGCTCTCTCATGCTCCCCATCCCTATCCAAATTCCTGTTCCAATAAAGGAACCCCTACACCGATCGTTTGAGCCAGAGGAAGAATGACGAAAATTCTGTGTGCCTATATGTGGGCTCTGAGGGGGGAAATAGGAATTCATTCACCAATGGCTATTGCAGGGGTGCGCTACATGGATGATCAGTCTGCCTGGATTTCAGATGGCCTCGTTTTTTTTTTTTTTTTTAAAGTCTAGCCCCCACTAGGTGAGAATGACATGCCTCTGCTCCCTCAGCCAGATATCCCCGTCACATATCCCAGAAGACTGCAGTAGAAAGGGCATTCATTAGCCTGTAAGCTGAGCTGGCATGTGCAATTGGGGGCACATGCCAGAGGTAGCTGGCTTTTGATCTCTAAAGAGGACCAAGATGGTAGAGCAGGAACATGAACACCAGATTGCAGCAGGATAACACTGGTTTCAACAAGCAAGTGAGCCAATTAAGGTCAATCCAGCATAACAAGTAAGGTAGGGAGAGGGTAAAGAAAACAAAAAAAATAGAAGTTCCTCTTTAAGGACCCCCCATTCTTGCAGGCAACCAAACAAAAATTCTGCATTCCAGATCAAAGTTTCCTGGAAGCGAGATGAGTCTGATTCTACTTCTTAACCATATTTACAAACCTCCAGGCTTTTCTTCAAGAGGTCAGCAGGAAATAAAATCCATTTGATTTGTTTTTCAGATGCTCCGCTCCAGTCTTCCCACTGTTAAACAACCCTGCCTTTCCCTGCAAAAGGGTCTACTCACAGATGTACAGCGTATCGGGAGGTTTGATCACACCCTGCATGCCGCACACAGTCAGATAAATTACTGAACAAGGATTGGCTATAAACAAGAACTCGAACACTGTGTATTATACAGAACAGGGATGATAAGTGACCTTGTAAGGTCATAATTGTTCACAAACATGTACACATGCTAACAATCAAAAGATCGCATGTATCTAACAATCACCTAAAGTTTAAACATACCTAAAAAACAACTTCACCTTAAATAAAGTTGTCCTTTAAAATAATACATCAACCTCCCTGAGCGAAGCCCACCTGGGATAACACTTAACCTTTCTCTATATACGATCCAACTATCTTTCATCCAACAAGTTCCTGGCTGGTTCCTCTATCTACTGCAGATATACACAGCAGGCTCATTCATTTCAATGGGTAAGCTGTACAAACAAAGAATATAGTTGAAGAATCAAGGTGCAAAAGAAACACCATCTATTTGGAATAAGCCCCATTTGTTCATTAAGTCCACTTGCACCATCCAGTTGGAATAAGTCCTATTTGTTCATTAAAGTGGTTGTAAACCCTTACAAACCACTTTGACCTACAGGTAAGCCTAGATTAAGGCTTACCTGTAGGTCCAAGAAATATCTCCCAAACCTATACGGTTTAGGAGATATTTGCCCGAAGATGGGCACCGCTGTCTACGGCGCATGAGCATGGCATTGTCGATGACGAAGATGGCGCGCAATGCCGCGCGTCTCGGCTCCCGTGCGCATGCGCGGGAGTGACGTCATCGCGGTTTCGCCGAATGACAGCAGCAGAGCTGCAAGACCCCACCGAGAAGATGGATGCGCTGGACTACAGGGGACAGCGGTGACTTCGCTGGCTCCTGTGTCAGGTAAGTGACACATAATGGGCTACTATGCGATGCATAGTAGTCCATTATGCTTTACCTTTGCAGGGAATGAAAGAGGAAGTAAACTCATCAAGGTTTACTTCCTCTTTAAGTCCACTTGCATCAGCTAAAGCAATCTCTTGATGAACTGTTGTAAAGGGGGGGGGGGGGGGGGGCAGGGTGAGTAGGTGGGTGGTAGTTGTTTGTCACATTCTCCAGGTTTCCCTCCTTGTTGGGCACAATTCAAGGTTCACATGTACTGCTTACTCATAGAATTACAGTGGTGTGAAAAAGTGTTTGCCCCCTTCCTCATTTCCTGTTCCTTTGCATGTTTGTCACACTTAAGTGTTTCGGAACATCAAACCAATTTAAACAATAGTCAAGGACAACACAAGTAAACACAAAATGCAATTTGTAAATGAAGGTGTTTATTATTAAAGGTGAAAAAAAATCCAAACCATCATGGCCCTGTGTGAAAAAGTGATTGCCCCCCTTGTTAAAACATACTATAACTGTGGTTGTCCACACCTGAGTTCAATTTCTCTAGCCACACCCAGGCCTGATTATTGCCACACCTGTTCACAATCAAGGCATCACTTAAATAGGAGCTGCTTGACACAGTAAGGTCCACCAGAAGATCCTTAAAAGCTACACATCATGCCGAGACCCAAAGAAATTCAGGGACAATTGAGAAAGAAAGTAATTGAGATCTATCAGTCTGGAAAGGGTTATAAAGCCATTTCCAAAGCTTTGGGAATCCAGCGAACCACAGTGAGAGCCATTATCCACAAATGGCGAAGACATGGAACAGTGGTGAACCTTCCCAGGAGTGGCCGGCCGCCCAAAATTACCCCAAGAGCGCAGCGACGACTCATCCAAGAGGTCACAAAAGACCCCACAACAACGTCCAAGGAACTGCAGGCCTCACTTGCCTCAGTTAAGGTCAGCGTTCATGCCTCCACCATCAGGAAAAGACTGGGCAAAAATGGCCTGCATGGCAGAGTTCCAAGGAGAAAACCACTGCTGAGCAAAAAGAACATCAAAGCTCGTCTCAATTTCTCCACAACACATCTTGATGATCCCCAAGACTTTTGGGACAACATTCTGTGGACCGATGAGACAAAAGTGGAACTCTTTGGAAGGTGTGTGTCCAAGTATATCTGGCGTAGAAGGAACACTGCATTTCATAAAAAGAACATTATACCAACAGTAAAATATGGTGGTGGTAGTGTGATGGTCTGGGGCTGTTTTGCTGCTTCAGGACCTGGAAGACTTGCCGTGATAAAAGGAACTATGAATTCTACTGTCTACCAAGAGATCCTGAAGGAGAATGTCCGACCATCTGTTCGTGTACTCAAGCTGAAACGAACTTGGGTTCTGCAGCAGGACAATGATCCTAAACACACCAGCAAGTCCACCACCGAATGACTGAAGAAAAACAAAATGAAGACTTTGGAGTGGCCTAGCCAAAGTCCTGACCTGAATCCTATTGAAATGTTGTGGTATGACCTTAAAAAGGCCGTTCCTGCTCGAAAACCCTCTAATGTAACTGAATTAGGACAATTCTGCAAAGATGAGTGGGCCAAAATTCCTCCAGGACGCTGTAAAAGCCTCATTGCACGTTATCGCAAACGCTTGGTTGCAGTTGTTGCTGCTAAGGGTGGCCCAACCAGTTATTAGGTTTAGGGGGCAATCACTTTTTCACACAGGGCCATGATGGTTTGGATTTTTTTTCACCTTTAATAATAAACACCTTCATTTACAAATTGCATTTTGTGTTTACTTGTGTTGTCCTTGACTATTGTTTAAATTGGTTTGATGTTCCGAAACACTTAAGTGTGACAAACATGCAAAGGAACAGGAAATGAGGAAGGGGGCAAACACTTTTTCACACCACTGTAAATAGGACCATGGCATGGAAGCACAGTATGAAGAATAGCTGAACGGGACCTTGTTGGAGGAAAGATTGCGGGGTTAGGGGTGAAGGTAAGTATTATCCCCTGTGGGATGCACTCTTAGCCCTTGTACACACGGTCGGACATTCTGACAACCAAATCCGTTGGATTTTGTCAGACGGATTTTGTCCGAAACTGTTGCATACACACAGTCGGACAAAGTTGTCGGAAAATCCGATTGTACATAACGTGATGACGTTATTTCGTTACAACGGGACTACATTCAGGCTAGTAGCCAATAGCTTTGGTCTAGGAATTTGATCTGAGCTTGCGTGGCACTTTGTCCGTCGGAGTAGGCTACACATGATCAGAGTATGTCTGATCGGAGAATTTTGTCGGAAAATTTTACGGACAAGTTGGAAAACTTGGTCTGTCGGATACTCAGACGGAAACAGTCCGATGGAGACCACACACAGTCGGATTATACGACAAAGCGGTCCGATAGGACACATTCCGTCGCAATCTCCGACCGTGTGTACAAGGGCTAAGGAGTAGAGGGATATATTAAAAAAACAACTTCACTAAAGATTAAGTTGTCTTTTAATAAGTTGTATCACTAGCAGTCTTGCTTTCAATGTCTTTTGGGATAGATATCCCCAATGTTTTTTTTTTTTTTTTCGTAAAGGTAGCAAGAGACAACAACAGTTTTACATTCTAGCCTGGCCAGTTTTTATTATGTTGGCAAGCCTAGCTTCCAACACTTAATAATGCACACTAATAAGGTCCCTCCATTTACACAAGTGGACCATGTGTACAGCTACACAAAACAAAATTTTTTGTACTCGCAGAGCTGCCATCACATAGTTTCTTTCTGTAGGCCAGCATAGCCTCACTCATGGATTGAGAGCCATTTTGAAGACAGTTGGCTACAAAGGATCAAGTGAGAGTAAAGTCATAACTTGTTTTAAGTTTTAGATAGAGTAGTTAAGACCCCTAACAGAAGTTCAGAGCTGTGTCCTCTGCCCTCTGTGCACTTTGTGTTATCTACAGTGATATCTTTTTATCTACAAAAAAGCTGTATAAGGACCTTAATTGGAACTGTGAGCAAAGTAAAAATTACATACATGACATAGCATGTCAATAGCATTAACAAAGCATTCTTTATTTTTATTCTGCAACATAGTTTTATTAGCTGATGATCCTACCAATATGTCTGTTATTTTTCAACTTCCTTTAACAGACCAAGCTGTCCAGCAAAAATTGGAGTTAGAGGGTTGAGATAATCCATTTATCAATGCTTACAATGGTCAGCTTGTATTCATTTAGTTACAATCTTTATCCCAAAGGATAGTCCATCTTAGCCCATCTAAGTTTGCTGGTGCATCTACCCTCGCATCTACCTAATCCTAGGTTGACCGTGGTACTGTCCACTGGTGGAAATGTTGCCCATTCAACATAATCAAGTGATAATCATTTGTTTCTCCTTTTCCAGTAATTATAGCCAGGAAGTGACAAGAAGGCTCCACGAAGGGGACAAAAAGAGCCATAAGAACTTGACTGACATTCTAACCCAAATGTCTTAACTGGAATTTCACTTACATTTTGAAATATATCTACTAGTGCATTTTTTTTATTTTTTTTACTTGTTAAAATGAAAATGCATTGACAAACAAAAGGCAACAACATTTGACTAAGACCTGGTTCATACTAGTGTGACAAGTAGTGAATACTACTTGAGGTGCGTTTATGCAGTGGGAGTGGTTTGCGATTTTGATGCAATTTTACTGCTGCCTTTTTTGGACACGGTTTTAGGGCTTGGGACTACTAATACTGTTAATTATTTAGAAAAAAAACAAAAAAAATTGCAGCAAAAATTTATGTACATGCGCATTGCATTACACTAAAGTAGCACAGGACACTTTCCCAAAGTTGAAACACAGCGGCTTTGCATTCAGGTGAATGAGCATCATTGATATTAATATTATTACCATTGTCATGACATTCTGTGCGACTCAGTTCGCATCTAAATGTGTGAACCAGGCTTAAGGCCTCTTCCACACTGGATATTTTGCTAACTCTCCTAGACTCCTTTCCTCCTGACAGCAGCTTTTTGGCAGAAAAAAATGCTTGGCGCTTATAAACATGTATAAAGGTTTTAGGTGCATCAAGCGTTTGGGTGTTAATTCATTGCATTGGCCCGAATAATAATTTATTCTGGCCATTTCAATGAATTAAAGTATTACTAAACTCAGGACCACAATACACAGCACATGGAAATGCAATTATTTTTGTAAATATAAACTGCTAAATACCTTTTCTCATCAGCAGTACTGTACTGTATATAGCAGTTTTATGAGCATCTGGTTAAAGCTTGTAGGAGTTTCCGTTCTCCTCTGACTGTCCTATGAGGCTGCATGACCCCTGACCCTCTGTCTGGACAGTGCTGATTGGCCCTGTGCTGATCACATGCACCCTTCCAAGAAAAAAAATCCTCTCTAGCAATACACACCAAACTGAGCATGTGCAGAGTGTTCAGTAAAGTTCATGAGCAAATCTGTTTAATTGAGGAACGGAGGAGAAAGGAGGATCCATATAAAAGTATATAAGAGCCCTACCAGCACAATAAGACACAGAGAGGGGAAAGGACAGGAAGAATTCGAAAAGCTGATGAGCCGGGTTTTGAACCCCAGCAGGGGAAGGTGTTTTTAGGGTTGGAGGTCTAATCTTTACGTGAGCACAGTGGTGATCGGTGGTGGGATTCACATCAACTATTTTATTTAAAGTCCCACCAGGGTGAAGAAATATGCAATATATTTTCAAAAGAATCACACATGTAGAAGGATTATTTGGACATTTATGAACTTTACTGGACACATATTAATTTGAGTTTATTATTATTTTATATATCACCGGATATTTGGATGCATTTGAGTGTGAGGCACAGCCAATTTTCACTGCAGCCTACTGTTTATTGTTTGTTTATTATTTTTCAATAAGGATTGGAGTAGATTGCACCCTGCCTTTGGCCAATCATGGCTCTCACAGCACATCACACTGCCATTTGGCAAAGCATACAGGTCAGGTGCATGCTTTGACCAATCAGCAGCCTTTAATGCACTCTGATCTCTTCGTGCATTAGGAGGCACCACGTGGCGGGCAAATGTCCCCCAATTCCCCCATATGTTCGTTTATTCTACGAATAAATATTGTTTATTCTACGAACAAACAGCTGATGTCCAAGCCCATCACTAGTTATTACACATATTCACATTTATTTTCTCTTGAGATGTGAGTTGTCACAGTCTTTTACGTTTTAGGGAGGTAGCACTTCACTTTCTTTGTTAGAATTTGCATTCTGGTCGATTGATCAATTTGGTACATTCATCCTGCCCATTAACGGTTCAAATCTTGGCTAGCTCCTGCTGAACCGGCCAACATTCGAACCGTGTATGGTCGGCCCAAGGGACTTGTGAACTTTTTACTCAAGCATTGTATTGTTTGTTTTTTGGCCTAGTCATTCTAATCTGTGCACAGACTTTAGAACCGGTATCATTACACAATTGATATCTATTAGTACAGAATTCCTATTTGTATTCATATGTCCCCAGGACCCATGCTTTTTTTTGCCTTCTGGCCTTCCCAACGTCCTAGGAAAGCATTCACATGCAACAAGCGAAGGATGGAGATGGCTATTGTGCTCTATGGCAAGATCTAGTCAAAACGTTATTTCATAGGACACTGGGAGCTCCGTAGGATGTAAACACTTATCAGTCCTGGGTGGGCGAGGCAGTAATGACACCACTTTACTCCAGTCTGTTATATGGAAGGCAGCAGAAGCCGCATTTCTGCAGTAAAAATGCACTCATGTTTTCAATGGCGCACGCTATGGGACTAACAGCTTTCTTAATTACATTTTCATAAAGACAAGGCTTAAAAGCTATGCATCCTCCAGCACTCCCAGGGTACCCAAGAAGGCCATCATTCTGTATGGCTAGACCTGCCACATGCAGATGATTTCTCTGGATACTCAGATCATCAGAAGACAACACACCACTCTGGTCCTGGGAACACCAAAATGAATACAGAACAGAAAACAGCACTAATATGTGCTAATTGTGTAAAGACGGCACTCTGTACACTGCAGTTCTTTTGGGGTTGATGTGAATTGTGAACTGCACTATAATATAGAGTAGTGGTCTCCAAACTGCAGCCCTGTGGTCAGATGCAACCCTTTGCTTGCTTTTATCTGGCCCTTGGACATTATTCCTGCCACTGCCACCAACAATGGGGCATAATTCCTGCCACTGCCACCAACAATGGGGCATAATTCCTGCCATTGACACCAGCAATGTGGCATTATTCCTGCCACTGACACCAGCAATGGGGCACTATTCCTGCCACTGACACCAGCAATGGGGCATCATTTCTGCCACTGACACCAACAATGGGGCATAATTCCTGCCACTGACACCAATAATGGGACATAATTACTGCCACTGACACCAGCAATGGGGCACTATTCCATTCACTGACACCAACGATGGGGGATAATTCCTGGCACTGACACCAGCAATGTGGCATTATTCCTGCCACTGACACCAGCTATGGGGCACTATTTCTGCCACTGACACCAGCAACGGGGCATAATTTCTGCCAGTGACACCAACAATGGGGCATAATTCCTGCCACTGACACCAATAATGGGACATAATTCCTGCCACTGACGCCAGCAATGGGGCACTATTCCATCCACTGACACCAACAATGGGGCATAATTCTTTCCACTGAGAACAAAAATGGGGCACTATTCCTCCCACTGACACCAACTATTTCTCCCTGTCATACCAAAGATCGGGCATTGTTTACTCACACTGGGCACAGTTCAGCCTCCCTAAAGGCTGAAGGACAGTAAACTGGCCCTTTCTTTAGAAAGTCTGAACACCGCTTATTTAGAGCATGCATGCACGCCATTACTAGTAAAAAAAATAATAATAAAAATGCTATAAAACTATCCCCTATTTTGTAAATGCTATAACTTTGCCAAACCAATCAATAATTGCTAATTGTGATTTTTTTTTTACCAAAAATATGTAGAAGAATACGTATTGGCCTAAACTGAGGAAAAAAAATTGTTTTTTAGATATATTTTCGGGGATATTTATTATAGCAAAAAGTAAAAAATATAGATTTTTTTTTAAAATTGTCACTCTATTGTTGTTTATAGCGCAAAAAATAAAAACGCAGGGGTGATCAAATACCACCAAAAGAAAGCTCTATTTGTGGGAAAAAAGGATGGCAATTTTGCTTGGGAGCCATGTTGCACGACCGCGCAATTGTCAGTTAAAGCAACGCTGTGCTGAATCGCAAAAAGGGGCCAGGTCCTTTGGCTGCAAATTGGTCCGGGGCTTAAGTGGTTAATACAAAGTCCCGCCTCCTGGACCTGCTTCTATGATAGACAGAACACTGGTCAAATGCCAGCCAAGGAGACGGGACTTCCTATTACAGAGGCCTCTGACAGGAGATTCTCTCTCTATGTAATCTGACGGCACTCGTCGCACCCCCTCCCGGTTCTCTCCGAGGCAGCCCAAATTGCAGTATTGGCGTATAACACGCACACGCTATTTGTAACCGATTACAGGGTGAAAAAGTGTTATACGCCAATAAATACAGTAACTCCTATAAATTGTAGGCACCTCCGGTGTGTATTTAGCTATTTGCCTGGAGTTTCTGTTTGAATATTAAAAAGAAATCACTGAAAGCACATAATCTCTTTATATATATATATTATATACAGTACATGTGACCATTCCCCATAAATGGAGAGATTGTTGCCTATAGAGAAAAAAAAGTGTTTGTGGCAATGGATTTCTCTCTGGGCTTATACAGTATATAGTAAATGGCGCCACAAAATAAATTCATAAAAACACAACATTTATTATCCACTTGACCTCTGGAAGATTTTACCCATAGTTATCCACACGTGGTGAAGTATATGGTGGAAGTTTCCCTTCACAGAACACAGCAAAAGCTATAATAGACCTCCACCGTTTCCTTTATTTGCACATATATGGACTATATATCAAAGCTTGTCTGGTCAATCAGATTGGACAGGAAGCACTGCTGCAATATTTTTAAGGACTTTTTTTATTGAGACTCTTTTTAATATTGTTTTTACATTTATGCATTATATTTAAGTAGCTGCTCACTGAGTGTACATTTGTACTCTATATTTGGGTATTGTGGGAATTTGTTTTGTAGGTGGGCGTTCAAAACATCTTTATTAGAATTAAAAAAAAAACATTGTCAGCGTACAGCCCCTTTACTACGTGACTAGCTCAATAAAAATAAAATAAAAAAAAGCAATCTCACCTTGCTGTGTGACAGTGACAAAGGCTGAATAAGTGGACACAAAGGACACATTTCCATTTGTAATGCTGCAAAACACACAGAAGTGCAATATATAATAAAATAACAGGCAGTAGGTTATACACATAAGAACATCTCCAAAGTAAAAATCATTCATTGCCCATGGCCCACCCTTTTCATTACTCTTCAAAACATGGCTACGAACCAGACTTCCTGTATTTTGAAAATTAATCTGTGGAACAGTGTTAAAAAAAAAAAAATTGTTCACAAACCTAATAATGTAAAAACCTCTGCCCAATAAAAAAAAAAAAAAAAAAAAAAGATGCTACATCGATTACATATACAGTAATCAATTTAAATCACTGAGCAACTCTCCGCTGCTGTTTCCTGCAGTATCTCTCCTTAACCACAAGATGTCCTCAGTCTTGCAGGTTTAAGGATACTTGCAATCATTCAACTTGGAAGACTGAGGACATACTATAAGTGCAGGGCATCATGAGCCCACCTTCAGGGATGCAGAGAGTGGCAGCGACGATTTTATCGCTGACCTCAGTGCTGTCGTCTGCATCATTGAGGACCATTCACCGCCAGGAGAAGACCAGTCTGAAGATTTAGGAAAAAAGGGAAACATTTAAAAAAGCTAAGCTTTTCAGGATCCAGGGGGGCATCTCAGTGTTATACAGATCTTTTATGAAACCCACGGATCCTCCCACATGCCTGGACGGGCACCCGGCTCAGCCTATCAGAGAGCCGCTGAGAGCCTGAGCCTGCCGCTTCCACAGCCCAGCGCTGGGGGGGGGGTCAGAGCAGAGAGTCGGTGACTGACGGAGCTCTGAAAACGAAGCTATTGGCGGTATTTTATCCCTCGGTTCTCAACCTAGAGCTTGCAGGGGACAGATGCAGCATTGGACCAATGCTGCATCCACCTAGGTCAGTATGATTAAAAAATATATATATATATATATATATATTACTATACTAAATATAAATAATATAATAAAATAAAAGTCAGCAGCTACAAATATGGCAGCTGCTGACTTTTAATAATCGGACACTTACCTGTCCCAGTGTCCAGCAATGCGGGGAATCGAACCCCCGCCCATCCTTCCCTCCGTTTGGCGGCGCCGGCATTGTAACTGTGTGACTTCACAGCCGGGCACCCACTGCGCATGCGCGAGCGGCGCCGTGAGTGGTCATGCAATCATCTGGGACCTGTCACGTGTCTCAGATGATTGACAAGAGGGAGGAGGCAGAGCTGAGCCCTTCCTGCACCGAGGGGAAGTGATGCCACCAGCCCAGGCACTGAAGGAGGCAGACTACGAGGGACCCCCTAGCAACAGCCATTTAGAGGTGAGTAAAAAAAAAAAATCCAATTTTGTTTTTGTTTTTTTAGGAATATTAATGATTTTTTTTTTGTGCAACCCCACTTTAATGTTGCCAGCTCATATAGACAGTAACTACACAGGTTCAGTTTAAAAACTTTCAGCATAAGAAAACATCAAATCCAAAAATCTATTTATGGTTACAATCATATGGGAGCTTTTTGATCCTATTTTTTTAAATAATTTTTTCCCCATGCATTATGACGCTGTTTTATACAACTTTACGACAATTAATTACATGTAGTAAATAAAAAAATAAAAAAAACATAATAAATAAAAAATAACAGTAATGCCTGGTACACACGGTCGGACATTCCGACAACAAAATCCATCGATTAGATTTTTTCCGACGAATTTTGTGCCAAACTTGTGTTGCATACACGCGGTCGGACAAAGTTGTCGGAAAATCCGATCGGTCAGAACTAGGTGACATTCATTACATACGACGGGACTACGTAGAAGCTAGTAGCCAATAGCTTTGGTCGTGTAATTTAATCTGAGCATGTGTGGCACGTCGGAATTCTCTAAAAACGATCGGAAAAAGTCTGTTCGGATTTTGTTGTCGGAAAATTTTAGATCCAGCTCTCAAACTTTTTCCGTCGAGATTTCTGACGGAAAAAAAGCCCACACACGATCGGATTTTCCGACAACATAATCCGATCGGACCTTTTCCGTCTGCCCCGACCATGTGTACAGGGCATAAGAATTACCTATATGCAATTAATTGCTGATCCAGTTCAAAAGACAGTTAAAAAAAATAATAATAATTGTGTGGCTGTCGGCATTCACTCACATGAATGAAAACAATGTGCCCCAAAGTTTGTGCCAACGATTGCTCATGTCAGGTGTGTAACTAAAAATCACCTGTATAGTGAAGGGTCAGTACTGAACTGGTATAGATGCAATTGATTTTCCAAATAATATGGTTCAGGTATTTTGCTGCTATGGCACGACCCTAACTGACCCCTGATCACCCAGCCTGGCTGGATCCTCCACGTTTCATGTGAGTTGGTAGAAAGTTTAGTGCACGAGTCGCCCTTTTTCTTAGTAAATCTATAATACACAATGACAATACATACATAATCAATTATTTTTTTGCACCCCACCTTGTAGATTTGCGTCTTCTCCACCACCAAAGTCGATTGTTCTGCCCCTTCTCCATACTTGTTTGCAGTCAGAGTTGTGACCTGGCCAGAGAATGAAAAGGAGGTCTCGGGGGATTTACACATAGGCTGTAGGGAATGTGCTGACATAACAATTCCGCTGGGAATAGAGGAATACCATTATCCCCCAGCTGTGCCAGGGACACACAAGCGTAAATATCTCTTTTTCATTGTAAGGATTTAAAAAAAATAAAAAAATAAAAAAAACACAATGGGATGGCCAAGGCTGATTAAAATTGTGTTGTGTCTGAACAATTCTCCCCCAATCTTTATTCCAAAGGCACCTGAAGCTGAAGCTGTCATTGCAGATCTGCCCACACTGCCACCTGTAGGTGAAACCTGGTAAACAGGAAGCTATAGTGCGGTGATGGCGAACCTTGGCACCCCAGATGTTTTGGAACTACATTTCCCATGATTCTCAACTACACTGCAGAGTGCATGAGCATCATGGGAAATGTAGTTCCAAATAGGGTTGGCACTTTTTCTTCAAGTCAATCCCGGACATTTTAGCGGCGCACAGCAATTTTTTTTATAGTATAAAATTATACATATATTTTGCTATTAAATAACATTCTTAATCATATGAAGTTAATAACAAGAGTCCCCTTTACATCAGAGTCCACAGAGTTCCCCTTTTACATTGGAATCTACAGAGCTCCTCTTTTACATCTTAACTCGCAGAGTTCCCATTCACTGTAATGGGGGACTCTGCTGACTCTGATGTAAGGGGGGACTCTGGAGACTCTAACATAAGGGATGCTCTGGGAACCCTGATCTAAGGGGGGACACTGAGAACTCTGATTAAAGGGGGAACACTGAGAACTCGGATATAAGGGGAAACACTGAGAACTCGGATATAAGGGGGAACACTGAGAACTCGGATATAAGGGGGAACACTGAGAACTCGGATATAAGGGGAAACACTGAGAACTCGGATATAAGGGGGAACACTGAGAACTCGGATATAAGGGGGAACACTGTGGCTTCTGCTGTAAAGGGGAACTCTGAAGTAAGGGGTGCTCTGAGAACACTGACTCACTCAGAGGCAGGAGAGAGAAGGGGGGAGACTTCAGTCACAGACAGGGATGGATGGTGAGCTCATTCTACCCTTGGCAGTCAGCACCTCTCATCCAGATGTATCTGAGGCTGCTGGACTTCAGATTTCTGGTCCCCAGTTTCCTTTTCTGAGGCACAGCACCGGGGATTGGAGAGGATCTCTCTCCTCTCCCAACTGTATGCGGGGGGGGGGGGGGGGTTGTTAGTGCTGGCTTTGGGCAGTGCGAAAGAGAATGTAACAGACAATCTCCGCTTACACAACTGCAGCCCCCAACCCTGCTGGGAAGCCATAGTCCAGTCTGAATAATGTGTCCGGGTTTCAAGCAGTCTCAAACATGGACGCATGATTCCAAACCTGAACTGTCCGGGTGAATCCTGGACAGGTGGCAACCCTAGTTCGAAAACATCTGGGGTGCCAAGGTTCGCCATCACTGCTATAATGCATTTACAGAGAAATTTGACATAGTACACTATGTTACCAAAAGTATTAGGACACCTGCCTTAACACGCACATGAATTTTAATGCCATCCCAGTCTTATGCCGCATATACACGACCGGACTTTTTGATAGCAAAGGTCCGACGGAACAAATCCGGACAATTCGATCGTGTGTGGGCTCCATCGGACTTTAGAAATAGAACGTTTCAAATTTTTTCGCCAGAACTCCGCCGGACCCAGTTCCTACAGAGAAATCCGCTCGTGTGTATGCGAGCCCGACGGACAAAAAACGACGCTAGGGCAGCTATTGGCTACTGGCTATGAACTTACTCATTCTAGTCCAGTCGTACGTCATCACGTTCGAATCCGTCAGACTTTGGTGTGATTGTGTGTGGCCAAGTCCGTTCATTTGGAAAGTCCGCCGAAAGTCCATCGGAAAGACCGTCGGACCTAGTCCCTCGAAAAGTCCGGTCGTGTGTACGCGGCATAAGTCTGTAGGGTTCAATAGTGAGTTGGCCCACCCTTTCCAGCTATAACAGCTTCTTCTGGGAAGGCTGTCTACAAGGTTTAGGAGTGTGTCTATGGGAATGTTTGACCATTCTTCCAGAAACGCATTTGTGAGGTCAGGTACTGATTTTGGATGAGAAGTCCTGGCTTCAAGTCTCTGCTCTAATTCATCCCAAAGGTGTTCTATCGGGTTGAGGTCAGGACTCTGCGCAGGCCAGTCAAGTTCCTCCACCCCAAACCCGAAAGAACACCTTTAGGTTGAATAAGAGCAGAGACTGCGACCCAGGCCTTCCCGTCCACATCAGTGCCTGACCTCACAAAGGCGCTTCTGGAAGAATGGTCAAACATTTCCATAGACACACTCCTAAACTTTGTGGATGGCCTTCCCAGAAGAGTTGAAGCTGTTATAGCTGAGAGTGGGCCAACTCCACATTGAACCCTACGGACTAAGACGGGGATGCCATTAAAGTTCATGTGCGTGCAAAGGCATCCATCCCAATACTTTTGGTAATATAGTGTAATTTTACAGAACATGTTGTAAATGTACCTGAATGGGAAATGTGATTTTAAAATACTGTCCTTACCATATTTTCTCCATGTAAAATATCTGTCTTTAGAATTATGCTCTGGGGTTTCAGGAGGCCAGATGCTGAACTGGTGAACCCATAATACATGCTGGGTGACAGTCTGATCATAACATGTGACGTCTTCCACAGCTGTGTCATCACTGGTGACTAACCTCCTGTAAAGGAAAACAAACAAGAAATATAAGAGAAAAGATGAGAGAGAAAACATGGGGCCCAACAAACAGCACAAAGGGAAAAGTGCCAAGACCTAGGGCAGTGATGGTGAAACCTTGGCACCCCAGATGTGTTGGAACTACATTTCCCATGATGCTCATACACTCTGCAGTGTAGCTGAGCATCATGGGAAATGTAGTTCCAAAACATCTGGGGTGCCAAGGTTTGCCATCACTGACCTAGGGGCTTCAACCCCATAGCAGCCAATGAGAAATCACTTTACTGACAAGCTTCTATGGGTGCTGCACTCTGCCCCTTGCCCTGTTTATTGAATAAAGCCTCATACACACGGTACAATTGTTGGCCAACAGAGCATCTGATCTTTGTTAAAAGGGCGTGTCCCAGGATCTTGTCTTGCATACTAACGGCACACAATTGCCGGTCAACAAACACGAAAGTAACGAAGTAATGACGTACTACGAGGAATTTCAACTCTTGAGCTCCACCCTTTGGGCCCCTTCTGCTAATTTTGTGTTTGGTGAGCATTGATTCCGAGCATGCGTGTTTTTACTTTCGACTTTTGTGTGACGGATTTGTGTACAGACGAAAACTGACAACAGACCGTTGTCTGCTGAAAATTTACTAGCCTGTGTAACGACATTTTCGGCGACCCATCGAAGTTTGCTACAGAAGTGACATTCCTTCGCCACCATCTTTCTACACACGATCAAATTGTCTGGCGTACTTAGTCCGCCGAAATGCATTTCACCGGACAATTTGATCGTGTGTGGGCTTCAGCGGACTTTCTCAGCGGACTTGGGTTTCAGCGGACAATCCGTTCGTCAGTATGCTAGTCCGGCGGACCAAGAATGACGCATGCTCAGAAGCAAGTACGAAAAGGAAGCTATTGGCTACTGGCTTTTGAACTTCCTTTTCCTAGTCCCCTCATACGTGCTGTACGTCATCGCGCTAGCAAACGCCGGACTTTCTGTGTGTCCGTTTGTGGCCAAGTCCGTTTGGTAGAAAGTCCACTGGACTATCCGCCGGATTGTTTTCCGGACTAAGTACGCCGGACAATTCGATCGTGTGTACGCGGCATAAGAAGGGAGAAAGTGGACATCTTGTTACACCCACCGGAGTTTCGCATTTTTCACGTATTGATAACAGTAAACTGCGTTTATATAGTGAAATACAGGACTTAGATCTCCGTCTGAATGTTTAGATGTTGAATTTTAAAAGCATCGAACTTATGTAAGATTAGTAAACCTGTGAGATGAGCAGGGATGCCGCTGCTTTTAAAATTCAACATCTAAGTAGTCAGAGGGAGTTCTAAGTCCTGTATTTCACTATATAAACTCACTTTACTGTTATAAATATGTGTAAAATGCAAAACTCCAGTGGGTGTAGCAAGATGTCCGCTTTCCCCCTTCTTAGTATATCCTTACTGTGGACGAGTGTGGGGTGTAGCAAGATGGCGGCGACGGAATGTCACTTCCATAGCAAACTGCGATGGGTCGCCGAATATGTCGTTACACCTGCCATCCAACATTTGTTGGCTGAAAGTTGGACAACAATTGTCAAAAGGAGCGTATTAACGGTCAGATTTCCCCTGCCAACAATCGTACCGTGTGTACGAGGCATTAAAATAAAAGAGGAAGAAATATAGAAAAAGCAAAAAAGAGGATGGGGAGGGGCAGTGTAAGGAGAGGGGCAATCATCAGAAAGA
This sequence comes from Lithobates pipiens, assembly GCF_037356315.1. Classification (NCBI taxonomy): domain Eukaryota; kingdom Metazoa; phylum Chordata; class Amphibia; order Anura; family Ranidae; genus Lithobates; species Lithobates pipiens. The sequence goes on along the minus strand of NW_027507789.1, from coordinate 182,602,470 downwards.
ATGTAATTAGAGAGTAGGACCCCATACACACTACAGTATTAGATTTTCTGCAGATTTTGGTCTTCAGATTTACCAAAAGCCTATAATATGAGGTCAAACCTCAAAGCCCCATACACACGATTAGAAATTCCGCCAGCTAAAGTCCGATGAGAGCTTTTGGTCAGAAATTCCGACTGTGTGTATGCTCCATCGGACTTTTGCTGGCAGAATTCCAGCCAGCAAAAGATTGAGAGCAGGTTCTCTCTTTTTTGGTCGGAAAAAGTTCTGATCAGAAATTCCGATCGTCTGTAGCAATTCCGACGCACAAATTTCCTACGCATGCTCGGAAACAATTTGACGCATTCTCGGAAGCATTGAACTTCATTTTCTTAGCTCGTCGTAGTGTTGTACGTCACCACGTTCTTGACGGTCAGAGAACTTTTGTGTGACCGTGTGTATGCAAGCCAAGCTTGAGTGGAATTCCGTCGGAAAAATCATCCAAGTTTTTTTCGACGGAAGATCCACTCGTGTGTACGGGACATGATGCCTTGTACACACGGTCGGACATTCCGACCACAAAATCCATCGGATTTTGGCCGAAACTTGTGTTGCATACACACGGTCGGACAAAGTTGTCGGAAAATCCGATCGTTCGGAACAAGGTGATGTTCGTTGTGTATGATGGGATTACATAGAGGCTAGTAGCCAATAGCTTTGGTCTCGTAATTTAATCTGAGCATGCGTGGCACTTTGTCCGTCGGAATTCTCTACAAACGATCGGAAAAAGTCCGATCGGATTTTGTTGTCGGAAAATTTTAGATCCTGCTCTCAAACTTTTTCCGTCGGGATTTCTGATGGAAAAAGTCCGATAGAGCCCACACATGATCGGATTTTCTGACAACATAATCCGATCAGACCTTTTCCGTCGTGTGTACAGGGCATTAAAGGGGTTAAAGCGGTTCTGCACCTAAAAAAAAAATATTAAAAGCCAGCAGCTACTAATATTGCAGCTGCTGACTTTTAATAAATAGACACTTACCTGTCCCAGGGTCCAGCGATGTCGGCGGCAGATGACGAGCGATCGCTCGTCTCTCTGCTGCCCCCGCCGCCATCCTCTGTCAGGGAATCGGGAAGTGAAGCGTTGCGGCTTCACTGCCCGGTTCCGTACTGCGCATGCGCGAGTCGCGCTGCACGTCTCTTCTGGTCCCCGCTGTGTCCTGGGAACTGTGTGTTTCCCAGAACACACCGGGGGGGGGGGGGGGGGTGGGGTATCTGTGGGGGTCTGCGGCGGTCTGTTCCGGAAGTGGGTGCAGATACCTGGATTATCCAGGTAACTGCACTCCCCTCCCCCCTGAAAGGTGCCGATTGTGGCACCGGAGGGGGGGAGAGATCAGATTAGTGGAACTTCCCCTTTAGGGTGGAGAACTGCTTTAAAGCGGAGGTTTACCCTAAAGTGGACCTTCCGCTCATTGGAATCCTCCCCCCCTCCGGCGCCACAATCGGCACCTTTCAGGGGGGAGGGGGTGCAGGTACCTGTACAGTACAGGTATCTGCACCCACTTCCGGGATAGCTCTCTGCGGAAAGGGGCGTAGATCTACGCCCCTTTCCGAAAGTCCCCCGCTGCCTGCTGGGAAACACACAGATCCCAGAGGCAGCGGGTCCATCCTTATTGCACAGCGCGACTCGCGCATGCGCAGTAGGGAACCGGGAAATTAAGCCGATAGGCTCCACTTCCTGATTCCATACCCAAGATGGCGGCGGCAGCACCCGAGAGACAATCGAGAGATCGACTTCGGGTGCCGACATCGCGGGTGCGCTGGGCGGGTAAGTGTCCTTATTTTAAAAGTCAGCAGCTGCAGTATTTGTAGCTGCTGGCTTTTTTTTTTTTAAAAACGGCGGAAATCCCGGCGGACTCCCGCTTTAAGAAATTACCTTTAGACAATCTACATTCCCTACAGTTTGGCATGAGAGTTTCAATTTGTATGCAATCAGGCAGGCCCTTGCACTACATGGTTTTTGTAGATCTGAAGACAAAAATCTGCAGAAAATCTAATAGTTTGTATGGGACTTAACCCCCTTGCAGTATTCCCGAATCTGGCTCGGGGGGGGAATTTCAGTACCATAAGCGGTAACCCCAAAGCCCCGTACACACGAGCGGACTTTTCAACATCCAAAGTCCGACGGACTGAGTCCGTCAGACTATTCGATCGTGTGTGGGCTGCAACGGACTTTTGACTCGCCAAAGTCCGAAGGACTTTAGAATATGGAACATGCTTCAAATTTTTCCGAAGGAACTCCGCCGGACCCGGTCCCTTCGAAAAATTTGCTCGTGTGTATGCTATTCCGACGGACTAAAACCGACGCTAGGGCAGCTATTGGCTACTGGCTATGAACTTCCTTATTCGAATCCAGTCGTACGTCATCACGTTCGAATCCATCGGAGTTTAGTGTGATTGTGTGTGGCCAAGTCCGCTCAGCCGAAAAGTCCGTCAGAACTCCGTCGGAACTCCGGCAGAACTCCGACTGAACTCCTTCGGAAGTCTGTCGGACATAAGTCCTCTCGTGTGTACGGGGCTCAAGCCAGACTCGGGATCGCATTGCAGGATACTCCTCCACTCGATTCACACAGTGCCCGAGTGCCGCTGAGCTCTGTTCCCTGTGACGTTACGACGCATGGGAGCGGAGATAGGCGCCAAATTCAAAAAAGTAAAAACACACAATACACATACAGTACTGTAATCTTACAGATTACAGTACTGTATAAAAAAATGACCCTCCCCTTTGGCCCTAGTGGTCTGTCCAGTGCCCTGCATGTAGTTTTATATTATAAATACAGTTTTTTCTGCCTGGAATTTGGAGATTGTCCATAGCAACCAAAAAGTGTCCCTTTATGTCAAAAGTGGTTATAGACCAACTAGAAAACAGCGATAATAAATTATAATCACTTGCAGAATTGAGCGATAACAATTTGTGGGGAAAGTCGTCATCAAACACTAAATCTAATGACAGTGACAATTCTGCAACTGAGCAAATTTCAGTGTTTTTGATTTGATTACATTATTGAATATTTATTATTATTATTATTAGATTATTATTTGTTATAATTATTTATAGTTATTTATTATATTATAATTTATGATTTTGTGCTTCAAACTACTATCATACCCGGGATGAGTTATTCCTAAACTCTTGTACACACGGTCAAAATCCGTTGCAGGCCTACAATATAAAACGCCAAATTTCCATGCAAAATAATGGTACCGCTTTCAGCACCTAAAATCAGAAATAATCATACCGCCAGGGAGGTTAAAAAGTAAAAGAGAGAATTAGGAGGAAGGTTAAAAGAAAATTGGGAAGAGGTAAGGTAAATGAGCAAGAAGAGAAAAGCAGAGACAGAGAAGACAGAAAGTGAGAGGGGGAAAAAAAAGAGAGAAAGGGACTGATTTACTAAAATTGGAGAGTGCAAAATCAGGTACTGCTGTACATGGTAGCCAATCAGCTTCTAACTTCAGCTTGTTCAAATAAGTGTTGACAAAAAACCTGGCAGCTGATTGGTTGTATTAGTAAACTCAACACCAAAGTGAGATATAGGAAAAGCAAGAGAAAGGGAGGAAAGGGGAAAAAAAAGAGGAAGGTAAGGCAAGTGAGACAGAAAAGAGGGAGGAGATGAAGGGAAGTAGATAGTAAGAAAAAAGATAGAGAGAGCGGAGAGGAAGGGAAGAAAGGAAAGAATAAAAAGAGACAGAAGACAGGAAGGAAAAGAGAGGGATAAAGAAAAGAAGGAGAGGGAGAACGAGCGAGAGAGAAAGAATAGAGGAAAATAAGAGGAAGAAAATAGAAAGAAGAGAGAGAAAAAGAAAAGAGAGAAAGAGAAAGGAGAGAGGGGAAAAGAAGGAGAGAGATAGAAAAGAGAGCGAGAAAAAGAAGAGAGAGAAAAAAAAAAGAAGGGAAGTAGATAGAAAGAAAAAAGATAGAGAGAGTGGAGAGGAGAGGAAGGGGAAGAAAAGAGAGAATAAAAAGAGACAGAAGACAGGAAGGAAAAGAGAGGGATAAAGAAAAGAAGGATAGGGAGAAAGAGAGAGAGAAAAAATAGAGGAAAAGAAGAGGAAGGAAAGAGAAAGAAGAGAGAGAAAGGTAAGTAGAAGGGAAAAGAAAAGAGAGAGGAGAGGAGAGAAAGGGGAGGAAAGAGAGAAGGAAAGGAGAGAGGAAGGGAAGGAAAGAGAGACAGAAAGGAGAGAGGAAGGGAAGGAAAGAGAGAAGGAAAGGAGAGAGGAAGGGAAGGAAAGAGAGACAGAAAGGAGAGACGAAGGGAAGGAAAGAGAGACAGAAAGGAGAGAAAGAGGAGAGGAAGGGAAAGAGAGAGAGATAAAAAAAGAGAAAGGAAAAGAAAGGAAGCAGAGAGAGAGAGAGAGAGGAAAAGAAGGGAGAGAAAAAGAAAAGAGAGAAAAAGAAAGGAGAGAGGGGAAAAGAAGGAGAGAGAGATAGAAAAAAGAAAAGAGAGTGAGGAAAAGAAGAGAGAGAGAGAAAGAGAGAGAGAGAGAGATAGAAAAATAGATAGATAGATAGATAGATAGATAGATAGATAGATAGATAGATAGAGGAAAATAAGTAGGAAAGGAGGGTAGAAAGGAGGGCAGAGGGGGAGAGAAAGGAGAAAAAGAGATGGAAAGAGAAAGAAAAGAATGAGAGGGGGGGGGGGGGTAGAGAGAGAAAAAAAGAGGAGAAAGAAAGAAAGAAAAGAGCGAGTGGAAAAGAAGGGGGGGGGGGGTGGGGGGAAGAGAGGAAAAGAAGAGGAGAGAGAAAGAGGGAGAGAGAGAAAAGAAGGAAAAGGAGAAATAGAGAGAGGAAAGAAGAGGAAGGGAAGGAAGGAAGGGCAGAGAGGGAGAAAAAGAGGACAGAAAGGGAAGGAAAGAGAGAAAGAAAAGACAGAGAGGTGGAGAAAGGGGGGAGGTAGAGCGGTAAGGAAAGTGGAGGAACGAAGAAGAATATATGTAGCAATGTTTTTGCCCAAGGTTTCTCATGAATCTTATGTGAAAAACGTGAAATCTTTAAAAATCATTGGGTCATTTTTGGGTGAAAACATTATTTATGAAATACAGATATAGAGGAAAGATAGAAAAAAGAGAGAGGAGAAAGAGAGAAGTGGGTGGAAATGCTTCTAGCAGCATCTTTTGAATAAATTTAGAGCTTTTAGAAACAAATGGTATTATCCTATGAGGGTTATTTATGAAAGGCAAATCCACTTTGCACTGCAAGTGCACTTGGAAGTGCAGTCGCTCTAAATCTAAGGGGTAGATCTGAAACGAGGGGAAGCTCTGCTGATTTTATCATCCAATCATGCGCAAGCTAAAATTCTGTTTTTTATTTTCCTTGCATGTCCCCCTCGGATCTACAGCGACTTTACTTCCAAGTGCAATTTCAGTGCAAAGTGGATTGTCCTTTAGTAAATAACCCCCTATGTGTCCATGAACACTATTTTAGGATAGAAGTGTTCTTGAATGTTCCTAGCTGCTGATAAAGCCGCATAAAAACACTACAAGGGAGAGAAATAGAGAAAGGAGAGAGTGCAAATAGAGAAATGACACGCTACACAAACATGGGCAATCAAGTATGAACAAATGGCTCCTTCTGAGAAAACTAGAATTCTCAGGTCTATTTCTGAATGAACTACAGCATCCAGTAAACATTGACTTGGGTATTGTAACAATCCACTGTGACCCACCAATGTATCTCATAAATGCAATGTATATTACAGCAAGTCAGCAGAACAATTCATCTCATTTGTTGGAGTCCAGGAACACAGCTATGGGGTTGTCAGCCTGATAAACTGTTTACTGTCACAGGAAATGACTGTATACACCTCACTAAGCCCATTCATACATAATAGGTCCTGAAGAGTGAAATGTTAAAGCAAAGAATGGAAGAGCAGCGCCATCTAGTGTTCACATTGTCATACTAACAGTATTCCAGTAAATATACCCAGAAAAGGGGAATTTACTCTTCTAAATAGTGACTTATGCTAAATTTTAAATAAAGAACTGTGAAGCAAAATAAGGATCAGTGCCCATCAATGCAGCCTAATCAGTGCCCATCTCCAGCCTCACAAGTGCCATGAATGCAGCACCTCCATTGCCATGAATGCAGCACCCATCGTATTACCATGAATGCTGCACCCCCATATTACCATGAATTCAGCCCCCACCGTATTGCCATGAATGCAGCACCCACTGTGTTGCCATGAATACAGCACCCACTCCATTGTCATGAATGCAGCACCCACCATATTGCCATGAATGCAGCACCCACTCCATTGCCATTGATGCAGCACCCACTCCATTGCCATTGATGCAGCACCCACTCCATTGCCATTGATGCAGCACCCACTCCATTGCCATTGATGCAGCACCCACTCCATTGCCATTGATGCAACACCCACATTGACATGAATGCAGCCTGATTCATGTCCATCTGCATCCTTGGAGGAGGCAGGGAGGGGGCGGGACGAGCGCCAACAGACATACAGGAGAAACTCCTGTTTTTATCAGCGGACTCTTTAATTGAAAGTCGCGCCTCCTATAATGGACAAAACAGTTGTCCAATGGCAGCACAGTAGACAGGACTTCCTTTTATACAGGACGCTGTGTAAACAGGAAACACTCCTCTCCTGTATGCACGGCACTCATCCTGTCCCCACCAAGGCAGCCAGCATATCTATCTTTTGATATATATGTCAAAATTACCAGGCGAACCGTTCCGAAACCGGAACGTAGGTCGCGATTGGCCCGCGGGCCAGACTTTGGACATGCCTGCACTATACGAAAAATCAGCCGAAATTCGGTCATTTAGACAGTTCATTCGTTTTTCGGCCAGTTAATGGGTACAAAATCAATAATCGTTGGGATGATTTTGAGCCCAAAAAACGAAGGACAAGTTTGGAAATTTTCTGTCGAACGAATGATAAATCGAAAGGTTAATGTGTTTCCCGTCCAAACTCAACATTCAACCTTTGCCTTCACCATGTCCATATCAGTTTGGCATTAAGCCGATTGAAGCTGTTGTCTGATCCATACACTCCTATGGAAAGTTCACCATTAAATAAGTGACACCCCTACTGAGCAACAAGCTAAATGAGATGTTTAGAGAGGCCTGAGTACACTTTTCAAGAGATCCTTGAAAAAGTCTTTTGTGACAAAAAAACATGTTGGATGGAGGGGCCGAGCACACATTTTGTCACATAGATATTTTTCAAGGGATCCCCTGAAAAAGCTCTTTGTGACTTTTTCAAGTCCTTTATTACCTTTTTCAAGGGATCCCTTGACTAGCTCTTTGGGATGAAACGCATTGGCAGTAGAGGAATGAGCATGCACTTCATTACACTTTTTTGAAATTTGTTTTTTAAAAAGATCCCTAGAAAAAGTCCTTTGTGACGAAAAAGTATTTGTAGCTTTTTCAAGTACTTTGTGACTTTTTCAAGTGATCCCTTTAAAAAAATCCTTTGAGACAAAATGCTTTGGTTGGAGGGGCCTAAGCATACGTTTTGACACAAATTGTTTTTTTTTTTTAAGGGATCTCTTTATGCCGAAAAAAAATAATTTGTGACTTTTTCAAGTATTTTGTGACTATTTCAATGGATCCCTTGAAAAAGTTCCCTGTGACGAAACATGTTGGATGAAGGGGAGTGACTATGTGCTTGCACAAATCTCCGCTGCCTGTGGAAAAACATCAGGGGCCAAGACATCTATGTTATAATAATATAAAAATAAAAATAAATCGCTGCACTACAAAAGATACATTTCATATAGTCAAATGATACAGTGTATCAATATTAAAATGTCCCAATTGACATGAATCAAAAAAGTGTCCATATATAATTCATTGAGCAAAACAATGGTGAAAAGACATTATAATAAATATTTTAAAAAAGCACTTCAGTCCGATTCGAAAGCAAATACAGATGCCCATCAACTTTCAGCTCTTTGAAGAAATAAATCTGTAAGTGAGGGTCCTTACCAGAGCGAGTGGACTCCCTTACAAGCGGAGTCACAATCGCAGGCAGATTCAGCCCTCTGCAGGGACGGATGGATCTCTGATGCTTCAAGTCTGGCCAGCCACTTCCGAAGGTAGACAAGGAGACCCGACAGCGGAGGGCAGGGTGAAGATCAGCTGGTGGATAGGCTCGTCAGTCCCTCATATGTTCGATGTCTTCTGCTGATAGACATAAAGTCGCTTCAGCAAGAGGTGGCAAGTGCAAAAGTGCGGCCAGTGAATCCACTAATCTGAAAAAGATGCACCCGGGCTCAGGGCCACGAGTGTAAAGGGGAAAAAGACGGACTCCAATCGCAAAATACCGTTAAAAAAAAGCCTTTAATGCTTAAAAAAGAACAAGCGGAATAAACCGCAATACAACATAAATTATGCACAAGGATAAATATTAATATAAAAAAGCCGGCAAAATGAAAAAACAGCCACAAAATACCCGAGCAAAGGGGTGACATGTAACGTGATGGTGTTAGCACATAACCGCCCTACATGTTTCGCAATACCTTGCGTCTTCCTGGAGCACAGGTGATGTGCTGATCCATCACTTAAATATCCCACAACTCAAGTCAAGCCTCAGTTTCAACTGGGCGCAATATTATGACTCACATGGTCAGTAAAACACAGGAATGAACCAAGCCTCGATGTGATAATGTTTCCATAGTAACATAAACATTAAAGAGATATAGCCATTCCAATAAGTGAAATATGGAACGACCTTCAAGAATTAATACAAATAATAATTTTGATAATATTAATAATAATTACTTTTAATTAAAATAAATAAATATAAATAAAGGCAAAAAATATATAGCTGTCACGTACCTGGTGGTTGAGCCCACTTATGCAGGGTGCGGCTTCTCGTATTCCTCTTGCTCAAGAACCCCTGATAGAGCAGACAGGGGCTCAGGAGTGCAAAGGGGCACAAGTGCCTGACAGGTCACAGGTGTAAGGGCTGATCCAGACTTCAATGAGCTGTGAGCAACCCAGATGCGGACTGGAGCCAGGACCAGCAGGAACAGCAGGAGAACTGGGAACTTGACCGGGATAGGAGGTGTATCGTAGTCCAGAAGCGGAAGCCGGGAGCTGAAGACTGCAGATAGCAGTGCAACAGGAACAGCAGGGGGGACCGGACTGGAAGCTGGAGGCAGCAGCAACCAGGAGGTGTTCTGTAGTTCAGGACACAAGCAGGTCACTGGCAGGCCGGGTCAAACACTGGCGGGCAGGAACAGTTCCGAAGCAGTATGCAAGGCGTAGTGGTGAAGCAAGCCGGGTCATACACTGGCGGGCAGCGAGGTACCAAGGAGCAGGCAGGAGAAGCATCAAGACAGGCCTGGATCAGAGGCTGGCAGCAATCAGGGAATGGTCAAAGACAAGCCGGGTAACAGGAATCAGATCAGCAGGCAGAATAAACAGCAGGGAGTCTCGGGAACTCTGTAGACTAGACAGTAAGGAGGCACAGTGACAGATTCCTATAAATAAGCTTCTTTGGCGCTAAGTGCTGTCACACGGCGCATCCACGCGCACCTGTGTGCGTGCGCCCGCTCGCACCATCGCGCACCCATTATCGCGCACCTGTGCACGCCCATTGGCTTTTCTGCTAGGAATCCTGCTGACAGGTCTTCCAGAAAAAGCCGGATTAAAAGGATGTCTTTCTTGACAATAGCTTTTACAAAAAAAAAAAAAAAAGTATTCACAGTTGGCCACCCTATAGTAATTCCTAGTAATCACAGAGGGATATAATTAGGGCCTCAAGCATTATCAATAAAGGCATTGATCTCTATATCGACATTTATGCAGAAGGGGCGGAGACTTTTAATTTTATAAATCCAACTCATTTCAAGTTTGGAAATAGCCCTCTTCTTCGGTCTACCCCTCCATGGTATTTTAAGCTTATCTATCCCTATCAAGGAGGTACCCTTAGGGTTTTGATGGTGTGTCTCCAGAAAATGATTAGAGACAGGGTGACCCTTAAAGCCTCTCCTTTATCTATGTTATACTTTGCCAAGTGAGAGACAATGATGGCAGCAATTTATCAGGAGCCAGGTATTCAAATACACATATGCTGGTGGATCTGGTGCAGTTTTTCACACCATTTGATGTGAGTGCAATCTTTATTTATCTTTTATTATTTTAATTATTGTGATTTTTATCGGTATAACACTAGGTGGCTTTTTTGATCAACCAAAGAAGTTGAATGCACATGCTCAGCATCATATCCAGAGGTTGTCTTTGGGAAATAGATGTATGAGTGCTGCCAGCATTGCTGCAGAGGTTGAAGGGGTGGGGTCAGCCTGTCAGTGCTCAGACCATACACTGCACACTGCATCAAATTGGTCTGCACAGCTGTCGTTCCAGAAGGAAGCCACTTCTAGAGATGATGCACAAGAAAGAAAGCCCCCAAACAGTTTGCTGAATACAAGAAGACTAAGGACATGGATTACTAGAACCATGTCCTGTGGTCTGATGAGACCAAGATAAACTTATTTGGTTCAGATGGTGTCAAGCATGTGTGGCAGCAACCAGGTGAGGAGTATAAAGACAAGTGTGTCTTGCCTACAGTCAAGCATGGTGGTGGGAGTGTCATAGTCTGGGGCTGCATGAGTGCTGCCGGCACTGGGGAGCTACAGTTCATTGAGGGAACCATGAATGGCAACATGTACTGTGATATACTGAAGCAGAGCATGATCCTTTCCCTTCAGAGACTGGGCTGCAGGGCAGTATTCCAACATGATAACGACCCCAAACACACCTCCAAGACGACCACTGCCTTGCTAAAGAAGCTGAGGGTAAAGGTGATGGATTGGCCAAGCATGTCTCCAGACCTAAACCCCATTGAGCATCTATGGGGCACCTTCAAATGGAAGGTGGAGGAGTGCAAGGTCTCGAACATCCACCAGCTCTGTGATGTCATCATGAAGGTAGAGCTGGAAAATAATGGTGGCCACACAAAATATTTTCACTAAGGCCGCGTACACACGCGCGGACTGTTCGCCCAACTTTGTCCGTCCAACAGTTTCGGCAAACAGTCCGCTCAAAATTAGCATGGACGGACATGCCCACACACGACAAACGAACAGTTTGCTGAAACCGTGCGCGATGACGTGAACGGCACGTACGACGGGACGAAAAATACGACGTCCTATACACTGCATTATAACTTTCGGCGTGTAAATCCTTTCTGAGCATGCGCAGAACTTAGTTTGACGAACAAGCCTACACACGGGCGGACTGTTCGCTCAAACAAGGTTTCAGCGGACAGTTTTACGGAATTTCCGAAAAACCTTGTCCGTCAAACTGTCCGCTGAAACTGTCCGCTGAAAGCCCACACACGAGCGGACTGTCCGCCCAAACACTGTTCAGCGGACAAAGTTGGGCGAACAGTCCGCCCGTGTGTACGCGGCCTTAGGGGTGCACTCACTTTTTAGGCCAGCGGTTTAAACATTAATGGCTGTGTTGAGTTATTTTGAAGGGACAGCAAATTTACACTGTTAATACAAGCTGTACACTCACTACTTTACATTGTAGAAAAGTGTTATTTCTACAGTGTTGTCACATGAAAAGATATAATAAAATATTTCCAAAAATGTGAGGAGTGTACTCACTTTTGTGAGATACTGTATACTGAAGGGCACCTTAGGGAACCATGATATAGTTGTTTATATGGCTTTGTTAGCATAGTTCATTATCAGCTATGGTAACAGGGTTCTTTGTTACACTTAGTAGTATACTGATAATCCTAACACTGTGCAAAAAGCTAAAGAAAATGTAAAGGGCATGAAAAACTTAAAACAGATGTAAACCCCAACTAACACTGGCCATACACAGCTTGAGATTTGGCTGATTCCTGCTGAAGGTCGGCCTGTTAAGGTCCTGTTGGCAATAGTCCACTGGAAAATATTAAGCCTAGGTTCACACTAGCGCAATCTCAGCGATCGTATGCGATTCGCACCCGCATTCGCACCCGCATTCGCACCGGGAACCGATCACATGCGATGTGTGAGTGCAAGTTTAGCCATACAGTTGTATGTAGGGTTGCCACCTCATCTCTTTAGGCCGGGTTTACACTGGGGCAGTGCGCCCCCCTGCCCCAAAGCACCCACCCCCCACATTGAGGGCATGCGGCCTGGTACTGTTCAGGAGGGGGGGGCACTCGCTCGACCCCACCCCCTTTCCTGACCGGCCGGGCTGGGGTCTGGTATGGATTTTGGGAGGACCCCCACGCAGTTTTTTCGGTGTAGGGGGTTCCCCTTAAAATCCATATCAGACCGAAGGGCCTGGTATGCTCTTGGAGGGGGAACTCATGCCGGTTTTTTATTTAAAATTTGGTGTGGAGTTCCCCCTCAAGATCATCAGAGCACAAGTGGCATGGCAAAGTTGGATCAGGCAAGATGGCGATCCGACTTTGATCCGAATTCAATGATATTCAATGGGCTGAAGTAGGATCAAAGTCAGACCAAAATAGTGCAGGGAGCATTTTCAAAGTCGGTCCAACTTGTGTCGGACCAATTAAGACGGCTCCCATAGGGAAACATTGATTTTCACACATCATGCGACACGGGCTCCCAATGTCGGAGTGTTTGTCGCACCAGTGTAAACCTGAAAATCGTTGGCCAAACAATGATTGCAACAAATCAGATACAGGTACTGCTTGGGTAATCAGACAGCTGCAGGTGCTGTGGCTGTCTGAATACAAAGCCAGCAAGGGAGATGTTTAGCATGGATGGGGGAATCAAGTGATTTCTCTTATTCCAAGAAAAATCCTAATATGTATTGCTAGCCTAAGGCAGGCCATACATGGGTCAAATTCCGAAAGAACTTTCTTTTGAAAATCTTATCTAAGAATTTTCATTCATATTTCGCACCATTAGTGGGCTGCAGCAACAGCCGATCTTTGTGCAGCCATCAAATTTTTTTTTAAATTTATGATTTTCTAATCAATGATGGGAGAATCGTATGAGAAATGTAATCGAAAAAGAAATGTGCATGTGCAAGAAAAGAAAATTGGCGTACAGGTAGGTCCATTTAAAATTGCCCCCGTGCCATCGCGTGCGCTCCACCGGCGGCATGTGCGCGTGTCGGTCGGGACCCCCGTGAGTCCGACCGCAGGTCTCGCCGACTCGATCGCCGCGGGGATACCCGCGATCGCCTCATGGGAAGGGAGAACGGGGAGATGCCGATGCAAACAGCATCTCCCTGTTTTGCCTAGCAACAAGTGACACTGATCTCTGCTCCCTGTGATTGGAGCAGAAATTAGTGTTCTGTAAATGACAGCCACGCCCCCCACAGTTATAAACACGCCCCTAGGACACACTTAACCCCTACACTGCTACCTCCTGGTTAACCCCTTCACTGCCAGTGTCATTTACACAGGAATCAGTGCATTTGTGTAGCACTGATTGCTGTATAAATGACAATGGTCCCAAAAATGTGTCAAAAATGTCCGATGTGTCCGCCATAATGTCGTAGTCATAATAAAAATCACTGATCGCCACCATTACTGGTAAAAAAAAAAAAATTTAATAAAAATGCCATAAAACTATCCCCTATTTTGTAAACGCTATAACTTTTGCGCAAACCAATCAATAATCACTTATTGCGATTTTTTTTACCAAAAATATGTAAAAGAATACGTATCGGCCTAAACTGAGGGAAAATTTTTTTTTATATATATTTTTTTGGGGATATTTATTATAGCAAAAAGTAAAAAATAATGCGTTTTTTTTCAAAATTGTTGCTCTTTTTTTTGTTTATAGCGCAAAAAATAAAAACCACAGAGGTGATCAAATACCACCAAAAGAAAGCTCTATTTGTGGGAAAAAAAGGACGTCATTTTGTTTGTGAGCCACTTCGCACGACCGCGCAATTGTCAGTTAAAGTGTCACAGTGCCGAATTGCAAAAAGTGGTCTGGTCTTTGGCCAGCAAAATGGTCCGGGACTTAAGTGGTTAAGGTCACGTTGTCACGTGACCTTATAAAAACCGGCCCGCTAGCGCCCGAAAAGCGATGCAAAAGCTTTGCTAAAATGCTGCTAAAGCACTGCAAAAATTACCGGCGCTTTAGCGCTGTTTTAGTGGAGCTTCAGTGTGAAAATAGCCTAAGTGATTTTTAGAGCATCTTGGATCATAATCAATCAACTGTCATTTATTTAATGCACATTTTTCCCTGCAGATACTTACCTTCACCCACGCGATTAGATTAGAAATTCTGGTATTTCTAGACATAGGCATGTGCACAGGGTGTGCCGGATGTGCTTGGGCACACCCTAATCACCCCTTGTGGTGCCGATTCCCCCTGATTCCTGTCTCCCCCTACAGCTCTTCTCAGGAGCAGAGAAAAGTCTTGCAAATAGGCCCCTTCTTTCTTAAATGATTAACAGTGAGTGATCTGTACTGATCACTCCTGTCTTCATTCTTAACTGAAGCATAGTAAACTATGTTTACTGCAGGCGACAGAAAAAGGGAAAGAGGACATCAGGGGTCTGTTTAGACCTCTGATATTTCACCAAAACCCTATAATGAGGCTCCTAAAAAATTGTAAAAAAAGTAATAAAAAATAATATTGTAAAAAAATTATAAACAAAATAAATAAATAAATAAAAATAAAAAAAACATTGACACTGTCCACTGCCCTACTGACACCAATCTTTGTTCTACTGCCACTGTCCACTGCTCTGCTAATATACATGCATGTGCGTTTGTGCTCTGGGTTTCACAGCCTAAAGCAATAGGCTACGCACACCAATGCTTCTAGATATATGGGGATGCATGCAACCGACCTCCCTTCCTTCACATGCCCTGAAAGACACCACCATTGAGCTTACAAAGGGGTTTGGCTATGGTGGTGTGGGGAAGGTAAGTATCAGCAGGGAAGTAGGGTCTAATGTACTGTCAAGAAACCCTGTAACTTTGCCCTTAGTGGGGACACTAGTTCAAGTGACAAATGTCTAAGTCTGCTTTCACACTGGGGCAGGTGGGCTTTGACAGTAAAACGCTGCTACTTTTAGCGGCATTTTACCATCATTTTAGCAGTGCTATTCGGCCGCTAGCGGGGCACTTTTAACCCCTGCTATCAGCCGAATAAAGGGTTAAATGCGCCCGTGCACCGCCACTGCAGAGGCGCTTTGCAGGCATTATATATCAAACATTATATATATTGTTTTAGCAGACACCCTAGGGAATAAAATGGCGGTTGTTGCAACTTTTTTATATTACACGGTATTTGCGCAGCAATTTTTCAAATGTTTTTTTTTTTTTAAAGAAACTGTTTCATGAACAAAAAAAAACAAAAAAAAACCACTAACGTTAGCCCAATTTTTTTGTATACTATGAAATATAACGTTACGCCGAGTAAATAGATACCTAACATGTCACACTTTACAATTGCGTACACTTGTGAAATGACGCCAAACTTTAGTACTTAAAATCTCCATAGGGCGATGCTTTAAAACATTTTACAGGTCACATATTTAGAGTTACAGAGGAGGTCTAGTGCTAGAATTATTGCTCTCGCTCTAACGATCGCGGCGTATGTAACCTGTGTGTACTGTATCTGGCTCTGATACAAGCCACTGACCTTACCGCACGTTCCTGACTAGGGATGAGCCGAACACCCCCCGGTTCGGTTCGCACCAGAACTTTCGAACGGACCCCAAATTCGAACGAACGTTAGAACCCCATTGAAGTCTATGGGACTCGAACGTTCGAAATGAAAAGTGCTAATTTTAACGGCTAATATGCAAGATACTGTCCTAAAAAGGGTTAGGGGACCTGGCTCCTGCCCCAGGGGACATGGGTCAATGCAAAAAAAAGTTTTAAAAACGGCCGTTTTGGCGGGAGCACTGATTTTAATGACGATTAAAGTGAAAAAAAAAAAAGTGAAATATTCCTTTAAATATGGTGCCTGTGGGGTGTCTGTAGTATGCCTGTGAAGTGCCACGTGTTTCCCGTGTTTAGAACAGTCCCTGCACAAAATGACATTAAACGGAAATAACACCATTTAAAACTGCTTGCGGTTTTAATGTTATATCTGGTTCCTGCAATATGGTTGAAAATCATTGAGAAAAATGGCATGGGTAGCCCTCCCTGCCCATTACCAGCCTATTTGGGTCTTGTACGCATATTAAGGGGAACCCCGTACCCATATTAAAAAAAGGAAATGCGTGTGGCCCCCAGGCCCTATATACTCAGAACTGTGTAGGTTTGTTGTGTTAAGTTGAATCTGTTTGTAATTTTCAACTGGTACATTTTTAAAGTGTAGCTCCAGTCAAAAAAACTATTTTTAAGATTTTTGGAAAACATAGGGAAGGGTTATCACCCCTGTATAATTTGTTTTGTCGTCCATCTTTTTTCATCTCACTTGCTGTTGTCTCCTTCCGTTTGCAAGTAGGAGATGTTTGTAAATTGGATGTTTGAAAGTAGGGGCCTGCCCTATATGCTCTGCAGAAATGGCGGAACAAGGTGTTGGTTTTGCCACAACATTGTAAGCCCTCAAAGTGACTCTTGGTGGGCGCTGGAGCGCCCTGCTGTGAACGATTATATCAAGAATTGTAATTACATGCCATTGTTGAACAGTGGTAGAAAAATTGACCTTTGGTGGTTGTGGTGCTGGTGCCACAACACTATAAGTCCTCACCGTTACTCTGGGTGGGCACAGGAAGGGTCCCTCCTGTGAAATATTATATCAAGAATTGTAATTACATGTCCCTGTTAAACAGGGGCAGAAAAATTTGGCCTTAGGCACTGCTGCTGGTGCCACCACACTGCAACCTCTGCCATATACTCTAGTTTTATTGCAGGAATTAGCCCTGCTGCAAAGCATTGCATCAAAAATTGTACTTAAATGCCCCTGTTAAACAGGGGCAGAAAAATTGGGCCTTAGGCACTGGTGCTGGTGCCACCACACTGCAACCTCTGCCATATACTCTAGTTTTATTGCAGGAATTAGCCCTGCTGCAAAGAATTGCATCAAAAATTGTACTTAAACGCCCCTGTTAAACAGGGGCAGAAAAATTGGGCCTTAGGCACTGGTGCTGGTGCCACCCCACTGCAACCTCTGCCATATACTCTAGTTTTATTGCAGGAATTAGCCCTGCTGCAAAGCTTTGCATCAAAAATTGTACTTAAACGCCCCTGTTAAACAGGGGCAGAAAAATTGGGCCTTAGGCACTGGTGCTGGTGCCACCCCACTGCAACCTCTGCCATATACTCTAGTTTTATTGCAGGAATTAGCCCTGCTGCAAAGCATTGCATCAAAAATTGTACTTAAACGCCCCTGTTAAACAGGGACAGAAAAATTGGGCCTTAGGCACTGGTGCTGGTGCCACCACACTGCAACCTCTGCCATATACTCTAGTTTTATTGCAGGAATTAGCACTGCTGCAAAGCATTGCATCAAAAATTGTAATTAAACGCCCCTGTTAAACAGGGGCAGAAAAATTGGGCTGCTGGCATCACCCAGAACCAAAAATGTTCTTCCAACATATCAGCGGAGGAGGAAGAGGATAGACAATCAACATAACAGGACAGTCACTCAGCATCAGCATAGGCAGTCTTGAAGGGATGTGGTATTTAAAAAAAAAAATATTCGGTTACATCAGCTTCAGGTGCTTGGTAGCTGTGGGTGATCCAAGACTGATTCATCTTGATGAAGGTCAGTCGATCAACTGATTCAGTGGACAGGCGCACCCTGTGATCGGTAACAAAGCCACCAGCAGCACTGAAGGTGCGTTCCGAAAGAACGCTGGATGCAGGACAGGCCAGTAGCTCAATTGCATACTGTGCAAGCTCTGGCCAGTGATCCATCCTCAAGACCCAGTAAGCCAGAGGATTTTCGGTGGGAAAGGTGTCCAAGTCTGACCTTGCCCCTAGGTATTCCTGCACCATGTAAATCAGATGCTGGCGATGGGTGCTGGAACCGATCATACCTTGGGGCTGTGGACTAAAAAATTGTCTGAAAGCATCAGTCAGACGGCCACCTTCTCCACCGCTCCTTCTGACCAATGCCTCAGCAACACGTTGTCCAGGACCAGGAGTTTTTAACCTCCCAGTCTCTGGGAACGCGTTGCACAGACCTTTCTGCAAGGCCTCCCGGAGATGTCTCATCCTCTGCTCCCTCTGCGATGGCAAGATAAGGTCGGCAACCTTACCCTTGTACCGTGGATCAAGGAGAGTGGCCAGCCAGTAATGGTCCCTCTCCTTGATCCGAAGAATACGAGGATCCTTCCGCAGGCTTTGCAGGATCAGGGAGGCCATGCAGCGTAGGTTAGCTGAGGCATTCGGTCCGGAGTCCTCTGGGTCACTAAGGACAACATGATCCGCAGCTACCTCCTCCCAGCCACGTACAAGTCCACGTGTTTCTTGGGACTGTAAATCATCCCTATAAGACTGCTGCTGCTGCTGCTGATGCTGATGCTGAGTGCCAGCCTCCACCTCCATGCTGACACAATCATCCTCCTCCTCCTCTTCCTCCTCCTCATCCTCTTCCTGTGTGATGGGTGGCACAGCAGGAACACTGTCTGGATAAAGGGGGCCTTGAGAGGCAAGGAAGTCCTCCTCTTCCTGCCTCTGTTCTGCCTCAAGTGCCCTGTCCATTATTCCACGCAGCGTATGCTCCAAGAGATGGACAAGAGGTACAGTGTCACTGATGCATGCACTGTCACTGCTCACCATCCTTGTGGCCTCCTCAAACGGTGACAGGACAGTGCATGCATCCCTGATCATGCCCCACTGGCGTGGTGAGAAAAAACCAAGCTCCCCTGACCCTGTCCTGGTGCCGTAGTCGCACAGGTACTCATTGATGGCCCTCTGCTGCGTGTGCAGCCGCTGCAGCATGGCCAATTTTGAGTTCCATCTGGTGGACATGTCACATATAAGGCGGTTCTTGGGCAGGTTCAACTCCTTTTGGAGCTCAGCCAGCCGAGCACAGGCATTAAATGATCGGCAGAAATGCACACAGACTTTCCTGGCCTGCTTCAGGACATCCTGTAAGCCGGGGTACCTGCCCAAGAACCGCTGCACCACCAGGTTAAGGACGTGAGCTACACAGGGCACATGGGTCAGTTGTCCCTGTCGGAGGGCGGAGAGGAGGTTGGTGCCATTGTCGCAAACCACCATTTCTGGCTTAAGCTGGCGTGGCGTCAACCACCTCTCGGCCTGCCCCTGCAGAGCTGACAAAACATCCGCCCCAGTGTGGCTCCTGTCCCCCAAACAAACCAGCGCAAGCACGGCATGGCATCGTTTTGCCTGCGTACTTGCGTAGCCCCTGGAACGCCTACGGAGCACCGCTGGTTCTGAGGACAGAGCACTGGAAGAGGCCATGGAGGAAGAAGAAGAGGAGGGGGTGGAGGAGAGAGGTGTGTCACAACCAATAGTAGCATTTTGGAGGCGTGGTGGCGGAACAACCTCCAACACTACTGCACCTTGTCCTGCATCCTTCCCAGCAGCCAGAAGAGTGACCCAATGGGCCGTGAAAGACAGGTAACGTCCCTGTCCATGCCTGCTGGACCATGAGTCAGCGGTAATATGCACCTTACCGCTGACCGCCCTGTCCAGCGAGGCAAGGACATTGCCTTCCACATGCCGGTAGAGAGCCGGAATCGCCTTCCGTGAGAAAAAGTGGCGTTTGGGGACCTGCCACTGAGGAACCGCACATTGTACAAACTCACGGAAGGGGGCCGAGTCTACCAACTGAAAAGGCAGCAGTTGAAGTGCTAGCAATTTAGCCAAGCTAGCATTCAACCGCTGGGCATGTGGATGGCTGGGAGTAAACTTCTTCCGCCGGTCCAGCAGCTGGGGCAGGGACATTTGCCTGCTATAATCGGACGTGGGTGTACCGCTAGCAGAGTTCCCGGAAGCACTTGGCTGTGACACACCTAATTCTACACCTTCATTCCTCTCAGAGCAGGTTTCAGAGAGGACTGAAGGTCTAGTGGGGTTGGAGATGCCAGCTGATGAGGAGCAAGGAGAGGTCCGCTTTGTTCTTTGGTGTGGGTCTTTGAGGTACGCTTGCCAACGAGCTGCATGGCAGGTCAACATATGTCTGGTCAAGCATGTGGTGCCCAAGCGGCTGAGGTTTTGGCCACGTGAGATACGCTTGAGACATATGTTGCAAATAGCAGCGGTGCGATCTGATGCACTCGTCTCAAAAAAGGCCCACACCAAAGAACTTTTAGAATAACGCGCAGAGGCAGCGCTCTGCACAGGCGGAGCTCTGCGGTGTGATTCAGTCGGTGTGCTGCCCCTAAGCTGGCCCCCGGAGGGCATCCTGCCTCGTTGGACATGTGCCTCCTCCTCCTCCTCCCTCCTTCCAGGCACCCACGTGGAGACCTCATCATCCCCTCCCTCTTCATCGCTGTAGCAAACCTGGCAGTATGCTGCAGCTTGTGGAACATGACTGCCAGATTGCTGTCCTTCTTGAGCATCCCCTCTCTCTGCGCTCACGCTACTGCCTTCCTCTAGCTGAGTGTCATCATCAGAGCCCACAAAACACTGGGCATCCTCCTGGAGCATGTACCCAACACTGTGCTCAAAGAGTTCAGGAGACTCCTCAGGAGGACGTGGTGGGTCTAGGGAAGGAGTCACTGATGATGACATTGAGAGGAGGGAAGACGATGCATTGGCAGCTGCTTTGCTACTACCCTGAGACTGGGTGAGAGAGGATGAGGAGGATGAAGAGGGCTTGGTCATCCACTCTACCAAGTCGTTGGCATGTTGCGGTTCAACATGTCCAGCTGCCGAAAAGAAGGACAAGCATGTCCCATGGCCACATGCTGATGACAATGCACCGCGTCCACGACCAGCACTGTTGTCTCTAGACACAGAGCCTGCTTGCCCTCTTTTATCGGCTCGCGCCTGTCTGCCTCTCCTTGTTGGCCTTCCAGACATGGTAATGGCCTGAAGGGAGTTGGGTAAAACAGCAGTTGGGTAGTTTATATTGTGCTGGAGGCACACAACACCCACTAACTCCTGCAGATGCCTTTTTTATAGAACACCAGAGATAAAGGGGTATATACAGATGTATACTGTGCTGTGCTGGAGGCACACACAACTTCCAATAACTCCTGCAGATGGCAAGTGGGCTCAAATAGAGAACAGCTATGTAGGTGGATATAGCGGTATGTACTGGGTACAGAGCACGCAGACAGCACGCACTATCTCCTAACACTACTGACTGCAAGCTCTATTATTAAAGATAGATCACCAGCTATATAGGTGAGGTGAATATAGTGGTGTATACTGCGGTCAGGGCACGCAGACAATAGCCACTACACAACAGCAAGATAGGAAATCAACCGAAAACGATCGGTGTGTACTGTGTTAAAGGTACACAGAACACCCACTGCTTCAGACTCCAACACACTACACGAGGCCGCCGCAATGGCGGCCTTATATAGTGTGGGGCGTGCACTACACAGCCTGAGCTATGATTGGCCACAGGCATCCTGCCTGTGGCCAATCATGGCTCTCCTCGCTGCTGGCGCTGCGATTGGCCAAGCATGCGGGGTCATAGTGCATACTTGGCCAATCATGAGCCAGCAATGCACTGCGCCATCGCAGTGCATTGTGGGCCGTGAGCGCCACGCGAATTTGACACGAACGGACCAAAATGTTCGGATTTCGCCGAACGGACGAACAGCCAATGTTCGAGTCGAACGTACGTTCGACTCGAACACGAAGCTTATCCCTATTCCTGACCCAAATCTTAAAAATACATTTGGACAGGGCTACATGAATGCCGTAGCTGTGATGCTTTACTTCACAGCTGCAACCTTTTTTTTTTGTAAATTCCACAACTGCAAGCCAAACTCGCTTGCAGTAGCAGCATAGTCCAACAATTTAAAACTACCATTCAGCAATGTAAAAAAAAAAAAACAAGGAGGCGGCAGTAGCACCTTATGAACGCCTGCTAGCTGCTGCTATACCACGCATTGAAAAGCAATCCACCACAGGCAGGGCCGCTGATAGGGCAGTACAACCAGCCCTGTTGTACTGGGCCCAGCCAGCAGGGGGGGCCCGAGCAGATTTCTAGCTAAAAAAACGAATTCGCTAAATAAGTTTATTAACCTGCTCCTACTTGATTGGCCCCATCAGGTTAATAGAGGGGCCCGGGAGGTGAGAGAAGAAGAGGGACTTTTTCTCCATTTTCGGGTGGAGGCATACAATCCCTGCTCTGCATCTGTGTACCTTGTGCTCACTGTATGCTTTCCTGGGCGGATGGATTCAATTGTACTGCGACTCCCTTCCCTCAATAAGTGCCGTGCTGCTGCATCCTGAAGGAGAGACTAAAAGAGAGTAATCCCGACACTGGTCCCACAGGCAAGCAAATCCCCTACACACATCACACATCACACAGGCTGAGGCTTAGTCCCCTGACTCCCCATGGTGTGCTCATGGTCATTATGATGATCAAAGCATAGCAGGTTCTCTATGGCTCTGTCAGTGTAACATGACTGTGGTGCTGACTTTCTTAATATATGGCTGTACTGTGTGTTACAGACTATAACACAGCACAGCCATAAGAAAGTCAGCACCACACAGCAGGTTACACTAACAGAGCCATAGAGAACCTGCTATGCTTTGATCATCATAATGACTATGAGCACATAGTGAGATGCTACTTTACACTTGTGATGGGCGGAAGGGACAGTAAAAACACACAGCCGAGATGCATTTTTACCACCCCCAAATCACTCCCCTTTAAGAATTTTTCACCCAAGCTTTGCAATCAGGTCCACCTGTCAGTTTTTCCTGTGGGTACAGTAGCTGTGTATGATGGGCACAGTGGCTGCGTTTGATGGCACAGTAGCTAAGTTTGATGGGCACAGTGACGGAAATTGATGGGTACAGTAGCTGTGTATGATGGGCACAGTAGCTAAGTTTGATGGGCACAGTGGCGGAAATTGATGGGTACAGTAGCTGTGTATGATGGGCACAGTGGCTGCATTTGATGGCACAGTAGCTAAGTTTGATGGGCACAGTGGCAGAAATTGATGGGTACAGTAGTTGCATATGTTCATATGATTTTCAGTTTGTTTGCGCCCCACTCATAAATTTTGAGCACCACCTGCCACTGATGTGGACCTGATTGAAAGCCCCATGTAGGTCTACAGGAGTCCAGATATGAATTGACTTGTGTCCATTCAGGTCAAAAAAATAAATAATAGAATAATAATGGTTATTAAAGCGTAGTTCCACCCAAAAGTGGAACTTCTGCTCATCTTATTCCTCCCCCGTCTGGTGCCACAATTGGCACCTTTTGAGGGGGAAATGGGATGGGGGGGTTGGGAATAAGGTATCAGCTATCCTTTTCCACTTCTGGGAGTCCCTGCCACGGAGCTGTGATGTCACCGCGGGGCTCCCTCCTCCTCCCCTGACCCCCGGACCAAAAGGGGAGAGGAGCGGGTCCTCGCACAGGTGCAGTAGGGTTTCCGGCATGAAGCTGAAAGGCTACACTGCCAGGTTCCCTTACCCGCAATAGTGGTGGAGCACCCAACAACTGATGGAAACATCCGCTGCGGGTGTCGACATTGTTGGACTGCAGGACAGGTAAGTGTCCATTTATTAAAAGCCAGCAGCTGCAGTATGTGTAGCTTCTGGCTTTTAATGTTTATTTTTTTGGGGGTGTAACACCACTTTAAAGGTTCACCTTTTGGAACATCTTACATGTTTCAGCTCCTGCCACCTTTCCCCCAGATTTCGTGACAGCATGGGGTCAGGGGCGCAGCCAGGGGTGGAGTTGTGGGCGGGGCCAAGGGGCCCTGTCAGGTACGCTGTATGGGGCCCCATGATTTCTAACAGCGGCCCTGACCACAGGTCACTTTTCAGAGGACAGTAAGCATTACCGCAAATGTGAAAGAAACTTGAAACACGTCATCCATTTCACGCTCACCACCAACCAGGTCACTCCCCAGCCACTTCCCATGTAATGCTCCGTACACACGAGCGGACTTTTCGACATCAAAGGTCCGACGGAACAATTCCGGCAGACCATTCAATCATGTGTGGGCTGCAGCGGACTTTAGTTTTGTAAAAATCCGACAGACTTTATAAATGGAACATGTTTCAATTTTTTCCGCCAGAACTCCGCCGGACCCAGTTCCTACCGAGAAATCCGCTCGTGTGTATGCTAGTCCGACGGACAAAAACCGATGCTAGGGCAGCTATTGGCTACTGGCTATGAACTTCCTTATTCTAGTCCGGTCGTACGTCATCACGTTCGAATCCGTCGGACTTTGGTGTGATTGTGTGTGGCCAAGTCCGTTCATTCGGAAAGTCCGTCAGAACTCTGTCAGAACTCCGTCAGAACTCAGTCGAAAGTCTGTCGGACCTAGTCCCTCGAAAAGTCCGGTCGTGTGTACGCGGCATTAGCCACCTCCCATAGGGGAGAGCGGAGCTCTGACAGGTCCGTCCCTGCGCAGTATTCAGAGACAGACCTGTCATCTTCCTGCTCAGCGGGGATCGATGGAGCGATCCCAGCTGAGCAAGCGGATGTCCACGGGGCGGATCATCACGGATTCCTCCCATGTGAAAGAGTCCTTATTGTGTTCTGCCAGTGGGGAGCCTTCCCAACCCACACAATACAATAAGTGTCCCTAACTATAGCTGGCAGCACTGATTGTTTTGGGTAAAACCTGACAGGCTGGTTGTACTCAAGTTGATTAATAGATTGACTTGTGTACAACCAACTCCTCTCCTGTACATACTGCTCACTGTCATACCCTCTGCACTCCTCTCCTGTACATACTACTCACTGTCATACCCTCCACACTCCTCTCCTGTACATAGTGCTCACTGTCATACCCTCCACACTCCTCTCCTGTACATAATGCTCACTGTCATACCCCCCCCCCCCCCCCCCACTCCTCTCCTGTACATACTGCTCACTGTCATACCCTCCACTCTCCTCTCCTGTACATACCGCTCACTGTCATACCCTCCACACTCCTCTCCTGTACATACTGCTCACTGTCACCGCCGCTTGGTATTCTGATCTTTGTAGGAGTAAGGAGGGCTTACGTTGGCGCATGCGTGGTAGCCACATCTTGTCTGTGCTGGGTTGGTGAAGCCTGGTACTGGCCAGAGTGGGTTGGTATATCAGGCCGGCCACTCAGACATTTTTTTTCAAAATAACCAAAAATGAAAAACAGCTGTAAACTAAACGAGTTACTGCGTTTAGCTGCGTTTGGTGCTTGAAATGCCTCTAAACTCAGCGTCTGAACTCATTTTTTTGCTTTCCAAAAAAGGCCTCTAAACTCAACTGTCTAGAAACGACTATAAACGACCCTGTGTACATGTATTGATAAGATAACATAGAGGAGAGTTCAGGGGCAGTTGAAAAAAGTGCCCAACTGCTCCTAAATGTCCGTTTACCGGTAGCAGTGAACATGAGGCCTTAAAGTGATGAGGTGGCAACCCTAATCTGGACGCAGGCCGCCTGCGTTCAAGGGTGCAGGTTCATTTGCTTGATACGTATGTTCAGGCAAGTACCAGGGTATACCCACAACTAAGGATGAGCTCAGGCGTGTTCGCATGGTCCACGCTAATCACAAGCAGTGAGACATTGCCCCGATGCGTGGCTACAGATATCGGGCAATGTCTCACTGCCTGTGGTTAGCGCTGCGCCAACTTCCTGGCGGGCTCTGCGCGTGGACCATGCAAACGCGCCTGAGCTCATCCCTACCCACAACATATATAGCTGTTTATATGCAGCAGCTATGACTTTCCGATAGAGAAGTACGTCGAACGTTTAGGTCATACTGGCCCAGACAGCCCCAGAATTCCTCCTGTGTCTACATAACAGGAAGTGTAGCAAAATCTCTCAACTGGGGCACAGATTGCAAAAATGTTCTGGCTTTCTATAAACTTTATTGTTTTTAGGCAACCAGGTTACACAACACCTACAAATGTTATTCAACAAAAATAATAATACTGTCTTTTTGCTTTCCCACTCAATGCTTACAAAAGCCCAGCATTATTAATAATGGAGATAACAAGGAGCCATGACATCAGCACACAACCAGCCCACACCACATTTCCCCGCCTCGGGCCTTCCCCCACTGCTCAATCCCCGGACTTGCGTGATCGCGGCTGCCGGGCTCTGTGTGAGCGGCCTCGGCGTGCACAACGTTCCGGGGTGCCGGAGGAAAAAGGCAGTGAGTGGCGGCTCCGGGGAGGCCAAGTCCATAAGGAGGCAGTGATTGTATGTAAACCTTTTATTTGACGCTACAGGAGTGTGTAAATGGACTTAATGTTATTCTTAATAAAGCATGATATTATGCAATGTAGAGGAGATTTGATGTGTATGGCCATTGCAGTTTTGTGTGGAGTGCCTCAATTTTTTTGGTGGAGGCCATAAAACAAGGACTGACCGGGCGTTATATACAATATCAGGTAAGGTTTTTTTTTTCAGCTGATGAAGGCTTGTCTCATAATACTGTTGATGTGTAAGGATGAGCTCAGGCGTGTTCGCACACACCACGTGCAGAGCCCGCCAGGAAGTCGGCGCAGCGCTGCGCTAATCACAGGCAGTGAGACATTTCCCGATCTCTGCAGCCGCACATCGGGGCAATGTCTCACTGCCTGTGATTAGCGCAGCGCTGCGCCGACTTCCTGGCGGGCTCTGCACGTGGTCCATGCGAATACGCCTGAGCTCATCCCTACTGTTGATGTTCCGTGCGTTTTTTTTTTTCTTTGCACATGTTAGGGCTCATTCACATGTGCGTTGAGCTGCAATTTTACCTCCCGCCTGAACACTAACATACAGAGTCACTTTCAGCAGGAGGTGCCGCCGCCGAATGCGAATATTGCAGTTCTATGAGCCACGTCAGAACAGTACCACTGCATGCAATTGTGCTTTGGTAGTACAGCAATTATATGGGTAAATCAGGAAGTGAGGAGGCGATATATTGCCTTCCCGCCGCCTGTCGAATGCCTCTAAAAAGTGGTCTGAGTGTGGATCACTTTTCCGAGAAGCGGTGACATGAGCAAGCCCTTAAGGCCTCATGCACACAAGACGCAGTTAAACGCGCGTTCAGATGCAGTTGGACAGTTTTTTCAACTGCACCTGAACTCATTCAATGTTATCCTATGTGTCCATGCACACAGTCTCGTTTTTTTCCGTTTATATGCAGTTGCGTTTAATCTCGTTTTTCCAGAAGCAAAAAAATGCGTTCAGAAACAAAAATTTCTGCGTTTCAGACGCAAAACGCGGCAAAACGCGGTAAAACGCGGCAAAACGCCGCTACCGCGTTTAGCCGCGTTTGCGTTTATATGCGTTTTTAAAGGTGACCTTTTTTTTTACATTAAAAAAAATCTCAAAAATGATTGCAAATGATGAAAAACCATTAGAAAAATATTTTAAACAATTGCAATTGCAAGTGGACAATCCACAACTTGTGGCAAGTGACGTGGCAAGTGGACAATCCACAACTTGTGGCAAGTGACATGGCAGGTGGCAAGTGATGTGGCAAGTGGACAATCCACAACTTGTGGCAAGTGACGTGGCAGGTGAAGTGGCAAGTGACGTGGAAAGTGGACAATAGACAACTTGTGGCAGGTGACGTGGCAAGTGACCTGGCAGGTGACGCGGCAAGTGACTTGGCAGGTGACGTGGCAAGTGGAAAATCAACAACTTGTGGCAGGTGACTGGCATGTGACGTGGCAAGTGGACAATAGACAACTTGTGGCAGGTGACGTGGCAAGTGACCTGGCAGGTGACATGGCAAGTGACTTGGCAGGTGACGTGGCAAGTGGAAAATCAACAACTTGTGGCAGGTGACTGGCATGTGACGTGGCAAGTGGACAATCCATAACTTGTGGCAGGTGACGTGGCAAGTGACGTGGCAAGTGGACAATCCACTTGTGGCAGGGGACGTGGCAAGTGACGTGGCAAGTGGACAATCCACTTGTGGCAGGTGATGTGGCAAGTGACATGGCGAGTGGACAATCCACAACTTGTGTCAGGTGACGTGGCAAGTGGACAATCCACAACTTGTGGCAGGTGATGGGGCAAGTGATGTGGCAAGTGGACAATCCACTTGTGGCAGGGGATGTGGCAAGTGACGTGGCGAGTGGACAATCCACAACTTGTGTCAGGTGACGTGGCAAGTGGACAATCCACAACTTGTGGCAGGTGATGTGGCAAGTGATGTGGCAAGTGGACAATCCACTTGTGGCAGGTGACGTGGCAGGGGACGTGGCAAGGGACGTGGCAAGTGGACAATCCACAACTTGTGGCAGGTGATGTGGCTGGTGACGTGGCAAGTGGACAATCCACATCTTGTGGCAGGTGACGTGGCAGGTGACGTGGAAAGTGGTGTGGCAAGTGGACAATCCACAACTTGTGGCAGGTGATGTGGCTGGTGACGTGGTAAGTGGACAATCCACAACTTGTGGCAGATGGCATGGCAGGTGACGTGGAAAGTGGACAATCCACATCTTGTGGCAAGTGACGTGGCAGGTGATGTGGCAAGTGACGTGGCAAGTGGACAATCCACAACTTGTGGCAGGTGATGTGGCAAGTGATGTGGCAGGTGATGTGACAAGTGGACAATCCACATCTTGTGGCAAGTGACGTGGCAGGTGACGTGGCAGGTGACGTGGCAAGTGACATGGCAAGTGGACAATCCACATCTCGTGGCAAGTGACGTGGCAGGTGATGTGGCAAGTGACGTGGCAAGTGGACAATCCACAACTTGTGGCAGGTGACTTGGCAGGTGATGTGGCAAGTGACGTGGCAGCTGACGTGGCAAGTGGACAATCCAAAACTTGTGGCAGGTGACGTGGCAAGTGACGTGGCAGGTGACGTGGCAAGTGATGTGGCAAGTGGACAATCCACAGCTTGTGGCAAGTGACGTGGCAAGTGGACAATCCGCAACTTGTGGCAGGTGACGTGGCAGGTGACGTGGCAAGTGAACAATCCACAACTTGTGGCAGGTGACGTGGCAAGTGACGTGGCAGGTGAAGTGGCAAGTGACGCAGCAAGTAGACAATCCACAACTTGTGGCAGGTGACTTGGCAGGTGATGTGGCAAGTGACGTGGCAGCTGACGTGGCAAGTGGACAATCCAAAACTTGTGGCAGGTGACGTGGCAAGTGACGTGGCAGGTGACGTGGCAAGTGATGTGGCAAGTGGACAATCCACAGCTTGTGGCAAGTGACGTGGCAAGTGGACAATCCACAACTTGTGGCAGGTGACGTGGCAGGTGACGTGGCAAGTGAACAATCCACAACTTGTGGCAGGTGACGTGGCAAGTGACGTGGCAGGTGAAGTGGCAAGTGACGCAGCAAGTAGACAATCCACAACTTGTGGCAGGTGATGTGGCAAGTGACGTGGCAGGTGATGTGGCAAGTCATGTGGCAAGTGGACAATCCACAACTTGTGGCAGGTGATGTGGCTGGTGACGTGTCAAGTGGACAATCCACAGCTTGTGGCAGGTGGCATGGCAGATGACGTGGAAAGTGGACAATCCACATCTCGTGGCAAGTGATGTGGCAGGTGATGTGGCAAGTGACGTGGCAAGTGGACAATCCACAATTTGTGGCAGGTGACGTGGCAGGTGATGTGGCAAGTGGACAATCCCCAACTTGTGGCAAGTGACGTGGCAAGTGGACAATCCACAACTTGTGGCAGGTGCCGTGGCAAGTGACACGGCAAATGCAAGTGTACAACTGCTCTCTATGCTGCTGCTGCTCACTCTGATCAAAATAGAAGAAATAGTTAAAAAAAATGCTTTGAGAGCTTGGGGAGGGTCTACATGATGTTATCTTTATAAACGCGTCTAAACGCAAACGCGTCTAAACGCGACATGCAAACGCGGCAAAACGCGCGTTTCAGCTTTTTTTTAACAGAGGTTTCATCTGCGTCTCGTGTGCATGAGGCCTAAGGCAGCTGATGCAGAATGAATGGGTTGATACACTGCTCTCCGGTCCTGATAATGAACTTGATGCTTTTGTTTTTTTTGTTGACAGTGCACCGCACTGCAGTCCTATAGTACATTGCCTCACCGCATATGAAAACCTCCATCATCAAGGTACGTTGGGGGGCCATTCAGAATGAAAGGTGCAGCATCGCAAGTGGAATGCGGTGCCAGCTTCCCATGTAAGATGCACAGGAATGTGCCCGTTACCATGTGACTGTGTACCCTGGGTCTAAGGTGCCTGCTGCCACCAGCCTGTACACGTTATGCTCTGTATTAGGCCATATTCAAATGGGTGATTAGCCCACATCGCAAATTTCAGCTACAATTATCTGCGGATTCCTGTGGCTGGAACAACACGGATGTGTGAAGAGTCAGGATGAGCTCCGGCGTGTTCGCATACTCCACGTGCAGAGCCCACCAGGAATTTGGCCCGGCGCTGCTCTAATCACAGGCAGTGAGACATTGCCCCGATGCGCGGTTGCAGAGATTGGGCAATGTTTCACTGCCAGTGATTAGCGCAGCTCTGCGCCGACCTCCTGGCGGGCTCTGCACGTGGAGTATGCGGACACGCCGGAGCTCATCCCTAGTGAAGAGCTGCAGCCACTCAGCCTACGTAATGCCGTAACAGGCTGACCGACTGCATCTAGCCATGATCATCTGTCCCTAACCGCAGGTAATAGCTGGCTGAGCAAGGAGCTTCTTTTCGCAGAGCCTGCGATTATATGTGGTCAGGGACAGATGATCATGACACAAGCAGCCTTTTTGTATCCAGCCACAATCGCAGGTAATCTATGGCTGTGTGAACAGTCATGCATAGCTGCGGCCACTCAGTCCATATAATGTAATGGCAGGCTGACTGTGGACGCATCTATCTGTGACTGTTTCAAAGCCAGCAATTACCTGTGGTCAGGGACAGATGATCATGGCTCAAGTAGCCTTTTTACATCCAGCCACAATCGCCACAGGTATTGATTGGCTGCAGGTACAGTCACAAATAGCTGCGGCTGCTCACCCAATATAAAGCAATGTCAGGCTGACAAGGGGCGCAGCTATCCGTGAATGTTAGACTAGCCAGTGATTACCTGAGGCCAGGGACAGATGATCATGGCTCAAGCAGACTTTTTCCATCCAGCCACAATCACCGCAGGTAATCTATGGCTGTATGAACAGTCACGGATACCTGCGGCCGCTCAGTCCATATAATGTAAGGGCAGGCTGCTGGCGGACGCAGCTATCCATGACTGTTCATACAGGCAATGATTACCTGTGGTTGGGGATCGATGATCATGGCTTAAGCAGCCTTTGTGTATCCAGCCACAATCACCAAAGGTAATCATTGGCTGTGGGAACAGTCACAGATAGCTGCATATAATACAATGTAAGGCTGATGATGAGCGCAGCTATCCATGAATGTTGGCATAGCCAGCGATTACCTGAGACCAGGGACAGATGATCATGGCTCAAGCAGCCTTTTTGCATGCAGCCATAATCACCGCAAGTAATCTGCTGTGCGAACAGTCATGGATAGCTATGGCCGTTCAGTCCATATAATGCAATGTCAGGCTGATACGGGCGCAGCTATTCGTGACTGTTCGCACGGCAAGTGATAACCTGTGGTCAGGGACAGATGATCATGGCTCAAGCAGCCTTTTTTCATCCAGCCACAATCACTGCATATAATCGTTGGCTGTAGGAACAGTCACAAATAACTGCGTCTGCTCAGTCCATATAATGCAGTGATGGCGAACCTTGGCACTCCAGATGTTTTGGAACTACATTTCCCATGATGCTCATACACTCTGCGGAGTAGTGGAGCATCATGGGAAATGTAATTCCAAAACATCTGGGGTGCCGAGGTTCGCCATCACTGATATAATGCAATGACAGGCTGGTGGTGGGCGCAGCTATTCATGACTGTTCACACAGGCAGCAATTACCTGCGGTCATGGACAAATGATCATTTTTGCATCCAGCCACAATCCCTGCACGTAATCATTGGCTGTATGAACAGTCACGGATACCTGCGGCCACTCAGTCCATATAATGCAATGACAGGCTGACGTCGGGTACAGCTATCCGTGACTGTGCTCACAGCCAGCAATTACCTGCGGTCAGGGACAGATGATAATGGTTTAAGCAGCCTTTTTGCGTCCAGCAACAATCACTGCAGGTAATCGTTGGCTGTGCGAACAGTCACGGATACTTGCAGCCACTCAGTCTATATAATGCAATGACAGGCTGACGGCGGGCGCAAATATTCATACTGTTTGCATAGCCAGAGATTACCTGTGGTCAGGGACTGATATGGCTCAGGCAGCCTTTTTGCATCCAGCCACAGTCACCGCAGGTAATCATTGGTTGGTCGCAGCTATCCGCGATTGTTCGCACAGCTAGCGATTACCTGCTTTGCACACAGTTGTCATTCCAGCTGCAGATTCTTGCTGCTGGGTGTGCAAATTTCCTGTGTTAATGTAGTCTAACATACATGCTCTGGTGTGCATTGTGGGGCGGTGCAATTCATTTAAACAACTATTTGCTTTTATTTATTTATTTTTGCTTTTTTTTTACGTTTATTGAAAGTGGGGAAAAAAAAACACTTCAACTTTAAAGCGGAGGTCCACCCTAAAATGGACCTC
The DNA here is from genome assembly GCF_037356315.1 of Lithobates pipiens. Taxonomy (NCBI): domain Eukaryota; kingdom Metazoa; phylum Chordata; class Amphibia; order Anura; family Ranidae; genus Lithobates; species Lithobates pipiens. Next base: position 182,569,900 of record NW_027507789.1, on the reverse strand, counting down.
TGCTCATCGGAATCCCCCCCCCCTCCGGCGCCACAATCGGCACCTTTCAGGGGGGAGGGGGGTGCAGTTACCTGGATAATCCAGGTAACTGCACCCACTTCCGGGCTAGCTCTCTGCGGAAAGGGGCGTACGTTACGCCCCTTTCCGCAAGCGCCCGCCCCCTTCAGCAAGTGCCCCGCTGCCTGCTGGGAAACACACAGCTCCCAGAGGCAGCGCGGGACCGTCCGGATTGCGCCGCGCGGCTCGCGCATGCGCAGTAGGGAACCGGGAAATGAAGCCGAAAGGCTCCATTTCCTGATTCCCATACCCAAGATGGCGGCGGCAGGACCCGATAGACGAGCGAGCGATCGGCTTCGGGTGCTGACATCGCGGGCGCGCTGGACAGGTAAGTGTCACTATTTAAAAGTCAGCAGCTGCAGTATTTGTAGCTGCTGGCTTTTAAAAAAAAAAAAAAAAACGCGGAGTCCCGGTGGACTCCCGCTTTAAGGCCTCATGCACACAGGTCGTTTTAACAGCTGCTTTTTTTTTTTTTTACAGCTTAAAAATGCCTCTCCATGTTATTCTATGGCCTCATGCCCACACAGGCTTTTAAGAGCTGTAAGTGGCATAGGCGTTTTTAAACTGCAAAAAAAAAAAAAAAACCCAGGGTCAGCGTGTTCTGAAGACCAGCGTTACAGCTGTAAAAACATCTAAAGGCTGCTAAAAACGGCTTAAAGGTGGATACAATGTTAAGCCGCGTCGAGCATTTTTTTTTGACATGTCAAAATCGATGGTTCCGTATGTGAGCCGTCTGACCTTCAGCCCATTGATTTGAATAGAAGTCGCCTCCAAGTCGGATCATAATGATGCTCTGAGAGTCTTGATGAACCCACTCCAAAAATGAAGAAAAAAAATTGCCATGGGGTCCCGGTCCCCCATGTGCATGAGAATGGGGTACATTGTACCCCTACCCATTCACCCCAAAAAAGGCAGTGTAGTGTAAATAAAAACAAGAGATGGCTTTGACACGTCGTTTACTAAAAATCTTCCTCCGATCTTCTCCGCCGCCAATGCTGTTTCTTGTCGTTGTACCAGTTCCCCTCTATGCCGGTTGTTATATAGCCATGGGACGTGGCCATCTGGTGATTTCACCATTAGACCCCACCCCTGATGGCCACGACCCATGGCTATAAAAGAATCGTCAGAGAACGGAGCTGGCACAATGTCAGGAGACAGCGTCGGAGGAAGACTGGATCAGCAGCGGCAGAGAAGGCCACACTAGAGGGAGGAAGATTTTTAATTAAGGACATGTCAAAACTGTCTCTTCTTTTTATTTACACTACACTGCTTTTTTGGGGGTGAATGGGTAGGGGTACAATGTACCCCATACTGATTCTCATAGGGGGGGGGGACAGGATCTGAGGACCGCCTTGTTAATGAGGGGTTCCAGACTCCGATGAGTCCCTTATCCACAGACCCCCACAACCACCGCCCAGGGTTGTCGAGAAGAGGCCCTTGTCCCCATCAACATGGGGTCAGGGTGTTTTGGTCTGGGGGGGGGGGGAGGGGTCTCAAGCCATATATTTATTTTTATTATATTTTTTCATTTTGGCGAGACTCAAAGAGCCAGGTATGGATCTTGGGGGGGACCCCACGCCGTCTTTTTTTTATTTTGGCGCGGGGTTCCCCTTCAAGAACCTCAGAGCACAAGTCACACCACAAGTCGGATCATCATGATCCGACTTGGATGCGACTACTATTCAAATCAATGAGTTGAAAGTCGGATCAGTTAAGACGGTTCTCTCAGGGAACCATTGATTTTAAATAGAGGCAGAGAAACGCTGCTAAATGCGCATTAACACCAATGCAAAAAGCTTGTTTTTTACAGCCGCTTTTTCCAGGCCATAGTAATGGCTTTGCAGCTCGTGTTTTCTAATGCTCTGTGTGCATGAGGCCAAAGCGCTGCAGAGTGGTCACGTGTGTAAAATTGCAAGCATGCTGCTTTTTTACACAATGCACACCACTGCACAGGTGTGGTGTAAACAGGGCACAGAGAAAACAATATTTTTCTGTGTGCCCCTTGGCAGCTTGACCAACCTGGTATGAATGAGCCCTTATTCCGGTTGCAGCTGTCCAAGCATCAAATCACACCAAACATGTGCTAGCTCACATGGAAATATGTGAATGGACTCGTAAAGATAAAAAAAATAGTAGGGCTGTGGAAATTAAAGATTAATTCCTCGATTAATTGATTCATTTTTTTTGATTGATCAAAATTCTTTTGATCGGTACTCACCTCTCCGCCGGCTTCCGGGTCTTCAGGGAGTTCTGTCGGAGATCTGGTGACGTCACGGACATCAACGTCACCGGACTCCTCCCCCTTTCCCAAGTGCCTCCGTCTGCTAACGAAGGGAAGAGGGGAGGAGTCCGGTGATGTAAAGTTCTGATTGAACGTAACGCGTACGGAGAAGGAGCTACTCATGACGTCACCCACTGCTGCTCTACGGAACTAACATGATTGCCGGTGTCTTGACATATAACGTCCTCCATCCGATAGTGTCCGCTGCGTATTGCGCATGCGCAGTACACAGCAACACAGATTCCGAAAATTGCAGAGGATGAACGGCGCCTGCACCGTGAGTCCAGGTTCTATCCCCACTATCCAAGTGGACATAGAGTAGGAATAAAAAAGAGCCGAGCGCAGCGAGGCCGAGCCCGAAGCGTGGCGAGCAATGCTCGCCCGCGAGGGGCCCTCTAATATTCACAACCCTATGTCCGCTTGGATGGTGGGGCTACCACCTCCACTCACGGCGCAGGCGCCGTTCAGCTTCGCAGCATGCGCAGTACGGGTCGGACACTATTTGATGGCCGGACACTATACGGCAGAACACCGGCTTTACATGCTGTGTTTTTATCATCTTTATGTGAGTAGTTTGTGTTTGGACACAAAAATGAAATCTTATACTTAAGCGGTGAGATCTTTTCTTTCTACCCATGACCTGGCGTCCTTGCTGAGAACTAAGGAGACTGAGAGAAGTTTATGGTCCGTGTTAACCCTTTTGATACTCGCTTGCATGACCACCTGTTTGCACAGGGGTCCATGCCATAAGGTGAGAGTGATTAGTTAGACCGGAGGTGGAGGGATTGTCACGCTACTGTGGAAAGAAAATTACTTACATCAGTGCTACAGTTTGAATTTAAAACATATTTGTGTGACCTGTGAAGTTAAAGTGGTTGTAAACCCTTACAAACCACTTTGGCCTACAGGTAAGCCTAGAGTAAGGCCTATACGGTTTAGGAGATATTTACAAAAAGACGGCCACCGCTGTCTACGGCACGCAGGCACACTGGGCAGGCCGCAGATCGTGGCGATATGCCGTTTGTGTCGGCTCCCGTACGCATGCGCGGGAGTGACGTAATTGCGGCTCCGGCGAATCACAGCGTCGGAGCAGCGAGACCCCGAAGTCACTCCGGGATACATGGCAGTGGCGAACATGAAGACGGAGGACCACTTTGCGGGCTTCATTCTCAGGTAAGTTATTCATAATGAGATAGTATGCTATGCATACTAGCTCATTATGCCTTTGCCTTGCAGGTTGCATTTTTTTTTTTTTTTTTAAGTGCCTTTACTTCCTCTTTAAGTCATGGATTGTGGAAACTAACTAGTGTCGGGTGATTGTATATATAGTGTATACCACATTTACCACTGACTAATACAGAGTTGCAATGCAAGGAGATCAGCTAAAAGTAGTTGGATCTGTATGTGTGTTATAATTAATCGAAATTATCGATTAATCAATTTAAAAAAAAAGATTAATCGAAGATGAATTTTTTTATCAGTAACAGCCCTAAAAAATTGTGTTTTTTACACTTCAGATTTCCACGGAAGATATGCAGCTCTATACTGCCCATGTGTATTGTTCACACCAGCCAGTGTATTTATGTATGAAAAAATCTATCTGATGACAGGTCCACGTTAATGACGCAGGATTGTACAACAAGTAGCAGCAGCACTGGCTGTAAGACGCATTTGTAAGGAGCATTTTTCGCCCATAGTGGTAGCATCCGTACGGGGTTTGCAGAGCTGTATGGTATCATGTTCTCATGTGCTGTTTCTGCAGAGCAAGCTGTTGTAACATGCGGACCAGATCCCACCTAATGATGAAGAATTTAAGCATCTGAGATTTTAGAATGACATTCTTTAGATTCTTTCCGACTTTCTTTAAAAGTTTAATATTGAACAGCAATAGGAGTGGTCAGTTTTATTTTTATTGATCACCCTCTGACATCTGTTTATAGCCGTGTGCGTTTTTCGGTGCAGCGGACAGGACACTTCTGGAAAGTCCAGCATATACCAGGTTTTCTTTTCAATCTTGTACAATCATTTAGTGTAACTAAGCAGAGGTGACTAGTCAGGTACATGGTGCCATCAGGTTAACCATGTATAAAACAGAATTATCCAGGCTCATAACCAACATAGCAGTGCATAGGGCATTCTGTGTTGGCGACTGTAATATGAATCTAAGCATAACGATCCCAGGCTTGAAGGGCAGGGAATGGGGAAACATAGGAAACAAGATGGCTACTGGGGCAACCGGGAATTTCAGAGGATGTGACAAAGTAAGGCCTCTTTTACACTTGCTTTGCTTTTTGAAGAATGATCTGCTTATAGATTGCTCTTCAAAAAGCATTTGCGTTGTATTGCCTCCTCCCTGCCTGTTTTAATCCCTATAAAGAATGTTACCCCAGCATTTCATATTCCTGATATGTGCCTGCTGTAACATGTACTTGTATAAAAAAGTATCTGTTCTGTATTTCTCCGTTTGTGTGAATCCCTGGTGTTCCTGCCAGTCCCTGGTTTACTATTAAAAACTGACCATGCTAAGCAGGAGAGCACACTGTGGCTGTTTTTATCCAATTATCGACTTTGTCCTGACACCGCCCCCCCCAGCCATTCACTTGGAAAATCAGTGTACTGCTGTTTCTTCTCCCCCTGCTCTCTGAGCTCCTTATGCAGCTGAGAATAGAGATTATTTGAGCATCAAAAAAAAATGTATCCACTTGAAGACCAAGACTTTTCTGGCAACTTAAACAAGTTTAAAGTAATACTAAAGTCTCTTTTTTTCCCTTAAAAATAACATGTTATAATTACCTTCTCTGCAGTTCAGAGTACAGAGCAGACCCGATCCTCCTCTTCTTGGGTCCCTGTTTAGCGCTCCTGGCCCCTCCCTCCTACTGAGTGCCCCATCAGCAAGCAGCTTGCTATGAGGGCACCTGAGCCACAGCTGTGTGTCCAATCAGACACGGAGCCGTGTCTCTGCCCCGCCCCTCTCTCTGCTCACTGATTCACTGGTAGCCAGTGAGGAGAGAGTCCTGGGCTGCTGGATTACGGTCTCCCGAGCAGAGTACACCTGTCTTTTCCAGCAGCACACGTGATTGGTTAAGAGTATTTGCCTCTTTCTTTCTCAGTTTGAATTATTCTGTACAGGGGATTCAAGAAGCTGATACACTCAGTCAGGCTTTTATTATAGTTGCAGTTAATAATGCATGTAACTACTTTTAGTTGACAAATACCTGCATTCATAGATTTTTTATTTTTTTGCATCTACCTGGAGCTCGGTTAAAGTAAACCAGTCATGAGGAAAACATGGTGTTGTGACTACTAACCTCATTCTGAGAATGCCAATTGCCTGGCTGTCATACACATGTTTTGTCTTCTACAATTTTACGGATCATGTATAAGGAATACAAGGTTCTGCATGCTCTGATTTTCATTTGTAGGGGATGAAACAATAGTGAGATGTGGCAAGGAGTAGAGATTTTATGGGCACCTGTACTTGCAAACACAGCCAACTGTAAGTACATAAAGCAAATTATTCCCCTGCACTCAGCCCTGCCAGGTAGCAAATGGGACCTAATTAAATCCTGCTTATTAAGTGGAAATGAGTGCATCGTATCTGCCCTGGGAGCTCCGAGCAGAGGTGTAGTCTAAGCAGGTGGCACCATGACCGAAGGGCATGCTCACGATGAGGGCCAAAAGGGATCTGGTTGCACAGCAAGTCTAGAACCACCACTGCAAAGCAGACACAAACATATTTTTTTACAGTACTTGACATTGTAAATGACATTCATAGTGTCAACTTGTATAAATTTCACCCAGTCATATTAGTGTCAATGTCTAGGTCACTTAGTCCATCAAATATGTCACTGCCATCAGGTCACATTGGATATCCGCCATCTCCTTATCATGTTCCTCCAGGCCTTGTTTGGCCAACCTGCAGCTATTGATGAACCACAAGTCCCAGTATAACCACAGTACTTCTTCAAAATTAGTAGAATGTGCCTGAGATTACAGCATAACTATTTCTACTGGTAATCGCGTTCTATCCAAGTAAATACCAGCAGATCAGAGGTCACCTTTTATCAGGATAGAGCGTTTCAGCAATAACTGGCAGTACTTTTGTCCTCTACAGAAAGCACGGGGGTTTTCACGCCACCTTTGAGACTGCGGGGTCGTATTCCGGACATATGGGGACAGATCAAGATGAGAGTGGATACCGGAGACAGTTCAATGCTGCGGTGTCAGTTATTCAGAGCTTACCAAAAAGTGGTATGTATAACCTTCCTAGTTCTGTAATAATAAATATTACATGCAATCTCTTATCTAATATCAAGAGACAGAGCATATCCAATGAGAATAGATTTGTTTATTCCGAGTGGAGTGGAGAAGGGTTTGAGAGACCCTCCCTGGGTATATAAGGTCTCCAGGATTTGTGGTGGAGGATGGGAGCGGGTACTTGCCTTACTTGCCCCTTAACACTTTGGTAGGGGCTTTAATGATGCCCGGAATTGTTTTTTTTATTTGCTGTCAGTGTCCCGGTTGAGATTATTTCCTCTCCCTTCCTGTTTGGTCACTGGCACAGGAAGTGAAGGTGAATCAAACATGGGCACAGCTATAAAAGCCCTTTTTTAAGCAGTGTGAGAAAGCCATAGAACCATCTTAATTCTTGATTTTAGGTGCACAAAGCCAGCTCTATTAAGACACAGTTTGATGGGTTTGGTGTGGAGGTACTCATGTGGCCTGCACAGAGCCCTGACCTCAACCTTTTTGGCATTACCTGGAACGCAAACTACACGCCATGTCTTGTCATCCAAAAGCTGTATATCACCTCACAAATGCTCTTTTTGGCTGAATGGACACAGATTCCCACATTCACACTCCAGAATCCTGCAGAAAGCCTTCCCAGAAGACTGGAACACAGAGGGCTACAACAACTTATTAATGTCTATGGTTTTATATGGGGCATACATGCAGGGGTCGACCCAGGACCATGCTTCAGGGGGCCCCTGTGGCCCCCTGAACACTGGGATAGGAGGGGCAGTGGGGGCAGCATATAAAGGAACCAATCCACCTTTCAAGGGCTGCAGGCAGAAACAGAGGGGATCAGTTCCTCTACATTTCGCCCCGCAACCCATCCTATTCACCTCTTGCTGTGATCAGGCTTCTCCCGCCGGCTGCTGTGGTGGATGCCTTCAAGATGGAGTGCAGTGAAGAGACCAGTAAACGCGTCATGGCCCTGGCGTTCTGCCACTGTGAGGGGCCCATTATGGTTTCATGCACTGGGCCCTGAAGGTTCGAGTTACGCCTCTGGGTTTTCTTGGAATTATACAGGATTTATATAGAACAGTTTATGCAGCGCTTTATAATATAAGGGAGAAAGTAGAATTATGATACAAGAGGTTAGGAGGGCCCTGGCCATAAGAGCTTACAATCTAATAGGCATGGGAATGGGACAAGCTAATATACAGTAGATGTGAAGCTTTTGGTTATAAAGCAATCAGACCCTTTTTATTCTCTCTTGCTCTAGGCTCCTATCGCCCTTCCTATGAGGAGATGCTTCTCTTTTACAGCTACTACAAGCAAGCCACGGTTGGACCCTGCAATATCGGCCGCCCTGGTTTCTGGGATCCCATTGGAAGATATAAGTGGTACGATCGCTGCTGTACAGTTAATACAGCGGGGAAGGCAGCTATGTTGTTTATGGCAACAGCTTAGCAGATGCCATATAAGTCTCAGGTGTTGTATATCTGTACCTGTACAAATCAATAACAGGATGTGAGCGTACGCTGGAAATGCAGATCCAAACGTATACATTTGTACAGGTAATCAGGTATGGATGTACACCCCTGGACGGAGACAGTCTGTTATATCTGAAGCTGCATGCAGCTGAAACGCGTTAACACCTTTCTTGTGTGTACAGTTTGCTGATGGAAAATGAAAGTTTGTATGTTAGAACTTAGGACCGTGTGCAGGATTATTCATCTTACACTGTGGCTCTATGCAACACATGTGACTTCCAGGTACGGAAAAAGTCAGTATTTAGGCTGTATAGTCCTCTCCTTGTTTCTGAATGAGCCCTAGTAGACTCTGTATATACAAGCTCTAATCACACACAAAAAAAATTATATATATATTATATTGTCAAAAGTATTGGGACGCTTGGCTTTACAAATATGAACTTTAATGGCACCCCAGTCTTCATCTATAGGGTTCAAAAATGAGTTGGTGAAGAAAAGTTAAAAACAAAGGTTGGGACTTTGTATGAAGCACAGGGCATCTCAAGTCCAGTGCTTCCATCCCCAATTACTAGACAATGAGAGGACAAGTTTTGGACTTTGTGTGAAGCATGCAACCCGGGTTGCATGCTTCACACAAAGTCCCAAACTTTTCCTCTCAATAATGAGTTGGCCCACTTTTTGCAGCTATAACAGCTTCAACCCTTCTGGGAAGGCTGTCTACAAGGTTTAGGAATGTCTATGGGAATTTTTGACCATTCTTCCAGAAGCACATTTGTGAGGTCAGGCAATGATGTTAGACGAAAAGGCCTGGCTTGTAGTCTCTGCTCTAATTCATCCCATGCTTTGTGCACTGGTCCAAATCGTTTGGTGGAGGGGGGATTATGCTGTGGAGTTGTTTTTCAGGGGTTGGGCTTGGCCCCTTAGTTCCAGTGAAGGGGACTTTTAAGACGTCAGCATACCAAGACATTTTGGACAATTTCATGCCCCCAACTTTGTGGGAACAATTTGGGGGTGGCCCCTTCCTGTTTCAACATGACTGCGCACCAGTGCACAAAGCAAGGTCCATAAAGACACGAATGAGCAAGTTGGGGTGGAGGAACTTGGCTGGCTTACATAGAGTCCAGATCTCAACCAGATAGAACGTCTTTGGAATTAATTAGAGCGGAGACTGCGAGCCAGGTCTTCTCATCCGACAGCCTTCCCAGAAGAGTTGAAGCTGTTATAGCTGCAAAGGGTGGGCCAACTCAATATTGAACCCTACGGACTAAGACTGGGATGCCATTAAATACTTTTGACAATGTGTGTGTGAAAATGTGTATATATATTTATTTTGCAATAAAAAAAAGAAACTGTAACCAGTGATTTTATGGTCCATTTATATTATTTGGTCGCTGGAAGTTTTGTGCAGAGTTCAACTTTTAATTGCCAATTAACTTTTCTCCACAAGATCGTAGGTACGTGTAAAGTGTACCTGTCATAAAATAAACACTTCACATGAAACCGATCAGCCTAACTATAGTAAATCACATGTTGCCCACCATTAGGATTACTACAAGTGAGTGCTAGGTGTACAGTGCACTAAGTTCTTGACTTTTCAAAACTGCCATGCAAGCCTTCCATGAGGTCCTTTCACACACAAAGGAAAATAAATGGTACATGACACCAGCACCCCACATTGCCAGGAGCACTGCTGTCCCTGATGACATGCAGGGCAAAGCAGACGTTTGGCTTAGTAAACTCTTTAACCTTGACCCTGGGTGCAATCAGCTTTTTTTATGGCATTTCTAATTATCATAGATCTTTGATAGCGGGGCATGAAAATGAAGGTGAGTGTATGGATTTTATAACAGCAGTCTTATTACATATCCTTAATTGATGTTTGCAGGGATGCCTGGAGCAAGCTGGGTCAGATAAGCCAGGAAGATGCCATGTGTGCTTATATCAGAGAAATGAAGAAAGTAGCCCAAAAGGTAATACACATACCTGCTAATTTCATTACAATAGAACAGAAAGGTGTTTTGAGACATGGTGGTGTGATTGTTTGGGGCAGTGCCATTCTCATGTCAGTTGGGACCTCAAATAAAAATCTTTAGGGGTCAGTTCATCCAAAATTAAATTTTTATTAATTGGTGGACTAACGTGTACTTATGAGGGCCTTCACCCTAAGTGTCGGTTCACACTGGGGCGACTTGTCAGACGACTTATGCCGCGTACACACGACCGGACTTTCCACCAGAATGAACGCTGACTGATTTTTCAACAGAGCCCCGCTGAAACGGACTTGCCTACACACGATCACACCAAAGTCTGATCGTTTAACGCGATGACGTACGACGGGACTAGAAAAAGGAAGTTCAATAGCCAGTAGCCAATAGCTGCTCTTGCATCGTTTTTGGTCCGTCGGACCAGCATACAGACGAGCGTTTTTATGGAACTGGTTCCGGCGGAAAGATTTTAAACATGTTCTATTTCTAAAGTCCGTCAGATTTTTCGACAGAAAAGGTCAGATGAAGCCCACACGCAATCGAATTATGCAACGGATTTGTTCCGTCGGAACTTTGCTGTCGAAAAGTCCAGTCATGTGCACACGGCTTAAGGACTCATTTGCTTCAGCTTTAACACACATTAACGGGTAGTTTACACTTGCTTCAAAACATGGCTTCTGAAAGGCTTTGTTAAAGCTCTCTGAATGCTAGTCAAAGCTCCTGTCACTAAATAAAATGCTTACACCTTGCTTTGCTTCGCTTCAAAAATGATACCCCATGTAGCTTTAGTGGTGTCTATGGCAAAGCTCGCTTGAAGCCCCACTGAACCTCCACCAAAGCCTCATCGAAGCTCCACCAAAGCCTCATCGAAGCTCCACTGGGTATATAGAAGGGTTTACAACCACTTTAAGTTAACAAATATTGTTCCATTTGTGACGCCATCTAGGATTCTCTTTAAATGCCACAAAAATCAGCCTGACCTATATTTTTAGCCTTCCTTTAGATAAGTATTATTTTCAACCTTGACTATGTGACTATGCAATAAAAGTATTCAGATATCAATATACACCTATAACTGAATAAATAGTAGTAATCAGAATTGTTACTGTTGTAGCGGATGACATTTGGGACCAAATAATTGTGTAGGTAAGACTTAACACCAGTCTGGCCAGGCCATGATTGATGTTCTGCCTAGTCATGTGAACGGTGAGGTGCACATGATGGGCGAGAACCAGGCTTGGTTGGATGTTTGGGTATGGCCCACTTGGAGCCAATCAGCGGGAGTGCCGGACCCGCTGGGGAGTCTGGGAGGGGGTACTTAAGCAGGTGTGGGTCACGTGTTCGGGGTTCCGGAGTTGTTCGAGAGACCTGTGTGGTCTGTTCTGGTTCCAGGACCGGGGTAGCCCCGTGAAGGGTCCCGGTCGTGGGGTGTTTGACATCCCGCAGCATGTTCCTGTCAGTGGCCCCTGTTAGACCCGACTGGTCTGGGGTAGGGATCCTGCCGGTCCGAGGCGCTATAACTGAGGGAGGATTCCGAGTGTTCGGGTGTGCTCTCGGCTTGGAGGGGCTCCACAGCTCGTGGAAGTGACCGGGGGAGGACTCTTCAGAGGAGGGCCGACAAGTGGCATCCTGAGAAGTGCCTGGTTACTGAGTTGGGAAGGACATTGAAGAAGTCCACACTTTTCCAGTACCTCAAAGGAAGCGGGAAACGTTCCAGGTACGGTTGGAAAAAGATTCCTGTTTATCTTCAGTTGATTGTTCAAGTTTGAGTCAACATGCGGACTGCCATGACTTCTGGCTAGAGGTCTGTTCAGCTTTGAAGTACCCAGCTGCGAGTGGCTACTCTCTGGGTGGAAATAGAGACTTTATTAAAGCTGCAGTTCAAGGTACCTGAGTTCTTCACCCGTGCCCATTGTTCCCTAAGAGACTGTTTGTGAAAGTTCTACTGCAAAATAAAACCTTTTGAAAGGACTTTATCTGTGTCGGTGTACAAGTCGTTGGGTATCAACCCTGGGAACCCCTAGACGCGGAAGCGCAGGGCAGAAGAAGGTAATCGGTAAGCCCATTAAGTCAAGGCCGCCCTGCAACGGGTTATGACCGCTACACTGTTATCTCAGATACCCATCTCATGCTTAAAGCTCCACTCCACCTTTATAAAGTTAAAAAAAATAAGCAGCCCAGACCTCCAAAACGCTGCGAAAACTGTTGGCGCTATATAAATACTGTATAAAAATAATAATAATAAAATGATATAAGCTTTTGCTGCAATATTCAGCTTCTCTTCAGCACTGTCCCCCACAAGCTCAAAGATTTGCAATCCAGCGCCAGCCCTCCTCCAGGTTGAATTATTTTTGGCATCATGCAGCCCACTGCCTGTGAGCCCATTGTTGTCATTGGCACATACCCCTTGGGGTGCAGCATCACGCTGGCTTGAGCTCATTGCACTCTTGGTAAAGGGAGTCACTCGCACATCATTACATTGGCATTGCTCTGTTCAGAAGTAAGGACTGCTCAACGTCACCCCAGAGAAGAAGAATGACCTATGACTTCACATGGCTTCTATAAATACTACAGAGTTTATGATGTGTGTGTGTGTGTGTGTGTGTGTGTGTGTGTGTGTATATATATATATATATATAATATAGATATAAAGTTATTTTCACTAAAAAAGGGCCAGGTGGTGGGGGGAACATACAAGGTGGAGTTTCCCTTTAACACTGAACATGTAAGTCATTACTATCTTTTATTTCAGATTATCGACACAGTCCCTCTGGACAATACATCACCTGAGCTGTTTGAGCCTTTTCGTCCCTTGTATGAAGTTATTCCAGATATGCCTCGCCCTCCAGATTCCTTTTTCAAGACTATCACTGGTGAGTGATCCTCCTTAACGCTATCTACACAATCTTGTATCCTCCAGTAAGCAATGCAACTGTGCTAAAGTCCAATAATTCCCTTAGTTGTAAGCAACCCCCTGCAGAATAAGCACACACAGCTCTCTATAGGGCAGCTGACAGCGGGGGGCCGGGGGGGGGGGGGGGGGGGGCCACCGGGATTGTGTATAATCTGACAAGCAGACTCCTGCCTGCCAGATGGAAGCATTTGGGCTTCCGCACACCCCAAGTAATGGCGCATCCCTCCTCCACACGTGCCTGCCATGTATCCTGGGCTCTGTTTGCTCATCTGCGGACCCAGGACCAACATAGCAGGTGCCGCTGGGTAGAAGTTGTTGCCAAACTTGTTGCTGACCCGAAAATCGCTTGTTTGACGTCACTTATAGGTCTGCTTGTGAGTGTCCCCAGCCAGCATACCCGGGAAAGAATGTACAGTGAGGAAAAAAGTATTCGACCCCTTGCTGATTTTGTACATTTGCTCACGGACAAAGAAATGATCTGTTTATAATTTTAATGGTAGGCTTATTTTAACAGTGAGAGACAGATTAACAACAAAAATATCCAGAAAAAGCATTTAAAAAAAATTATAAATTGATTTTCATTTTGAACTATTTGACCCCTTCGCAACATGACTTAGTACTTGGTGGCAAAACCCTTGTTGGCAATCAGAGGTCAGACGTTTCTTGTAGTTGGCCACCAGGTTTGCACACATCTCAGGAGAATTTTTTTTCCTCTGTGCAGTTCCTCTCCAAGTCATTAAGGTTTCAAGGCTGATGTTTGGTAACTCGAACCTTCAGCTTTCTCCACATATTTTCTATGGGATTAAGGTCTGGAGGCTGGCTAGGCCATGCCACAACCTTAATGTGCTTCTTCTTGAGCCACTCCTTTGTTGCCTTGGCCATGTGTTTTAGGTCATTGTAATGCCGGAATACCCATCCACAACCCATTTTCAATGCCCTGGCTGATGGAAGGAGGTTCTCATCCAAGATTTGATGGTACATGGCCCCATCCACCATCCCTCTGATGTGGTGAAGTTGTCCTGTCTCCTTAGCAGAACCCCCCCCCCAAGCATAATGTTTCACCTCCATGTTTTATGGTGGGGATGGTGTTCTTGGGGTCATAGGCAGCATTCCTCCTCCTCCAAACACAGCCAGTTGAGTTGATGCCAAAGAGCTTCAATTTGGCCTCATCTGACCACAACACTTTCACCCAGGTTTCCTCTGAATCATTCAGGTGTTCATTAGAAAACTTCAGAAGGGCCTGTACATGTGCTTTCATGAGCAGTGGGACCTTGTGGGCTATGCAGGATTTCAGTCCTTCATGGTGTAGTGTGTTACCAATTGTTTTCTTCGTAACTATGGTCCCAGCTGCCTTGAGATAATTGACAAGATTATTCTGTGTAGTTCTGGGCTGATTCCTTACCGTCCTCATGGTCATTGAAACTCCATGAGGTGAGATCTTGCATGGAGGCCCAGACTGAGAGAGATTGACAGTTATTTTGTGTTTTTTCCATTTCCAAAAAATCGCACCAACTGTTGTCACCCTCTTCTCAAGCTGCTGGGCGATGGTCTTGTAGCCCATTTAAGCCTTGTGTAGGTCTACAATCTTGTTCCTGACATCCTTGGACAGCTCTTTGGTCTTGGCCATGGTGGAGAGATTGGAATTTGATTGATTACTTCTGTGGACAGGTTTATTTTATACAAGTGAGAAGCTGAGATTAGGAGCACTCCCTTTAAGAGTGCTCCTAATCTCAGCTCATTACCTGTATAGAAGACATCTGGGAGCACGAAATGATTGCTGATTGATAGGGGATCAAATGCTTATTTCACTCATTAAACTGCAAATCAATTTATAACTTTTTTGAAATGCGTTTTTCTAGATATTTTTGTTGTTATTCTGTTTCTCACTGTTAAAATAAACCTACCATTAAAATTATAGACTGATCATTTCTTTGTCAGTGGGCAAACGTACAAAATCAGCAGAGGTTTAAATACTTTTTTCCCTCACTGTATTGCAATGCAATCTGCATTGCATTACATTCAATGGAGCACAGGGGAGACATCTGAGGCCTTTTAAACCCTGGATGTCCCATTAAAGAGGACCTGTCCCGTATGTGATGATAACAACATTTTTTATTTAATTTCATTTTTTATTTTTTATTTTTTTTATTGTAAAAAATGTAAGTTACACCCAAGCACATAAAAAAATTTATGAGGCCCGCTACCCCCCACATATACAGTACAGACCAAAAGTTTGGACACACCTTCTCATTCAAAGAGTTTTCTTTATTTTCATGACTATGAAAATTGTAGATTCACACTGAAGGCATCAAACTATGAACACCTCCTCCATGCTTCACAGTGGGAACCAGGCATGTAGAGTCCATCCGTTCACCTCTTCTGTGTCTCACAAGGACACGGTGGTTGGAACCAAAGATCTCAAACTTGTACTCATCAGACCAAAGCACAGATTTCCACTGGTCTAATGTCCATTCCTTGTGTTCTTTAGCCCAAACAAGTCTCTTCTGCTTGTTGCCTTTCCTCAGCAGTGGTTTCCTAGCAGCTATTTTACCATGAAGGCCTGATTCACACAGTCTCCTCTTAACAGTTGTTCTAGAGATGTGTCTGCTGCTAGAACTCTGTGTGGCATTGACCTGTTCACCAATCTGAGCTGCTGTTAACCTGCGATTTCTGAGGCTGGTGACTCGGATGAACTTATCGTCCGCAGCAGAGGTGACTCTTGGTCTTCCTTTCCTGGGGCGGTCGTCATGTGAGCCAGTTTCTTTGTAGTGCTTGATGGTTTTTGCCACTGCACTTGGGGACACTTTCAAAGTTTTCCCAATTGTTCGGACTGACTGACCTTCATTTCTTAAAGTAACGATGGCCACTCGTTTTTCTTTACTTAGCTGCTTTTTTCTTGCCATAATACAAAGTCTAACAGTCTATTCAGTAGGACTATCAGCTGTGTACTGTATCCACCTCCTGCACAACACAACTGATGGTCCCAACCCCCATTTATAAGGCTTGAAATCCCACTTATTAAACCTGACAGGGCACACCTATGAAGTGAAAACCATTTCGGGTGAGTACCTCTTGAAGCTCATCAACAGAATGCCAAGAGTGTGCGGAGCAGTAATCAAAGCAAAAGGTGGCTACTTTGAAGAACTTAGAATATAAGACATATTTTCAGTTGTTACACACTTTTTTGTTCAGTATATAATTGGACGTGTGTTAATTCATAGTTTTGATGCCTTCAGTGTGAATCTACAATTTTTATAGTCATGAAAATAAAGAAAACTCTTTGAATGAGAAGGTGTGTCCAAACTTTTGGTCTGTACTGTACGCACTGACAAACGTAAACCATTGCATCAGCAGCACCTACGCATGAATACAATGATTGCAATACACGTTACATATATTTCTAGCACCAGACCTCCTCCATATTGCTAAACTGAGGGGGCTTTTAAAGTGTCGTCCATGGAAAATATAGGGTACTTATACCCCTTATGTCCCTTTTTCACGGACGTGCACAAATTTAAGGTTTAAAAAAAAACTAAAACTCGCTCCAATGGAAAAATATCATACTAAATTTGAAATTCATAAAGGCCACAGCAGCTGTTGCAAAGGTACTGAACCTTAATAAATATATATATATATATATATATATATATATAAAGCGTCTCAACAGCGCTTATAGATAACGTGCTAAGTGTGTATACATAATAAAGTGCAATAAAACAAATAACCAGTGATAAATAATACAGTGAAAATATATAAGTAAAGTGCCAAGTGCTTCCAACGGCAACTAAGAAATCGAGATTGAAATGAAATGTTCAGAGACCACAATCTGTGGAAGAGCACAAAATCCCCTCTTGTGACCCCGCTCACCAGAGCCTGTCGACCCTCAACTTTGTTAGTGGAGTCACGGTGGTAAATCCAAGGTTGAAGGAGCTCCCACAGGTAGTTAATATGTGGACCAAGGAGAACGATCTCCTTGTGTCAGGGCCCCAGCTCCGGAGACATGCAGCTTCCAAGAAGGATCCCTGACACAAGGGCCCTCATTGGGGGATTTTTCACAGCAAAAGTGGACCTATTGTTAAGAGGGTGTAGAGGTGGTCATTTTTTTTTTTTTTACAGTTGTTTTGTGGTCAAAACAACCGCATGGACAACTACCTAACACTGGGGTCTCTTTGCCGAAAAACAATGTATCGTCATAAAGCAGTGATGGCGAACCTTGGCAGCCCAGATGTTTTGGAACTACATTTCCCATGACGCTCAACTACACTGCAGAGTGCATGAGCATCATGGGAAATGTAGTTCCAAAACATCTGGGGTGCCAAGGTTCACCATCACTGTCATAAGGTATCTGTACTTTGCCAGTATGGGGAGTGTTGACACATTGATATGTTTGCGTCAATGTGCATGACTGCCTTAATAATGTCTTGGTAATTGGTTCAGTGGTAATTCCATATATTTTAGGAAACGCATATGAAAATAGCAAGCCAAGTGTCTGCTACTGATCCCTTTAAGCCACACCCATTCAGAGTTGATCATTATAGGTGGGCATCCATGATTGGAAAAGCCTAGGAACTTACTGTATATTTTGGGGACTCCAGCAGTGAAAACGCATAGAGTTCTGGCACAGGCAGCAGATCCCCCCCCCCCCCCCATTTAACTTGTTAAAGCTTACTCCGAACCTAAAATATTTATTCTGGGTATGCAATGATGGTTTGTCTTTTTTCATCTGTGCCAGACATAGACAACTCTTCTAGGAGAGCAATTCACAATTCAACTACTGGGAGGCTGCTAAGCATTCCTTTGTTTTATGTTGCAGAAGAGGAGACTTTTGAAGATGACAAGTACCAGGCATTAAAAGAGGAAGGAGAAGAGCAATATGGATCCAAACCAATGCAAACAGAATTGGGTGCTCACCGAGGTCTAGGGAAAGAGGAGGAACGCAGAGACCCTGTAGGTCTGTGTGCTATCCACATTCTAGTCTGTAATTGCTGTTTACTCTAAGGCTGCATGCACACCTGAGCGTTTTCAGCTAGTAAAACGCTCATCTCAAAAGTTATAAAACGCACAGCAAGAAAAATCACATTTAGTTAAATGGCCCCTGTTCACATTTGAGCGTTCTGTCACCTGAACTAAAATGCCTAAACCTCAAAAGAGCTTCTTTTTAGGCAGATTGCAGGCGTTTTTCTGCTTTTTACATTGGTGCCCTTTTGATCTGTACAAAATCGTGGCAAAATCACGGTAAAATTATGTGACTTTTCACCTGAAAACGATACGCTCAGGTGTGAATGCAGCCTTATGGATGCTGTAATCATGTGCCCAAGGTTACAGTGGCTAATATGGATATATGTATCTTATTAAAATCTATTAATACTGAAAATGGGAAAAAATAGGACACCCAAATCTCATGTAAATCCTCCAAATGGTCAGTGGAGGGGACAGTCGGCATGGGCATGGATGTTCCAGGGTTCTTTCTTGCCTGTACTCATATTGTACAACATTTTTCTAAACGACATCTTTGCAGAAGACGTGGATCTCCAAAACACACCAGCTTAGTGTTTCCCACTAGAGTGCTCTAGAGTACTGGCTTGAGGATGGACTCTGGCATGTTTTGTGCTCAAGCCTAAGGCCCCTTTCACACTAACGTCCCGTTCAGGCCCGCCTGTCAGTTTTTCAGGCGGACCTGAACGGGTGCTCCATAGAGCTCTATGGAGCGTCGGATGTCAGCGGTGACATGTCCGCTGACATCCGACCCGCTCCGATCCGAAAAAGTGTGACGGAGGAAAAAGCTATTTTTCCATCCGTCTGCGGATCGGATCGGGTGACGACGGGCACTGCGGTCCGTCGTCATCCGATCTCCCATAGGGGAGAGCGGCGCTGTGACAGGTCCGTCCCTGCACAGTGTGCGGAGACAGACCTGTCATCTCCCTGCTCAGCGGGGATCGGCGGAGTGATCCCCGCTGAGCAAACGGACATCCACGGGGCGGATCAGAACTGATCCGCCCCGTGTGAAAGGACCTTACCTACAATCTGGCTGAAGGTCTGATTCTTGAGCAATACTAACATATTTGCTCTCTTTGAGCTGAGTAAAGCTGGCCATAGACAGTTTGAATCTCACCCTGTTCAGCAGGAACCTGCCAAAATTCGAACCATGTATGGGCAGGCTGAATGTAACCAAGTTGATTGATAAACTTGGGTACAACCAGCCTGTTGGATTTTACATGTGATTATTGCTAGTGGCTGTGTTTTCCCCCGCCGGGCGAACACCATGGCTGTGCAGGAGGGAGTCCCCGGCCAATACTGTCTGCCTTGATCGGGGGATCAAGCAATTGGCCCCATCAACCATGGTTGCAGCAAAGAAAACCGCTCTGACGTTTGGGACACTTGTACAGCAGCCTGTCTGACAGAAGACGGCCAAATGTCCAGCTTCTGTCGCAGGAGCATGCCTGAAAAACATCTTCCAATCAGTGCTCTCAGGCAATGGCTGTGAGCTCTGAGCTGTTTGTTTTGGTGGGGTCGTCTAAAACCAAATTTTTGACCTATTTCATATTGAAATTCTAAATGCACTGCTCAGAGCGTTCTTGGTTTGTCCTTCTGTCTTAGTGGCGCTAACAACTTACACACCAATGTCACACAAGGCATTGTTATATACTGTAATCTCATTACTCAGTTGGTTTATTAATAGGCATGGGAAGAAAAAAACAGAAATGCCAAAATACCAGAAATCCTCTCGGCATTTCTAAGTCGGGTTATCATATCCAGCAAAAATGGTCTTCATTTAATCTCTTAACTGACGTATTCATTTTTCACTATACTGTATATCCAAATGATTGTGGGCAGTGGATCATCATACTTACCTACAGTGCCTTGCAAAAGTATTCACCCCCTTGGCATTTTTCGTGTTTTGTTGCCTCACAACCTTTACAGAACATGCCCACAACATTGAAGATTTTTTTTTATTGTGAAGCAAACAACAAATAGGACAAAATAACAGAAAAAGTCAATGTGCATAACTATTCACCCTCCTAAAGTCAATACTTTGTAGATCCACCTTTTGTGCCTATTACAGCTCCAAGTCGCTTTAGATAAGTCTCTATGAGCTTGCCACATCTTACCACTGGGATTTTTGCACATTCCTCCTTGCAAAACTGCTCCAGCACCTTCAAGTTGGATGGTTTGCGCTTGTGAACAGCAATCTTTAAGTCTGACCACAGATTTTCTATTGGATTGAGGTCTGGGCTTTGACTAGGCCATTCCAACACATTGACATGTTTCCCCTTAAACCACTCAAGTGTTGCTTTAGCAGTGTGTTTGGGGTCATTGTCCTACTGGAAGATGAACCTCCGTCCTAGCCTCAAATCACACACAGAGTGGTAGAGCTTTGGCTCAAGAATATCCCTGTATTTATCACCATCCATCCCATCTTTCCCTCAACTCTGACCAGTTTCCCAGTCCTGACTGCTGAAAAACCTCCCCACAGCATGATGCGGCCACCACCATGTGTTCTTTGGGTGATGTGATGTGTTGGGTTTGCGCCAGACACAGCGTTTTCTTTATTGGCCAAAAAGTTTAATTTTAGTCTCATCAGACCAGAGCACCTTCCTCCTTATATTTTGGGAGTCTCCCACATGCCTTTTCGCAAACTCAAAACGTGCCATTTTGTTTTTTTGCTGAAAGTAATGGCTTTCTTCTGGCCACTCTGCCATAAAGTCCAACTCTATGGAGCGTACGGCTTATTGTCGTCCTATGTACAGATACTCCAGTCTCTGCTGTGGAACTCTGCAGCTCCTCCAGGGTTACCTTAGGTCTCTGTGCTGCCTCTCTGATTTAATGCCCTCCTTGCCTGGTCCATGAGTTTTGGTGTGAGGCCATCTCTTGGCAGGTTTGTTGTTGTGCCATGTTCTTTCCATTTGGTTATGATAGATTTTTTTGGTGCTCCTAGGGATCATCAAAGATTTGGATATTTTTTTAATAACCTAACCCTGACTTGTACTTCTCAACAACACTGTCCCTTACTTGTTTGGGGAGGTCCTTGGTCTTCATGGCAGTGTTTGGTTAGCAGTGCCTCTTTCTTAGGTGTTGCAGCCTCTGGGGCCTTTCAAAAAGGTGTGTATATGTAATGGCAGATCATGTGACACTTAGATTGCACACAGGTGGACATCATTTCACTAATTATGTGACTTCTGAAGGTAATTGGTTGCACCAAAGCTTTTTATGGGCTTCATAACAAAGGTGGTGAATACATACACACATGCCAGTTATCAGTTTTTTCTATTTCTGAAAAATAGTTTTATGTACCGTATATATTTTTCTAATTTTACTTCACCAACTTAGACTATTGTGTTCTGATCCATCACATTTAATTCAGATTAGGAAAAAATAAAACTAAAGGCTATAATGTAACAAAATAGGTAAAAAGCCAAAGGGAGTGAATACTTTTGCAAGGCACTGTATATGGCTAGATACCCCTCCACTTCTCCAAATTTTAGATTTCAGGTGCTTCCATTGAAAGACCTGTTAATGCTACGGCATCCAAAGACATTTTAGGCAATTCCACACTTCCAGGCTTGTGGAAGCAGTTTGGGGAACATGAATTGGAATGCCAATTGCGTGCCAGGGCTCCAACTTCAGTATCTGACCTCACAAATGCTCTTTTGGCTGAATGGGCCCATGTTTCCACAGACACAATCCAAAATCTTGTGAAAAGCCTTACCAGAAATACGGATCTGTTGTAGCCACAAAAAAATGGATAATAATTCCACGCTAATGCCCATAGTTTTGGAATGGTATGTTCAACAAGTCATATAGGTGTGATAGCAAGGTGTCCACAAACTTTTTCCCATATAGTGCAGCTGCAGGCATCATTCAAATGTAGTTTTTTTTTCAGCTGGCAATTCCCTCTCATGTAAAACCAATCGTAATGGCTGTTTAGGCACTTGATTAGTTTTACAAGCGGTGGGAGGGGATGGAGCTGGAGAATAAATCAGACCCTCAGAGGCCGCAGACTATACAGCATAGAGAAAAGATCTGGGGATTAAAGACCCCAGATCTCTCCATAAAGAGGACCTGTCATGCCATATTCCTATCACAAGGGATGTTTACATTCCTTCTAATAGGAATAATAGTGATAAAAAATATAAATTTTAAGGGAGAGTGTAAAAAAAAGAAACTAAATAAATACAAAATGATTATTATTTTTTTTTAAAGCACTCCTGTCCCCGCAGGCAGAAGCAAACGCATACGTAGGTCATGCCCGCATATGTAAGCGGTGTTGAAATCACATGTGAGGTATTGCTGCAAACGTTAAAGCGAGAAAAATAATTATAGTGCAATACCTCCTCTGTAACTCTAAACTGGTAGCCTGTAAAATTTTTTAAAGTGTAGCCTATGGAGATTTTTGAGTACCAAACTTTGGCGGCATTTCATGAGTGTGTGCAATTTTAAAGCTTGACATGTTAGGTATCTATTTACTCGGCATGACATCATCTTTCACATTATATAAAAAATTAGGCTACCTAGTTTTTTGTTTCCTTTTTATGCATGAAAGTGTTTTTTTCCTCAAAAAATCGCATCTGAAAAATGAAAAACGATCGCCATTTTATTCCCTAGGGTTTCTGCGAAACAAAAAAAAAAAATATATATATATATATATATATATATATATATATATATATATATATATATATACACAGTATATATATGTATGTATATATTATAAAAAAAAAAAAAATTTAATTCGGTCTTATTAAATTTTTTTAACAAAAAATAAAAACCACAGAGGTGATCAAATACCCCCAAAATAAAGCTCTATTTGTGGGAAAAAAATTTATAAAAATGTCATTTGGGTACAGTGTTGTATGACCACGCAATTGTCATTCAAAATGCGTGAAAGCTGAAAATTGGTCTGGATAGGGGGGGGGGTTTTAGTGCCCAGTAAGCAAGGGGTTAATTGGCTCCTGCTCCCTCCGTGGCCGCTTGCTTTCTCTGCTGCCAGAACCAGCTCTGATGCCCTGGGATGGCAGGTCGGCAACTCGTTAATCGTGATCTGGGCTTGCCGACCCACCATGCCAGAGCAAGAGGTCATGGGCCACATCGGAAGCCTTCATAGGCCACAGGTTGAGCACTCCTGCTATAAGCATACTTTACCAAAGAAAAGATACAAGCCCTGGAGATGTTGATGTCGAAATGATCAGTTTTATGGTAGGAACAGATCAGATGATCTTACTAAACTCAGGTTATGGTGGAAGAGCAATATTGATGTTTCTATTTATTGTGACATTTCCAGGTGAGGCTGCTCAGTCAGAAGCAAGTGACAGGAGACTGGGAAGCTGGGGGTCAGAAAATGAAGGCTTCTCCGATAGTCTGGAAAGACTAGGACCTGATCAGGTGAGGGAAAACCATACTATGACCACTGTTCTCTTCACATGACAAAGCCAGGGTCCTGAAAGATCCAGAACCGTAAAATCAGTCCGTATATGCAGTAAAGCATGCTTGTTATACTCACTGTGGAACCAAAGGGGTTAATCCCCTGCATGGTATAAAAAGGTTGTTTGAGCCTGACCTCCCCTTCTTCCACAGTCCTCAATCCATCTGCTGATAGTACAGAGCCCTAGAAGTCCGACTGCACATGCTCGGTTTGGTGTGTATTGCTAGAGTGTTTTTTTTTAGGGGGGGGGGGGGGTGCATGTGATCAGCACAGGTCCAATCAGCACTGTTCAGACAGAGGGTTAAGGGTCATGCAGCCTCATAGGACAGTCAGAGGAGATTGAAAACTCCTCCCACAAGCTTTAACCAGTGCTCAGCTGGACACAAGACTGCTATATACTGCTGATGAGAAAAGGTATTTAGCTGTTTATATTTACTAAAATAATTGCATTTTGGTGCGATGCAGTGCGATTTAGTGCTTGACCCTAGGTTTAGAGATAGCTGTCTGCTGCTTGCCCTGTACACCAGACTGGAAGCTTCTAATACACTTTGTGCCCAAAACAAGAAGGATATCTGTGTGTCTGATACAAGGGTACATTTGCAGCTCTGCCCCTTAGACATAAACAGTTGGCTCTTTGACCCTCTCTAGGAGATATTTGCAGACCTTATACCTTGGGAACTTAGCTGGAGATCTAGGTCAGTGCCCCTGCTGAAGAAACCTAGCAATAGCCCTGAACAAAACTAAATTGTTATGGCTTAGATATATTTTTCTATCCCATCATTAGTAGACAGTTCTTTATGTCCATGATTTTCTACCTTGCAGAACTCTAAAGATGACGGCTCCGTGATTCATCCCCACTTGCTTCAGGCTTCTGGGACCACCCATAAAAAATCAAAGCCTAAGGCCAGGAGGCACAGTGCAGAGAGGCGGAAGGATCATGACTCAGGTACAGATTGAAGTGTTTGGTGAAGGGGGGTGTAAATTAAATTTTGTTTTTGACACACAATGACAGCTAGCTGTGTACAAATTGGTCTAACAAATTATTTTAATTTTAAAAGACTACAGCGTGGGCATGGATTCTGGTATCATTCATATGAGCACTGCACAAAATTGTAATAAACAACACTCTATGGAATCTGCCAATATTTATAGATAGGGTTGTCTGCTGGAAAAGTGGTGTCCAAGGATGTCTGTTGCTGCAGAAACTAAAAGAATAGGGCTAAATATGCTTTAAAACAAGCCCTCACTAACCTATGTAGCTGCAGACAGTGTGGAGCAATGTATTCTCAAATTTCCGAGCAGAAAATCTGAAGCTGCTCAGCAGATCAGCTCCACCTGCTTCCCACTTTTAGCAGTAAACCACTTAAAACATTCCCATCGCACCAATTTCTGCACAAGGGTTTGAAGTAAGGGGAATTCATAGCAACTGCCAGCAGGTTGAGCCGGCACAAGCAGTGGGAAGGAAGGGCTGATGCCCTGGGCACTGTGGTATCATGTGAGGTGGGGGGGCACCATGAGGAAATTAGGGAGGATTTGTGTTGGGAGGGGGAACTTGGGGGAGTGGCAGGAGGTAGGATCCGTTGATCCCCACTGAGCCGGCAGATGACAGTGTGCAGGGACCGCCCTGTCAGATCTCTGCTCTCCCCTATGGGGGGATCGGATGAACACGGTCCGTCTGTCCGTGTTCATCCAATGCGCTCTGTGGACGGATAGAAAATAGGATTTGCCTCCGTCTGCATAATCAGACCATATCGGGGACGGATGCTATCCCTTAGGGATGTATTTCATCCGTAAACGGATGGATGAAATACGGACATACTGTCCGCACGTGTGAAAGGGGCCTTAAGCAACTCAGCTAGAAGAGCTGTCTGGATTAAGGCCTGGGAAAGAGATGTTACGTCAAAGGGTAAACTATGCGGCCTTCCCTTTCAGGGCTCATTGCTGTTTGGCCAGGGCCTGGACAAAATTCTGTCTAGGTCCTCAGAAAAGGGTAAAAAATTCCCAGTAAAGCCCAAAAATGAAAAAAACGCAGCATAGAGCCAAAAAACAGACCAGCAGAAGATGGGGCTACGGTAGGGGAATGCAAAAGAACAATTTATCGTTTTCCTCACCCATGGTCGGCACCAAAGAAACTAAGTGACACCAAGATCAGGGTGGGGGGGTCGGCTGTCCCACTTTGTCCCTCAGTGGGAAAAATATTGGACAGCACTTACATCTGTCAGATCCTACAAGAAGGTTATCGCTTGGAATTGTTTGGAAAAACCTCCCTCTATGATCACCCTTACACAGAGGGATGCTCTGAAAAGATGAGACCTTCTGGATGGTATCCAGGAATTGGTAGAACAGCAGGTACCAGTTCAAAAGAAACAACAATACCAAGGATTTTACTCCCATGTATTCGTTGTTCGCAAGCCGCCAGGAAAGCATCGGCTGATAGTAAAATTTTACTATGGAGAGTATTATTATTATTATTATACAGGATTTATATAGCACCAACAGTTTGCACAGCGTTTTACAATATGAGGGCAGACAGGACACTTACAATACAAATCAATACAGGAGGGATCAGAGGGCCCTGCTCGTTAGAGCTTACAATCTAGAGAGTATCTACTCTGTACGCAAAAACCTCATGAAGGAGCCCTTCATGACGACACTGAACCTCAAGGATGCCTACCTGCTTGTGCCAATTCACGTGGATCATCAGGCATTCTTGAGGTTCGCAGTAGTCATAGGAGGGGAGGTTTTTCACTGGCAGGTGGGAGCCCTCCCATTCAGGTTAACATCCAGCCCAAGGATTTTTACAAAAATCCTAGAAGAGGCAGTAGCCTTTCTGCATCTCCAGGGTATATCTCTGATTCAGTACCTGGACGACCTGCTGATCTATGGACCATCAGTCACCCAGGTCAGGTCAGACACCAACAAGGTAATGTCAGTTCTGGAAAACCTGGGTTGGAAAGTCAGCATGTCAAAATCCTCCCTCGAACCAGAACAGGTCAAGACCTTCCTAGGTTACATAGTAGACACCAGACTACAGAAGCTCTTCTTGCCAAAGGACAAGGTGGCAAAACTAGCTTTATCAGTCAGGGATTTGATAAAAAAAAACATCACGCTCCAGAAGGGAGGTGCTAAGAACCCTAGGTCTGATTTCGGCAAGTATACCGACCATACTCCGGGTGCAACTTCACTCAAGAGTCCTTCACTTCTTCTTCCTGTCCCCCTGGGACAAAAAGAGGGAGTCCCTGGATCAGGAGATAATGCTCTCCCCTCATGTCCTTTCCTCCCTAGAGTGGTGGACAATACCCAAAAACCTAAAGGGATGCAGACCATGGGCGCAGTGGGATCCGGTAAAAGTTACCACCGATGCCAGTTCCTAGGGGTGGGGGGCCCACCTAGGAAAGCCCAAGGTCAATGGAACAGCTCACTAGGTCGGATGTCATCCAACTACAAGGAGCTCAAAGCAGTGGGGGAGACACTGAAAACCTTTCAAGAAAGCATCATGAGCAAGGAGGTTCAAGTAAGCTCAGACAACGCCACTGTCGTAGCCTACTTGAGTCACCAGGGAGGCACCAGGTCCAGACCCCTTCTAGAATTATCCTAGAAGATCCTGGACTGGGTTGAGGGAAACGTTCTCTCCATATCAGCCTTTCCACATAAAGGGCACAAGCAACACCGAGGCGGACTTTCTCAGCCGTCAGCCAATAAGGCAGGGTAATGGGAACTGAACCCCAAGGTATTTCAAACTCTGGTGCAGCGCTTCAGAAATCCAGAAATAGATCTGTTCACCAACCGGCAAAACAGGAAGGTAAAGAGAGATTTCTCGATTTCCCAAGAGAGGGAGTCAGAAAGCTTGGATGCCCTGACTCAGACCTGGCAGTACAGGTTGGCATATGCCTTTCCATCCCTAGCACTGATTCTGCGGGTCCTTCAGAAGCTCACCTAGTCCCCAGGCCAGCTCCTGCTGATAGCACCCTGGTGGCCCAAGAGAGCTTGGTTTGCAAGCTTAAGATCCATGGCAGTGGCAGAGCCATGGAAGGTCCGGAACAGGCCGGATCGTCTCTGGCAGGGGCAAGGGCCAGTGCTACACCCAAGGCCGGAATTTTTCCAGCTCACAGCCTGGTTAGTGAGTGCCAGATCCTAAAATGTAAAGGCTACTCAGAAAGAGTGATAAGTACCCTCCTTCTGAGCAGAAAACCAATGACTAAAAAGATTTACTCCAAAATTTGGAAGACTTTCTGTTCCTAGGGAAAAGGAAAACAGATGACCTCCACCACTGTTCCGTTTATCCTGGAGTTTCAAGTGCCTAGTAGTCAGCACCCATCGAGTTCAGAGGTGCGGACCTCTCAGTCTATCTCTATACAAGATTGGCAAAGGAAGACCTCATTGAACTTTTCTTGGTGACCAGGGAAAGAGTTTCCCCAGTCTCCAAAGGCAGTTTCCCACCATGGGACTTGACAAGGGTGTTAGAGGTGTTATCTAAACACCCATTTGAACTTATAGAGGAGGTTCTCTTTAAGTTTCTAACCTTAATACTATAATTTCCGTTAGCAATTACCAAAGCCAGGAGGGTTGGGGACCTGCAAGGGCTGTCCATGAAGGAACCCTTCTTTTTGATACAGCCAGATAGTCACCCTCAGGCCAGAACCTTTGTATCTACCAAAGGTAGCATCCTTATTTCATAGGATGCAAGATATAACATTGCTGTCTTTTTGTGATAAACCAAAAAAGGATAAAGAAATGAAATGTCATTGCCTGGATGTAAGAAGGTGTCTTACCTATTTACAGAGAACAAAAGAGTTTAGGAGATCCAATCATCTACTAGTTTTGTGCGCTGGGCCAAAGAAGGGACTTCAGGCTTCTAAAGTCTCAGTCTCCAGATGGATCAGAGGAGCTATCTCCCTGGTTTATGAGAGTTCTGGAGTCCCAGCACCAACAAAGGTTAAGGCCCATTCAACCAGGTCACTATCCACTTCCTGGGATGAAAAACCAGGGGGCCTCCTGGGAAAAAATTGGCAGCGCGGCCACCTGGTCCAGTCAGGATACGTTCCTGAAGCACTACCGTGTGGAAGTGTTGTCACAGCAAGACTTGGCCTTTGGCCAGAAGGCCCTACAAGCTGTGGTCCCACCCTGAAGGTAGGCTTATGTTTACTTGATTATCCTCTCAGGTGTGCTGTCCTGGAAGGTGATAGGAGAAAACCTATGTTAAACTTACCAGTAATGGTATTTCTATGAACCTTACAGTACGGCAGGCCTACTTCCCGCCCTACTTCCTGCCAGAAAAATGAGCTGAACACTAGGTGGTGAGTACCTATGTGGAGTGATTCTCCTTGTGAACCAGTTCAGGATTACTTTATAACAAACTGGTCCTCAGCAGTGTCTCAGCAGCTCAGCTTAGCTCACTCTGCTCCCTTTCAAACAGTAAGTCAGGAGCTCAGCTCACCATGCTCCCTCCCCCAGCAGTGGCTCAACTGCCTTCTATTCTTTTGATGTAAAAACAAAGTAGGCACTCTTGGAGAAAAGAGCACTGATTTACTGCTAGGAAGACGGAACAGGGTATGCCCACCTGCTGAGAAAACAACTTGAAAAACTTCATTACTTCTGCTGTAAAATTTGAGGATGAATTCCTCCATGGTGCCTGCAGCTACAAGTGTCAGTAAGGTGTTGTAAAGCTGTTAGGAATATGTAAATCTAATTATCCATAACCTGGCTACAGTTACACTTAATGACAGCATTGTTTTCCAGATACTGAACAGTTCCTTTCTCCAAATTTCATCCCTTGTATTCCTTAGTATACAGAATGGTTTGGTTTGGAACTGGCCACTGGCAGAGTGCAGCATTGTGAAATGCCTTTAAAAAGTATTTATACCCCTTGACATTTTCCACATTTTGTCATGTTACAACCAAAACAGTAAATGTATTTTATTGGGATTTTATGTGATAGACCAACACAAAGTGGCATAAATATGTGAAAAGTGTGGTGTGCATTTGTATTCAGTCCCCCTGAGTCAATGCATTGTAGAACCACCTTTTTCTGCAATTATAGCTACAGGTCTTTTTGTGCCATTTTGTGTTGAAACATGGCAAAATGTGGAAAATTTCAAAGGGTGTGAATACTTTTTCAATGCACTGTAAGACAAATATGGTAAAGGAATCAGTTCAGTGAGAAGTATGCAGGCTGCCATAGCTCCTTCAGAAAATGCTAGCTGCCTGGTCATCTTTGCCTTCAATACTTTATGCTAATGAATAGAATAGTTATTTTGAATAGAAACAAACTAGGCGGTCCCTAAGCATTTGTCTTTTTATTTTTTTATTTAGGGGCACCGTCCTTCAGCAATGCCTGCTTGAGGAATCCTGGTGAGTCCGACAGCTCAGACATGTCCAGTGAACTGCAGAACAAGTGCCGAAGTTCATCACACAACTTGAGCCCTCAGATTGCTGCCACGGTGGAGGCTCTACAGGCCTCAGTTCAGGGACTCTTTCAGCGGTTAGAAAGTCTGGAGCGAGCATTACAGGTATTATAGCATAATGACACATTGCATCAGATTGAGTAACAGGATCACTGATAATAAAAGCTGTAATGAGAAATTGTGTTCTCATGTTACCCTTAGGCACATGTTACATGACTCTGATCCCTTACCTTTGGTGGACGTATCTTTGATAGGGTGTTTTGTAGGTGTACTTGTCCTCCTGCAGGTATAAACACTGAAGACGTTTCTAAAGCTACTCATTTAAATTGTAGACAAAACAGTTTTTTAGTTTTGAATCAAGTAGGTAAGGGTTAAAACCCTTAACATTGTCCAAGACACTCAGCAGCAGTGCCGACCTGTCCACTAGGGGTGCAATGGTGCCACCAACCCCCCCCCCCCCCCCCAAATCCATGCATCTGGCACCATGATCTACATGCAGGGGCGATGGACGCATGGATTCTAATGGGGGGGAGGGTTTGAAGAGGCTCTAATAGGCTTCAAAAAAAGGGTTCCGAGCCCACCCAGTTGTGTTACAATAACGAATGAATATTCACTATTGTAACACTGAATCTCCTACTGGCCAATCAGGAAGCAGATCATCCGATGGGCCAAAAGAAGATCTGATCCACAGGAGATGCACAGCGCATGGAGGAGAGGAGGGAGAAGACGCATGCAGGGGAACCAAGCAGTGAACAAGCAGTCTGCAGCCCAGGGAGAAGCTGCCATCCGGCAACGATGCTCACGAGATGGGGAAGGTGCGGGACCCCAACTGCACCAGATTCTGAGCACTCCAGTTTTAGTAAATCAACCCCACAGTGTTCATTATAGGACATAATTTCTACATAGCTTTGCCGTCAGCATGTGCAGTGATAAGAAACAATAATGAGAGGGCGCTAATAGTGCAATGGTGGTAATACAATTATAAGGACAGTGACATAAATTGATAGTAAAAACTGTTAAACTTCACACATTATATACAGCAAAGTGCAATGTGCTAAATGTGAATGTAAATTAACAATAAAGAAAAGTCCTTTATAAAGTCCATATAATCTTCAGTAATAAGTTACCAATGTAGCATAAAGTGTAACATCATCACCACTTGGCAGTAAATGCAAAAAAAAAAAACCCGATGTGCTCAGTTAGGATTTCCTACTCACCAGACAAATGTGACCTCTTTGCAGTATAGCCCGCATAAATCACTAGGAAGGAACCATACACCACCCGGCTCATGCTCGTGGGTCGGCGTGCGTTCCACTGCCATGTAAAGAAGTCAGGGACCCGGATATGACCGCAAGGCGTCTCAACATACGTTTCATTTTACAACATCATCAGGAAGCGTCACTGCCACGCTTCCTGATGACGTTGTAAAACAGAACGTACATCGAGGCGCCTTCCGGTCACGTCACATCCAGGTCCCTGATGTCTGGTTTCTAAAACTGCTATAGGGTGCTTGGTCCTGATGTGGTTAAAATACTAGTTGCCTAAAGGATAAGTTCATCTTTCATGAAAAATTTATAGATGCGGAAGCCTTCTGCACCCCTCCTATCCCCTGTTGTCACAGCGAGCAGGGGATCTTCTCCCACCACTCACTGTCACAATTTTTAAGAAGACAAGATTGTGAGAATTACAAGTACTGTCAGTCTTTTGAAGCTGTCAGCTTGTAGTTCTCAATGAACTACCAAGGCTCCGTTGAGCACTCATTGTAGTTTATTGATTCTTCCTGTCAGTGTGTGTCTGCCTGCCCATACGATGTACAAGCAGACAGCTACACTGACAGTCTGTAAGAGCTCTGCATTGCACCCATAATCTGCTGATTGCAGGTGCATTACTTTCCAGGCTCCTAATAAAATAATAATAATAACAACAATAATAAACACACATTTTTATACCTGCAAAAAGATGTGCATTTTTTTACAAAGGTGAACTTATCCTTTAACTATCACGCTGCTCATTGGCTTCCGTACTTTGTGAGTCACTGACTTGGAACAAGTATGCATATCAGTCATAGGCTCTGTAAGACTCCAAGCCCAAAGTCAGACCAACAATCTATGAAACGTAAGGAAGAAAAAAAGTTTCACAGCATTAAATTAAACTAGTTGAATGATAACCTATTTCAAAAGGGACATGTTCTTTAAGGTGAAACTCTAGCTATGTATACGTGTATATATGCCCCAAACATGTATTACACATATCGCACAATTTTAGGCAAATTTAATTTAAGTTCTTACTGCTTTCTATTACAAACCTTCTTTTGCTGTTAACCACTTTTTGGTAACAGGTTCTTTTTTTATAGAAAATTACTTACAACCCCCCAAACATTATATACTTTTTTAAAGCAGAGGCCTTAGAATAAATTGGTGGGTCTTGCAATTTTTTACGTCGAACAGTATTTGTGCAGCATTTTTTCAAGCGCAATTTTTTGGAAGAAATACACTTTGTTTAATGCAAAAAAACTAAATTCCTACCCCAATTTTTTTGTAAATTATAAAAGACAATGTTATGCCAAGCAAATAGATACTAAACATTACAATTGCGCATGCCCATGCAGTGGCGACAAAGTACCTAAATCTTACTGTCCATAGGTGACGCTTTAAAAGCCTTTACAGTTTACCACTTTAGATTTACAGCGGAGGTCTGAATTATTGCCCATGATTTGACGTTTGTGGGGATACCTTACATGTGTGGGATGATTGCTGTTTGCAGACATGCAGGACCGATGCATCTGTTTACCTTTGCATGCAAGCACGGGTGGGCGGGAGCACTTTAATTTCTCTTCTTTTTTTTTTTCTTTTATTAATTTTGTTGTTTTAAAATTTACACTGCTGCTTTAAATTTTATTTTTGATCACTTTCATTGCTGTCACGAGGAATGTAAACATCCTTGTGACAGCAATAGGCATGTAACAGGTACTCTTTACGGAGAGATCTGGGATCTATAAGACCCCAAATCCCTCCTTTGCTCTTAAAAGCATTCAAAACACCAAGATCTGTGTTTTTGAATGCTCTTGATTTTTATGAAAATGGCACTGTTGAGATCTGGGTAAACCGTAAGTGATGTCATGTCATTGCTTATGGGTTACTATACCAAACGCAGTCCCGGTGACAGCCTGGGCAAGCCGCAGAGGAGAGAGGGGGAACGTCTCCTCCAGCTGCTTATAATAGCAGCTAGTTAGCCACTTCAATTGCTATTACAAAAGAGCTGACTGCCAGCTCTAAAAAAATGGTACTGGGATACCATTTGCAAGCTGCTGGCACCACCCTGGTACAAACACTTGAAGATTAATGACTTGCCAGGTACTTGACTGGTCGGCAAGTGTATGGCAGCCTAAAACAGTTTTTTTTTTTTTCCCCATTTGGATAGTGTGGGGAAGGCTAACATTTACCCAATTTGATAGATCGATCAACTTGGTACTTTCAGCCTGCCCATTAAGATCGATCAACTTGGTACTTTCAGCCTGCCCATTAACGGTTCGAACCTCGACCAGTTCAGCAGATTCGAACTGTGGCCGGCCTCGCGGTTCTTTATGTCTTATGGTTCTGTAGAAAGTAGTCATAGCCTGAGTAGAAAAGCCTGTACACTGCCAGCATGCTACAAAGAAGAACCTTTGCTTTCTAAGCTTTACTGATTGCAGAGCTATAGGTCTGACTTAGCGGTGGATATGTTGGACCTCTGCAGAGAAACCACCGCTTCCACATAGAGAGCAACAGTCCTTCTCTACAGCATTCTAGCAAGAGACAGGCTTTTCTACTTAGGTTATATTTGCATTCTAAAGAAAATAAACAATAATACATTACTCACCTTTTGCTTAATGTGCATGGAATGTCTTTAGCTGATTAAACTGATAGCTCAGTTGAGCTTCAACTAGTGACATTTTTTCAGAATGTGAGGTTTTGCGGGAGTTATGAGCTCAGTGCGGACCTTATCATCAATTGGTGTAGGAAAGAGATACATTTTTTCCCTTAGTATCTTGCCTAACTAGCACAGGAACACTAATACAGTATTAGATATACAGGGATGTTTTCTAAGCAGCCAGGTTACAGTACAATCAGAAACCCTGTTTTAAACCTCAGTGGTGGTCACAGGGCTACTCACAGCTGGAATTTTAGGAATAAGCAAAAAAATTCAGGCCACGTATAGTCAGCTTAAAGCAGAACTGAAGTCCTGCCTAGGAGTAACTCAACCCCCCGCCCGCCTCGGCACCACCATAATGGCAGATGTGCTCATTGACTCTGAGATTTGGCTCCTTACAGACCCATCAGATGATTTTCCACGATTACACAAAGACAGACAAGGTCCTGGACTTCCTTGGTAGCAGTCTTTGCACATGCAGGGAAAACTCTGTGTGCGCGCAGATAGCCAGGCAAACCAGCTCATGAGCAATTGCTGGGAATAGATGGATCAAAATTTGGCCAGTTCAGCTGGGACCAACAGAATTTCGATCCATCTATGGCTCTTCCTGGGCAGAAAGTCAATCTAACAATTGGCTTCTCTCGAATCACACACATAGGTTGGACATAGGTTGGACTTGATGGACTTGTTTCTTTTTTCAACCTCACCTACTGTGTAACTATGAATGGGAATGTTGGAAAATTGTCCTTGGCTGCAGTGCTGATCAGTGTATTCTGACAGCAGAGAATACAATAACACAGCAGGCAAGATTCCTTCACCCACCTTGAATGTGTGGAAATCCGTTCGATTTTTTTGGATCAGCCAAAAAAGAATAAGAAAAAAACAATCCATCTATGGCCAGCTTAATCTTAAAGCTGAACTCCAAGTAGATATGAAAAAAACAACTATTGCTGTGATTTATTCATAGCAAAATAATGAAATGTGTAATAAAAGGCAGCTAAGGTAAGTACATAACTTTGATTTGGCATCAGCCTTTTGGAGTCCCTGTACAGCAGCGCTCAGATTGAAAGAGGAGAGGAAGCACAAGAAGCCAATCAGGTGTGTTGCATGTACATTAGTTGGCAAGTAACACAGGGGGGAACTGCTTCTACTCCTTGACTGTCCAATCACAAGTTGGAGCCAAGGAGGTGACCTTAAAGGGGTTGTAAACCTTCGTGTTTTTTTACCTTAATGCATCATATGCATTAAGGTGAAAAAACACCTGGCATTGACCGACCCCAGCCCCCCCTGTTTTACTTACCTGAGCCCTGGAACTTGACCCGGTGGGGGCACGCTGTGTCTCTCTGCGGAGGGTTCTCGGCTCTTGATTGGATAGATTTATAGCAGCTCAGCCATTGGCTCCCACTGCTGTCAATAAAAATCCCATGATGCTGCAGTGCTTTCTCGGGACCCGAACACACTGGCGCATCTGAACATGCAGTGGGGTGGGGGGGGGGGATTCTCACCTAGAGGACAGTTGTAGAAGAGCTGCTTTGCAGCTCAATTGAAAAACTGTTAAAAATGAAAAAGAAAACTTCCATGTGTAGGAGAGAGAAGGGGAGGAGGCGGGGAAGCTCAACATGCTCTTCAGGGTGAAGATCCGATTTAGGAATAGCCATGCAATGCTTCATTTGTCTCGTCCAGCCCACAGGCTCAACTAGTAAAAAAGCAATTGCTCCTCCTAACCACGGTAAACAGAATGTATATAGGAATCTCCATTGTCGGCTATTGTTTTCAGCAGCCACAGCATCCACAACTGCCTGAATACACCTGATGCAGTCACTGTTTGGCCAATCATTTTCCACCCAGCCCACTGGATTTTTTAAATCAACTTTTGTCAAGCTGGGTGGCGCTTGCAGAGTCACCCACAGCTTGAATTTTAACCAATTCAGCAGGAATTGAATGAGATTCAGGCTGTATATTGCCTTGTGGTTTGTTTTATTACAAATAGAAGAAGAAAAGTCCCCAACTAACCTCCTCCTCCAAGTGCAAGCCTACTGTGCCCAGCACCAAATCCATGAACGTGTATTCAGTACAGCCAGCATTAATGAGTAGATTAGATGTAGTCATAGTGAGAACACATAGACCTGTAATATAATAAGTCACATCTACCCTATGGTTACTTTAGTTGTTTTTGTACAAGTCCTAGCAGCAGGTGATCGATAGTAAGCTAAGAATAATTATTAATGACTCAAGATGTATTGTGTAAAAGAACAGTTTTTGTTGCCCATAGCAACAATTGAGGATCTCCCTTCCTAAACCTCACTGATAGCAAGAAAGGAAGAAGCTGATTGTTTGCTATTTGCAACAACAAACAGTCCTTGTTTCAAATACATTTATGCAGGTAGGCATTCTCAGAATGTAGGGTTAATTTTCCCTTTGTGTAATAATTATAGGACTGCATTGATTAGAACTTTTGATTTTTAAGTTGCTAAGTATGTATTTGTTATTAACACAAAGAACCTTTTATCTCTAACAGGATCAACAACAGTACATACGTGAACGAATGCACAGATCACCCAAACACCCGGTATGCTAGTGTTGTGAGAGTGGCATAGGGGTGTTGAAGACAGGAGCACATAGAACAACTATATGTGTTGTACATTATGTTTGCTAAATAAAAGTCTATGGTGCTAGAGTAAAGATGGGCATAGATAGATGGATCGAAATTTGATCAGTTCAGCAGGGGCCAACTGAATTTCGATCTACAGTCTATGTCTATGGCCGTTCCTGCTATAGATAAGTCAATCTAACAATCGACTTCTCTCGAACAGGAATGTTGGAAAATTTTCCTTCAATCCATGCTGCAGCCAATTGGTGTTCGGGTAAAGCTGGAAATAGATGGATCAAAATTTGACCAGCTCAGCAGGCACCAACCAAATTTTGATCCATCTATGGCCATTCCTGGGCGGGAAGTCAATCTATAAATTGGCTTCTCTCGAACAAGAATGTTGCCAAATTTTTATTTCACTCAGTGCTGCAGCCAATTGGTGCTAGAGTAAAGCTAAGAATAGAAAATTTGGCCAGTTCAACATGGAGCAACTGAATTTGAACCCTTCTATGGCCGTTCCTGGGTGGGTAGTTAATCTAAAGCCGGGTACACACTATTTGTTTTTCTTCTGCCATTGGCTGAGAGCGCTGATCTGAAGTCGGTCAGATACTGGTTTTCCAGCACGCCTGTCCGATAGAAGATGGCTTTTGTTGGACAGACCGACATACACACAGGCCTTTTCTTTTTAAGCCTAACATTTGGCCCACGTGTAGCCGGCTTCTCCCAGACAGGAATGTTGGAGAATTTTCCTTTGATCCTAGAATAAAGCTGAGAATAGATGGATCAAAATTTGGCCAGTTCAACAGGGACCAACAGAATTTCAATCCATCTATGGCTGTTCCTGGGCAGAAAGTCAGCCTAACAATCGGCTTCTCACACACATACGTTGGACTTGATGGGCTTGTGTCTTGTTTCAACCTCACCTATTAACTATGAATGGGAATGTTGGAAAATTGTCCTTGGCTGCAGTGCTGATCAGTGTATTCTGACAGCAGGGGATTCCCTGCTGTCAGAATACAATAACACAGCAGGCAGGATTCCTTCATCCATCTTGAATGTGTGGATAGGGAAATCCGTTAGTTTTTTTCAGATCAGTCAAAAAGAATAAAAAAAACAATCCTTCTATGGCCACCTTAATATTAAAGCTGAACTCCAAGTAGATATGAAAAAGACCAACTATTGCTGTGATGTATTCATAGCAAAATAATGAAATGTGTAATAAAAGGCAGCTAAGGTAAGTACGTAACTTTGATTTGGCATCAGCCTTTTGCAGTCCCTGTACAGCAGTGCTCAGATTGAAAGAGGAGAGGAAGCATAAGAAGCCAATCATGTGTTGCAAGTAGATGAGTTGGCAAGTAACACGGGTGAACTGCTTCTACTCCTTGACTGTCCAATCACAAGTTGGAGTCAAGGAGGTGACCTTAAAGGGGTTTAAACCCTTGTGTTCTTCCACTTTAATGTATCCTTTGCATTAAGGTGAAAAAACACCTGGCAGTGACCGGCCCCCCTGTTTTACCTACCTGAGCCCTGGAACTCGACCCGGCGGGGAACGCTGTCTCTCTGCAGGGGGTTCTCGGCTCTTGATTGGATAGATTGATAGCAGCGCAGTCATTGGCTCCCGCCGCTGTCAGTCAAATCAAATGACACTGGCGCACTGGGGACAGGGCAGAGTCATACATTCGGCGTCTATGGATGCTGAATGCTGGACTCGGGAGCGTGCCCGTAAGGTAACCCCCTCTAGGGGATCGCTTCTGCTAGGAGGGTTATCTGATGTGGGCAGGAGCCACGAGAGCCGTTGGGGGACCCCAGAAGACCAGGTTCGGGGCCTCTCTGTGCAAAACGAGCTGCACAGTGGAGGTAAGAGTTGGGCTAAAATCTGCTTATGGCTGACATCACTCAGGAAGTCCAGGCTTGGGAAAGATCCCGACCATATGGTCAGGATCCACCCAGAACTTTGGACTGGACCGGCGATCTGCTGAGAGCCTGAGCCAGCCCCTCCTGCTCCCTCCACAGCCCAGTGAGCTTTGAAGGGGCAGAGCAGTGTGCTGGTGACTGGCAGTTTCTCTGCTCAGAGAGCAGGAAAGAACTGAGTGATCAGCGGTGTTTGATCGCGGTGTTTGATCGCTCAGTTCTCACTGCAGAGCCGGCAGGGGACAGATGCAGCATCGGATCAATGCTGCATCCACCGAAATGTTTAATTTTTCCATACTTCTCTTTTAAATGCAGCAGAGAAAAAGTGAGGATACCAGCCTGACTGTATACTCTGTTTAAATCATGGGACTGACTGGATAGACATGCAAATCCTTGAACAACTAAAATAGCTCCCTTACTTCAATGTGTATTTAACTATTTGCCTGAAGTTCAGCTTTGACATGTTCATGAATAATATATATATTTAAATAACATATACAGTATATATTCGGATAATATGCTATACAGCAATAATTAAAACAAGTGTGCAGTTTTGTGTAAAAAGGGAAAGGGGCAATGCACACAGAATGTGGAAGGGTACCAAGAGGGCGACACAAATGTAGAGGCATAAATATAGGAGGAAGGTGGCGCCGTGCATTCCCAACTACTCACGGCTAAAACTGGCCATACATTCCCAGATAGCAAGTATAACTTTCCACAAATTTGTGGCAGTGTTGAATTGTAAGTCTGTTAACTTGCTGCACATTTTCACTGGTGAGTTGTACGCTTGCAGAGCACTTGCAGCCAGGGCCAGATTGGGAATAAAAACCAGCCCTGGAAAAAATGTCATACCAGCCCCATAGCATTATTATACTAGCCCAACATCATTATGTAATTTTATTATTCATAAAAGAGAAAACCATGCATTTTAAAGCACATTTGAAGAGTGTATTATATATAGAGAAGACAGATATGAAATTATACATGAGACATATATGTATTATATATAGATAAGTCAGATATGAAAGCACATATCTTACATATACTGTAAGTGCCCCCTTACATTATTGTATTTACTCCCCCTTACATCAGTGACCCCCCCCCCCCCCCCCCCTCAGACTGGCCTAGTGGTGCTGTTACTGACCTCCTCTCAGGTGCACCGTCCAGGGCTTAGTCAGCGGGCTCCAGCTTGGTGGCTTTGGTTTTATCCTATAGTCTCCTCTCCACAGTCGACACACATCTGACTTCTCCCATGGCCCCATCCTGGCGGGACTACCACTCTTGACAGCAGACATGATACAGGAGATGGTCAGAGGTTGCGGGCATATTACAAGAGATCAATGCAGCCTAAATGTGCCCGTCCATGCAGCCTCACTGCCCATTAATGCAGTCTACCTGAATGTGCCTATCCATGCAGCCTCAATGTTTCCATCCATGCAGCTTCAATGTTTCCATCCATGCAGCCTCACTGTGCCCATCCATGCAGCCTCAATGTGCCCATCAAATTCAGCCTCACTGTGTCCATCAATACAGCCTCACAGTGCCCGTCCATACAGCCTCACTGTGGCCATTAATGCAGCCTACCTGAATGCGCCCATCCATGCAGCCTCACTGCGCCCATTCATGCAGCCCCACTGTGCCCGTCCTTGCAGTTTCATTGTGCCCATTCATGCAGCCTCACTGTGCCCATCAATAAGCCTCACTGTGCTCGTCCATACAACCTCACCAGTCAGTGCCTGGATTACACACATCGGTCTCCCCGCTGTGTCACGGAGCTTAGTCTGAAATGCACGTCGGCCGCACTGTGATGAAAGTCCCGCCTCCTTCTAGACCAGTTCATATGATAGAAAGAACACTGATCTAATGGCAGGAAATAGACGCAGTGTTCTGCCTATCACATGACCTGGTCTGGGAGG
Source organism: Lithobates pipiens (assembly GCF_037356315.1). Taxonomy (NCBI): domain Eukaryota; kingdom Metazoa; phylum Chordata; class Amphibia; order Anura; family Ranidae; genus Lithobates; species Lithobates pipiens. Next base: position 182,529,793 of record NW_027507789.1, on the reverse strand, counting down.
AGACAGGACTTTTGTCACAGAGCGGCCGAAGTACATTGCAGACTCAGCTCCCTGACAAAGCGGGGAGACCGCTGCGTGTGACATTTAAAAATAAGAGGGGGAGGAGGAGGGAAGGTAGCACTGCAGCCACAGCTCAAAGCGGCCCCAGTGCAGGCAGCCTACTGGGAAATGTCCCGGTATTCTCGTAGGCTAGTCCGGCCCTGCTTGCAGCACATGTTCTAGTTGACACTTTTCCAGTCTGTAGAAAATTTGCATGGCCGAGCCAGAAAGAACTGTCAAATCGATCAGTGTATGACCAGCATGTAAATGGATAAAACTGCTTTTTATTCCTTAATATTGCTGATGTCATCAGTATCCTAAATTTTTGGTCCTATTTTCTCTACATTTGCAGATCAGAGTGCAGATTCCCAGATAGCAAGGATAACTTTCCACAAATGCAGTGTTAAATTGCAAGTCTTGTTAACTTGCTGCATGTTTTCACTGGCAAGTTGTACACTCTCAGAGCACTTGAAGCACAAGTTCTAGTTGACACTTTTCCAGTTTGTAGCAAATGTGCGTGGCAAGTCTCTAGCAAGAGCAAAGTTGCAGTTATGAGTCTACACCAAGAGCTCTGCAAGTCTACAGCATGAAAATTCAGCCACAGTGACCCATCTGGTGAGATGACTATTGCACAAAATTACTAAACCAGAACTTGCAGCAGACTTGTTTGCAAAGAAAGCTGATCTGGAGTCATGCATTGCGGACTTGCTGCAATTGTGCAACAAACTTGTGAAGCCTGGCAAGCCTAGCAATAGCTTAGCAAGTCATTTCAAACTTGCAGCACAATTGCTTGCTGTCTGGGTTCTTCTAATCATGCAACCAGATGACTTGGACCAGCATTTTCTCCCATTGCACTGTTAAAGATATAACAAAGGAATGTACAGGAAGCACAGTAAATAAAAGGTTCTAAAGACCAACACATACAGTGCTTTAGTAAAAAAATAAAAAAGCAATAACTTAAAGGGATTGTAAAGTAATTGTTTTTTTTTTTTAAATAACAAACATATTATACTTACCTCCACTGTGCAGCTCGTTTTGCACAGAGTGGCCCCGAACCTGCTCTTCTGGGGTCCCTCGGCGGCTGTCTCTGCTTCCTCCCGCAGGTACTTCTCACGTTCATGTGAGCTCCCTAGCATGGTGAGAAGCATCTGCGGGCGCGCTCCCGTGATACAGCCGGCGGCTATAGCCGCTCGCTGTATCACATGGCCCCGCCCCCCGGTGCTCCGCGTCAGTGGATGTGATTAACAGCAGCGCGAGCCAATGGCTGCTCTGCTTTCTATCCATCCACTCCAGCCAATCAGCGGCCAGGCTGAGCGGTGAAGAGGATGGCGGGGGCGAGTGCGGGATTTTGGAGGGGTCAGGTAAGTAAAACAGGGGGGGGGGGGCGCAGGCAGTATCAGATGTTTTTCACCTTAATGCATAGAATGCATTAAGATGAAAAAACATTTACCTTTACAACCCCTTTAAAACATAATTTTGCCATCTTGTATATTTGAATGCAAATTTACAGATGCTCATGTAAATTGTTAGACTCTAATCAATGTCCATATAATTTAAGGAAAGACTAATATCCTCATCTCTTGCCTCTCCGCACAGAAGCCGCAAAACTCTGGAATTACCCAGTCCCAGACCCTCCTTTTCATCGTTATGTGGCCTTTCTTTGTACACTGGTTGCTTCGAAGACTTTATGGAAGAAAAAGTTGACCTTTTTTGAGAGCCTTTTTGACAGACACCCTTAATTTTATCTCTTGAGGAAGTGGACAATCAAGCGAATGAGCAGGGGCTGTCACTTTCTAATAGCTTTAAAACTAATTTTGGGGCTCAACGACTACTAAATGTGATGCTGCTTTGTTGATTAAGCCTGGTAATGAATAGGTTAATTATCTCAATCTTTTCTTGTACTCTGTATAATATTGCATTGTTTTCTTTTATATCCTCCAGTGTGTCTGCAGTGCTTGGCGATTTACCTAATAAATAGCCTTTTCTTTGAAACACCCCAGGGAAAGCTAAGACAAAGGACACACAAACATACTAAAGCCAATGTACAACGGAGATAGGCACAGCAGGAGATCATACACAATACAATGAGTATTGGGCTGTTTGTGGATAGAACTGATCATAGATTTGGCAAGGACAGAGCTGGCCTGGATTTGGAAGCATGCATAAAAATGGCATAGCTGGCTACAACTTGGAAGTAAGCTTATAAATGGTCAGGCCTAGAAAGAGAGTGTAAAGCTGGCCTGGGATAGAAGCAAGCACAGAACAGGTCACGGTTAAGAAAGGAGCAAAAAACTGGTCAGGGATAGAAGCAAACACAGAGTTAGGCAGGACTAGAAAGTGCACAGACCTGGTCTAGATTAGGAAGTGAGCCCAGAGCTGGTCAGGACTAGTAATTGAACAAAGAGCTAATCAAGAATAGGGATCAAGCATTGAGCTGTCCAGGACTAGGATGGGGACACATAGCTGGTCAGGGCTATGAAGCAAACACAAAGCATGTCAGGGCTGAAAAGTAAGTACATAGCTGGCCAAAACCTGGAATGAAGCACATATTTGGTAACAATGCTAGATCTGGTCTGTCTGGCATAGTAAATACAGAGCTAAAATAGCAAAGAAGAACAAAATTAATATGAATATGATAAACTTGGCTGGTGAAGAAAGGATGAGGAATGCAACTGTAGTCAGGGAAAAAGGAGCATAGAGCTAGTTTTTGCAGAACCAACTGAAGAACTGCTTTAATGTTCAATGCAAGAGAATGATCATGGCGCTGCAGAAGTAAAGATAATGAGCGCAGAGCTGGTTAGGACATGGCAGTGGACATGGCGCTAACCATGACTTAGGTCAGTAATGCCCTACTCTGTTTTTCCAGGCCCACTAAATGTGACCTCTTAATTAGGTCAGCGCAATTCAACCTGAGAAAGAAGGTTGTACTCCCAATGTTAGTTCATCGGAATGAACATATGAGAGCTCATTATGGACATCAGAGATGGTATCTTGTTCATCTCTGTTTCATTTCCCTGCATCAGTTTTTATTCCATCCAGTGCTGTTCAGAGACTGGAATGAGTTCAGGCCTGCCTTTAGATCAGACCCAGAGCAGCAATGACAGCACGGAAACCAGAAAAAAATAACACCAGTCCCTACAGTACGTTTAGACAAGAGCCACACCCAAAACTGACATTTCAGTCTTGGATGGGCACCCAAGGGATGATGTCATCTGCTAGCTTCTTGTATCTCCTAAAGAGCCCAATAGTGAGATATATGCAGTGTGTGTCTTGGCCTCCTCTCACCAAGACCTTAAAGTGTCTATGCAGGGCAAAGCAACAGGGCTACTTAAATGGTGCTTCTTTATTTTAGCTTTTAATGGACACATTCATATGCATCGGCTGCACAAATCAAAACACCATTGAGCTCAATTATAAATCAATATTGTAGCAGGTAAGAAGCAGATGTTAAAACATTCTTACCAGAGCCCCCTCATCTCCTCACCAGGATAGAAAGTGATGGGGAATATAATGTTTTACAGCTGTCACAAGAACTGGATGTGAGGGAAAAAGAAAATCTTCCTATAGAAACATCCGTCTCCATTGACAGCTGTCTAAGCCCTTGTACACACGGTCGGAGATTCCGACGGAATGTGTCCTATCGGACCGTTTTGTCGGATATTCCGACTGTGTGTGGTCTGCATCGGACTGTTTCCATCGGAATATCCGACGGACCAAGTTTTCCAACTTGCCGGTAAAATTTTCCAACAAAATGCTCCGATCGGGCATACTCCGATCATGTGTAGCCTACTCCGATCAAATTCCTAGACCAAAGCTATTGGCTACTAGCCTGAACGTAGTGTCGTTGTAACAAAATAACGTCATCACGTTATGTACAATCGGATTTTCCGACAATTTAGTCAGACCGTGTGTATGCAACATCACTTCCGGACCTCTTCCGGAATTAATCCGTCGGAATTACTCAGACGGATTTGGTTGTCGGAATCTCCGACCGTGTGTACAAGGGCTTAGAGGGAATTTCACAGTTGTTTCAGAGATGTCCTCTCCCTTGCTGTTTTATCCTTGGGACAGGACGTGAAGGGAAATCTCTCCAATGGAATGCAGACACAGGCAAGCAAAAAAAAAAAACTGTCACACATCTAAACTATTTAAAAAAAAATGGCTATAGCAACACTTTAGGCTTGGTTCACACCTATGCATTTTTTTGGTTTCGTTTTCAGTTTTGCAGAAACACACTACAGTCAATTTAACATAGTTTCCTATGGATGTAGTTCACATCTGTGCATTTTATGGGACTTTTTTATGGTTTTTGGTTCCATGGACTTCAATGCATGTATTGAAAAACGCAAAATGCATCTGCAATATGCAAACTGCAACTTGCATAAGTGTGAATCGGGACTTAATCTTTTTTTCCTTGTCCCCCCTCCACCCATCTGTTTGTACTCCCTCTGGGAATTATAGGCCCAGCATTTGGCCACTAAGGCACCCAGGGCGTTATTTATTAAACTGGAGAGTGCACAATCTGGTGCAGCTCTGCATAGAAACCAGTCAGCATCCAGGTTTTATTGCCAAACCCCTAATTGAACAAGCTGATTGGCTACCATGCACAGCAGCACCAAATTCTGAGTGCACCGGTTTTTAGTAAATATCCCAGTGTTTCAATATTGGAGAAAGGGAGTGGGTCACATGCTTGCTCATACCCAGAAGTACTGGGTATTTTATTTTGCTTCCGCAAGCGTCTTCTTATGACCCTTCACTCTGCAATGGCAGTTGGCAGAGCTGTAATTTCTTGTATAAATTTAAACCAGCATCCTTGTGTTTACATAATTCTGTTACCGAACACCCGTGCTAATATCAGTTTTGGATGGACTTGTCCTTACATAATACACAAACCAAATTCTTCAAGCTGAGAAAATGAACAACAATTTTACAAACAACCTGTGTAAACCAATAAAGCAATTCTCTAAATATACTCCAGTATCTTCATTGTAGCTATTATTCTGACTGCTAATACATGCCGGGGCTTGCTACAGACCGACTGCTGCACATAGTCCGGTTTGCCTCAACAATGAGCCATGGAAGTCAATTCAGAGAGAAAGCGACGAACTGCCGTGGACTAGAACTGAAATGTGAAAATGATTTTCCTCAGGTGACGAGTTAAAGATATTTAAAAAGTTATTGTTGAAGGTGTCACATTCGGAAATTAATAATACATCCTCTTACCATGGAGATTTAATCCTTGCCTGCAGCATTTCTCATAAAGTGACCCAGTTACTGATTGTATTCTGAAAATCAATATTTCTCACATCCATAGAATTATAAGACAGTGTGTTGCTGACATTTACTTTTTTACCCATGGTTTCTGAATCCTATTAAATACTGAATGAATTTATACTCATTATCTCATATAAATATTCCACAGTCACGTACCTAGTTTGCTCAGACTACCTTCTTATAGACCTTGAAGACCAATTTTCCATATGATATTAAAGATGGTGCAGGCACTGCTAGACTGCATGACAAGTCATAGATATTCACCATAGTTGTTTGTGTTTCTTCTGCAGTAATTTGTGTTGTTGCCCCTTTATATGATGGTTTATGTCTCCACCTCTTTCCACTGTACTTTGTATCTCTGTCCCCCTATACAGTAGTCTGTCTTTTTCCCATTTTCAAATAGGCTGGAACAGGCTGCTATGCTGGGACTTTTAGTGTTTTAGTGTAGTAGGTGTCTCCTCCTTCCACTGTAGCAGGTATCTTCTCCTCCACCTTTCACCATAGTAGGTGTCTCCTACCTCTTCCACTGTAGTCAGGGTATCTACCCCTTTTCCACTGTAGTTTGTGTCAACTGCCCCTTTTTATTACCGTATTTTTCGCTCCATAGGACGCACCTGACCACAAGACGCACCTAGGTTTTAGAGGTTGAAAACAAGAAAAAAAAATATTCTGAACCAAATGGTGTACTAAAATATTTTCCAGTGCCCATGAAATGCAGAGTGACCATTACCATAGAAAATATTGGCAGAGTATTGGCAGGGTATCGCAGAGTATTGGCAGGGTATTGCAGAGTAATGGCAGAGTATTGGCAGGGTATGGAGGGATGGCTGTGATTGCAGTTGTCACAGAGCAGTGCTGTGGGCACTACAGAGGCAGCTCACAGCGCTGCTGCCATCCGATCTCTCCCCTCCACTGTACAGATCTGTACACAGATTGACGGAGTGATCACATTGCAAACCGTGGGTGCACCAAGATGGCCGCCGCAACGGAGCTAGGCCGAAGCCGCAGCCTTTCCTAAGGCCAGGGCCGTGGAGCGTGGCGTGGGGGCGGTGCCAAGCGTATATTCGCACCATAAGACGCAGGCACATTTTCGCCCATATTTCTGGGGGAAAAAAGTGCGTCTTATAGTCCGAAAAATACGGTAAGTCCCCTTCACTTTCCACATGTAGAAGGTTTCTCCTCCCATTTCCTAAAAGTAGGTGTCTCCTCCTCCCTTTTCCACAGTTTTGTGACTCTTCCTAAAACAAAACCTATCGTGATTAAGTAGGGAGGTGGAATTTGCTGACCTAAAAGTGCTAGTTGCCTGGCTGTCTTGGCCTTAAGCTAGGTTCACACCTATGCAGCTGCGTTTGATACATTTTTGAGGCACGTTTTTCAGTTCATTTTGCATTTTTAAACCAGTGTTTTTTATGCATTTTTGCATGCAGTTTTCATGCATTTTACATTGTTTTTTTCTTCTCTCTTTAAATGTACTGTAAAACACACTGTATAAAGCTGGTTGCTAAGCAGGGGGGCGGGAAGCCAGTCGCCGCGTCCCTAGCAACCAATGAGTCATCATCTGTCAGCAGGATTCCTGCTGAAAGCTGAATTGAAAAACAGATTTGCAGGCGAAAAAAACGGTGTGGTGTTCCCCCCCAGTTCCATGCCATGCCCTTCGGGTCTAGTATGGATTCCCCAAAATCCATACCAGACCCTTATCCGAGCATGCCGCCCAGCAGGTCAGGAAAGGGAGGGGATGAGTGAGCAGCCCCCCTCCTGAACCATACCAGGCTGGATGCCCTCAACATGGGAGACAGGGGGGCTCTGCCCCCCCCCCCACCCCAAAGCACCCTGCCCCCATGTTGATGAGGACAAGTGCCTCTTCCTGACAACCATTGCGCGGTGGTTATTGGGGTTTACGGATGGGGGAGCTTATCTGAATCTGGAAGCCCCTTTTAACAAGGGGACCCAGGCATCCACCAAAAAGGCAGTGAAAAGTAAAAAAAAAACAAAAAAACAAGCCAGTTTTTGACAATTCCTTTATTAGTAAAATAGCTCTGAGCCACCGTCTCTCCCGATGTCATATCTCCTGGTGCCCTAGCCTTTTCAGCTGCCATTTTCTCCCCGAGCTATCATCTCCCGGTGTTGTTGTCTTCTTTCTCCTCACGGCGTTGACGCCATCTTCTTCTTTCCTGCTGGTTACCCGTTAAAAAAAAAAAGCTGGTCTTGTCGCATTCTATATAGGCACGGGACGTGGCCATCCAATGATGTCGCCCGGAGAGCCCGCCCCTTGTGACAAGACCAGCTTTTTTTTTGTTTTTTAATGGGTAACTGGCGAGGAAGAAGAAGATGGCGGTGAAGAGGGAGAGGAGGAAGAAGACGACGACACCAGGAGATGACAGCTCTTAGACAAAAATGTAGCGGACAAAGGCGAGAGCATCGGGAGAGATGACATCGGGAGGGACTGCAGCTCAGAGCTATTTTACTAATAAAGGGATTGTCAAAAATTGTCTCTTGTTTGTTTTTTTTACTTTTCACTGCTTTTTTGGTGAATGGGTAGGGGTACAATGTACCCGATACTCATTCACATAGGGTGGGGGGCCGGGATCTGGAGGTCCCCTTGTTAAAGGGGGCTTCCAGATTTCGATAAGCTCACACCCGCAGACCCCGACAACCACCGAGCAAGGGTTGTTGGGAAGAGGCCCTTGTCCTTATCAACATGGGGGCAAAGTGCCCCCCCCCTGCCCCAAAGCACCCATCCCTCCATGTTGAGGGTATGCAGCCTGGTATGGTTTGAGGGGCGCTCGCTCATCCCCTCCCTTTCCTGACCTGCCAGGCGGCATGCTCGGATGAGGTTCTGGTATGGATTTAGGGGGGGATCCCCACGCTGTTTAAAAAAAAAATAGCATGTGGTGGTGGGGGGTCCCCTTCCGAATCCATACTAGATCCCATGGGCCTAGTCTGGACCTGGGGGGGGGGGGGCCCGCACCATTTTTTTTTACAGGCAATTTTTTATTTTATTTTTTACATTCAGGATGTGGTGGCCGGCCCCCTGCTTAGCAGCCGGCTATAAACAGTGGTAAAATAAGAACCGCAAAATGCAAATTGCATCACAAACGCACCACTTGCATTTCTGGTGCAGCTCCATTGAAATCTATTAGCTGCAAATTGCGGGAAAAAATGTCCCCGACCCTTTCCAAAAACGCACCAGCCACAAAACGCATAGACGTGAGCTAGTACCATAGGAAACAATGTTAATTGGACTGTAGTGCTTTTCTGGAAACTGCAAGCCTCACAGGTGTGAAAGTAGGGTATGTACGTTGTGGCTCACAGATTTAAAGTAAACAGGCAGATAAACAATTCTAACAGAGACAGCGAGGCAACTGCCATTTTTAGGGGGTCAGCAATGGCAGCCTTTGTTCTTATGACAAGTTTCCCAAAATAAAACTAATTCCCCCAATAATTCTGGCATTTAGCCACCACAATTATTTCGTTATTCTACATTATGGGGAATCCACCAGGATGATACCGTCACCATTTGGCTTAACAACCTCAAGATAGATTCACACCATACAACTTTTGTTGTTAGATTTCCTTTAGATTTACCTTCAACTATGTAGTGCAAGGGCCTGCCTAATTGCATACAAATTGAAAGTGTTTAGATTTGACCCCGTATTATATGATAAAGAAAAAAATCTAAAGAAAATTGTATAGTGTGTATCCAGCTTTAGACCCCATACACACTATTAGATTTTCTGCAGATTTTTGTCTTCAGATTTACCAAAACCATGTAGTGCAAGGGCCTGCATAAAAATGTAAACTCTTAAGGTTTGACCTCATATTATATGGTTTTGGTAAATCTGCAGAAAATCTAATAGTGTGTATGGGGCTTAAGACCCCGTACACACTATTAGATTTTCTGCAGTTTTTTGGGATATATTGCCCCACTTCCAGTCCAGTAAATAGGTTGTCCCCAGGACAGGATGTGAGGGGAAATCTCTCTAACAGAATCCTGGACAGCGGTAAAACCGCTCATTCTATCCAAAACAAAAACAGCTTGTATCCAGACTGCCCACCCACAATGTACTGCCGACTTCCAGGTATCGGGCTTGTGCATGCGCACCCCCCGCCCGGCACCCGCTGATATTGCACACAGCAGGAGCCTTTCAGCAAGTCCCGGGCCAATGATTCACGGCTGGGACCGGCTGATTGGCTGTGTGCAATCACAGCCCAGATCTCTTATGTTGGTAAACAACACAGAGCTCTGCACAGAGGAAGAAATCTGCCAGTTTCTGGTCCCTGCGATGAAAAACAGAGATCTCTTAGTAAAAACAGCACACTGTACACACATAACACATTGCACATATTTAACCCCCTTGATCACCCTAAATGTTAACCCATTCCCAGCCAGTACCATTAGTACACAGTGACAGGGTATATTATTATCACTGTATTAATGTCACTAGTGATGTCATTGGCAATTAGTTCCCCCCAGCGTCAGTTAGTGTCAGATTGTACACTGCACCATTGCAGTCCCATTATAAGCTGTTGATTGCCACCAGTGGCGGCTGGTGCTCTACTTTTTGGGGGGGGCGGCAAACAAAGCCACAAGACCCCCTCCCCCCATCCGTTCAGTCAGGTCGGTCGATCTATCAGTCAAATCCCCCATACCCCCGCCCCCTTGCTCGGTTGGTCAGTCAGTCGCACCCCCCCCCACCCCCCTGTCCATCCATCAGCCCCATACTTACCCCATGCAGGCCATGGGCAGCTTTGGCAGCTTCCCCCTGCATCTCCTCCTCTGCACCCCTCTGCTTCAGGCTAATATGGTTGATTCTCCTCTAAGCCAATCAGGTCTTGAGACACTCTTATCGATTGGGCGGGAGGAGAAGCAAGAAGACAATAGTGACTATTAATTTGCTATTGTCACACAATTGGGTTGGCTCTGCCCTCCGAACCCACCCTTTTTTGAAGCCTCAGATTCTAATCACGAGCTTATAAAAAAAAAAACCCATAGAAATCCATGCGTCTGGCGCCCTGCATGCAGATTAGGGGCCATGTGTAATGATTGCCACCTTTTATTAGTATATATTTTAAAAAAAACTATAACTCATGCAACCCAATCAATATACACCTATTGGATTTATTTTTATTTTTTAATCAAAAACATGAACTAGAGTACATTTTGGCCAAAATTTATGAAGAAATTAGATAAAAAAATAAAATAAAAAATTGGATGTTTTATAGCAAAATGTAAAAAATTTTTTTTTTTTCATTTTTCAGTCTTTTTTAATTTATATCGCAATAAATAAAAAACCCAGTGATGATCAAATACCTCCAAAAGAAAGCTCTATTTGTGTGAAAAAAATTAATTTTGGTACAGCGATGCATGACCGTGCAATCACCAGTTAAAATATCACAGTGCCAAATAGCAAAAAAATAGCCTGATTATGTAGGGGGTAAAACCTTCCGGCGCTGAAGCGGGTGTGGTTACACATACACTTTAATCTCTATATAAAATGACAGTAAATTTTTATACTTTTACAACTGATAACGCTTAAAAATTCCTGTGCAGACGGTTACAAATAAGTTTTGTTAGTGAGTCGGAGGAGGAGCCTCTGTTTTACAGATTGTATTATTAATCTCTGTCTAGTCAAAAAAAAAAGGAGCAGGATGTTGTCTAAGATGGTTTCATTTCCTCCTACAGGCCCAAAGCTTCATTATTTAAAGCTGATCTCCATGGTAAGCAAATACTGTCAAAATACATGCATCATGTGTATTCTTCCTTGAATCTTGATGAGCTTTGTGCATTTCTTCCAGATCTGTGCAGTAATCCAGTGGGAGACTTTACCTTCCTGTAATAAAGACCTCTCACTGCCGCTCGCTGTCCTTGTGCAGGGTGACTGGTCTTGTCTCCACCCCCTCCTGTAGTTGTCTGCAGGCAGCCTGTAGTGAGCGGAGTCTGCTGGGTCCCTCCTACAGCTCTGCTCGCCCTCAGGCTATGTGCAGCACAGTGATGATGTCAGTACTACTTTTACACAGGGCCGCCTTTAAGGCAGGGCAAAAGGGGCAGCTGCCCTGGGCCCTGTTATTGTTGTGGGGCCCAAAGCAGCTGCCTTATACTTGCCAACTATCACAGTTTAAATTCCCTTATCCTTGAAGTTTTAGTCATGTGCTGTGTCCTGATATCTCAGTGTGAAGCGCTGCTATTAATACTGCCCAGCTCTGCCCTATTGTTGTGTACAGATGACTCACCTGCAGACCCTGTGTTTACATGAAAATAACCGGCATTCATATGTAAATAGCAGCGGCATTCATAAGTAAACAGCTGCAGTCGGTGCCATTGATATGTAAATAAAGGCAGCATTCGTATGTATATCACGCTCCCCCTGCAGTGAGGAGATGATGTGCTATAACCTCTAGCAACCAATCGGTGAGCAGTATTACTGTACAGTAATCTCTATCAACCAATTAACAAGCAGAAATCATTTGTAACCTCTAGCAACTAATCAGTGAGCCATAATGTGTGCTGTAACCTCTAGCAACCAGTCAGTCAGCAGTAATGATATGCTGTTAACAGCTGGCAACCAATTGCAATTGCTGCCTGATCTGATACAGTAAACTGATTTTAAGTCTAGCTGCTATTTATTTTATGTTTCAGAGCAGGTGGAGGGTGGAATTGCATGGGGGGTCCAATCAATATTAAAGACGGCCCTGCTTTTGCAAGGTAATATCTGGGTTTGCAAAAGCATTTGGTATGCACAAAAAGGTTTTAAATTCTTTGTAGATATCGAGGAATCTATTTAAACAAACATATTTATGCCCAAAGCTCAACTTTAACAATTGCTGTGAATATACTGAATCACCAATAAACTGTTCAATTATCTGAAATATTGAGAGATGTTGCTAACTGCAGTAGTGGCTTCTCTCTATGCTATTGACCCAGCTGACTTTGTCAGTATTTGAAAAATCAATATAAACAGATCAAGCAAACAAATCCATGAAACATAGCAGTCAGTAGAGCCCAGTGTGCCTCTTCCATTCATTCTGGCTCCTATGTGGGTGTATATATACATCTGTAGTCTCAAACCCACACCGGATAAGATGGATTCTGAGGCCGGGTTCACCTACGCTATATTACCAAAAGTATTGGGACACCTGCCTTTACACACACACACACACTCTTTAATGACATCCCAGTCTTAGTCCGTAGGGTTCAATATTGACTTGGCCCACCCTTTGCAGCTATAACAGCTTCAACTCTTCATGGAAGGCCGTCCACAAGGTTTAGGAGTGTCTATGGGAATGTTGACCATTCTTCCAGAAGAGGCCGTGATGTTGGACATGAAGGTCTGGTTCGCAGTCTCCGCTTAAATTGATCCCAAAGGTTGAAATCAGGACTCTGTGCAGGCCAGTCAAGTTCCTCCACCTCTAACTCGCTCATCCATGTCTTTATGGACCTTGCTTTGTGCACTGGTCCAAATCATTTGGTGGAGGGGGGGATTATGGTGTGGGGTTGTTTTTCAGGGTTTTGGCTTGGCCCTTTAGTTTCAATGAAATTTTTCCTGAATTTGCATCTGAACCAGACCCAAAAACGCCCAGGATCCTTTCGGTAACCACACTGCGGCTGCCCTGCACATGTGTGAACCGACTCCATTAAGAGCCGGTCACACTTGCATGCGCATTGGATGCTGTGAAAAACCACATCCAATTTGCGCATAAGTGAACCCGGCTTGAATCGGTGCAAGAAATCAAGCCTAATGCCACGTACACACGGCTGGACTTTTCGACAGCAAAGGTGCAACGGACCGAATCCACCAGACAATTAGATTGTGTGTGGGCTTCATCGGACCTTTGCTGTCTAAAAATCAGATGGACTTTAGAAATAGAACATGTTTCAAGTTTTTCTGCTGGAACCAGTTCCTATCGAGAAATACATTTGTGTGTATGGTAGTCCAACTGACAAAAACCGACGCTAGGGCAGCTATTGGCTACTGGCTATGAACTTCCTTATTCTAGTCCGGTCGTACGTCATCACATTCGAATCCATCTGACTTTGGTGTGATTGTGTGTGTCCAAGTTCATTCGTTCAGAAAGTCCGTCGGAAGTCCACCGAAAGTCCGACGGGAAGACCGGTCGTGTGTACGTGGCAAAAGGCCCAATTCACACCTATGCACTTTTTGGTACATAGTTGGTAAGGTTGAAAAAAGACACAAGTCCATCAAGTCCAACCTGTTTGTGTGCTTTTATGTCGATATTGCATTGTATATCCCTGTATGTTGTGCTCGTTTAGGTGCTTATCTAATAGTTTTTTGAGATTATCGATGCTCCCCGCTGAAACCACTGCTTGTGGAAGAGAATTCCACATTCTTACCGTAAAGAACCCTCTACGCAGTTTCCTATTAAATCGCTTTTCCTCTAATTTTAGTGAATGGCTGCAAGTCTTTTTAAATGCCCCTTCGTGGAAATGTTTTATCCCTATTGTAGGGTCACCAGTATTTTTACATTGAAATCATATCCCCTCTCAAGTGTCTCTTCTCCAGAGTGAATAAGTTCAGTGCTCGTAACCTTTCCTCATAACTAATATCCTCCAGACCCTTTATTAGCTTTGTTGCCCTTCTTTGTACTCACTCCATTTCCAGTACATCCATCCTGAAGACTGGTGCTCAGAACTGGACAACATACTCTAGGTCAGTGATGGCGAACCTTGGCACCCCAGATGTTTTGGAACTACATTTCCCATGATTCTCATGCACTCTGCAGTATAGTTGAGCATCATGGGAAATGTAGTTCCAAAACATCTGGAGTGCCAAGGTTCGCTATCACTGCTCTAGGTGCAGCCGGACCAGAGTCTTATCGAGTAGGAGAATTATTTTATCTCTGGAGTTAATTCCCTTTTTAACGCATGCCTATATTCTATTGGTTTTGTTTGCAGCAGCTTGGCCTTGCATCCCATTGCTGAGCCTATAATCTACTAGGACCCCCTTTTCCATCCTAGATTCCCCCAGAGGTTCTCCCTCAGTGAGTAGATTACATTCATGTTTTTGCCACCTAAATGCATTACTTTCAATTTTTCTACATTAAACCTCATTTGCCATGTAGTTGCCCACCCCATTAATTTAAGATCTTCTTGCAAGGTTTCCACATCCTCCAGAGAAGCTATTGCCCTGCTTAGCTTAGTATCATCTACAAATACAGAGATTCAGCTATTTATCCCATCCTCCAGATCATTCGTGAATAAATTAAATAGGATTGGTCCCAGCACAGAACCCTGAGGGACCCCACTTTCCACATTGGACCATTCCGAGTACTTCCCATTTGTCACCACCCTCTGAACTCACCCTTGTAGTCAGTTTTTAATCCAGGTACTATTTGGTCCAATGCCGAGAGATCTTAGCTTGTACAGTAAACATTTGCGGGGGAACTGTATCAAATGCCTTTGCAAAATCCAGATACACCACGTCTACATTACTTCCTTTACCTAGATGGCAGCTCACCTCCTCATAGAAGGTTAATAGATTGGTTTGGGAAGAACATTTTTTCATGAATCCATGCTGATTGCTGCTAATGATTCATTACTAAAATCTTGTATACAGTCCCTTCCAAGAGCTTGCATACTATTGATGTTAGGCTAACTGGTCTGTAGTTCCCAGGGATGTATCTTGGCTTTTTTTTTTAATATTGGTGCTACATTGGCTTTTCACAAATCAGCTGGTACTATACCAGTCAGTAGACTGTTTGTAAAAATTAGGAACAATGGTCTGGCAATTACTTGTCTGAGTTCCTTAACCACTTCCCACCCGGCCAATGCATATATACGGCCGGGTGGGAGCCGTCTACTCCTGACAGGCCGTTCAGGAACGTCCTTCAGGAGTAGCGGGATCGCGCTCGCGCAGCGGCGCGATCCCGATGTGCTCGTGTCACCCGGACACGGCACATCTCAGATCGGCAGGAGGGCTCTGTGATTGGCCCTCCTGATCAAATGACGGCCGTGTCCAATCACGGCCGTCATGTGATGTAAACAAACAGCCGGTTGCTAGGCAATTGGCTCTCCTCTCCTCACACGGAAGTCACCGCTGAGGAGAGGAGAGCAGAACGCTGCAGCCGGCTGATGATCAGTGAGTATGGGCTGCTTTTTACAGCTTTTTACTCACTGATCATCAGTGTAGTGTAAACACACAACACACCACACAGTACAAACACAATCCCCACATATGTCCCCAAAACACACATGTCCCCAAAACATACATGTCCCCAAATAATAAAAACACATGTCCCTAATAATAAAAACATGTCCCCCACATATGTCCCACTAAAATCACATGTCCCAATGATTATCTGCACACATATGTCCATGATCACACAAACCAATTATTATACACTTAACGGAATTTTTTTTACCAAAAACATGTAGCAGAATACATTTTGGCTTAAATTTATGACAAAATTTGATTTTATTGGATTTCTTTTCAAATAGAAAAAAGAAAATATTGTTTTTTTTCCAAATTTCCGCTATTTTTGCGCTTATATCGCAAAAAAAAAAAAACGGAGTCGTGAATAAATAACACCAAAATAAAGCTCTATTTGTGCGAACAAAATGATAACAATTTCATTTGGGTACAGTGTAGCATGACCGCGCAATTGTCACTGAAAGCGCTAGAGCTGAAAATTGGGCTGGGAAGGAAGGGGGTGAAAGTGCCCTGTATTGTAGTGGTTAAGGACCCTTGGGTGCAAGTCATCCAGTTCCTATTACATATTTATGCTTAAGTTTTTCAAGTCTGTTTCTAATTTTATCCTCTGTTAACCATGAGGGTGTTTCCTGTGACGTGTCATGAGGATAAACATTGCAGTTTTGGTTACTGAAGCCCACCGATTCCTTGCTGAAGACTGAGGAGAATACATTCAAAACCTTCGCCATTTCACCATCCTTTGTCCAAAATCTCTTCATCATTATTTATGGGGCCTCTTTTACTATTTATGTACTTAAAGAATTTCTTGGGATTTTTTTTACTCTCTTCCGATATGTGCCTTTTCGTGTTCTATCTTAGCCGCCCTGATTACACCCTTACATTTCTTATTGAATTATTTGTAAAGTTGGAATGCTGATGACCCCTTAGCCTTGTATTTTTTGAAGGCCTTCTCCTTTGCTTTTATATGGATTTTTACATTGTCGTTATGCCGCCCGCGGCTTTTATTAGCTCTTTTAAATTTATTACCCTTTGGGATGCACTGGCTAATACCCTTATTTAATATTCTCCTAAAGCACACCCATTTTCCTCTGTGTTCTTTGTTTCTAGGATTTTATCCCATTTAGTATCTTCTAGCAAGGAGCGTAGTTTCTGGAAGTTGGCTCTTTTGAAATTCAGAGTCTTTGTATTCCCCTTATGTTTTTTGTGTGATTTAGGCCCCTTTCACATGGACGGACCATCTATCCGTTTTTCTTCCATCCGTCAAAGGACGACAATGCATTCCTGTGGGCAAAAGGATGACCATCCATTAACCTCCACTTTCTTTTCTATCCGTTTTTGTTAACGTACAAGGCTACGTCCAGATCCGTCAAAACGGATATTAACTGACGTTAGCGGACAATGTCCGTCCACTGGTGAACTTGGTAAACACTGCCACCTGGGTTAGGTGTGACCCCAGGAAGCAACAGGGCCTAGCCTAGAAAGCAGGAAATGCTGCCTTGCGTCACAAAAAAAAAGGTAAATAATAGAAAAATTTTCACATTTTCGTAATGGGGGGGGGGGGGGGGGGGGAGGGGGAGGGGAGACAAAATGAGAAAAAGTTGCTGTAAATTAGTTAAGTTCCACTTTATCTTTAATACTATCACAAGGGGCCTCAGACTACATGATGGTTGAGCATAGGGCTGCCACCTGTCCGGGATTCACCCGGACAGTCCGGGTCTTGAATCATGTGTTCGGGTTTCAGGTGGACTGAAACCCAGACACATTGTTCAGACTGCGCTGTGGCTACCCAAGTAATTAAGATAGACACACAGAAATAGGGTGCCATCTGGGAGCTGCGGGTAGCTGTCTGGGGGCAGGTTTGGCATCACTTGGGGGGCAGTGCGGTGATGTCAGCAAAGGCAATTTGGCCACACCCAATGTTCACTGCAGCACGGTATGCGCACTGCATTACTACTCTCCTTGGGGCACCCAAAGGTGTCCCAGATTGCTAAAATGTTCAGGTTTGGTTTAAACAAAAGGTGGTAACCTTAGCTGAGCACTACAGAATAACAGAATAACTTCAGAAAGAAAGCAGAAAGCCTACTGGACAAATATAATCAAACTTCCGGTCGCTGAACCTGGTGACTGCAGCTGATCAATGCTAGTCATCACAAGGGCACATAGAAAAAGATTTTTTATGTGCCCTATTCATGCCACAACATTGGACATGCTGCATTTTTCTGCAGCGCATCAGATGGCACCGCAGGTCTCCCTATTGCAGTATGATGACTTTTATGGAGTGTACAAACTATTTAGCAGGGCAGAGGGTGGACGGTCTGTACTGAGGGCCGGAGCTGCCCAACTTTTCATGTTAAGCAGATGATTGGTTGGTAGAACACAGAACCCGATTACTAACAAGCAATGTTGGGCAGCTCCCGCTCTCTGTCCAGACCTGCCTGGTTTCCCTCTGCCCTGCTGTGTAAAGTAGGATTGGAATCCATGGTGGGCTTTTACTGCAATCTAAGGCAATGTTAAAGAGATTTCCCCTCACTTCCTGTCTCTGTAACAATGTAACTAAGGTTTAGTTACAGGCAGGATGTGAGGAAAGACCTGCTACAGGCTACTAAGTGTTGTGGCCACGTAGCAGCCTGGTTGTCCTCTCCTGGGTCCCCACCACCAAACTGCTACTGTCCTCTCAGCAGGGCAGTGGGTGGGAGGCGTGGCAGGTCTCGGGTGGGAGCTGGCAAATTTTTCAAAATTTTAAAGTGGGCAATTAGTTTCTAAACATCGGGTGAACCTAGAAACAGATCACCCGTTTGTTAACATGAAAAGATAGGCAGTTCCCTCCCTCTGTCCAGAGCTGTCACGCCTCCTGCCCTCTGTTCTGTTGGGTAAGGTAGGACTGTGAAAAGGATGTGAAGGGGGGGACTGAGAACACTGATGTAAAGGGGGGACTGTGATGTGAAGGGGGGCTGAGAACACATCTACAAAGGGGGGGGGGGGGGATTATGATAGAAAGGAGTCGGAGAAACCCAGATAAAAAAAAAAAGGGGGGGGCTGTGAAGGGGAGGCTGAGAACACTTATTTAAAAAGGGTGGACTGTGAAGTAAAGAAGAGGCTGAGAACACTGATCTAAAAAGGGGGGAAAGTCATGTAAAGGGGGGCGGAAAACACTCATTTATTGAGGGGGCTAAGAACACTGATATAAAGGGTGAACTGTGATGTAAAGGGGGACTGTGATGTGAAGGGGGGAGCTGAGAACACTGATGTAAAGGGGGGACTGTGATGTAAAGGGGGGTGCTGAGAACACTGATGTAAAGGGGGGACTGTGATGTGAAGGGGGGAGCTGAGAGCAGTTATGTAAAGGGGGGGACTGTGGTGAAGGGTGGCTGTGATGTTGAGGGGGGGGGAATTGGGGGAGGACTGAGAACACTGATGTTAAGGGGGACAGTGATGTGGAGGGGGGGGCTGAGAACAATTATGTAAAGGGTGGGACTGTGATGTGTGGGGGGGGCTGAGGACACTGTTGTAAAGGGGTGACAGTGATGTGGAGGGGGGGCTGAGGACACTGTTGTAAAGGGGTGACAGTGATGTGAGGGGGGAGGGGCTGAGAACACTGTTGTAAAGGGGTGACAGTGATGTGGGGGGGGGGGGGGCTGAGGGCAATGATGTAAAGGAAGGAGCCGTGATGTGAAGGATCTGAGTCATAGCACAAACATGAGACTTGGACCTCTGCTGGAAGAAAACTGTACTTGCCGGACCTCCATTTTAATACCCCTGTGCTACATGGACACAGACAGCAATGACAGTGGTTCTAGGCTAAATATTTTACTTGGCCTGCCAAGTCAGCTCTAATATACCCTGTGGGGATTATGCAGCCTAGCATTTCAAGTAGCAACCATAGGGCTGCCCAGTCTGGTTTAGCCAGAGGTGGTCAAGTTTCTGCACATTTGACCATCTGGCCATTCAGTATCCAAGTGGAACACCCAGCTCATATGGCGGACAATAGAAATAGTCACATACATGTGCAGATGTGATCCTTGAAAACCATGTCCTCCATTCTAGCTCATCATCATGCAGGTTGACGAAGAAGTTTGATATTGGAGGCTCATTCGGTCTTGGAAGCCTATAGTGCCTCGATGTTAGAGTTGTGCACCAACATCTTATGCCATGGCAAACAACTGGTGCAGCATGGGAAATGATCCCCAACGCAGAGACAGCAGTGCTATAGATATGAACATTGCAGGTTAGCCATCTGGATTTTCATTTTGCATGATGTATTTTACTCAGATAATGTAAATAAGCCAGAGCTGGGGCAAGCTATAGACCATTTACGTAGGACAAGGCGAGTCTGGAGGTGATCACATACAAATCCACTGGGATGTACTTAGGATGGAAAAAAATAAAAAATAACTAGTAAAATCCCCAGGCGTGCCAAGGACAGGAAGCCCCGTCAGGGATGACTCATTTATATTTCCTTTTTACTATTCCTTTCTATAAGGCCAAGAATTCTCTTTGAATCATCGGGAAATCCCAGATAATGTTCTCCGATGAAAACATAGAGGAGCTGAAAGGCCTTTATGGCACAGAAAGGGTAAAAGTGGGCGAAGTAACTGAAATCCTTGTAATTGGCCAAACGGGCTGTCCGTCTCGTTTGGACTTAGACCCGCCCCCTCATCATGTGCACTACTATAGAAAGAGTTGAGTGAAATTTAAAAGGGCGACGCCACGGAGCAGGAGCTAAAATTATTGGAAAGTGTTCGCCCTCTACTACCACTTTTATTACTATATATAGTCAGGATAAAAAAAATAAAAAAATATGCAGTAGAAATGGACAAAAATGAGAAACAAAGCAAAGTGATTAGTATACAAAAATTTGTAAATTAAAAGGGTTTGAGGTTTTAAAGCAGCAGATGGGAGTACGGGATATATCGTATCTGATAGTTAGGCTCACGAGGTGCTACAAGAGGAAGAAGATTCAGCAACTACCCATAAAGTTGTGTCCGACTACTACAGATCTATAGAGTAATGCGTACGTGTGTGCGAGGGAGGGGGCGGGGCGCTATAAACCAATCAAATTCATACTTGCACTGGAAAAAAGAACGTAATAAAACGTTTGAATTTGATTGGTTGCTATTAGTGTTTCAAGTTCTCCCTTCAAAATAATTAAAGCTGGACTCCAGGGAAAGAAAATAAAACAATTTGTAAATATATGGGCAATGCAAGAATAAAATTACCACCACTGATGCATGTGCGACTATGGCTGCGTTCACTAAAAATTTTCGTTTTATTACTGACATAAAAGCACCAAACGTCCGGTACTGAAACTTACAGGGAGTACGGTTCTCATAGAAGGCCGCTCGCTCTCCACCTTCTCCATCGTGTAGGAAAGGGTTAAACACCTGTTCAGGTATTTAAGCCTTCTGCGTCCCATTGCAGAGATTTCCTTTTTACTTCTTGCTATTTACGCTCAACAGGAAAAGAAAAGAAATCCCTTTTAGTTATCACAGACACAGGTGTCCCCGTTGGAAGATTTCCTTTCTAGTCCTGTTTTGGTGACAACTCAGAATTTCGTATCTCCCCTCCGTTTTAAAGCGGAGGTCCACCCTAAAGTGGACCTCCACTCATCGGAACCCTCCCCCCCTCCGGCGCCACAATTGGCACCTTTCAGGGGGGAGGGGGGTGCAGATACCTGTACAGTACAGGTATTCTGCACCCACTTCCGGGATAGCTCTCTGCGGAAAGGGGCGTATATTACGCCCCTTTCCGCAAGTGCCCCGCTGCCTGCTGGGAAACACACAGATCCCAGAGGCAGCGGGGACCGTCCTTATTGCGCATGCGCAGTAGGGAACCGGGAAATGAAGCCAAAAGGCTCCATTTCCTGATTCCCATACCCAAGATGGCGGCGGCAGCACCCGACATACGATCTACAGATCGGCTTCGGGTGCCGACATCGCGGGCGCGCTGGACAGGTAACTGTCACTATTTTAAAAGTCAGCAGCTGCAGTATTTGTAGCTGCTGGCTTTTAAAAAAAAAAAAAAACGCGGAGTCCCGGTGGACTCCCGCTTTAAGTCCCGGTCACCAGAACCAATAGAGCGAGCACAGACTAAAGCCTGGTACACACGATCGAATTGTTGGCCAACAGAGCGTCAGACTTTTGTCCGAAGGGCGTGTGAAGTGAACTTGTCTTGGATACAAACGCTACAAAATTGTCGGTCAACAAACACGAACGTAGTGACGTACTACGAGGAATTTCAGCTCTTGAGCGCCACCCTTTAGGCACCTTCTGCTAATGTCATGTTTGGTGAGCTTTGATTCTGAGCATGCGTGTTTGTACTTTGGACTTTTGTGTGACGGACTTGTGTACACACGATCCGAAAATCTGACAACAGACCGTTGTCCGCCGAAAATTTACTATCCTGCCATCCAACATTTGTTGGCTGAAAGTCAGTTGTCTGATGGAGTGTACTAATGATCGGATTTTAGGCAAACAGTCTGTCACACAATTCCCGGACGAAAATCTGACCGTGTGTACGAGGCTTTAGTCCCCCATACACACTATTAGATTTTCTTCAGATTTACCAAAACCATATAATATGAGGTCAAACATTAAGGCCCCTTTCACACTGGGGTGGGAGGGGCATCGGCGGTAAAGCGGCGCTATTTTTATCGGCGCTTTACCAATCGGACTTGTGGTGCTATTCGGTAAAACCGTCCCCGCTAGCGGCCGAGAAAGGGTTAAAAACCACCACAAAGTGCCTCTGCATAGGCGCTTTGCCGGCGGTACAGCCGCACTGCCCCATTGATTTCAATGAGCAGGAGTGGTGAAGGAGTGATGTATACACCGCTCCTCCATCGCTCCAAAGATGCTGCTAGAAGGACTTTTTTTTTTACCGTCCTGCTAGCGCACCGCTCCTGGAGACACAGCAGTGGTTGTTTCAGAGCGCTTTGCAGGCGCTATTGTTTGCCCAATAGCGCCTGCAAAATGCCCCAGTGTGAAAGGGGGTCTAAGAGTTTCAATTTGCATGCAATCAGGCAGGCCCTTGCACTACATGGTTTTGGTAGATCTGAAGAAAATGTAATAGTGTGTATGGGGTCTAAGGCTGGCCGTTCATTATACAATTTTCCTGTAACCCATGTTCACATTGGCACACCTCAAATCGTGTGCCAAATCGGCGGCTATTGCCTGCAATAGCGCCGCCTAAATCTGTGCGGTACAGAAATACGTTTCTGTACTACTTTTGGCGACTTCGAGGGCAATTTGAATAGACATCAGTGCATGAACCCGCACAGATGTCTGTCCAATCGGCCCCGACTGCATTGCTGGTTTGAAATCGTGCAAGTTCAGCTGAACTTGCATGATTTCTAACCCGTACTCGGTGTGAACCTAGGCTAAGACCCCTTTCACACTAGGGCACTTTGCAGGCGCTACAGTACTAAAAATAGCGCCCTGAAACAGCCGCTGCTGTGCCTCCAGTGTGAAAGCCCCGAGGGCTTTCACACTGGAGAGGTGCGCTTGCAGTGCATTAAAAAAACTCCTCCAAGCAGCATCTTTGGAGCAGTGAAGGAGCGGTATGTATACCGCACCTCCACCACTCCTGCCCATTGAAATCAATGGGGCAGCGCGGCTATAGCGCCGGCAAAGTGCCACTGCAGCAGCGCTTTGCGGACAGTTTTTACCCTTTTTCGTCCGCTAGCAGGGGTTAAAACTGCCCCGCTAGAGGCCAAATATGGCTTCAAAAATAGCATCATTTTACCGCCGAGGCCGCTCCCGCACCAGTGTGAAAGGGACCTTAGAGTTACAAAAACCATATAAAAGGAGGTAAAACCAAAACACTTTCAATTTGTATGCAATCAGGCAGGCCTTTGCACTACATAGTTGAAGGTAAATCTGAAGGAAACTGAGCAAATATTTTTTTATAATTTATGGCCATTTATGGCCAGCTAAACCAGTTCAGGGCATTTTTACCCCCTTTCTGCCCAGGACAATTTCCAGTGCTGTTGCACTTTGAATGACAGTTGCGTGGACATGCAACACTGTACCCAAATTTTCCCCACAAATAGAGCTTTCTTTTGGTGGTATTTGATCACCTCTGCAGTTTTTATTTCTTGCGCTATAAACAAAATAAGAGTGACTAAGAAGAGTGACTATATATATATATATATATATATATATATATATATATTTAACTTTTTGCTATAATAAATATCCCCCCCTTTTTTTTCTTCCCTCAGTTTAGGTTGATATGTATTCTTATTTTTGGTAAAAAAAAAAAAAACTGCAATAAGCGTATATTGATTGGTTTGCACAAAAGTTATAGTGTCTACAAAAATAGGGGATAGATTTATGCCATTTTAAAAAAAATTTTTTTACTAGTAATGGCGGTGATCTGCGATTTTTATTGTGACTGTGACATTGCGGCAGACACATCAGACACGTTTGACAGTATATTGGGACCATTCACATTTATAAAGGCAATCAGTGCTGTAAAAATGCACGGATTACTGTGTAAATGTCACTGGTAGGGAAGGAGTTAACACTAGGGGGCGATCAAGGGGTTAAATGTGTTACCTAGGAAGTGATTCTAACTGTAGGGGGAGGGGACTCACAAAGGGAGGGGACCGATCGGTGTTCCTCTGTACTGGGAACACACGATCGGTCTCCTCTCTCCTGACAGGACGTGGATCTGGGGCGTGGTCCCTTTCCTCCAAATCAGTGCTCAAATCTCTGCTCATTGAGTAACTTCAGCTCTACCTATGTGCAAAAGGACGGTCATTGGCAATCTTTAGCCCTCCAGCTGTTGCAGAACTACAAGTCTTATGAGGCAACTCTGTCATGGGACTTGTAATTCCAGAGCAGCTGGAAGGACAAAATGTGCCTTCCTCTAGTTTAACCACTTGCCAACTGCTACAGGGCGGCCGCTTTGTGCAGGATCACGTAATTATATATAAACACAGTCCTGCACTTCCAGGTAGGGGGCACGAATGCACACCACCGGTGGCTTGCACCCACTGCGATTACACAGTGTGAGCCGATCAGCGGGTACTGCGGATTTTATGTCCTCTGGCACAGAACTGGCACTTTTATGTCTGTCTGAGACAGAACTGCAATCTGCCTATGTAAA
Organism: Lithobates pipiens; assembly: GCF_037356315.1. NCBI lineage: Eukaryota > Metazoa > Chordata > Amphibia > Anura > Ranidae > Lithobates > Lithobates pipiens. The sequence goes on along the minus strand of NW_027507789.1, from coordinate 182,505,209 downwards.
CAAGGCAGATCACCGTTCTGCCAGGAGGGGAGGCATGGATCTTGTGTTGCTCGCAAAGCAGGAACTATGATCCACGTCTTCCTCTAGAAAACACACCTCCCACAGTACACTAAAACATTGGCTGGGCACACGGTTAAACCTGTGCTTGCCCCTGTTAACCCCTTCCCAGCCAGTGTCAGTGAAGATTTTTAGCACTGATCACTATATTAGTGTCATTGTCAGAATGTACACCGCAATATCGCAGTCACGCTATAAGTCACCACCATTACTAGTAAATAAAAATATCCCATAGTTTGTAGACGCTATAACCTTTGCGCAAACCAATCAATATACGCTTAGCGATTTTTTTTGTTTGTTTTTTTACAAAAAATATATAGCAGAATACATATTGGCCTCAATTCATGAAGGAATTAGATTTTTTATTGGATGCATTTTATAGCAAAAAGTAAAAAAAAAAAATTCCCCCCTTCTCAAAATTGTAAATTTTTTGGCTTTATAGTGCAAAAAAAATAAATAAATAAAAAAAGGAAAGGTGATCAAATACCACCAAAAGAAAGCTCTATGGGCCAGTTCACACCAGACACAGTTCCGTGTGCTTTTTTTCTGCACTAAATATGCATGCACAGGGTTTTCCCCATGTATTCCAATGGCTCTAGTTCACACCATGCAGTCAGTTTTGCGGTGCAGAAACTGACTGTATTGGTGCAGAAAAAAAAAAAAATGGAACTGCACTGAACTCCATGGTATAGCGCCGTAAATTTACGCAGCACTTTACATATACATTGTACATTATCATCGGTCCCTACCCTCAAGGAGCTTACAATCCAAGGTCCCCAACTTACATTGATATACTGGGGTCAATTTACACAGAAGCCAATTAACCTACCAGCATGTCTTTGGAGTGTGGGAGGAAACCGGAGTACCCGGAGGAAACCCACGCAGGCACGGGGAGAACATGAAAATTCCAGGTAGGTAGTGTCATGGTTGGGAGTGCTGTGAACCAGCGACCCTTTTTACTGCTAGGCAAGAGTGCTACCCACTACGCCACCCAATTTGGCTACAGCATGGCACGACCACACAATTGTCAGTTAAAGGAACACAGTGCCGTATGGCAAAAAATGGTCTGATCGGTGTCAAATGGTTAAAGTTAATCCAAGGACACATCCCCCCCCCCCCACCCCCTATTTTGGATAAAGTAGGGTGATGTTAAAGCCCGACTTCAGCTTTGCCATCACTCTAAATGGTGCCCAAACAAAACTATGTAAAGTGATACAGCTAGAGTTAGATTTTAAATCAGCTTTTTGGGGGTTTTTTTTGGCCATCTCTGACTCATTAGGGAGATTTTTCCACCACTTCCTTATTTTATTATAAAGGTGAACTGACCATTTAAAGGGAAATGTCACCTCGCTGGGAGAGCGCTCACTTGTCATCAATAGTTTTCTGCGTTTACAATCAGGAGCCAGTAAGAGGAGTTCCCAATAACTGTGACCGCATGATCCAGTGTAACCAACTCATTAAAGGGCCGGAGGGAGTCAGCAGGAAGGGGTTAAAGGCCTCACTGGTTTTCAAAAAATTCTAAAATCACAAACCCAAAAAAAGCAGATAAAAAAAATAAAAAATAATAATCCATATGGCAGGCCTTGGCCAACGCAGACGAGGCACCACAGTGGCCTAGCTTTCTGTTCACAGTAGTGTGCTGAGCTTTATCAAGTCCCAAAAGTGATGAGAAGTCCTCATCTTCTGGACTGTTCCAGCTCAAAGTATTGCATCATCAGGGTTACAGTCAGGCAACTAGCATTTTCAGGCAGAGCAGTCAGCAAATGGCATCTTCCATGGGTTCCCCCATACCAGATTGCCAGTGGACCCCCCCCCAGAGGGAAGCTGGGTCTATCACCTGTGTCCTTTTCACCTGTGTACAGTCCCAGCAATGATTGGGAACACCTGTTGTGTGAGTGGATGTAGGAAAATCTATGAATCCAAGTCATGGTGAGCCCACCCCCTACAGCAGGTGGCGCTAATCACTGGAGTGTCAATGTGTAGTCCTGGTGTGAAAGTGTCCAGAGCCTAAAAATGGTGCTGACTACTAAAAGGTGAGTGGGCTGCTTTTCCTGTTTGTACTGGCACACAGATTATGCAAAGTCTTCTGTTGCTGTAGGTTGGGGGGGAGTGGGGGTTGCACATAGCTGCCCAAATTTATTGAGTCTGTCCCATACAGATACAGGATTTTACACTATTGAAAGGTGCAAGATCATTTGTGTGCTTTATTCTTTTTTTGGTTGCATGGAAGTTTTCTTATTTCAGTTTTTTTTTGTATTATTTATTATTAATTTATATATATATATATATATATATATATATATATATATTAGTAAATAAAAAATATATACTATTATTTAAAAAAATTATATATATATATTTTTTTTTTATTATTAAATTTTTATATATATATATATATATATATATATATATATATGTATATATTTTATTTTTTTTATTTTTTTTCAGCTTTATCATGTGAAGCTCTGGGTTCATACACATTTCCAGTAAGGGCCATACATTGCCCAGATCAATGTATTTCTGTAGTGGGTATAGTTAGGTGTTTCTGATCACCCGTGGACAGGAAGCCTGTACAGATCAATGGCAGCACAACACTGTCCATGGATGTCCAGTGTAATCGCACATGGAGAGATTACCTGTATTTAGAACACATGTGCGCCCCTGGAAGTAAACTGCCTTCCTCCAGGAGCACACATCCATCCTATTCCCTTATCACACGTATTGCTCTTGTGTTGTTATAGGTGGACAGCGTCGCCCTTTCATTGATTTCTACAAGCTGATCAGAAACACCCGACCACACCCACCGCAAAAATCCACTGATCTGGGCAATGTATGGCGCTAATCGGCCTTAGTGGTCTTTGTATTGCTGCATTTGAATAATTTCTACTTAAACTGGCCTCATGTAAAGAAACCACCAAGATAGAACTGTATCCAGAAATATGGCTGTTATGGGTGGCAGAACTTTGCATGTTATGATTGTGTTTATGCTTTTTTTTTTATTAGGCAGGTGTAATAAAAGAGAATCTTGTTTTCTGCCTTCACTTATAAGCAATCCCCCAGGTTACTGTACAAAGTTGGTACAAAATATACCTTATTTTTTTTTTTTCCCATTAACCACTTATTGGGCACATAAACCCCCCTCCTATCATGACCAATTTTCAGCTTTCAGCGCTGATGCACTTTGAACGACAATTGCGCGATCCTACAACACTGTACCTGAATGAAATTTTTGTAATTTTTTTCTTTTACCCCAAATAGAGCTTATTTTTGGTGGTATTTGATCACCTGTGCGATTTTTATTTTTTGTTTTAAAAATTTTTTAAAAGACAGAATAAAAAAAAAAAAATTATTTTATTTTGTTATACAATTTTAAAACGGGTAATTTTTGTCTGTCATTAACCACTTTCAGACCGGACCATTTTGCTGGTAAATGACCAGAGGTCTTTTTACACTTTGGCACTGCGCTGCTTTAACTGGTAATTGCGCGGTCATGCAATGTTGTACCCAAACAAAATTTGCGTCCTTTTCTTCCCACAAATAGAGCTTTCTTTTGATGGTATTTGATTGCCTCTGCGATTTTTATTTTTTGCGATATAAACGTAAAAAGACCGCAAATTTTGAAAAAAAATGATATTTTCTACTTTTTGTTATTAGAAAAATCCAATAAACTCAATTTTAGTCATACATTTAGGCCAAAATGTATTCAGCCACATGTCTTTGGTAAAAAAAAAGTCAATAATTGTATATTTATTGGTTTGCGCAAAAGTTGTCACATCTACAAACTAAGGTACGTTTTCTGGAATTTACGCAGCTTTTAGTTTACGACTGCCTATCTCATTTCTTGAGGTGCTAAAATGACAGGGCAGTACAAAACCCCCCCAAATGACCCCATTTTGGAAAGTAGACCCCCTAAGGAAATTGATAAGAGGCATGTTGAGCCCATTGAATATTTTATTTTTTTGCCTCAAGCGATTGAATAATGACAAAAAAAAAATTTTTTTTTTTTTTTTACACAAAGTTGTCACTAAATGATATATTGCTCACACATGCTATGGGCGTATGTGAAATGACACCCCAAAATAAATTCTGCTGCTTCTCCTGAGTACGGGGATACCACATATGTGGGACTTTTTGGGAGCCTAGCCGCGTACAGGGCCCCGAAAACCAAGCACCGCCTTCAGGCTTTCTAAGGGCGTAAATTTTTGATTTCACGCCTCACTACCTATTACAGTTTTGAAGGCCATAAAATGCCAAGATGGCACAAAACCCCCACAAATGACCCCATTTTAGAAAGTAGACACCCCAAGCTATTTGCTGAGAGGCATGTTGAGTCCATGGAATATTTTATATTTTGCCACAAGTTGCGGGAAAATTACAAACTTTTTTTTTTTTTTTTTTTTTTTCACAAAGTTGTCACTAAATGATATATTGCTCATGCATGCCATGGGCATATGTGAAATGACACCCCAAAATAAATTCTGCTGCTTCTCCTGAGTACGGGGATACCACATATGTGGGACTTTTTGGGAGCCTAGCCGCGTACGGGGCCCCGAAAACCAAGCACCGCCTTCAGGCTTTCTAAGGGCGTAATTTTTTGAGTTCACTTCTCACTACCTATTACAGTTTTGAAGGCCATAAAATGCCAAGATGGCACAAAACCCCCACAAATGACCCCATTTTAGAAAGTAGACACCCCAAGCTATTTGCTGAGAGGCATGTTGAGTCCATGGAATATTTTATATTTTGCCACAAGTTGCGGGAAAATTACAAACTTTTTTTTTTTTTCACAAAGTTGTCACTAAATGATATATTGCTCACGCATGCCATGGGCATATGTGAAATGACACCCCAAAATAAATTCTGCTGCTTCTCCTGAGTACGGGGATACCACATATGTGGGACTTTTTGGGAGCCTAGCCGCGTACGGGGCCCCAAAAACCAAGCACCGCCTTCAGGCTTTCTAAGGGCGTTACAGTTTTGAAGGCCATAAAATGCCAAGATGGCACAAACCCCCCCCCCCAAATGACCCCATTTTAGAAAGTAGACACCCCTAAATTTAGGGGTACACTAGTGAGACTAGGTAATAAATGGCGGGTGCCCTGAAACTATAAAAAAATAACTAACCAACCAGCGTCACCTGTAACAGTTATATGGTGATCACTGGTGAAAGGGTTAACTAGGGGGCAATCAGGGGGCTTTATGCGGTAGTATATGGGGGTCCCTGGCGCTATAAAAAGCTGCGGCGAACCTAAATACCTACCTGCCTAACTAGCGTCACCTGTGACACTAATACAGCGATCAGAAAAACGATCGCTTATTAGGCTGGGTTCACACTGGAGCGATGCGGGAACGCCACGAATGCGCGGCGGGTTCCCGCATCGCATGCCTCCCGGCGGCAGTTCACACTGCCCTATGCGAACTGCTGGGAGTGTCAGTGAAATGTTAATGACACCCCCAGATCAGTTCGCATATCGCAGTGCGATCTGCAAACTTGGATCGCATGGTGTGAACACCCATGCGATCCGATTCTGCTGCGGACCAAAAAAAGGGTCCCGTGCGAGTTTGCGGCGGGTGCGGCGGGTGCGACACGAATTCAGCCATACTATCTGTATAGCTGAACTCGAATCGCACAGAGATCGGATGTGATTTGCACTGCAGTGCGGTGCGAATCACATCCGTTCTCATAAACCGCTGCAATGTGAACCCAGCCTTAGTGACACTGGCGACGGGGGGTGATCACGGGGTTAAACCTTTATTGGGGGGGTTAGGGGGGTACCTTAGAACTAAAGGGGGCTAACCCTAACTGCCCTAACAGTTATTAGTCACAAATGACACCTGCCGGGTGATCAGGGGGTTAAACCTTTATTAGGTAATAAATGGCGGGTGCCCTGAAACTATAAAAAAATAACTAACCAACCAGCGTCACCTGTAACAGTTATATGGTGATCACTGGTGAAAGGGTTAACTAGGGGGCAATCAGGGGGCTTTATGCGGTAGTATATGGGGGTCCCTAGCGCTATAAAAAGCTGCGGCGAACCTAAATACCTACCTGCCTAACTAGCGTCACCTGTGACACTAATACGGCGATCAGAAAAATGATCGCTTATTAGGCTGGGTTCACACTGGAGCGATGCGGAAACGCCGCGAATCCGCGGCGGGTTCCCGCATCGCATGCCTCCCGGCGGCAGTTCACACTGCCCTATGCGAACTGCTGGGAGTGTCAGTGAAATGTTACTGACACCCCCAGATCAGTTCGCATATCGCAGTGCGATCTGCAAACTCGGATCGCATGGTGTGAACACCCATGCGATCCGATTCTGCTGCGGGCCAAAAAAAGGGTCCCGTGCGAATTTGCGGCGGGTGCGGCGGGTGTGGCGGGTGCGGCGGGTGCGGCGAATGGCTGAACTCGAATCGCACAGAGATCGGATGTGATTTGCACTGCAGTGCGGTGCGAATCACATTCGTTCTCATAAACCGCTGCAATGTGAACCCAGCCTTAGTGACACTGGCGACGGGGGGTGATCACGGGGTTAAACCTTTATTGGGGGGGTTAGGGGGGTACATTAGAACTAAAGGGGGCTAACCCTAACTGCCCTAACAGTTATTACAGTCACAAATGACACCAATGCAAAAAAAAAAAAAAAAAAAAAAAAAATGACATTGGTGTCACTGTGACTGGGGGGGCAGGGGTAATTGGGGGGGGTGATCGGGGGGTAAAGGGGGGGTGTGAGTGTGCCTGGCATGTTCTACTGTGTGTGGGATGTGTTGGTGCAACTCACTGATCCGCTCTCCTCCGTGTCGGAACGAAAAATACCGACACGGAGGAGAGAATACATCACTTCCTCTCCTGTGTTTACATTACAGGAGAGGAAGTGATGTCACCGGGGATTTCCATTCGTCGGGAGCGATCGCGAGGGGGTGGCCATGAATGAATGGCCGTCCCCTCGTCCGGGATCGCTCCCGAACGAAAACCGACCGCCGCAGGCACCGGGCGGGGGCCCGATCGGGCCCCCGACCCGCGGGAGGCAAATCACGTACATGTACGTGCTTATGCCTGCCCGTGCCATTCTGCCGACGTACATCGGCGTGAGGCGGTCGGCAAGTGGTTAATGTATGCTGATGAGGCGGCAGTGATGGGCACTGATGGGTGGCAGTGATGGGCACTGATCGGTTACACTGATAGGCAGGACTTCTAGGTGGCACTGATTGGCACCACTGGTGGACATTGATAGGTAGCACTGATTGGCACCACTGGTCAATGCACTTGTGAGCATTCATAGGTTACACTTTCAGGTGGCAATTATGAGGCAGAATTGCCTCTTCCGTTTTGGGACTGATGTCCCTTTAAGGTGAGCTAGTGATCGGCTTTTTTTTTTTTTCTCCTGTCAGCGTGAGGAGAAAAAAAAAAAAGCGATCACCAAGCTTTTGTTTTGATCATGTCATCAGCTGTCATTGGCTGACAGCTGATCACATGGCAAGGGGCTGGCCATTCAGATCAGTGATCACCCGTCTCGGTGACTCAGTGATCACAGCGCGCTCCACTGTAGGGGGGGGGGGGGGCAGGAAGCGTGCACAGGGGAATTCACATCCGCGCTGTGGCCGTCATTTGGCCATAGGCGGGTGTCAAGTGGTTAATTATATACTGCGCAGGTTCCATTGGAGAGATTTTCCTTCACTTCCTGTCTTGGAGACTCAACAGGAAGTGAGAAGAAAAGCTCCCTAAAGGAAATCCTCTCTGAGGACTAGTTCACACTGGTGTTTTGTCAGACTAAGCGATCCATCAGATTTTGTAATGGAAGCGACAGTTCCGTTGCTGCCATCTTGCTACACCCCGCACTCATCCACAGTAAGGATACAGTGAGAAAGCGGTAAGCGGACATCTTGTTACACCCACCGGAGTCTTGCATTTCACACTTATTTTTAACAGTAAACTCAGCTTATATAGTGAAATACAGGGCAGTTTTAAAGTGTCAAACGCATATAAACTGCTCTGCAAATGCACATGGGGCATTTGGGGGAGTGTTTTTAAAACGCTGTAGGCGCATTTGATAAGCGTCAAAATTTTGAGCAAGTGTGAACAAGCCCTTAAAGAGGAATGTAACCCTCTGATTTATGGCCAATTCACACTGCTCCTATGAAATCGCAGAGCAGCCAGAGCGATTCGCCACTGCGCTAGGGGGCAGTGTGATGCACGATTCATAGCATTGCACCTCCCATTTTTTATTTTTTTTGTACTAACTTTATTTGAAGTGTGCAAAATGTACACTTCATTCACTGCAATGTCAGGTGGTGCGATGCACGGTGCTGGCCAACATTGCAGTGCGATTCAGGCTGGTGCGCTGCAATAAAAGTCAGTATGGCTCCATTTTATCGCAGCACAGTGAGAATGCAGTAAAACGTCTGTCACTGCATTAGTGTCAAGTTGGCCCTAAGTTTGTACATGTTTATCATCCCCTCCTTTTTTTTTTTTTTTTTTCTTTTTTTTTTATTGTGCAGAACACAGAAAAAACACACACCCAACAAACTCATAGTCGTTCTGTTTTGATCTACCACTCCACTGCTGAATGTTGGGTCCCACATCGCCATCTTCTTCTCTTATGTCATTGGGAGCCGGATGTCTCTTCTGGGTTCTTGGAGCTGGCCCCCTGATGATGCGGCACTGGGCATGGGGAAGCTTCTAGTGGCCTCCTGTAATATAGGACATCTCAGGAGCTCCAGGAAGATCCTGTACGTCAGTGGTCTCCAAATAGCGGCCCAGGGTCCAGATGTAGTCCTTTTCTTACCTTTTTATCTGGCCCTTGGGGCACTATTCCCACAACTGACACCAATGGTGCACCATTCCCCCTACTGACACCATCAATGGGGCACTATTCTTATTGATCTCAACAATGGGGCACTATTTCTCCCATTAAAACCAATAATGGGGCACTGATGCCGGGGCATTTTCTACTCCCACTGGCCACAGTCCGGCCCCCCTAAAGCCTGAAGGACTGTAAACGGACCCTTTTGCTTGGAAGGTTTGAAGACCCCTTCTGTATATCGTTCCCCCCCCCTAGGTGAGAATGGTGGCCTAGGAAGTGGAGAATGCGAAGGGGGCAGGGCGACCAGCAAAAATTAAGAAAAAAAGCTTTTTTGAGAAATTATGGTCCACTTTCAGCCTGCCATACACAGCTTGAATGTTGGCCGATTCTTACTGAATTGTTTAAATTTGCAGCTTCTCTATTGCACCACCCAACTCAACAGCAGGATGGATGGAAAATTGTGAGCGGAACACGGTCTGTGTGCAATTAGATTCACTTGTCGTTCAGGTATTCAGACAGCTGGGAGTACTGGCTGTCAGAATGCAATAGCCAGCTAGGGAGATTCCTCCATCCATGCTATTCAGAATAATCCTCTTCCTGAACAGGAGAAATCTTTTTGTTGCTCTGTTTTACTCTATTCTATTCTTTTCTAATCCTTTATTTTCTATTCTACTTTTTCTATGCTTTTCTATCCTTTATTTTCTATTCTATTTTTCTATTCTTCTCGTCAGAAACATTGAAATCAGACCGAGATAGAAGTACAGTTAAATCACACAGTCAAAACATAGCCAAAGTTCAGTAACCGGAACGAATAGTCAGCCAAGCCAGAAGTCAGGGATCAATGTAGTGGAACAGCAAGCAGGATCTGGAGCCAGAAAGGATGTCAGCAAAGCATTTCTTTAAACAGGAACGCAGGTGAATGTCTCTGTGATGTTGACCAAGGCGAGGGCAGAGATCCTCTGGACTGGATGGCTTAAGTAGGCTTGGCTGACAAGCAGGATCATCAACAGCTGAGTAACTGTGGAGAGATAGGACAAGAGCTGGTAATTAGCCGTCATCTGAGCGGCCAGCTCTGAGAAAGAAGGGCTGCTCAGCCCTGACACTTCTATTTAATTTTTTATATTCTTCTATTAATTTTATCTATTCTATTCCTTTTCTATTCTATTCGTTTCCATTTATTTTCTCTTTAATTTTATTTTATTAGGAAATTTGAAATCAAATTTGAAAATGATTTGAATTAAGTTCGAATTGCGTCTGAAATGCCATTACTTATTTCGGATTCATTTAAGTTCATTATTATTGTAATTTGGAAACTTTGTATACATCTGAATAACGAAAAATTTGTCCGAATTTCAACCACGCATGTCTAGTCAAAAACCGACCAAAAACAATTCTGTCAATGGAAAAATGAAAATGGCGCAGACGATTCATGCCATCATTTTGTTTAGTTTTTCTCTAAAAAAAAAATCCAGCATGTTGGATTAGGCGCTATCGATTGCGGCACTATTAATGTGAAAACTGAATGACCTGACGATCGACAGTTCCATTAGATTAGCGACTTGTCTGCTTTAGCTGTCAAAAAACAAATGTTTCCATTGGATAATGTCCTGGTGATAACACAACCTTCCTATAGTCTGCCTGTGTTTTCTGTAAAGCCATTCTTGATAACGGAGAGAATTTCCTTCTTATCAGCATCAATGGATTTCCATAGTAGGTATAGCAAACAGTCAGCTTTGGCGGTCAGGTTGCACATAATGGCCGGCGTCTAACTGTCACATTCCCATTGGTAACAGATTTGCATTCTTGTTTTCTATGGGTGTTTCCAGCAGTTATGTCCTCTGGCTGTTATTCATGAGCTTTGTGCAAATTGGCCATCCAGTTCCCTCCCCATTCAGGTAATCCCAGGTGAACTTTTTTGGAAGGAAATCTTGTCCTCCTTTCTTCCAGCCCAGTAATAAAACGATGGGTGATCCGCAGGCAAACTTCTGCTTATTTCTAGCGGAGTCATCTTCCCATCTGGTAACGTCCCCATTAGCTTCATTGCAGAGCGTTCCAGGAAGGTCAATTTAACTTAGTCAAGTATGCCTACCGGGCACTTTCACCCCCTTCCTGCCCAGGCTAATTTGCAGCTTTCAGCGATGTCATGCTTTGAATGACAATTACGTGGTCATAGTACACTGTACCCAAACAAAAGTACATTTTTTTTTATTTTTTTAATACAAATAAAGCTTTATTTTGGTGGTATTTATTCACCACTGTTTTTTTTTTGTTTGTTTTTTCTCATTTGTTTAGCAAAAATTGAAAAGCCAAAAATTGTGGGGGGGGGGGGGAAGTTTTTCTTTGTTTTCTGTTATAAAATTTTCGAAATAAGTAATTTTTTTTTTTTCTCCTTCGCTGATGAGGCGGCTCTGGGCACAGATGAGGTGACACTAATGGGCGCTGATGAGGCGGCTCTGATGGGTGCTTATGAGGTGACACTAATGGGCACTCATTGGACAGCACTGATTAGCCCCAGCACTGATGGGCACCACTGACAGGCACCACTGATGGCCAATGATGGGGGAGCACTTTTGAGCACTGTTGGGGCTGCACGATAAGCAGCATCATCAGCTGTGGCCAATGAACACAGAGGTGACCAATGAAACATCCTGGCTGTGCAGGGTGGTAGTAGTGTGTTTCTTTTTCATACATCATGGGACACAGTCAGGCTAATATTCATTACCTGCTGGGTTATACTTCATCTCCAGGTGAATGGACACTAGTAGGCCAAAGGTCTTTAGACAGGAAGTGATCCCCTATATAACCCCTCCCATACAGGAAGTACTTCAGTTTTTTTTTTTTTTTTTTTTTTACCAGTGTCTGCAAGGTGGATGGTACAGTTGATTGAGTTCTCTAGTCCCACAAACGGCTCCTAAGTGAATCAAGGGATTGACTGATCAGGCCCATTTGACACAGGCTTTATATGCTTAGATAAATGGTACCTGAGGCTCGCAAAGAAGACTCAAGATCCTGCAAAGTTTTGCCTGTAATGAGGCTTCCGGGCGCTGGACCCTGCAGAGTGGAATCCTGGACACCAGAGCGAAAAGGCATTCCTGCAGGGTGCTGTACAGGTCCAAGGGAGTGGACCCCAAACCTGAAAAGGGTACCCAGGCTGTTTGTTACCTGTACGATGGCACACGACGGTGCGCCATTTCGCCTTGGTTCGCCATAGCACACATGCATTTGCAAGAGCGTCACTGGGCTCAGCAGTTTGTCCATTGCGCACGTGGCTTTGCCGCACAGGCGCCATAGCCTTATCTGGGCGCAGGAAAATTTGTGTCATACGCGAATACAGCCACACTCATTCGCTGGAACCGCACATGTGCATATGAATGCACCCACAGAATGTTCCGGCGCATGGCCAGCTTATTTAAGCTGTGTATGCCAAGCATGCTGTGCTTCCAGAAGGCAGCTGTGTGGGACACAGAGCAGGCTCTGAACCAGGCATTTGCAGCAGTTCTTTTTCTCCTTACCCGGGTCACCAGGCGTTGCTTGATGGCTAAAGGTGCTTAGCAGGATTGTTGCATAGTGGCTCGATGAGCCCTTTTAAAAGGTCTTTCTTCTGAGGTGTTTTAATACTACACCTCCTTTTTGTGGCTAGTAAATGTCTTCAAAAAAAGAGGAGCGGGACTAACACTACAGGGAAGGGCACACCTATGTCATCAGTAGTTCCTGATGAACCTAGTCATATCCCTAGTGTTGTATCCCATGAAGGACCAGAGGCATCTAAGAAATCTGAGCCGCTGCACCTATCTGGTATTGTGCCTACAGGTAATGATCACTAAGGATGAACTGTCCTCAGCCCTAGCTGGGTTAGAGCACAGGATTGCCGGCATGATTGCCTCCATCCTGCAGGGTGGCAGGAAGCGTGACAGATCCCCCTCCCCCTGAGTCTCCTAGTCTGGAGCAGGAATGGGTTGAGGTTGGGGAAGAGCTTAAAGCTCAGGATTCTGTGGATGGCCTGCTGGATAAGTCTACTTCCAAGCAATCTGGACAAGAAGATATCTAGTTGATGTCTGCCTCAAAGTCAGGTTTTGGCCCTATCAGTATTCTTCCAAAGGCCTTTAGCCTTCTATTCACTGGTCCGAACCTTTTATGCAGGGGGAAACTTGCTTGCTTCCCCCCATTAGGTCACCTATGTGTCCTTGAACTTGTTGTTGTCTGTGTTACAGACATTTTGAACCTATCAAGGAAATTCCATTAGACTTGCTGTCATGCAAGCTAGCCTTCCTGATGGCCATCACCTCGGATAGAAGGGTGTCGGAGTTGGCGGCCCTTTCATGCAGGGAACCGTACTTCATCCTCCACCACAACAGGGTCACGTTATGACCTGTTCCATCCTTTTTTTTTTTTTACCAAATTTGGATTTGGCCTTTCATTTAAATCAGGACATTCTTTTGCCTTCTTTTTTTTTCTCTCAGCCTCGTTTGGAGGAAGGGAGACGACTGCATTCTTTGGACGTTGTCCGGGCAGTCAAGGTTTATTTGTCTAAATCTGTGGAGATCCGAGGCTCAGACTCTCTCTCACCTTCCTTTTTTTGCTTTTGTTTTGTTTTAACAAAAGGACCCAAGGTTTCCAAAGATTCCATTGCCAATTGGGTCCATCAATTGGTCATTCAGGCCTATGGTCTAAAACCTAAAGCTCCTCCCTTTAGGGTGAGAGCTCATTCTACCAGGGGTGTGGGAACCTCCTGGGTTTTTTGTCATTGGGCATCTGTGGCTCAGATTTGCAAGGCTGCTACCCGGTCTTTGGTGCTTACATTCACAAAATGTTATCAAGTGGCAGTTCGAGCACGTTGGGGATTTGTCTTTCAGCTGCAGTGTACTGCGGGCTTCCGTATAAGGCCGCGTACACAAGCGGGGACTGTTCGCTCAACTTTGTTCGTCAAACAGTTTCAGCGGACAGTCCGCTCAAAATTAGCATGGACGGACTTGGCCACACACGACGAACGAACAGTCCGCTGAAACCGTGCGCGATGACGTGAACGGCACGTACGACGGGACTAGAAAACGACGTCCTATACACTGCAATGCAACCTTCGGCGTATAAATTCTTTCTGAGCATGCGCGGAACTTAGTTTGACGAACAAGCCTACACACGCGGGGACTGTCCGCTCAAACCAAGTTTCAGCGGACAGTTTTTCGGAAATTCCGAAAAACTTTGTTCAGCAGACTGTTCGCTGAAACTGTCCGCTGAAAGCCCACACACGAGCGGACTGTCCGCTGAAACACTGTTCAGCGGACAAAGTTGAGCAAACAGTCCCCGCGTGTGTACGCGGCCTCAGTTCTGATGGCTATTGTTTGGCAGGGTGTCTCCCTCCCCTCAAGGCTATTGCTCTGGGATGTCCCAGCAGGTGATGAATATTAGCCTGACTCTGTCCCATGATGTATAAAAAAGTAAATATGATTTCTTTTTTTTTGGTCATACTCCATACTCGCCTGTAAAATCCATTTGAGTACATCATGGGACACAGAGGTCCCTCCCCTCTTTTTGAGGATTTGGCGATTGATACAAAACTGAAGTACTTCCTGTATGGGAGGGGTTATATAGGGGATCACTTCCTGTCTAAAGACCTTTTGGTCTACCACTGTCCACTCACCTAATTAGGGAGTATAACCCAGCAGGTAATGAAGATTAGCCTGACTGTGTCCCATGATGTACTCAAAGATGAACAAACCCTATTATCAGATGACTGGCTGACCAAATATGCGAATATGTCCTTCAGTTATGCAATTAGCAGTTTGCAGAAGTTCCACTTTGGAGCCCAAAACGTACTTTGGCTGGAGCAGCGAAAGATTAGAGCCTCTGTCTGTTTTTTATTGCTGCCTGTCTCTACTGGGGAGATCTCCACCTGCTTCCTGCCAGAACAGGAAGTGATGATAAATCTCTTCTAGAACACACAGACAAAAATGATTAGTCTGTTCATTACATGCATTTTTAATAAAAGAATATGTTTACGCTTTTTTTTTTTTTTTTTTTTTATTCTTAATTTAAACTTAAAACTTAATTTTCATTGAATCGTGCACAGATTACCCTGCAACCTCCTGGAAAATGTCAGGAGGAGGCTGCAGGTAGCTGGGGGGTGTCATTCTCCCATCGCTGAGCACTCGGACGTGTGGGGCAGCCTTGGCCATGGATTGAAGGCGGGTTCTGGAAAGGTCCACTATCATAATGCCAGGATAACTGAACAGGCATAGGTGTCACCCCTACTCAGCAGGGGATCAGTTCAGAAATCACCCTAATGAAAGGCCCTAAAGGTCCGGGGACACACTGGGCACCTTCACTGCCATTGTGCTCTTGCTGGGTGTCCAGTGTGCCCCTGTTCCTTTTAAGGGGTCTTGGGCAGTCTCCAGGCTCACTTGTCCCACATCTATCCATTCCATGCATGTGCTTCCACTGTGGAGACACTTATAAATTTGTAGTGTTAGGACTGCAAGCAACACAGGGTGCCGTAACGAGGCCTTGCAGCTTTCACATGCGTTTGCAAATGTGTGCTAACCAAACCCCTGCTTTTAACAGACAGTTAGACAGGTTAATTTGGTTGGTCAGCAGACTGGTTGGTAGTTGAGCTATGGAATTGTTTTTGTCCTAAAGGACGCAGAGCAAGTAGAAAGCCTGTCCCCTGCCAGCATACTGTAGAAAAGGCCCAAAGCAGTGGTCTCTCTGCAGGGGTCCAAACCCCCCCCCCCCCCCCCCCCAACACACAGTCATACCCTGTGCTGCGCTAGAACCCTCCTATCAGCAGTCGGCATGCGTTTTGCTGCTGATTGCAGAGCTATAGGTCTGACTCAGGAAGTGGGAGGGGGTTGTCAGACCTCTACATGGATACCACTGTTTGCACACTGAAAGTCATTCTCTACTGCATGCAGGCTTTTTGTTTTGATGTGTTAGGAGTGTATTTGGCAGTTTGACACTAAAAAGGGAATTTACAGAATGGAGCAGGTAGGCATGACTACCAATCAACTTCTAGCTTTCACCATCAAAGCTTAAATTGTTACTAAACCCAGGAGGTTCACTATATCTGGTCTTCCACAGTACACAGAACATGGAAATGCAATTATTTTAGTAAATATAAATGGCTAAACACCTTTTCTCATCAGTATTGTGACTGCTAACAGTGTCTGGTTAAAACTTAAAGCCTGACTGTCCTATCGGGGTGCAGGACCCCTGACTTTCTGTCTGGACAGTGCTGATTGGCCCTGTGCTGATCACATGCACCCTCCCAAGGAAACAAAAAAACTCTCTAGCCTCTTGCATCAAACTGAGCATGTGCAGAGTGCCTCCAAGGCTCTGTTCTATCAGCAGATCGATTGGGGACAGTGGAAGAAAGAGAGGATCAGAGAATACAGGATCATGGACTTTTGAAGAAGGGGAGGATCAGGGACTGTGGACAAAGGGGGGGATCGGAGAAGACAGGATTAGGGAGTGTGGAAGAAAGGGAGGATCGGAGAAGATAGGATCAGGGAGTGTGGAAGAAGGGGAGGATCAGAGAAGACAGGATCAGGGACTGTGGAAGAAGGGGAGGATCAGAGAAGACAGGATCAGGTACTGTGGAAGAAGGGGAGGATCAGAGAAGACAGGATCAGGGACTGTGGAAGAAGAGGAGGATCAGAGAAGACAGGATCAAATAGCCTTCATACACAATGCAGAGGATTAACCCCTTAGGTCCCACAGTGATTATAACAAGCATGCTTTACTGCATATACAGACTGATTGTACTGTCATGGGTTTAGGCCCCTTTCACACTTGTCCGAATTTTCCTGTGACTTTGGACCCCGGAGTCGCATGACAAATTGTACCCCATGATTCTCAATGATAACCATTCATATCTGTGCAACTTCAAGTCGTACCGACTTTAAAGCAGTCCCTGTACTACTTTGGTCCGACTTTGATGCAGCTGAGGTTCGTGGACCTCAAGTTTACACATGCATTCCCTGAAATCGCATCACAATCGTGCAACTTTCAAGGCGCAGTAGTGTGAAAGGGGCCTTAGTAACCCTTTAACCGATTCAGTTGATTGGATGGCACGCACGGCTGCTCCAGTTTTTGTAGCTCTCCCATTGAGGTTGTTTACATACGTGTGACACGGGGTTCGGTGCAATTTCAGATCGCATGCCCCTCACAGACGGATCACACTGCTCTCTGCGAGCCGCTGTGGACGTCAATGTAAAGTTAATGACCCCCCCCCCCCCCGCAGTCGGATCAGATCGCAGTGTGGACATTCATGCGATCGGATTCCATTGCGGCCCAAAAAGGGTCCTAGACTGTACGATATAAGAGGAGATTTGGGACTTTGACCATTTTTGGTCCCAATGTGACATCATAGAATGTGTACGGCTGAATACGCCGATCACATAGACCTAGCATGGGATGTGCACAGCAATGCGGTGCAATGAGCGATGTCTGGCATGGCACAAGTGTGACCCCCAGCCTGAGAGGCCTATTGTGTTATTATGTATATTGCACTCGGATACATTGACTATAACAACGTAATGAAAGGCTCCGGTGACGTCGTTGGCCATGTGCGGCCTACACACACACCACACACTTCCTCCTGAGCTGAGCGCTCAGTCATTTCCGCTTTAAGGCGGCACTTCTTTCGGCCTGTGTTTACAAGCGCCCGCGCGGAGTGATCCACAAATGCACAATACGCCGCGCCGTGAAGCTGTATCCTTCCGCCCGCCGCTACTAGGAGGGTCAGGCGCGGTTTTTTCAGCCTCACCAATAGCAGGGACGGTGTTTTTCTCTACGGGAGAAGAACTTTGGGGAAACGAACCGCCGCCAACTGTAACGCGCGGACGAATATGTAGAGATTAATGGGAACTACTTTGTGTCTCTCTCTCTGCTTGGGTCGGTCCTACGAAGGGGTGCATGATACGGACCACACGCCTGAACATGAACCGCGCTTGTTATTTATACTTCCACAGCACCGTAGCGTGCCAGAACTAGTCCGCTTTATGTAGCGTACAGCCCGTTCACGAAAACGACCGTAAATTTACAAATATTACGTTAGACCCCCTAGGGCGTGTGAGTGGTACGGCCCACTCCCTCCCATTGGTGTTCAGGTCGTTAATGGACGTACACTCCAACCAATGGCGTCACGGCTTTACCTTAGCAACAGCCTGTTTCCCCTCCACCCAATGGGAAGCCGGGGGAGGCCGCTCTGAAGCGGCTGGCGTCCATTGGCCGCGGCGCCTGTGACGTTTCAGGGTTTGTGGGAGTGGTAGTCCAAACCTGCGCCGATGGCCTTGTTGAGAGTGAGGTGGGCGGACTACAACTCCCAGTGGCCCCCTGCGCGGGGCAGAGAGCGCCTGCGCCGGTGGAAGGGGGCCGGGTTCGCTATAAAAAGCGGCGTCCCAGGCTGGGCAGAAGCAGTTGGAGGTTGGTTGGCGAGTGTGTAAGTTTGAGGAGTCGCGGAGAGAGCTTTTGGTGGAGGGAGGCGGAGGAGGAAGAAGGAGGCGGGGGCTTTGGCTGTTGTGTGAGTGTGTGTGCAGCGGCAGGAAGCCGCCAGCTGGGGGCAGTGCTGAAGCAGCTGTGGAGAGAGAGAGGGGAGAGCTCGCTACCTCAGTCCACACTGACACGCTGCAAGCCAAGTGACATCTCCCCACACACACACCCCCCCACCCCCATCCACCCCTGTGACTTTAAAGTGGTCTGCTCCGGGTGCACCTGCGAGGCTTAAGAGAGACTGTTCCATTTCCAAGAAAGAGGGGGGGGTGCCCTGCCATGGCAGAAGTGGGAGTCCAGGAGCCAAGCTTGCCCTGCCAAAGTTTGGCAGGTGGGGAAAGCCTGCTGGGCAGCCAAGAAGGGAGTGGGTGGCCCCCGGAGGAGGAGAGAGGGGAGTGCCCGAGGAGGAGTACCCATCCCTCCTCCCCGTCCTTTCTCGAGCCGGAGGAGGACGACGACAGCCGGGTGGGCGACAACCATGAGCCGGAGGGGCCCTGGAGAGAGCTGGGCAGGAAGAGGCACCGCCGGCTGCCCTCCAAAAAGAAGAGGTCCTGGAAGCCGTACAACAAGCTGACCTGGGAGGAGAAGAAGCGCCTGGAGGAGAGGGAGTCGCAGCGGGCGTCCAAGATGCGGGCCGAGATGTTCGCCAAGGGCCAACCGGTGGCCCCGTACAACACCACCCAGTTCCTGATGGAGGACCATGGCCTGGAGGAGCCCGACCTGTGCCCGCCGCCAAAACGGGCCCCCGCCTCCCTGCCACCCCTCCACCTGGACAGCACGGAGGAGGACGAGGAGGAGGACGGCACGGGCAGCGACGGCATGGCCAGTGACGGCGGCAGCAATTTCCTGCAGAAGGACTTTTCCGAGACCTACGAGAAGTACCACGCGGAGAGCCTGCAGGACATGAGCAAGCAGGAGCTGATCCGAGAGTACATGGAGCTGGAGAAGTGCATGAGCCGCATGGAGGAGGAGAACAACCGCCTGAGGTCACAGCAGGCCGACCCCCCCAGGCTCCACGAACTGGAGATGGAGCTGGAGAAGCTCAAAGAGGAGAACCGGCGGCTGCGGAGGGGGCAGGTGGTGGTGGCTGACCCTATGGGGCACTGATCGGACTCTGAGCACCAGCGCTAAAGCATTTCAACAAATATGGATTTCTTTTTATGAATTCTCCTGTGATTGTCACTTCAGAGCCATAACCTGCCCCCTCCCATAGCGGGACACCTAGACGGCGGCGCACAGACCCATCCGCCGTCTTCACACTGACTTCTGGTGACTCTGCACATCACACAAAGACTTGGGGACTGACCGGTGTGTGATCTGATGGCCCGGCGGGTGCTCTCTGCTCCTACATAGACTTCTTACTACTATTTTGTTTTTTTGTTACAGTGGTCAGAAGTCCTTCTGCACACTCTGCTTTGTTTTTGTTTTTTGCCTTTCCTCTTAACCCTTTCCGTTTCTTTCCCCCTTTTTTTTTTTTTTTTTTTTTTTTTTTTTGTTGTTTTTTCAGACTGATTATTCTTTTTTTAAATAAATGTGTAAAGCTGACAAGTAACAGGGCAATTAATTTTTTTATTTTTTTTATTATTGCAATTTTGTAACTGTAGATTGCTCAATTTGAGTCCCCATTTACGCTTAAGCTTAGCTAGGTAATTTTATTTCAATATAAATGGGTATTCTATAAGAGAGAGAGAGAGAGAGAGAACATATTTATGTAATAATTTTATTTTTTTATCTCTCGCTTTATTTTTTTTTTTTTTTGTGTGTGTATATATTTAAAAAAAAGTGTAATTCTGCTCCTGTACTACTATTATTAAAAATATATATAAAATATTTGTACAGGAGCAGAATTGCGCTTTTTTTGTGTATACATTTAAAAAAATCAAGTGCAATTCTGCTCCTGTACAAATATTTTATATTTTTAATAATGGTACAGGAGCAGAATTATATTTAAAAAAAAAAAAAAAGATTCTGCTCCCATGCTAAAATTTATATATATATATATATATATATATATATATATATATATATATATATATATATATATATATATATATATATATATATATATATATATATATATATATCTATCGCACGGGAGCAGAATAAAAAAAAAAAATATATATATATATAATTCTGCTCCTGTACCATTATTAAAAATATTTGTACAGGAGCAGAATTGCACTGTTTTTCCAGGTGCTCCCATTTAAACAACAACAAAAAAAAAAAGTAAACACTTTTTTTCCTTTTGTATGTGTTCACATTAAAGTCTATTGGTCCAAAAAAAAACGTGCAATTCTGCCCCAAAGAACCTCAGCAAGCGACACAATGCTCAGGTGTGAATGGGCCCATAGAGAAGAATAGGATTCTTCATCTTTGAGCATTGTCCCGCTTCGGGAATAGGGCAAAAATGCTCAGGTGTGAATGGGGCTGAAGAGTACCATAATAATGCCTTGGCATGTTTCTGGTAAGTTGGGAATATGTGTAAACTTGTGTAGGATGATCTGATCTATATGATGTGTGGTGGGTTTTTGTTTTGTTTTTAAGTGTATCTGAAGCCTTTCCGTAGGAAAGGGATATAATAAAAAAAATTATATATAAACGACGGGACACGAGCTTCGATGCAAATTCTTCTTTTGCTTCTTTCGTAGAAACTTTACATGCTACTGTTTATAGCATGTAAAGTTTCTACTAAAGAAGTAAAAGAAGAATTTGCATCGAAACTTGTGTCCCGTAATTTTTTCTAAACGTTTTTAATGGTGGAGTATAGGAAGTACCGCTTTAACATTTGACTATATATATATATATATATATATATATATATATATATATATATATATATATATATATATATATATATAAAATTTATATTACACTTTTGTAACCTTTTCCTACGGAAACAAAATTTTATAATTTTTCTGTGTACCATTGTGGAGGGTGTTTTTTTTTTTTTTTTTTTTTTTTTTCCTTCCTGTCCCTTTTTAGATACAACAAGTGAGGAAATCTGTGAAGTGTAGGGAATCCTCTGACAAATGTCACAACAGGTGTCCCCACAGGAAGTTTTCCGTGGGGAACAGTGTTCCTGTTAGGGTTAAAACTCCGTCCTATAGACTAGTAAGAACTCATGTACACTACAGGTTCTAAACTTGAGTTTAGGAGATTTTGGTGGTTTTTATTTATTTTTTTTGCAGTCAAAAAAACGTTCCTATCCTGAATGAGATTCTTCCATGTTTGGGAGAGGGTGCTTGAACCTCCCCTAACCGCAGCAGAGTCTAAACTCTTGTGTACTATGTGTACATGGATATAGGCTTTTACCAGAGTTTAGAAGCTGCTGTGGTTAGTGGAGATTCAAGTGCACTCTGCTGAACACGGAAGAATCTCATTCAGGATAGGAATGTTTTGACTGCTGGGTGCAAAATCGTGGCACTTTTTTTTGTGTGTTCCTGCCATCGACCTAGTCTGTGTACATGAGCACTTACCCGCCCAGCGCGCCCGCGATGTCGTCACCCGAAGCCGATCTCTCGGGTGCTGCCGCCGCCATCTTGGGTATGGGAATCAGAAAGTGGAGCCTTTCGGCTTCATTTCCCGGTTCCCTACTGCGCATGCGCGAGTCGCGCTGCGCAATAAGGATGGACCCGCTGCCTCTGGGATCTTTGTGTTTCCCAGCAGGCAGCGGGGGACTTTCAGAAAGGGGCGTAATCTACGCCCCTTTCCACAGAGAGCCATCCCGGAAGTGGGTGCAGATACCTGTACTGTACAGGTACCTGCACCCCCCTCCCCCCTGAAAGGTGCCAATTGTGGCGCCGGAGGGGGGGAGGAATCCAATGAGCGGAAGGTCCACTTTAGGGTGGACCTCCGCTTTAAGCATTTCTGCACACTGAATGAAAAATTGACCACAAATTTTGTAAGATTTACACCTGTATCTGCTCCATGTAGTGGCCAAAATGTGGCTCTATTTTCTGGAATGTCTCAATGAGGAAAAACCTATACTGCATTTTGGCCACTGGATGGAGCTGAAGATAGACCTTAAATCTGCATTCCACCCAAAAGTGGAACTTCCGCTTTAAGCACTCCTCGCCCCCTTACATGCCACATTTGGCGTGGGGGGGGGGGGGGGGGGGTTTGTGGGTGCTTATTTTTGAGTGGGACTTCCTGTCCCACTTCTGTTTCCACCTATGGGCTGCCTAGGCGGCCCCTCCCTCTCGGCAATCTTCTGGGACACGTGACAGGTCCCAGAAGATTGCCTGTCTGCTTGGAGAGCGCAGCTCTTGTCTGGCCGTAAAGTCACAAGCTGTCACGGCTGGGTGCCCACAGTTTCAATGGAGGCGCCGGGGAGAGGAGCAAGGCTCCGTGCGGCCGCATCGCTGGACTGTGGAACAGGTGAGTGTCTGTTTTATTAAGTCAGCAGCTACAAAAAGTATAGCTGCTGACTTTTAATAAATAAAAAAAACAGCCTGGCACTCCGCTTTATTCTTACAAAATGAGTCACATTTCATCGAGTGCCCCAATCCTTTGTGCATTGAATGATCAGGCATTTTCTATGCATAACTTCTGTTTATCAAAAAAAAAATCTGTCAGTTATCCACTGTCACTGCTAGGTTTGTTGTATTGTTTCATGGCTCACTGGCACAACATGGTTTTGTGTAACTAGAGCTGCTAAAGGAACCAAAACTGGAAATGTGTTGGGGGGGTCTCCAGTGTAGAAGCACATCGACAAAAAACGGTTCTTCCTTTTAGACACTGCAAGTTCTTTGCCATAGAGAGCCCTAGGTTGATACGGGTAACAAACTGGTTCTCTTTAACCCAGTTTATGGTTGAAGCCTCCATTCTGTACATGGATGTGAGTGAGATCTGACAGCACAATGGCTCCGGTCTGGCATCTTGTCAGCTGAGCTCCTTCTCTGATGCCCAAACTCTTACTACCAGTAGAAGAGGAGTCCAGACTGCCCTTATTGCTATTTATTATTTGCCTTCTAGAAGAACCCTGAAAGTAAGGCTCTGTAAACAGTAGCAACCAGCCAAAATTCCTGGCTGTAATGACCTGAAAACAGGTTATTTTACTTATTCAAACTTCGTATTTTTATTTAGGTGTATTTTGTTAATGGCAACGGGCACGGATGTGGGCCTTGCAGCTGTGACAGTAATTTTAATTTAATTGGTCTTATTAGATGCCGTCACCTTAAAGTGTTTTGTTACCCTAAAAAAGCAAATGGATCTCGTTCCCCAAAGTATGTTATACAGCACAATGCCTGTGCTGTGTCATTAGGCCCCTTCTATCGCCTAAAAAACCTGGCTGATCCTGCCTGGCTATAACATTCCCTCTGTAAACTGACCACGGTTTATCATGGCTGCTGAGCCCTGACACCGTGGTCAGTTTGCCACCACTTTGAAAATACCCTCTCTGGTTTTCATCCCTCACATTTGCATGCACTTGCAATGCAATTTGTTACAGGAGGAATCGGCGTGCCCTGCTCATTAGCGCTTGCAATCTAAAAAGGGACATTTAGAAGTTAACCATTAAAAATATTTTGTTGGATTCACACATCTGTTAATCCTCCAAAAATCCACTTGGGGTCATAATTCCAGATCGTCGCAGCCAGACCCAGAGGCGTGCCTAACACGGGTTTTACCTAGCATGACATTGAAGTAAATGTGTACTTTGCCCGACGTAGACGGTTATTGCAGAACACAGCTGTATGTCTCTTCTGCAATAAAGAATCTTCACTTTCTGCTAGCAAGTCTGTAACGATTGGATGCTGGGTTGAGCATGTACAACCCCTAAATGCCTTGGTGCCAAGATAAATGAACAGCCCTACGCATACCTGGTGGGAGTTGTCATCCTGGGCCAGCCAATCCAAGTGGCTGAAGGTGCAGAATCTGGAAAATGTTGGAGGTTGAGAGGGAACTTGCAGCAGATTTTCAGGCTATAGTATTCCGCCTCATCAGTGATTGGCTGTTAAGGCACCTATAGCATGGGGAGCATGTGATTTGTTTCCCTTCCTCCTGTGATGGCACTAGCGATTGGCTACTCGGGCACCTAGCACTGTCATGTGGCACGGGAACATGTGACTTGCTTTGCTGTGACAGCTTGGGTGATTGGCTACTCGGGCATATAATGCTGGGGGCTGTGAAGGCATCCTCAACCCTGTGTGTAAGCTTCATGTTGTGACTAAAAAGGGAAGGGGAATGTGTGTTGCTTCCCCCCCCCCCCCCCTCCAGAGAATAGGTGCAGGAACTCAACCACACGCCCCCCTCTGAAATGCATCGAACAGGGGTGTGGCAAAATGGCATTAACAGTGGGGGCAATAAATACTAGGAGTGTGTTTTTGATAGGTACCAGCTCTCACTTCCACTCAGATTGCCCCCTCTCTTTACCCACAGCCTTCTAGTACATGTCACCTGTTCCCGGAAGCTGTGGGACCATTTGAAAACCTCATCGCAGCTTGCACATGTGCAGCGGGGAGCTGACGGTGAAGTTGCATCGAAAGGTGGGTGTGACCAAATTGCACTGGGAATATTTTAAAGGGGCAATAAATACTAGCAGTGTGTTATGTGCGTTGCTCATGAATGAGCTATGCACAGAGCGCACAGTCCAGCGAGGTGAAGGTTCAGGGGTGTGCAGAGTACAGTGTAGAGGAGTGTGCAGGGTTCAGCTCTTTCAGAGGCTGTCCACCTCTCACTTCCACTCCTCCCTCTGGATGTGAGGGCCACATGAAATGTCCGGTGGGCTGGATTCGGCCCTTTGGCCTTGTGTTTGACACATGGTGTAGCGATAGAGGAAAAAGCCTTAACCCAAAGGTCATGTGGTTAGTCCATGCAGAGTAATGCCCTGGTTTTACCCAATTGCCTTGGTCAGCGCACCCCCCCCCCCCTCCTTTTGTCCTCACTTCTTATTTTATTCTCTTCACTCTGACAGATGAACAGAAAAAAGCCCTATATAAAATCTATCTTCCTTACAGCAGTGGGGGGTGTTTAGGGTGGCCGGCTTAAAGCGGAGTTCCACCCAAAGATGGAACTTCCGTTGACCCGGTTTTAGGTTTAGGAGTGTCTATGGGAATGTTTGACTATTCTTCCAGAAGATCATTTGTGAGGTCAGGCATTGATGTGGACGAGAAGGTCTGGCTTGCAGTCTCTGTTCTAATTCATCTCAAAGGTGCTCTATCTGGTTGAGGTCAGGACTCTGTGCAGGCCAGTCAAGTTCCTCCACCCCAAACTCGCTCATCCATGTCTTTATAGACCTTGCTTTGTGCACTCGTCCAAATCATTAGGTGGAGGGGGGATTATGGTGTGGGGTTGTATTTCCGGGGCTGGGCTTGGCCCCTTAGTTTCGTGAAGGGAACTCTTAAGGTGTCAGCAAATTTTGGACAATTTCATGCTCCCAACTTTGTGGGAACAGTTTAGGGATGGCCCCTTCCTGTTCCAACATGACTGTGCACCAGTGCACAAACAAGAGCCATAAAGACATGGATGATCGAGCTTGGGGTGGAGGAACTTGACTGGCCTGCACAGAGTTCTGGCCTCAACCCAATAGAACACCTTTGGGATGAATTGGAGCAGAGACTGCAAGCCAGACCTTCTCCCCCAAATCTGTGCCTGACCTCACAAATGCGCTTCTGGAAGAATGGTCAAACATTCCCATAGACACACTCCTAAGCCTTGTGGACGGCCTTCCCAGAAGAGTTGAAGCTGTTATAGCTGGAAAGGGTGGGCCAACTCAATATTGAACCCCAACGGACTAAGACTGGGATGTCATTAAAGTTCATGTGCCTGCAAAGGCAGATGTCCCAATACTTTTGGTAATATAGTGTAAATTAAAAGTGCAACTCTCAATGTGTTTTTTATTTTTTATCATTTGTTTTTTTGCTGCTGTTCATGTGACACGTGGGTTCCTCTTCAGATCTCCCAGTGCCAGTTGACCCATCAAACCGTGTGGCACATGGCGTTGAGGCCACTTTCTGCACTCTGCTGGGCAATGTGGTGATGCCATCTCAAGTGGTGTGTCTATAATGTCTTGCATAAGTATTTTTATAACTGTTGTTTTAATCTAAGGAGACCAAAGTGCTTTTGGTGCCCTCAGGGGTTTTGACTTTATTTTTATTTTATTTTTTTATCTTGTGAAATCACAGAAAAAAACAGAACTTTTATTTTATATGGCTTTTAATATTTAGGTGGAACACTTAGGAAAATGAAACATTTTTTCCAAGACAATTGGCATAATCATTGCTATGCATGTGAAATGAATGCAGGGAGTACTTTATTGAATTGTGGCACGTTGTACTGCTGTGTGCTGGAAAGTTGGGTGGGTGTAATGTGCTACGTTTTTCAGCAGCTGCCAGTCCGGTGTGGGTGGGGGGTATGCATTATTGTCAACTTACATTACAACAAAAGTGTATTCCGGAAGGTCGGTATTTAAAGTGATTGTAAAGGGGTTTTTTTTTTTGTTTGTTTTTTTACCTTCTACGCATGAAAGTAAAAAAAACCTTCAGTGTGCAGCTCCCCTTATACTTTAGCTATGCCCAATCTCGATCAAGCGATGTGCACGAGATCTGGGCTTCTCCCTCCTGAATGGCTGAGATGCAGGAGCCATTGGTTCCCGCTGCTGTCAATCATAGCCAGCCAGTGAGGTGTGTGTGAGCGGGCAACGGGGAGGGGTACAGGGTGCCCGTGGGGGACCCAAGGAGAGGATTGGGGCTGCTCTGCACCAAACCACTGCACAGAGCAGGTAAGTATAACCTTCTTTTTTTTTTTTTTTTTTTTTTTTTTTTACAATTACTTTAAACTATTATTTTATTAAAATAACAAACGTGTTTTACTCTACCTGCTCTGTGTAGTTGTTTTGCACAGAGCAGCACCCATCCTCCTCTTCTCGGGTCCCTCACCAAAGCTCCAGGCCCTTCCTTTTCGGTGCGTTCCCCCATAGAAAGCCTCTTTTCACAAGGGCACCCATGCGGGTTCACCCCTGAGCCACCTGGTCTGCGTCTGTTGACACAGACTGGGCAACTCGGCCCTGCTCCCACGTCACAGCATTTTATTGCCATTGACTCCCGCTGCTATCAATCTGCCCAATGAGGAGGGAGATGGCAGCTCTTCACCTTTTCGGCCAGAATTTCTGTTTTCATAATAGAAGTGTTTTCCGATGCCATTTCTGGCCCAGCCACCCCAAATTTCTTATTATTCAGGATTTATATAGCGCCGACAGCTTGCGCAGTGCTTTACAACAGTAGGGCAGACAGCGCAATTTCAATACAGGAAAAATCAGAGGGCCCTGCTCGTTAGAGCAGTTTTACAGTGGCAGGTTGGCTCTGCTGTGCAAAAGCACTTTATTGTATGTGATCTCGCGAGGCTTGGATAGCAGGCGCGCGTGCCCGACGCGAGCTCCGTGAGTCCCGCAGACTGTATGTCCACGGGGATACCCACGATCGTCTCAATGTTTACATTAGCATTTCCCTGTACTGCCTAGTGACAGGACACTGATCACGGCTCCCCCCTGTGATTGGGAGTGGTGATCAGTGTCATGTCACACACAGAAACCCCCCCCCCCCCCATTTGAATCACTCTCTAAGATGCACTCAACCCCTGCAGTGCCCCTCCTGGTTAACCCCTTCACTGCCAGTCACATTTACACAGTAATCGGTGCATTTTTGATCGCTATATGAATGGTCCCAAAATGGCGGCAAGTGTTCAATGTGTCCACCATAATGTCGCAGTCACGATAAAAATCACTGATCGCCGCCCTTACTAGTGGGGAAAAAAAAAAAGTATAAAAATGCCATAAAACTATCCTCTGTTTTGTAGACTACAACTTTTGTGCAAACCAACCGCTTTTTGCGATATTTTTGGTAAAAATAAAATGTAGAAGAATATGTATCGGCCTAAACGGAGGGGAAAAAATGTTTTGGGGATATTTTATTATAGCAAAAATGATATTTGGGTTCCATCACTTCCTCAGCTTTCACTTCCTGTTCGGTCATCTCCCAGAAGCCTTCACTTCCTTGTTTGTTCACAGAAGAAGGTGTGATAGGGCATGTTTACCACTCTAGACCACACCCCCCTCATTATAATATTACCTTCCGCCCACTCCCTGAACAGCTCCTTTAGATCTCTCATCGGCTATGTAGTACAAGGGCTTTTCTGATTTGATACAAATTGAATGGATTGTTTAGGTAGGTCCTCCTACTCCATAGTTATGGAAAATCAAAAGGCACGTGTGCAGTGGCTATATAATCAGATTGCATAGTGTATGGCCATCTTTATACAAGCACATAGGAGGGAGTGGACAGATGCCTAGTTTTCAGGTCTCGTTCCCATCGCCACGTAATGAAAACTCATTCCCACATGCGTTTGTTTTGGGTGTTTTGAAACGTTTTCACTCATCGCACATAAGGCAGCCCATTCACTTGAACGTACAACAATTGCTGCAGAGAAGCTCCAGAACGTTTATTGGAGTGGTGCGTTTGCCGCACTTGGGGTGCCTTTGACATGTAATGAGAACACAATGCACATTTGCGGGGTTTCTGAAATGCATGGCAGAGCGCACATTTTCTGTGCAGTTTCCCATGCTTTTGGAAACGCACAGATGTGGGGTCTCATTGTTCTTGTCTAATCCACACCGATTTCACTTTCAGGCCCCACTCACACCTAGAGTAGTGAAAACGCATTTTATTTTATTTTTTTTCCAGTAATGTAGGGCGTCCCCGTTGACATCGATAGACTGCGCTACACGTCGCAAAGTAGCTCATGGGACATTTTGGTGTAGTGAGAGTTGCATGTTTTTTTTTTTTTTTTTTTTACTGCGTTTTGTCACCTGTTTTTTCATGTGGCAACCAATCCAATCCCTTGCCCTACATCAGGGGTGTCCCGTGGGCTGCATGCAGCACCAGGGAATTTAGTAAGCCTTAGTGGAGCCAGAGCCCATCTGATGGGACCATGGGGAAGCCTGGCAAATGCATGCATAGAGAGATGCCGGGGATGCTGTGAAAACCTAGTTGATGGGTGACAGGTTCTGCTAATGAGGTCAACTGTTAAACTCCTTCCTGTGTCTTACTGGTTTCTCCATCCCAAATCTACATACCAGTGTTTCTTCAGATTTGGCGACCCGTCAGAATGTGTAATGAAAGTCACGTTTCGTCGCCGCCATCTTGCTACACCCCTCGCTCCTCCATTGTAAGGATACAATGAGCAGGGAGAAAGCGGACATCTTGTTGCACCCACCAGAGTGTTGCATTCTACACTTTACTGTTAAAGTGAGTTTTTATATAGTGAAATACAGTACTTAGAACTCAGTCTCTCTGGTTAGAAGCCTGCTCATCTCATAGGTTTACTAATCTGACAGAAGTTTGCTGCTTTTAAAAATCAACATCTAAGCAGTCAGATGGAGATGTTGATTTTCAATTTAAAAGCTCTCACCTTTTCATTAAAAAGGTGAGATCTTTAGCCTATAAATAGTCTGGCCACTTTGTATATTGCAGTTGTTAACATGTATCTAAAGTCAAAACCTGTCAGTTTTCTTTATATATATATATATATATATTTTTTTTTTTCTCATTTTACCCTATTTCGGCACAATAACGAGAAGTAAGGGAAATGTTCGATATTTGTACCTGTAAAAATGTATCCCCATTGAAAGACTTATCCTGTTCCTGTTATCTTCCTGTTCCAGTGCCAACTTATTTGGCTTTCCAGTCTCTCTCTGTTCTGTAACAAGGGGTGGGCAGGAGGGGAAGGTGCCCTGGGCACAATTTAGCAAGGCCAAATAGAATGGTCACAGGATAGTAAACCCATTCTATGGCATGCATTGGCCTCTTCAGCTCCAGAAGATTTACTCCTCCTTCATGACCAGGGGATTTTATATATATATATATATATATATATATATATATATATATATATATATATATATATATATATATATATATATATATATATATATATATATATATATATATATATATATATATATATATTGATTTATTTTTTACAATACGGCACTGCATTACCTCAACTGACAATTGCGCAGTTGTGTGACGCTGTACCCGAATAAAATGTATGTCCTTTTTTTCTTACACCTAGAGCTTTCTTTTGGTGGCATTTGATCACCTCTGCAGTTTTATACGCTATAAACAAAAAAAAAAAGACAGACAAGTTTGAAAAAAAAAAAAAAAACAATATTTTTTACTTTCTGCTATAAAATGTTCCCAAATCAAAAAAATTAAATTCAAATTTCTTAATCAATTTAGGCCAATATGTATTCTGCGATGTGTTTTTGGTAAAAACAAAATCTCAATATGTGTATATTGATTGTTTTGCGCAAAAGTTATAGCGGATACAAACTATGGGCTATTTTTATTCTTATTTTTACTAGTAATGGCGGCAAATCGAACACCTAACAGACTTTTTGGGGGCCAGTGACACTAATACAGTGATCTTAGTTTAAAAAAAAATAATATTCACTGTACTAATGACACTGGCAGGGAAGGGGTTAACATCAGGGGCAATCAAAGGGTTAACTGAGTTCCCTAGGAGTGATTACGAACTGTGTGCTTTGGCTGGGAGAATGTAAAGATCTGTGTTCCTGCTTAGCTGGAACACAGGCTCAGCATATTCCCCTCTTGCAGAACGGTGATCTGCCTTTTTCCTGAACGATCAGCGGGTCCTGGCGGCCATAGCGTTTGCCAGACCCGCTGATTGGCTCTCGCTGTGTCCAATCACAACGGGAGCAGGTTGCCAGCGGCACGCGCATGCCCCAGATGGGTCAGATCATGTACTAGGTAAATGATCTGGCACAGAGTGGCCGCTCTGCAGTAAATCTACAGTGGGCTGTCCGCAACTGGTTAACAGTGGGGGAGGTGGTGCAGTTCCACATGATTGCCTTGGGCAGTAGATGAACCTGTCCCAGTACTGACAAGGACAAATGGTGGGTGAATCACATCAGTGGGGACTAGGGTTGCCACCTGTCCAGTTTTGACATGGACAGTACGGTTTAGAATGCTGTGCTAGGGTTTCCCTCTGCCTGACACCCGGATACCAGTGCCGCTGACGGGGTACCATGGGGCCTCCTGTAGGGGCCCCAGCACACGGGGACCTGGACAGCGGGGGGAGAGAAATTATAGAGGAGTCAAAACATAAGAGGGGGAGAGAGAGGCGACAGGTGGCTGCTGGTGCAGTCGTTTCCCACAAATAGAGCTTTCTTTTGGTGGTATTTTATCACCGGCGGTTTTTATTTTTTTAAGCTATAAACAAAAAAATCAACAATTAAAAAAAAAAAAAAAAAAAAAGCAATATTTATTTGCTATAATAAATATTCCCCCAAAAATTTTTCTTCCTTGATTTAGGCCGATATGTATTCTACGTATTTTTGGTTAAAATTGCAATAAGTGTATATTGATTTGTCGACATTGCGGCGGACAGATCAGACACTTTTGATACTATTTTGGGACCAGTGACATTTATACAGTGATCAGTGTGAATAAAAATCCACTGATTACTGTGTAACTGTCACTGACTGTTCTAACTGTGGGGCGGGGCTCACTAGAACATGACAGATCAGTGGGAGCAGTAGATCCCTGTCATGTTGCTAGGCAGAACAGGGAAATGCCTCTCTGTGCCAGGATTGCAGGTCACCGGCGGACATAGAGTCCGTGGGCACACTCCTGTGCCACCGTACGCACGCCTGCTAGCTGCTGATGACAGAGTGATGTACAGGTACGTGGTTTTGCACACCGTGACATTCTGCCGACGTATATCGATGTGCCTCACTGGTCGTCAAGTGGTTTAATGGTATACTGGTGCATAGGGAAGCTGGAATTTTAGAAAGAATGGGATGTGTACCACTGGTGGGTTTCATATGCTTGCTCTGGGCAGGACACAGTAGGGCTTGATATTTTAAAGTTGGGAATGGAGCCTGTAATAAGGGTCACTTCTCCACAGTTCTATGCTACCAAGAAGCTATCACAAGCGTAATCCCCAACCACTAGACTGAGCTTTGTATTTGCAGCTGCCTTCTGTGACCATGTTGGCGAGAGTTGTGATCGAACTCAATGATGAAGGTATCAGGCAGCGGGATCATCATTGGAAGCCCACAGGAACGTGAAAAAGACAACAGTGGCAAGGTATCACCTGCCTGGTACACCCTAACCCAGCCTACCCAGGGCATTTTAAAAAGCGAACCAAAAGTGCACCTATTTGTGCAAGCCCCTAGGATAATGGAAACTTTTTTGAATTGTTCTGCATGAGTTTGGGCAACACCGGGTTAAAAAAAGTGACCTGTCAGATTCCATGTTATGCTGTAAACATTCTTATGTAGTGATGGCCGTATGACGAACTGGCTGAACAAGCCTGTTGGCAATGACACAATCAGCGTTGCATTCTCAGCTGGAGTACTACCAACTGCAAATATGTAAAGTTTTTGCATTGGAGTTGTGTACATGTCTACTATAACCAATAAAGTGCAGATTTTGGTAGGTGCATGAGAGGTGACCACTTAAAGTGGAGTTCCGCTGGAAAAAAAAAAATATAAAAAAAAAAAAGGTAAGCAGCTACAAAAAGTATAGCTGCTGACTTTTAATAATCAGACGCTCACTTGTTCCACAGTCAAGCGATGCGGGCGCACAAAGCCTCACTCCTCTCCACAGCGCCGACATTCTTATTATGGGCAGGCACAAGCCTCACTGCGCGCTGTGATTGGCTGGGCAGTCTTCTGGGACCTGTGATGTGTCCCAGAAGATTGCATGGAGGGAGAGGTCAGAGGTAAACTTCCTTACAGCGCCGCTGAGCTCTGGGATGAAGTGGAAGCTGGATGCCTCTAAAAAAGAGGGTATCCGCTTCCCCCCAAAAAAATTGACATGCCAAATGCGGCATGTCAAGGGGTCACCCTCACTTAAATCGGAAGTTCAATTTTTGGGTGGAAATCTAAAGCTTTACTGCTTTCCTGTACATTTCTTCAATGGGGACAACTGTGCGATTGAGTTCTTGGCTTGGCACACGTATGGCCATTATAAGGGGCTGCTATTCTCTGTTAATTTTTTTTTTTTTTTTTATAATACGGTGAATGCAACAGGAATAGTGAGCCTTGGGATGGGGTTGGATACACTGTCAGGGAGATGTCATCGTAGGAGTCAAAGACTCCCATTTTATAATCATGACTGATACTACCTTCCTTCTTTAGGCAGTCATTCCTTGGTTTTGCCAGTGTTCCATACTTTTTTTTTTTTTTTTTTTTTTTGGGCCTGATGAGTTCTTCTTTTTTTTTAAGTTAGATCTTAGCTATGTACTGTATACATTGGATACATATATGTCCCAAACGATCAGCTGCATGGCCGTGTCGGAGGGCCATGTAACTGCAGACTTGAATTTGTAGATTTCTGCATGTGAGCAGGGTACAGAGTAATAAAGTATAACTAAGGCCGGGTTCACACCGCTGTGATGCGGGAACGCCGCGAATCCGCGGCATTTTCCCGCATCGCATTACTCCCGCCGGCAGTTCACACTGCCCTATGCGGACGGCTGGGAGTGTCAATGATATGTTAATGACACCCCCAGATCCGTCTGCATATCGCAGTGCGATCTGCCGACTCGCACAGGAATCGGATCGCATGGTGTGAACACCCATGCGATCCGATTCTGTTGCGGACCAAAAAAAGGGTCCCGTGCGAGTTTGCTGCGGGAGCGATGCGAATTCAGCCATACTATCTGTATGGCTGAACTCGCATCGCTACGGAGATCGGATGTGATTTGCACTGCAGTGCGGGTGCGAATCACATCCGGATCTCCCCCCGCAGCAGTGTGAACCCAGCCTCAAGGTAAGACTTTTTTTTTTTTTTTTTTTTTGGATAGAGGGGAAATGGATTAGAACACCTGACCGTTTTTACTGCTGTCTGTGCCCCCATTAGGGAGATTCGCCCTCTTTGTTTTGTCCTGTTTACCATTTATCATTGAACGTAAAAGAAAATCCCAAATTTTGGGTTGTCCCCAGAAAAGTAAGAGGGGAAATCTTCCAATAGTGACATTAGTTCTGGTGATCCTCTTAGTTTGCATGAATTTCCTGTTTGACTGTGGGACAGGAAGCGAGGGTACATCTCCCCAATGGGACACATATGGCAAAAATTATAGCCTTTCCTTACTTATTCCAAAATTTAAAAAAATGTTTTTGTCTACAGTTCTACTTTAGGAAAGTCCCAACAATACACAATTTGACCCAGTGAGTAGGCACAGCTGACTGGAGCCATTTGCAAACGGTAGCAGAGCAGAGTTATCTTGACATGATGCCGACCGCTTCCGCAACGAGAAGCGGGAATGTGGCCTGGTTGGTCTACACCCAATTGGGAGGCTTCCTACGAGGAGCTGGCTTAGTCCCCGCACTTTCCCTACGCCTCTGGAACCTCTCCCTGCTGCTATGCTCTAAAAGACCAGACATCTGTCCCTATACTACTTTACTATATACTTTTTTTTCCATAGAGCGCAGAAGTTTTTAGATACACACTGTCCCTATACTAGCCACTCCAAAAAACGCAAGAGCCATTGTCCTACATAGTTACTGTACTGCCCCAAGATGGCTTCTGAGATCACGAGGGGCACCGGTGTCCAATCGGATAGCTGTTCTCAAGGTGGAAATCGTAGAGGAACCTCACGACTTCCTTCCCCTTCTGCATTGCCGCGTCGATTGAGTGCTACCTACAGTGGGAAGTACAGACTGCACACGCCTACATGGTCTCCACCTCTACAGCTGTACTTTTATTTTTATTTATTTTTTTCTTAGTTTATTGTCCTGGTGACACAGAGGGGATTTTGTAGTAGGTGTAGAAGCCAAAAAAAAAGTAATGAAGTACTTGTTCCTTAAAGTGTAACTCCACTTTTGTTGAGAAAAAAAACCATTCCCCTCTGAGTGACCTAGGTACATTGCAAGGATTATAACAAACTTTGTTGCAGATTCCTATCTTTTGTTGTTCTGAAGAAATCCATGTTTCTCTGTGCCTCTGGTCTGAGTGGGTCTAATGGGAGTGGTTTCATAATTAACGGTCAGGTGTGGAGCTACTGGGCACTAATGAGGAAATCTGCTGGGTCTGCATCCCTTTTAGATGTGTTCCTATTGAAAGTATCTCTCAAAAAAATGACGTTTTTGTTGCAGGGGATGCCTGAAATCTGAATTGTATCTTAAGCAGACTTCTGGGAAAATTGGTGAGCCAATCGCACAAGTAGGAAATGTTTCTGGGGAGTGGTCAGTACTGTGTACAGAACAGCTCCAGGTAGCCATATTGCAATGTACTCTCAGAAAATTACATTGACTGCAGATTGGAAAGGTCATTTTTTAATAACATTCAATTATAATATGGTTAGTGTCGCAAATATTATTATTATTCAGGATTTATATAGCGCCAGCAATTTACGCAGCGCTTTATAATATAAAAGGAGACAATACAATAAAATACAAGAGGATTAAGAGGGCCATGCTCAGAAGAGCTTACAATCTTATGCACTATATTCTTTTTTTTTTTTTTTTCTTCGCTATTTTCTCCCCCCCCCCCCGCAAAAGTGGAGTTGCCCTTTAAAGGGCCACTGCTGCCAAACCACTAAAGTGCAAAAGTAGTTCCTTTCTGACAATTGAGTCCCATATCTGAGATTTATTTCAGATTGTGTTGTAGCACTGGATGTGGAACATCGCTGGTTTTAGTAGCGGGGTGGGCAATCGTAGACATGCACCAGAATGTTACACTGGACCTTCTTGGTTTGTAGCATGGTCCTCATGGCAGACATGTGCAGGGTAGTGTGTGTATTCTGGGCACAATGATGCTATCCCTTCAATCAGAATGGGTCACGTGGCAGTCACATGACTTTAGCAGTCTGGATTTTCATGCTGCAAACATTCCTCTGATTGGAACTCACTCAAGCATGTTAGAATTAAGCAGAAAGGCCACGGTGAATCACGGGTCACAGCTGTCTCTGATAATCTTGTATCGTAAGCTGTTTAATATATAAAAAAAAAAATCAATAGATGATATCGCGCTTCATATAATAAAGTACTAATATACAGTGACAATAATATCAATTTAAGAAATGCACATAACTATATATATTATCAATTGCATTGATCCGCAAATACAATAATGATCAGAAAAGTGCAATGGATGCAAATAAAGTGACTGTTCTGTATAAATACTCAAACGTCCAAAATGCATAAAGAAGAATAAAATAAAAATGAAAAATACATCAAATAATAAACAATAGGCCATGTATGTAAAAGTGAAAATGGTGCAGATAAATCACAGTCTGAAAGTGATGTTTATCTTTCAACCTTGAAAGGGTGCAAAGTGTAAGCCAAAGTAGGTGTACTAACTTCTTACCTTACTGCTGTACTGTAAGCAGCATTCAATGAAATCAGAGGGGGGTGGTGGTCACTCAGAGGGAAGAGGGGGGGGGTCTCCTATTCATTCCTCCTGATGGGTTCCAGTATATGCAGAGCCTACAAGGTGATTCCTCTGGATGCCTTTCAACAGGACTGGGTGAATAGCCAAACACCGCTCAAATGCATCAAACCGGGTAGTATAAAGAGGAAATAAGGAACCTCTATAGTGTGCTATGTTTTTGAAATATTCAGTGTTTATTGCATAGAAATTTAAAGTGGTTGTAAACCCTTACAAACCACTTTGACCTACAGGTAAGCCTAGATTAAAGAGGAAGTAAACCCTGATGGGTTTACTTCCTCTTTTTTTCCCTGCAAAGGTAAAGCATAATGGACTACTATGCATCGCATAGTAGCTCATTATGTGTCACTTACCTGACACAGGAGCCAGCGAAGTCGCCGCTGTCCCCTGTAGTCCGCCGCATCCATGTTGCTTGTGGCGTCTCGCAGCTCCGACGAATCACAGCGGCGCAACCGCGATGACGTCACTCCCGCGCATGCGCACGGGAGTCGCGTCTCGCAGCTCCGCCGCTGCCACACGGCGAAGCGGCGATGACGTCACTCCTGCGCATGCGCACGGGAGTCGACAAATTTGGCAAATCCATTCTTGGATTTGCCGCATTTAGTGCGCCTGCGCGCCGCTGTCTACGGCGCATGCGCCGTAGACAGCGGTGCCCATTTTCGGGCAAATATCTCCTAAACCATATAGGTTTAGGAGATATTGCTTGGACCTACAGGTAAGCCTTAATCTAGGCTTACCTATAGGTCCAAGTTGTTTGGAAGGGTTTACTTCCTCTTTAAGGCTTACCTGTAGGTCCAAGAAATATCTCCTAAACCTACACGGTTTAGGAGATATTTGCCAAAACACAGGCACCGCGGTCTACGGCGCATGCGCCATAGACAGCTGCGCACAGGCACACTGAGTGCGCAGCTGTCAACGGCGATATGCCGTGAGTGGCGGCTCCCGTGCGCATGCGTGGGAGTGACGTCATCGTGGCTTTGTCGAATGACAGCAGCGGAGCAGCGAGACCCCACGAGAAGATGGAGGCTCTGGACTACAGGGGGACAGCGGTGACTTTGCTGGCTCCTGTGTCAGGTAAGTGACACATAATGGACTACTATGCTTTACCTTTGCAGGGAACCAAAGAGGAAGTAAACCCATCAGGGTTTACTTCCTCTTTAAGACATCAGGTACTCACATTTGTGTGAAAAAAATAAAATAAAATTCAGTGTATCAAAACGAGCAGCGAGCTTGCGGCCAGGACGTCACTTCCAGTGTCCATATACGGACACTGGAAGTGACGTCCTGGCCGCGAGCTCGCTGCTCCTTTTGATGCACTGTACACTGCCTCTGAATGACCGCCAACCCCATCTGTTTTCATTGAATGCTGCTTACATTACAGCAGTAAGGTAAGAAGTTAGTACACCTACGGGTGTCATTTGCACCAAAGATTCACAGCACTAAAAAGTCACAGTGCCACTTTTGCACCTTTTCAAGGTTGAAAGATAAACATCACTTTCAGACTGATTATTTGTACTTTTACATATATGGACTATTGTTTATTATTTTATGTATTTTAAATTTTTATTTTATTCTTCTTTATGCATTTTGGACGTTTGAAAATTTATACACAACAGTCACGTTATTTGCATCCATTGCACACTTATTAATGTTTTCTGATCATTATCGTGTAGCGCCCACCACTTTTAGGTGGGTGCTAGTAGGTAAAGACAGGTTAAATTACCAGTCCCTTAGGGCCGGTTCACACAGGGGGCGACACGAGGCGACACGACTTGCCGTGCCGCGACCTGACAAGTCGCCCCCGTTCTGTACAATGGAACCGTTCTAAGAGGAGCGACTCGAGTCGCTCCGACTCAGAAAAAAGGTTCCTGTACTACTTTTGGGCGACTTGCATAGACTTCTATACAGAAGTCATTTGCAAGTCGCCGCTGAGGTCGCGGCGAGGCAAGTCGGTGTCGCCTCGCATCGCCCCCTGTGTGAACCGAGCCTTACTGTCCTTTTTGTACAGGTCTGGAGGTTTGGATTAGGGTGGAGTTGTAGGTTAGAGGGGGGTGTGACCACCTGTTCATGACAGAATGTTCTGGAGAGGAGGCGGGTGCAGGGATCGAAGGACAGGCAGTGTGTATGGCCCTAGTCCAATCGTTAATTTGTTGGGGCAGGTTCATACATATACACTGGGGGTCACATGTTCCCTGGGAGAGATGGCACTAGAGAAGACCCAAAAAGGCTGCAAAATGTAATCCACAGGAGCAGGGCTGGAAGGCCTGGGGGGTGCATAGACCCCAGCTCTGGAAAGCCACGGAACTCTGCCAGAAAGCTTGGGGGTTCAGAGACCCCAGAGCTGGAAGGTTTCACCATTCAAGAAGCAGGAAGTAGCTGCAAACCAACCTGAGTAGACCGGGGTCACCTGGATTTTCCTGAGCTGGCCTGGGAAGAAATCGCAGGAGCTGAGAAGGCAGGTGAGACCTGGGACTTCCAGCATTTTAGTAGTACCGCATGCTTTTCAGAGGGCGGCATGGGCCAGTTCATTAAAAGGGAAGGGTTCTGTCTACTTATGCAGCACATTCAAGAGGCAACTTATACTTTTCCTGCACTAGACACACAACCTGGATCATGCATCAAGAATAAAAGTTATTGTTTCAACTGTTGAACTGTGTCTGTGATTAATACAGCGGGGTGGAAGAAGCGGGGGTTAAACCGGCAGTACTGTAATGAACTAAACCAGCAGCTCCCAAGGGAGTAGTGAGCTACAATTGTATTTTTATATATCTCATTATGTACATTACTTGAGTTGATATTATTGTTGCTGTATTTTAGCACTTTATTTTTTGTAGCGCAACACCATCTATTGATTTATTTATTTATTTTTTAAATACTTTACTGTGGGTAGTGTTTGACCCTCAGTGTTTTGCTGCACCATAGGAATTTCTACACCATTTAATTCTCCATATTAGCTCAGATCCATTTCCTACACCAAAGCTATTGGCTACTAGCCTGATGGTAGTCCCCTTGTAACGAAATAACGTCATCACGTTACGTACGATCAGATTTTCCGACAACTTTGTCCAACCGTGTGTATGCAACACAAGTTTTGGACAAAATCCGATGGATTTTGTTGTCGGAATGTCCGACTGTGTGTACAAGGGCTAGGAGCTGCCTGACCCCAGATTGCACTCTACAGATTTGGTTTTTACTTACTGTATATTTATACTAATTATTGATCCAGTGCCTGTTATTCATAACCTCCATCTACATTGTGTGTGATCTGGAAGCTGTACTAATTCCAGGGTAGGCCTAAATTGCCACCTGCCCAGGATTCACCCAGGTTTTGAATCCTGTGTCCAGCTTTCAGTCCACCTGAAACCCGGATACATTATTCAAGCTGGGGCTCCCAAAGTAACCAAGATGGTCACACACAAATCTGTTGCTGGCTGGGAGCTGCTGCCAGCTGTTTGGGGGCAGGCTTGGCATCACTGAAGGGTGGGGCCATGATGCCAGCAAGAGCAATTTGGCCACATCCACTGTTTGCCGCCGTACTACTCTCCTTGGGCACCCAAATATGCCCCAGGTCTTTTATATTCCTATAGTGTTTACTGCAAAAAAAAATGTGCCTTGTGCCACTAAAAGTGTTCGGGTTTGACTTTAAGAAATGGTGACAACCCTGCTTTTACAATGGCTTCTAATCTGGATGTGATCCTTTTTGCTGTAACAGCAAATGGTTGCCTGGAAGAATTTCTTGCCCCATCATAATCCATTGAAAGAGACCTCAGCAAACCATAGTCGGCAATATTTATTCTGTGTATGTGCCAGTCATTCATCAGCACATCTTTTCCATGTTATCTTTGAAACTACTTTGGCTACCCATAATTCTCCAGCATCTTATAGTAAAAATTTCTGTCCATGCTCAACTGTATGTGTGCTCAATTGCAGTGCCCATTAAGATGGCTATACGGAGCCATGTACTATATGGGCAGATATTGTTCTAGGGCTTGCTGCTCACTGGAAGCTATAGATTAGACATTAGGCTTATCTCTGGTTTCGATGCAATATTTATCTTGAAAACACAGCAATGTGTCCACCCCTCCACTGTGTGTCACCGGACTGATAGCGCAGCACACCAAGATCAAAGTACTGATGGCTTTTATTACATATTATAGAACTATGATCATTTTTTTTTTTTCTTTCATTTTGGATAGAGTAAGGGAGGTTTATAACCCCTGTCTCCCCCCCCCCCCCCCCCCCCCAAAATGAATGTCTCATTGTGGAGATTTCCTGTCCCAAACAAGAAGTGAGAGGAAATCCTTGCAAATTCTGGGAATTCCTTAGGGACCCCCAGGTCACCAGAACTAGTGTCCCCACTGCAAGATTTCCCCTCTCTTACTTTTCTGGGGACAACCCAAAATTTGGAATGTACTTTCAATGATAATGGTAAATAGGACAAATAAAAGGGGAGAATCACCTTACTGGGAGCACAGATGGCAATAAACCTGATGAGATTTCTAATTCCTCTCTACTCTATCCAAAACAAAAAAAATATATAAGTTTTTCCTTTTTAGTTATACCTTAAGATGGGGCTTGACATGTGGCGTCACTTCCACATCCTCATTGACGGTTTCCCTAGACATCGAGGGCCCACTAAAATAACGTGTTTTTACTGAAATGTGTTTCCTAGGTCTTTGCTATAATATCATGTGATATAAAAAATTGGAGTTACCACTATTTTCGCTAGGGCAGGTGTCAAACTCAAATTCATTGCGGGCCGCATCGGCAGGATGGTTGTCCTCAAAGGGCCGGTTGTATCTGTAGGGCAGGAGTCAGGATTGCGCTACGTACACAGTACAGGGGTCAGGATTGCGCTACATACAGATTTCAGGGGTCAGGATTGCGCTACATGGAGTGCAGGCGTCGGGATTGCGCCACATACAGATTGCAGGGGTCAGGATTGTGCTACGTATAGAGTGGAGGGGTCAGGAGTGTACTATGCAGTGTGAAACCTCTCATTTCCACCCCTCCCCCTTGGTTCTGACCTCTGCACCCATCACTCTCCTCCTATCCCCTCACCTCTGCACACATCTGCCTCCACATGCCCACCCCCGACCCCCTCTAAGTTTCCTTACATCTGCACTCTCTCATACCTTCCTACCTGGCCCAGCTCTGGTACCTCCCCCGTATAGGCGGCTCCCTCCCTTTGTATTGGGCTATAAGTTAGTACCTCCCTCTAGGGCGGATCTCTGTGTTCAGTATCAGTACTAAATAAGCAGCACAACACTGTCTCTCCAACAACACAAGTGCTTAAAAAGCCCGACTTCAGGATGCAGCCTGCTGGATGGAAAAAAAAAAAAAAAAGAGCTGTCAGCAATCACTCGCTGGAGGGACTGGGGAGGTGAGAGAGTGGAGGTGGGGACAGAATGGCGGTGCAGGCGGAGACACAGCGATGGCAGAGACAGAGCGACAGCAGACGCAAAGCTGTGGCAGGGGTGGAGGCGGAGACAGAGTAGAGGGGAGATGTTTACTCTTATTGTCATGGAGACCGGCGCTAATACTCGCGGGACTGAGGAGTATGTTTTCGCTTGTTGCCTTGGATACTTGCAGAGAAAAAGAGGTAGCCGCTGGAGGCTGCTTGGCGGGCTGGAATCGGCTCGCGGGCCTTGTGTTTGCCCCCCTGTGCTCTAGGGTGTCTGATTTTGAAAATAAATATATAATGTTTAGCTTTGATTTTATATAATCTTCAGGCCTATAATTTTTTAAACGTGCAAAGAAAGCAAAAAGCTCTGGCTGTGAAAGGGTTAAAGGATAAGTTTACCTTGGAGAATATGTTGCATGTTTCACCAGTAAGATTTGTTTAAAAAAAAAAAAAACTGCCTCCTAGATTCAAAGCAAATTTGTCAAGCCCTGCTGGTGAGCTTTCTATGTCTGGTGTTCTCCAACTTGGCTAAGCCAGGCTGAGATGCATCTCGTATCCTCCAACCTTCAGACAAAAGAAAAAGGAGACTTCAATTTTCATCTGATGGCTCTATTTTATATCCGAATAGAAATTCATTTTAAAATGTACCCATTTATGAATTCAGTAAAGATTTATAATTCTCATTATACATATATTTTAAATGATGTTCTTATTTTTTAACCCTGATGGGTTGTTAGGTACTCCATGGCCTATGAAAAGTGTTGGCTTGTTTTTAAGAATTTTGTAACAAACTACAGTTTTGGCCCCCTAAATATTGGTGTGGCACTCCTTTTTTCTTCTGTACCTCCTGGGTTTTATATAAAGCAGACTTTTGGGGTTCCTGCATGACAGCTGCTTAAATAGGCACTGCCCTCCGCATCATAGCATCTCCTTTCATTTCGGCAACAACATTTTCTGTGGGACACGACTACAAAATACTCTCACAAATGTGGGCCATTGATTGCAAGCAAGATTTTGTTAATTTGCACACACAAAGTTTTTTTTTTTTTTTTTTTTTTTCTTTCTAACAAATTAATTCAGGACCATGTTGCAAAAAGGTGACTACACCTCAATGAAAGTCTTAGTGCCCGTTCACACAGGGGCGACGCAAAATTGCAGCGCGACTCACAGACGCGACCTGCACGCGACTTCAGCAGTGACTTGCAAAATGACTACTGTATAGAAGTCAATGCAAGTCACCTGAAGTCGCCCCAAAAATAGTACAGGAACCTTTTTCTAAGTCGGAGCGACTTGAGTCGCACCTATTAGAACAGTTCCATAGTACAGAACGTAGCGCGACTTGTCAGGCGACTAAGTTGCCTGACAAGTCGCGGTAGTGTGAACGGGCACTTAGGAGGAAAGCTAAATTTTAGATAACTGAATCCTAATTTAACAAGAATTGAACTACAGGTGAGTCTAATTATTCATTACACAGGTAT
Organism: Lithobates pipiens; assembly: GCF_037356315.1. NCBI lineage: Eukaryota > Metazoa > Chordata > Amphibia > Anura > Ranidae > Lithobates > Lithobates pipiens. Next base: position 182,461,570 of record NW_027507789.1, on the reverse strand, counting down.
CCATCAGACTGTTGATTATAAAAGGGCGTTACTTAATAAAGAAAACCCCTCCCATTTCATGCCATCAGCAATGGAAGTCACAAGGCTTGAGAAAAAGAAAATAATTTTTTTACACAAGAAAGGTGATGGCTACAAGAAGTTCAGCAAAGCTTTACTTATCAGTCAGAATATTGTAGCAAGATTGATACAAAAATGGAACTGCAACCTTCCCACAGAGACATCCAGGCCATTCACAGAAGTTAACACCTCGACAGGAGCATCTTCTGATGAGAAGGATTGAAGAAAATCGCCACACAAGTTCACTGCAGTTGGCTAAAGAAGTAGAAAGCCAAACTGTGGTGATTTTTTTTTTTTTTTTTATGTATTTTTTTTCACATGACAATACGGCATGCACTGTAGTGGAATGGCATGCATGGGTGTCGTTCATGAAGGGGGCCTCTCCTAAAGCCCATGCACAAAAAAGCCCACCTAGAATTTGCCCGGGCCCATGCTGAAAAAGAAAAGACTTCTGGGACTTTGTACTCTGGAGTGATGAGACCAAGATAAATGTTTTTGGAACAGATGGCTTCAAAACTGTATGGCGTCTCAAAGGTGAAGTACAAAGAAAAAATGCATGGTGTCTACAGTGAAACGGGGTGGTGGCAGTGACCTTCTGTAGGGCTGCATGAGTCCTGCTGGTGTTGGGGAGCTGCATTTCAGAGATAGTATTCTGAATCCACAAATGTACTGCTCTATATTAAAAGAGAAATTGCTACCATCACTCCGTGCCCTTGGTCGTTGTGCACTTTTCCAACATGACAATGATCCAAAAAACACATCTAAGGCTATTATTGTTGCATTTCTGAAGAACAACAGGGTGAAAGTGACTCAGTGGCTAAGTATGTCTGTCTCCTGATCTGAACCCAATCGAACACCTATGGGGAATTCTGAAGAGAGAAGTTAAGCATCACTCTCCAGCCAGCATCCAGACTCTAAGGCTACTTCACACTGGGGAGTTGGGGGTGTCAGCGGTAAAGTGCCGCTAGTTTTATCTGCACTTTGCCGTAGTTTTTTCAACCGCCAGCAGGGTGCTTTTAACCCCGGCTAGCGGCCAAAAAAAGGGTTAAAACCACTGGTAAATCGCTGCTGCGGCAGCGCTTTTCCCGGCGCTGTCCATTGATTTCAATGAGCAGGGGCGCTTTACAGCTTTTCCTACAGCGCCGCAAAGATGCGGCTTGCGGGACTTTTTTTTTAACCTTCCTCCCAGTGCACCGCTCCAGTGTGAAAGCCCTTGGGCTTTCACATTGGAGGGAGAGAAGAGGCTCTTTCAAGGTGCTTTGCAGGCGCTATTTTTAGCGTTATAGCGCCTGTAAAGAACCTCAGTGTAATAGTAGTCTAAAAGAGGTAATTCTTGAAGAATGAGAAAAGCTAAATTGCAATATGTCACCAACTTCATTCCATGCCTTGAAGACTGTGATGCTGTCCTTACAGATCATGAAGGTCATACAAAATACTTGTTTTTGTTGTGGTATGTATTTGTTTTTGCAGCAACTAATTTGAGTAAAACGAATATTTTGTATGTTAAGTTATATTATTAACCTTACGAATAATGAGCTAAACAAATGTTCCATAAAACTCAGTTTTGTCAAAATTTTGGAAATTGTTTTTGTGTTCATTGAGATATTGATTAAAATCTTACTTTTGAAAAGGGGTGCACTTAATAATGCTGTTTGTATATACAGTATCTCACAAGTAGGTACGCCCCTCACATTTTTGTGACTATTTTATTATATCTTTTCATGTGACAACACTGAAGAAATGACACTTCGCTACAATGTAAAGCAGTGAGTGTACAGCTTGTATAACGATGTACATTTGCTGTCCCCTTTAAAATAACTCAAAACACAGCCATTAATGTTTAAACCACTGGCAACAAAAGTGAGTACACCCCTAAGTTATAATGTCATAATTTGGCCCAATCTGCCCAAGTTCACAGGTGTGAATGGAGAGCAGGTGTGTTAAATTTGGTGTTATCACTCTGTCACTCATACTGGTCACTGGAAGTTTAACATGACACCTCATGGCAAAGAACTCTCTGAGAATCTGCAAAAAAAAATATGTTGCTCTACATAAAGATGGCCTAGACCAGGGGTGTCCAACCTTTTAAAGATCGAGGAGGGCCACTTGAGCGACTTAGTAACCAGTCACGGGCCACAATGAGTGGAGTAAGCGGATGGCAGATCCATGTTCACCCTGCATATGCAGAGCGGACGCACACATGGCTCGCTCTACTCTATGGGCTTTCCTATCTGATCTGCCATGATGGAATGGGACAGGATCCCCCCCCCCCTCTGTTTTTTTTAAATTATATTTTATTTGTATTTTTTTTAGTGGATCAGATTGAAGATAGGTGGGTGTATATGGCCACAAGTCTGTTTACATCTGTGGCTCAATAGAGGTGAACGGAGGATCTGATTGGGTCGGACCGATCATGTCAAAGGGGCCTAATGCTGCTTTCACACTGACATGCTGTGGTTTTCCTGTACTGCAAGTGCAGTGCAGTACACCTGTGGCTTTCCTGTGGGTTAGCTGCACTTTGCCTTAAACTTCTATTATATCCTGCAGGTGTGATGCACTTTCTGAAAGCTCACCACACCTGCAGGTAATAACAGAAGTCTATGGCTCAGTGCAGGTAATCCACAGGTGTTCTGTGCTGCACCTTCGGATCAGTTTGAAAGCAGCCCAGTAACCACTGCAGAAGAGATATGCTCATATATACACTGTGATTTTAGTAATAAACTTACCTTTAATAACAGTCTTCCATTCAGGTATCGCCGGCTGTTGATGTCCCAGGAGAGTGTATTTGGTATCACTCTGCCTGTACCAGGAGGCGGCACTATATAGGAAGCATCAATTTATGCAGCTCTGTAGCCACTTGCTTTCTCTACCGCCGGCTCCATGAACAACACTGATGCTCTAGGATGGTGGGTCAGCAACCCACAATCTGGGCTTGCCAACCCGCCATCAGAGAGCAGGAGGTCGAGGGCCACATCAGATGGCTCCGCGGGCCACTGGTTGGGCACCCCTGGCCTAGACTATAAGAAGATTGCCAAGACCCTGAAACTGAGCTGCAGCACAGTGGCCAACACCATACAGCAGCTTAACAGGACAGGTTTCACTTGGGACAGGCCACGCCATGGTCAACCAAAGAAGATGAATGAATGAATGAATGAAATACTTATATAGCGCACAATGCGAACTGAATCGCCTCTAGGCGCTGTGGCGAGCTTTGATCATCTGCTAAAAGAGGAAGGTCTTGAGTTTTTTCCTAAAAGCCAGGTGATTTTCTTCCAGGCGGATGTTGATTGGTAGAGCATTCCATAGCCGAGGCCCTTGGACAGCCAATCTCCGATCCCCCTTGGATTTATACCGGGCTTTGGGCACGAGGAGGAGGTTTTTGTTGGCTGATCGAAGACTGCGGTTTGGTGTGTAAGGATTTATTTTCGCCATTAGGTATTGCGGAGCTTCTCTATGCACGCATTTGTGGGTGAGGCAAAGGGTCTTGAACGTGATCCGATTTTTTACGGTTAGCCAATGTAAGCTCCTCAGTGAAGGAGAAATGGATTCCCAGGGTTTTTTTCCTGTTATCAGCCTTGCCGCCGTGTTTTGGATCAGTTGTAATCGCGCAAGTTGATATTGTGGTAATCCTATGTAAAGCGAGTTTGCGTAGTCCAGTCGTGAATTAATGATTGTTCCAACTACCACTGCTTTGTCATTCTTTGGGATAAAAGGGATGAGTCTGCGAAGCATGCGCAGCAGATGGTGAGATCGACTGACTACAGATCCTATTTGCGCATCCATTGACATTTGTGCGTCTAAAATAACCCCGAGACTCTTCGCTTTGGTCTTTGGGGAGATAGTCTGCCCAAAGACGGTTGGTGGAGACCAGGAGGTTTTGGTTGCGGGCTTATGATTTGGGTGTAAGATAAGAAGCTCTGTCTTTGATTGGTTCAGCTGGAGGGAGCTGGTGGTCATCCAGTCCTCTATTGATTTGAGGCAGTTTTCAAGTTGTTGTTGGTGATCTTTTTTTCCATTGATCCGGAAATAAATTTGCGTGTCGTCAGCGTAAGAGTGGAAGCAGAGATCTGAGCATCTGATGATTTGAAGGAGTGGGCGAATGTAAATGTTGAAGAGAACGGGTGACAACGGAGAGCCTTGAGGGACTCCGCAGGTGACTGCCCGAGTTTCGGAGAGGAATTTTCCTAGTTTCACTGTCTGTGACCGATTTCCTAGGAAGGACGCGAACCAATGGAGATCTATGTCTTGGACTCCGGCTACTTCTGTGAGGCGGACGAGTAGAGTATTGTGATCTACTGTATCAAACGCTGCACTTAGGTCTAGCAGTACGAGGAGACACGGCTCTCCGTCATCTGCCGCTTCGAGGGCGTCATCCCAAATCTTGAGGAGAGCTGTTTCTGTTCCATGACCCGGGCGGAAGCCTGATTGCAGCGGGTCCAGGAGTTTGTGAGTATCCAGGTGAAGTTGTAGCTGATGTACTACAGCTTTCTCCATGATCTTAGAAATGGTGTTGAGGCTTGTAATTGGCCTACGGTTGTTTGGATCCTGAGGGTCCAGGTTTGGTTTCTTGAGTAGAGGTTTGACGATGCCTTGTTTGAGGATGCTGGGAACAATCCCTTCGTGGAATGATCGGTTTATGAGGTGGGTTATGGTTGGAGCCACGATGTCGGAGCATTCTTTCAGTAGTTTTGTGGGGATGATGTCAATAGGTGAGGTACTGTCACGCAGTTTATTAATGATGTTTTTTGCGGTGTCTACGGTAATTGGGGATAGTGAAAATTTTGGCGGTTGCGGTATGTTGGTGCGGACATCCTCTTTATGTATTTGCTGGCTGAGGTTGGATGTTTTCTTCTGACAAATTGTTTCCCTGATGGTTTTGACTTTATCGATGAAAAAATCCGACAGTTTGTCACAGTAATCCTGGGATTCGCTTTCTGGGGGTTCTAGGCACACCGGATTCATTGATTGATTAACCAGTTTAAACAGTTCCCGTGGTTGGTTTGCGGCCGTTGAGATTGTATATGAGAAGTGGTCCTTTTTGGCTTTGAAGATTGCTTTCCGATAATTCTCTGTCAGACCTTTGTAGTTAAATAGGTTTTCCTCGGTGGGATTTCTTCTCCATGTTCTTTCCGCTCTTCTGCGTTCTTGCTTTAGTACGGAGAGGGAGCTATTAAACCATCCAGCATTTTTCTTCCTGATGAGAGCCCTGCGTTTTGGTGCTACCGAGTCTGCTGATTGCAGTAATGCCTTGTTCAGGGAGTTGAGTGTTTCCTCCGTAGAGTGGTTTAAGGTTATTGTAGATATTTTTTTGGACAGAGTGGTTTTGAAGGCTTCGGAGTACAGTTTTTTTATGCGATCTGGTCCAGTGCGTTGTTACAGGTTTCCGTTTTGCGTTGGTGATGTTGGTAGTGATTTTGAATTTGATGGCGTGGTGATCCGTCCATGGCAGAGTTATGTTGTCGAGTATGTTGACGTCGATGTTCTGTTTGAAAATGAGGTCCAGGGTGTGTCCTGACCCATGCGTGGGAGTCTTTATCAGTTGCTGTAGACCCAGTTCTTCTAGTTGATTGATGCAGGCAGTCGCGATGGGGTCTTTAGGCTCGTTTGCCCAAAGGTTGAAATCTCCGAGTGCCAGGAAATTTTTGAATTTTAGGGTGTGCATTGCAAAGGATTCCGTGAGGGGTGAAAGAAGATCGGACTTTGGTCCCGGTGGTCTGTAGCACAGTAGAATATGAGTGGTGTCATGGGGTGTTGGTTGAAAATGTAGCGTCAGGGTTTCCATAAAAGACACTGGGTTCTGAGATGATGGTTTAGTGAGATCCAGGTGACCTTTAAAGATCACTGCTAGGCCTCCTCCTTTTTTCCCTATCCGGTGTTCGGTTAGGATCCTGTAGTTTTCCGGCACCAATTCGGTGAGGATGGTGTTGCAGTCAGAGGTTAACCAGCTTTCGGTGATGAAGAGGCAGTCTACATTGTTCTCGATGATGAAGTCGTGTACTTCCAGTCTATGTTTGACTGCAGACCTGGCGTTAATCAAGGCGCAATCTAATTGTAGTGGTCGAGTAGATGTCTTCCTGTGGTTGGGAGCTGCTTGTCGTCCGGTTTTTAATAGTTGTTCTCTTTGAAGTATTTTTTGTATGGAAGATGGCAATGTGGTGTTGATGTTCCTTAGTCTGTGCAGAACTTCAGCTGAGTATTTGAAGTAGCACATGGTTTGTGGATGCTGTTGATGGTACTATGGGCCTAAGATTATGATCCTGATCAGGGTATTGATCCTGAGGTGGGGCTAGGTATCAGACTTGCCGCCGTGCTTGAGGCTATTAGCGCGCAAGTTGATCAGGGGATGCCTATATGGATGCGGAAGGAGTTATTGTATTCGGTTGCTGGCTGTTCCAGCTACCTTTACTTAAGGTGGATGAGTGCATGTGCTCAGCATCCTATCCAGAGGTTGTCTTTGGGAAATGTATGGGTGCTGCCAGCATTGCTACAGAGGTTGAAGGAGTGGAGGGTCAGCCTGTCCGTGCTCAGACCATACGCTGCATCAAATTGGTCTGCATGGCTGTCGTCCCAGAAGTAAACCTCTTCTAAAGATGATGCACAAGAAAGCCCACAAACAGTTTGCTGAAGATGGGCAGACTAAGGACATGGATTACTGGAACCATCTCCTGTGGTCTGATGAGACCAAGATAAACTTATTTGGTTCAGATGGTGTCAAGCGTGTGTGGCGGCAACCAGGTGAGGAGTACAAAGGCAAACATGTCTTACCTACAGTCAAGCATGGTGGTGGGAGGGTCATGGTCTGGGGCTGCATGAGTGCTGTCGGCACTGGGGAGTTACAGTTCATTGAGGGAACCATGAATGGCATCATGTACTGTGACATATTGAAGCAGGGCATGATCCCCTCCATTTAGAGACTGGGCCACAGGGCAGTATTCCAACTTAATGACCCCAAACACACCTCCAAGATGACCACTGCCTAAAGAAGCTGAGGGTAAAGGTGATGGACTGGCTAAGCATGTCTCCAGACGTAAACCCTATTGAGCATCTGTGGGGCACCCTCAAATGAAAGGTGGAGGAGCGCAAGGTCTCTAACATCCACCAGCTCTGTGATGTCGTCTTGGAGGAGTGGAAGAGGACTCCAGTGGCAACCTGTGAAGCTCTGGTGAACTCCATGCCCAAGAGGGTTAAGGCAGTGCTGGAAAGTAATGGTGACCAAACAAAATATTGACAATTTGGGCCCAATTTGGACTTTTTTTTTTTTACTTTTGTTGCTAGCCATTTAGACATTAATGGCTGCGTGTTTTAGTTATTTTGAGGGGACAGTAAATTGACACTGTTATACAAACTGTACACTCACTACTTTACATTATAGCAAAGTGTCATTTCTTCAGTGTTGTCACATGAAAATAATATAATTGAAATATTTACAAAAATGTGAGGGGTGTATTCACTTTTGTGAGATACTGTGTGTATATGTATATGTGTATATGTATGTGTGTGTGTGTGTATATATATATATATATATATATATATATATATATATAATATATATTATACAAAAATGTTTCTATGAGGCACCTTCCATTCCGAGAGGACATTTTAAAAATGGCCTTGTTTGTAATGTGCACCAGGTGGGTTCGGAATGCCTGTGTTATTAGACAGGGAAAAAAACCACAGGGAAAATACTCCAGGAGCCAATCGGAGTGGCTCTGCATCATGTGATCAATGTAAACTAATCACAAGCAATAAACAGTGGTTGTCCACTACTGCCACCTCTCTCCTTCTTTTCACAATGGCTCTGGACGCTGTAGGATTTTATCCAAAAGCATGGTCTGGTAAAACCAGCTTTCAGCAATGCATTCTCAGCAGTTGTACTGGAAGCCTGATCATTACAGACAAGCTGAATGATTCTACACTTGCTGCTTAGCAAACCTTACTGTGTTTCCATACAGAATGGGCATCATGACCACTTGGCCAACTTTTTTCATTCTCTAAAGTCTCTGCTACTGAAATCGCAATGAGAAGGATTGTTCGGTGGCAAGGACATGCTCTGTGACAACCACCGCTTCTTTTTTTGCTTTCAGTTTTGTGATGATTATATTTCCTAAAGAAAGAGACTAATGCAATGAGCACAGAGCTGAGCTTGGCATCCTCAAAACCTGTATAGTTATGACTGTGTCCACCAAACCATAGATCTGTCCAAAATATGATGCACCCCCATAGCTCAGCGCATTTGTTACCTGCTGATTGTATTGTTACTGATCACAAAAAAGCCATGGTAGTCATTTACTAATGATCTGGATACATTACTGAATTCAAACAGAGGCTGGGTTCTACAGAATGAATCCAGTAGGGCCATCTCGCATAGCGGTCTGCAAAGGTCATTCTGATAACAAAAGCAGACTGTGGCGTGCAGCGGCCTGTTTTCTTTATTCATACTGTGCTATAGAACAGTGAAAATCAACATCATCATACGGGAATTGTAAGACAATTATTTTTTTTTATTAATGAAGCCTGCATGCTCTCATTGGAATTTGGGTCCCTCTATGTGTCTAGCTAGTGGAAGGCTCACATACATGATGTACTGTTCTGGCATTTTAGGGCTTCAGTAAATGCAGTCAGAACACTACTACTATAGCTTATAGAACCTAACCACCACACAGCCTAAATGATGTACATATATTTCCGGGTGTTGTGTTTTTTTTTTTTTTTTTTTATTATTTTTGTATAGCATTTTGATCTACATTTCTGAAGAAATATTAGATATTTGTTATGTTTTGCAACAGAAAGTAAGGCCGAGATGTTATATTGCATTGGCATCCGTGCAAAACAAATACCTTTTGCTTATGCTCTTTGTTTGAGAATGCCTAGTTGGCGAATCCCTGAACGTCAGGGGAGGAAGGAATACCCTGCTGGGTTTAAAAAAAAAAAAAAAAAACTGCCTATGTGTACAAGGCTTAAGTCTTGGGCTTCAAAGTTCTCCAAACCCATGGATAAATCATCTGCACAGCCACCTGTTCCCAGGACCATTCAGACACTTGGGTCAAGAATTCGGTATCCAGGGGATACAAACTAGGATTTTATTCTCTGCCTCTTCCACCCTGATTAATGTTGTCAAACCTGTCGTTGTCCTTGCAAAGACTAGCACACCTTCATGCTGCTCTGCTGCAGTTCCTCTCCCAAAAGGTTATTTCCATTGTTCTGGATGAGGAAAAAGGGAAAGGATTCCAGCGTTTCTACTCAAACCCAGTTCACCATTTCTAAAGCAGAAGGCGGGCGTATACCTCATGCTGGATATCAAAGTTTTCAACACCTATCTTTTGGATACAAAAATTCCACATGGACTCTGCCATGTCACTCGTTACTTTTCTCCATCCAAGAGACCTTCTGGACTCTGAGTACTCCGATGATGCCTTTTTGCATGTCCCAAACTTTCCATCACTCAGTGCTACCTGTGTTTTTGCAGTGGGCACACATTATCAACTTTATTATTATTATTGTACAGGTTTTACATAACGCCAACAGTTTGCTCAGCGCTTTACAACATGAGAGCAGACATTACAGTTACATAACAATTTGGTACAAGAAGAATCAGAGGGCCCTGCTTGTTAGAGCTTCCAATCTAAAAAGGAGGGGGCAATTGATACAAAAGGTAATGGCTGTGGGGGGATGAGCTGAAGGAAGTAAGACAGTGTTAGTTAGAAGCAGGATAGGCTTCTTTGAAGAGAAGGGTTTTCAGGGATCGTCTAAAGATGGATAGATTAGGGGACAGTCGGACAGATTGCGGTAGGGAGTTCCAAAGGATGGGAGAAGCTCTGGAGAAATCCTGGAGGCGAGCATGGGAGGAGGTGACAAGGGAGCTAGAGAGGAGGAGGTCTTGGGATGACCGAAGAGAGCGGCTTGGTTGGTATTTTGGGACTAGGTTAGTGATGTAACTAGGGGCAGAGTTATGGATGGCTTTGTAAATTATTGTTAGTACTTTGAATTTTATTTGTTGGGTGAGTGGAAGCCAGTGCAGGGATTGGCAGAGAGGGGTGGAGGACACTGAATGGCTGGTAAGGTGGGTGAGTCTAGCAGCGGCATTCATTATGGACTGAAGGGGGGATAGTCTATGTAAAGGTAATCCAACGAGGAGGGAGTTGCAGTAGTCGAGGCGAGAGATGACCAGGGAGTGAATTAGAAGCTTGGTGGTGTCATTAGTCATGATGTCCTTCAATATGGTCTTTTCACTGCACCTTGGGTCTTCACCGCGATGCTAGACCTGTACTTGCTTTGCTTCTGCATCTACATAGTGGGATACCTGGTCCACCTTATTCTAAGGGAACAGTTAGCGCAGACTTTATCAGCCAATGTCTAGTAAACTATTCTACTCTACAGAGGTTCGAAAAGATCCTGAGCCGAAACCATTTTGCTGCTTGGAGTATTCTAGGCCTTGCCCCGATACTGGCCTGTCCCAAGGTTTTCCCTCCCAAGGAAAAACTCCACGCTCTCTGCTTCCAATTTCAGACTCTGCAGTCCAGGAGCTTTTGCCTGATGGTTTTGGGCTTAGTGGCGGCTACTTTCAAAGCAATCCCATATGCTCAGTTTCACTCCAGACTTAACATTCTGAATGTATCGCATAAAGAGGCTCACTCTCTGGATCATTCCATCAGTCTGTGGTCCATCCCAGCTTCCTGACCACCAGGAACAGGGTTGTCCTTGCCTGGTGGTACACAAGCCCAGCTCTGGATACCAGCCTGTCCAGCTGAGGAGGAATTCTGGGAAGCTTTTAAGTTCAAGGCATTTGTTGCTGGGGGAAGCTCATCTCTTGATTTTAAAGAAATGCAAATCAAAGAACAAGCAGTCTTGCAGCTCAAAGAGAAGTGAATCAGATTCTAGCTTTGGCAGAATGTCACATTCCAGCCCTGTCAGACTTGACTCTCTCTATTGAGCCTTCCTTGTTAACTTGTGGCTACTTGAGGGCCTGTTAGCGTTATGTTTTCTGCATAACCTACCCCATAGTTGGTCTGGTTTTGGACATCCTTATGTACCCAAATTACTTCACCCTGTCTCCCTTTTTATGTACAAAAAACAAGATTTTTGATTTGCCACAAAATCCTTTCTTTGGAGTAGAATAAGAAATACAGGCACCCCGTGTCCTCCTGATCTATACCTACTAACAGCTTATTTTGCCAGTGCCCAATCTCCTGAAGACGGCAACATAACCCAGTGTACCTGAATTTATTCACCCTTTTTGATGTATTCAAAGAAAATAATAAGGCAAGTCTAAGGTATATAAACCATGCAGCCATATAGTTTGTTACATAGGCTGCTGCACAATGCTTGTGGCTGCCTGATCTCTTTGCTTTCTGTTGTCTAACAAAAAGGGTTTGGATGATGAAGACTACAGTCTCTAATAACGATAAATACCAACTGACTGTTGTCGTTGGTAGCTGAAAGTAGAGGGGTTTCAAGCAGCAATGTTGATTTTGTATTCCTCTAAATGTCCCTCTACATCGTCTTATTGCAGGGCTAGACAACCTTCGCACTCCAGCCGTTGTCCTTCTACATTGTCCTATTGCAGGGCTAGACAACCTCTGCACTCCAGCCATTGTCCTTCTACATTGTCCTATTGCAGGGCTAGACAACCTCTGCACTCCAGCCATTGTCCTTCTACATTGTCCTATTGCAGGGCTAGACAACCTCTGCACTCCAGCCATTGCCTCTCTACATTTTCCTATTACAGGGCTAGACAACCTCCGCACTCCAGCCGTTTGTCCTTCTACATTGTCCTATTGCAGGGCTAGATAACCTCTGCACTCCAGCCGCTGTCCCTAGGGTTGCCACCTCATCCCTTTAAACCCAAACACATATGAATTACACAGGTTCTGAGGCTAATCTAATGCAGATAAGGCACTAGGTGAGCTTAATTACCACCTTAATTAGCCACAGAATTGGTGTAGTTAATATGTGTTCAGGTTTAAAGGGATGAGGTGGCAACCCTAGCCGTCCCTCTACATTGTTCCATCACAGTGCTAGACAACTTCTGCAGTCCAGCCGTTGTCCCTCTACATTGTCTTATTGCAGGGCTAGACAGCCTCTGCGCTCCAACCATTGCCTCTCTACATTGTCCTGTTACAGGGCTAGACAACTTGTGCACTGCAGCCATTGTCCCTCTACATTGTCCTATTGCAGGGCTAGGCAAACTCTGCACTCCAGCCGTCCTGAAACCAGCAGTGGCAGCTCCCCTACTTCCCCTTAATAATCTCTAGTTCTGGGGCAAGGTCCTTTTTTACCAATGCAAAGTGATTTGTGAACTACTTCAGCAGCATAGGTTGCAGGACCTGCCCTTTGTGTGTCCCCTTCCTGATGATGAGCCCAACGCCCCTCTGCCCATCCCTTGGCCCAGCTGTGACAATCCCTTTAATAAAGGAGGATTCCAGACTGACATTCAAACACTAGCTATCAAATCGTACTGTTTTTAGGAATTTCTATTTCTTAGAAGCTGTGGGATAATTTACTGGAAAAAGGTTTTAGGGTATGAAATGGATTTCACAATCCTGCTGAACTGCTTGGTGCTCTCGGCAGAATGGAGGAATCCTTAAACATGATAGAAAAAACAAACGTCTCCCATGTTGGGTCCCCCAGTTAGTGTCTGTTGAGCCCTGCAGCTTGAATATCAATAGGAGCAATAACAGATGTCAGATCCTACAGTGCGCTGTGACCTCTGCAGATTCCTACCAGCAGATGGCGCAGCGTTTGTTTACATGAAGATGTGTACACGGTGTGGCGTCCACACAGAAATGTGAAGTCCTGAATGAATGAATGAATGAAATACTTATATAGCGCACAATGCGAACTAAATCGCCTCTAGGCGCTGTCCTGACGAGGATCTGTCATTGTGTACAACTCCAATGCCAAGAAAGGCATGATTTTGTAGGCTATGTACTTTTTATGTGACATCACAGATATCTGACTTTTTTGGACGAAAGTTCAGTTAGTCTGTACTAAACCTCAGGATCATGTAAAACTCAATTAATTAATTCAATTAACTCCTCAATTACTATATTACCAAAAGTATTGGGATGCCCGCCTTTACACACACATGAACTTTAATGGCATCCCAGTCCGTAGGGTTCAATATTGAGTTGGCCCACCCTATTGAGTTGGCCCAGCTTCAACTCTTCTAGGAAGGCTGTCCACAAGGCTTAGGAGTGTCTATAGCATGGGTGCTCAACCTGTGGCCCTGCAGCTGTTGCGGAACTACAAGCCCCGTGGTACCTCTGCCTTTTGGGAGTCAAGCTTGTAACCTTGCAATGCCTCATGGGACTTGGAATTACCCAACAGCTGGAGGTACAGAGCTTGAGCACCTATGGTCTATGGGAATGTTTGACTATTCTTCTAGAAGCACATTTGGGAGGTCAGGCACTGATGGTTGACAAGTAGGCCTAGCTCAGTCTCCGCTCTAATTCATTCCAAGGTGTTCTATCGGGTTGAGGTCAGGACTCTGTGCAGGCCAGTCAAGTTCCTCCACCCAAAACGCACTCCTCTGTCTTTATGGACCTTGCTTTGTGCACCGGTACAAATCATTTGGTGGAGGAGGGGATTATGGTGTGGGGTTGTCCCCTTAGTTCCAGTGAAGGGAACTCTTAAATAGGAAGTCCACTCTAACACTAAAATCTCTACATCTACTGGCATCCACGATCTAAGACGAACCTATCTAGCCCTGTATAGAAGAAATCGCTATACATATCTCTTTTCTGAAGCCGCTCTGGTCTGGTCCCACGCTGAACTGCGAGCGACAGTTTTGCTGTGGAGGCGGTGTGCAGAAGAGGCAGTCAACAATGGAAGCCCCATAGTAAGTCTATGGGGTTACGTCACTTCCAATTTATTTCACAGCCGTGGTCTGCTGTCTTCTCTCCAGAGCTTCCGCCGCTGGACACCGACCAGAGCGGCTTCAAAAAAAGGTATGTATAGCAATTTCTTATTTACAGGGTTAGGTTATTCTTAGTTCCTGGATGCCTATAGATGCAGCAATTTTAGTGTGAGGGTGGACTTTAAGGCATCAGCATACCAAGACATTTTGTACAATTTTTAATGTTCCCAACTTTGTGGGAACAGTTTGGGGATGGCCCCTTCCTGTTCCAATATGACTGCACACCAGTGTACAAATCAAGGTCCATAAAGACATGGATGAGTGAGTCTGAGGTGAAGGAAATTGACTGGCCTGCACAGAATCCTGATCTCAACCTAATAGAACACCTTTTGTATGAATTTGAGCGGAGACTGTGAGCCAGGCCTTCTCATCCAACATCAATGCCCGATCTCACAAATGTGCTTTTGGTCAAACATTCCCATAGACACACTCTTAAACCTTGTGGACAGCCTTCCTAGAAGAGCTGAAGTTGTTCTAGCTGTAAAGGGTGGGCCAACGAAATTTTTAACCCTATGGACTAAGACTGGGATACCATTAACGTTCATGTGCATGTGCATGTAAAGGCAGGTGTCCCAATTCATTTGGTAATATAGTCTATGTATTTGTTTAAATGCAGCTAGTATAAGTACCTGAATGTGACTTGATATCAGTAATCTCCTGTACAGCACTGAGAGCCGGTGTTTTGTCAGAATTTGTTACGGAAGTGACATTCTGTCACCACCATCTTGCTACACCCCTCACACTCGTCCACAGTAAGGATACAGTGAGAAGGCGGCAAGCAGACATCTTGTTACACCCACCGGAGTCTTGCATTGCACACTTACTTTTAACAGTAAACTCAGTTTTTATAGTGAAATTTTGTATTTTGAAATTGGTCAGACTGTTTTGATGTTGATTTTTCAAAGTAACGGTGTTCTGTCAGATTAGCAAACCTGTGAGATCAGCAGGCTTGCCACTGCTTTTAAAATTCAACATCTAAACAGTCAGACGGTTTTCTAAATACTCTATTTTGCTATAAAAGCTGAGTTTACTTTTAAAAATAAGTGTAGAAAATCGCTGTATCCTTTTTGTGGAGGAGTGCGGGGTGTAGCAAGATGGCGGTGATGGAACGGCACATCCGTTCTAAAATCCGACGGGGTCACCTAATCTGACGAAGCACCAGTGTTCTGACAAAATAGCCAATTCATCGAGATCTCCAATCACGTCAGTTCCGGATACTGTAAAGCATCAGTAATTGGAGATTTAGACGAGTTGCTGTTTTAAAACAACACCGGCAACCTTATAGACTCCGGTATACAAAGAGTGTGCTGTTTTGACAAAACAGCGGCTAAGGAGGAAAAAGCTGTTGACACCTTGGAGGCGGCCATGTTGTTGGCTAGTATCGGCAGTCCACTCATACTATTGTGTAGCGGAGTGTATACAGTGGTGTGAAAAAGTGTTTGCCCCCTTCCTCATTTCCTGTTCCTTTGCATGTTTGTCACACTTAAGTGTTTCGGAACATCAAACCAATTTAAACAATAGTCAAGGACAACACAAGTAAATACAAAATGCAATTTGTAAATGAAGGTGTTTATTATTAAAGGTGAAAAAAAATCCAAACCATCATGGCCCTGTGTGAAAAAGTGATTGCCCCCTAAACCTAATAACTGGTTGGGCCACCCTTAGCAGCAACAACTGCAACCAAGCATTTGCGATAACGTGCAATGAGGCTTTTACAGCGTCCTGGAGGAATTTTGGCCCACTCATCTTTGCAGAATTGTCCTAATTCAGTTACATTAGAGGGTTTTCGAGCATGAACGGCCTTTTTAAGGTCATACCACAACATCTCAATAGGATTCAGGTCAGGACTTTGGCTAGGCCACTCCAAAGTCTTCATTTTGTTTTTCTTCAGCCATTCGGTGGTGGACTTGCTGGTGTGTTTAGGATCATTGTCCTGCTGCAGAACCCAAGTTCGTTTCAGCTTGAGTACACGAACAGATGGTCGGACATTCTCCTTCAGGATCTCTTGGTAGACAGCAGAATTCATAGTTCCTTTTATCACGGCAAAAGTCTTCCAGGTCCTGAAGCAGCAAAACAGCCCCAGACCATCACACTACCACCACCATATTTTACTGTTGGTATAATGTTCTTTTTATGAAATGCAGTGTTCCTTCTACGCCAGATATACTTGGACACACACCCTCCAAAGAGTTCCACTTTTGTCTCATCGGTCCACAGAATGTTGTCCCAAAAGTCTTGGGGATCATCAAGATGTGTTGTGGAGAAATTGAGACGAGCTTTGATGTTCTTTTTGCTCAGCAGTGGTTTTCTCCTTGGAACTCTGCCATGCAGGCCATTTTTGCCCAGTCTTTTCCTGATGGTGGAGGCATGAACGCTGACCTTAACTGAGGCAAGTGAGGCCTGCAGTTCCTTGGACGTTGTTGTGGGGTCTTTTGTGACCTCTTGGATGAGTCATCGCTGCGCTCTTGGGGTAATTTTGGGCGGCCGGCCACTCCTGGGAAGGTTCACCACTGTTCCATGTCTTCGCCATTTGTGGATAATGGCTCTCACTGTGGTTCGCTGGATTCCCAAAGCTTTGGAAATGGCTTTATAACCCTTTCCAGACTGATAGACCTCAATTACTTTCTTTCTCAATTGTTCCTGAATTTCTTTGGGTCTCGGCATGATGTGTAGCTTTTAAGGATCTTCTGGTGGACCTTACTGTGTCAAGCAGCTCCTATTTAAGTGATGCCTTGATTGTGAACAGGTGTGGCAATAATCAGGCCTGGGTGTGGCTAGAGAAATTGAACTCAGGTGTGGACAACCACAGTTATAGTATGTTTTAACAAGGGGGGCAATCACTTTTTCACACAAGGCCATGATGGTTTGGATTTTTTTTCACCTTTAATAATAAACACCTTCATTTACAAATTGCATTTTGTGTTTACTTGTGTTGTCCTTGACTATTGTTTAAATTGGTTTGATGTTCCGAAACACTTAAGTGTGACAAACATGCAAAGGAACAGGAAATGAGGAAGGGGGCAAACACTTTTTCACACCACTGTATGCTTGCTGGTGTTGTATCAAAACAGACTCTCCAATTACTGATGCTTTACAGTAACCGGAAGTGACCTGATTGGAGATCTCGATGAATTGGTTATTTTGGAAAAACCCCGGTCAGGTTGGCTCTGTGCTAATGTGCTAAAAATAAAACATGCTTATAAGAGGAGGGTGCAGAGGGGGTTAATTATTGCAGCGTCACTGTCCAATCACAAGCCGGGGGCGGGGGGGGGGTAACCAAGGTTTTTTTTTTTTTTTTTTTTTTTTTTTTCTTAAAGCTGAAGTTTAGGTATAGACAATTTTTTTTTTTACATAGTTACGTTGGTCCAGTTTGTATCAATAGAAGTATGTATGTGCCATACCTGTGGGATCTCGTTGGAAATTGCTTTAATAGGTACCGATGCATACCTCCCAACTTTTTGAGATGGGAATGAGGGACACCTATCAGCAAAAGGTATGCAGGCATAAGACACACCCCCTTGTCACGCCCCCTTAAAGGAGAATTGTACAAAAAACAAGATTGGTTAAACCCACAAGTGCTTTTTTTACCACTACTATTCCTTTATATTGGCTTTTGGAATTTACAAATGTAGCAATTTAGAAATTGGATGAAAGGTTTAGTGCTGAAAAACCCTTTTTGATGGGTAAAAAGTGCATTTTTTTTTATATACAACTATATAGATCAGACCAAAATGAGGGACATTGCTCGAAATCGGGGACAGTCCCTCGAAATTGGGGACAGTTGGGGGCTATGGGTACCATTACTACTGTGTTCTCTGCTGTCTTCTGGGTCCCATGCCGAGCAGCTACATTATAAACGCAGGAGGTCACTTGGTCAGCTTGGATGCCATTCAGAGAAAGTTTTGCATCTTTTGAATAAACAAAAGCATTCCGTGATGGATGAGGTGGAGACGCAGGTCGGTGATGTCACAATGACACAGCGCTAGTTAATTCAGTTCTAGCTAGACATTCGCTGTTTCTTCCACGTTCCCTCAGTCAGTGTTAGTACTATGCAGAATTTAGCAAAGTCATTGTACTTGCTCTTCAAAATACAGGAAAAACATCCTCTGTACTGCAGTTATCTGAAGTATTATTGGATTCAACTTCTGTCTTATTGAAGAGTTCAGCTGCCTGTGGATGGTGCAAGGTCAGCAAGTGATCATACTTTCTGGACAAACTGGGTCTATGGAGGTGTGTGGGTGCATAAAATGGCACATAAAACGGAACAAGAGGCAAGATGGCATTTGTAGTTTCACCACAGCTAAAGAGCCGAGGTTGCCTATCCCTGCTATACGGTGACGGCTGTATATATCTCATCCATGATGGCGGCCAGGGCCGGCGCTCCCACTAGGCGGACTAGGCAGCCGCCTAGGGCGCAGCCATGGCCTGTCACCTACTCATCCCCACTGGATGTGTAACCTATGGATCCGCTGTCCCCGTGTGTCGGGTCTGCAAGAGTGTGTCTGGAGGTCCGGAGGAGGAGAGGGAATGTCTGTTGCCAGGGATGGTGCAGGGGCGCGGGGCGGGAACTATCACATGTATTACATTGACAGATCCGTCCCCCGGCAGAGCTGTTCGGCGGCTCAGGGCTCTGATTGATACCGAGGAGTTGGCCCACCTCCTTCATTGTCACTGGTCGGGACTTGTGAGGGGGTGTGGCCAGCAAAGGGATGATCCCACATGTCACTGGAGGACGGGGGACAGGGGGCGGAGCAGCCAGCCTCAGGGATGATCGCAGGTCCTTCTGGGCAGAGCATCATGGAGGTAAAAAAGGCTCTAAAAATTCTGTTTTGTTTGTTTATGCAACCACTGGACTGGGAGAAATTGGGTTGAAATCTGCTCTGCCCGATATCTCAATCAAGACACTGCTACAGGAAAGAGCAGATATCATCTTGGTCTTTGTCAACTTTATTATTTCTATCTTTAGACTTTTAAACATAAGTAAAAAAGTGACAAAGATCAAGATGATATCTGCTCTTTCCTGTAGCAGTGTCTTGACTGAAATATTAGGCAGAGCAGTTTTCAACCCAATTTCACCCAGTCCTCTGCCCTGCTGTCACCCAGCCCCCTGCTGTCACCCAGCCCCCTGCTGTCACCCAGCCCCCTGCAGACACCCAGTCCCCTGTTGTCACCCAGTCCTCTGCCCTGCTGTCACCCAGCCCCCTGCAGACACCGAGCCCCCTGCTGTCACCCAGCCCCCTGCAGACACCCAGTCCCCTGTTGTCACCCAGTCCTCTGCCCTGCTGTCACCCAGCCCCCTGCAGACACCGAGCCCCCTGCTGTCACCCAGTCCTCTGCCCTGCTGTCACCCAGCCCTGCTGTCACCCAGTCCTCTGCCCTGCTGTCACCCAGCCCCCTGCAGACACCCATTCCCTTATTGTCACCCAGTCCTCTGCCCTCCTGTCACCCAGCCCTGCTGTCACCCAGTCCTCTGCCCTGCTGTCACCCAGTCCTCTGCCCTGCTGTCGCCCTGCTGTCACCCAGTCCTCTGCCCTGCTGTCACCCAGCCCTCTGCCCTGCTGTCACCCAGTCCTCTGCCCTGCTGTCACCCAGCCCTGCTGTCACCCAGTCCTCTGCCCTGCTGTCACCCAGCCCCCTGTTGTCACCCAGTCCTCTGCCCTGCTGTCACCCAGCCCCCTGTTGTCACCCAGCCCTCTTCCCTGCTGTCACCCAGCCCTCTGCCCTTCTGTCACCCAGTCCTCTGCCCTGCTGTCACCCAGCCCCGTGCAGACACCGAGCCCCCTGCTGTCACCCAGTCCTCTGCCCTGCTGTCACCCAGCCCTGCTGTCACCCAGTCCTCTGCCCTGCTGTCACCCAGCCCCCTGCAGACACCCATTCCCTTATTGTCACCCAGTCCTCTGCCCTCCTGTCACCCAGCCCTGCTGTCACCCAGTCCTCTGCCCTGCTGTCACCCAGTCCTCTGCCCTGCTGTCGCCCTGCTGTCACCCAGTCCTCTGCCCTGCTGTCACCCAGCCCTCTGCAGACACCCATTCCCTTATTGTCACCCAGTCCTCTGCCCTGCTGTCACCCAGCCCTGCTGTCACCCAGTCCTCTGCCCTGCTGTCACCCAGCCCCCTGCAGACACCCATTCCCTTATTGTCACCCAGTCCTCTGCCCTGCTGTCACCCAGCCCTGCTGTCACCCAGTCCTCTGCCCTGCTGTCACCCAGCCCCCTGTTGTCACCCAGTCCTCTGCCCTGCTGTCACCCAGCCCCGTGCAGACACCGAGCCCCCTGCTGTCACCCAGTCCTCTGCCCTGCTGTCACCCAGCCCTGCTGTCACCCACTCCTCTGCCCTGCCATCACCCAGCCCTGTTGTCACCCAGTCCTCTGCCCTGCTGTCACCCAGCCCCCTGCAGACACCGAGCCCCCTGCTGTCACCCAGTCCTCTGCCCTGCTGTCACCCAGCCCTGCTGTCACCCACTCCTCTGCCCTGCCATCACCCAGCCCTGTTGTCACCCAGTCCTCTGCCCTGCTGTCACCCAGCCCCCTGCAGACACCCAGTCCCCTGTTGTCACCCAGTCCTCTGCCCTCCTGTCACCCAGCCCTGCTGTCACCCAGTCCTCTGCCCTGCTGTCACCCAGTCCTCTGCCCTGCTGTCACCCAGCCCTCTGCCCTGCTGTCACCCAGCCCTGCTGTCACCCACTCCTCTGCCCTGCTGTCACCCACTCCTCTGCCCTGCCGTCACCCAGCCCTGCTGTCACCCAGTCCTCTGCCCTGCTGTCACCCAGCCCCCTGCAGACACCCAGTCCCCTGTTGTCACCCAGTCCTCTGCCCTGCTGTCACCCAGTCCTCTGCCCTGCTGTCACCCAGTCCTCTGCCCTGCTGTCACCCAGCCCTGCTGTCACCCAGTCCTCTGCCCTGCCGTCACCCAGCCCTGCTGTCACCCAGTCCTCTGCCCTGCTGTCACCCAGCCCCCTGCAGACACCCAGTCCCCTGTTGTCACCCAGTCCTCTGCCCTGCTGTCACCCAGCCCTGCTGTCACCCAGTCCTCTGCCCTGCTGTCACCCAGTCCTCTGCCCTGCTGTCACCCAGCCCTGCTGTCACCCAGCCCTCTGCCCTGCTGTCACCCAGCCCTCTGCCCTGCTGTCACCCAGCCCTCTGCCCTGCTGTCACCCAGCCCTGCTGTCACCCAGTCCTCTGCCCTGCTGTCACCCAGTCTTCTGCCCTGCTGTCACCCAGCCCCCTGTTGTCACCCAGCCCCCTGCCCTTCTGTCGCTCAGTCCTCTGCCCTGCGTTCACCCAGTCCTCTGCTGTCACCCAGTTCCCTGTTGTCGCTCAGTCCTCTGCCCTGCTGTCACCCAGCCCCCTGCAGACACCGAGCCCCCTGCTGTCACCCAGTCCTCTGCCCTGCTGTCACCCAGCCCTGCTGTCACCCAGCCCTGCTGGCACCCACTCCTGTGCCCTGCTGTCACCCACTCCTCTGCCCTGCCGTCACCCAGCCCTGCTGTCACCCAGTCCTCTGCCCTGCTGTCACCCAGCCCCCTGCAGACACCCAGTCCCCTGTTGTCACCCAGTCCTCTGCCCTGCTGTCACTCAGCCCTGCTGTCACCCAGTCCTCTGCCCTGCTGTCACCCAGCCCTGCTGTCACCCAGTCCTCTGCCCTGCTGTCACCCAGCCCTCTGCCCTGCTGTCACCCAGCCCTCTGCCCTGCTGTCACCCAGCCCTCTGCCCTGCTGTCACCCAGTCCTCTGCCCTGCGTTCACCCAGTCCTCTGCTGTCACCCAGTTCCCTGTTGTCGCTCAGTCCTCTGCCCTGCATTCACCCAGTCCTCTGCTGTCACCCAGTTCCCTGTTGTCGCTCAGTCCTCTGCCCTGCGTTCACCCTGTCCTCTGAACTGCTGTCACCTAGCCCTCTGCTGTCACCCAGTCCTCTGCCCTGCTGTCACCCAGCCCTGCTGTCACCCAGTCCTCTGCCCTGCTGTCACCCAGCCCTGCTGTCACCCAGTCCTCTGCCCTGCTGTCACCCAGTCCTCTGCCCTGCTGTCACCCAGCCCTCTGCCCTGCTGTCACCCAGTCCTCTGCCCTGCGTTCACCCAGTCCTCTGCTGTCACCCAGTTCCCTGTTGTCACTCAGTCCTCTGCCCTGCATTCACCCAGTCCTCTGCTGTCACCCAGTTCCCTGTTGTCGCTCAGTCCTCTGCCCTGCTGTCACCTAGCCCTCTGCTGTCACCCAGTCCCCTGTTGTCACCCAGCCCTCTGCTGTCACCCAGCCCTCTGCCCTGCTGTCACCCAGTCCCCTGTTGTCGCCCCAGTCCTCTGCTTACTATCACCCAGCCCTCTGCAGACACCCAGTCCCCTGTTGTCGCTCAGTCCTCTGCCCTGCATTCACCCTGTCCTCTGAACTGCTGTCACCTAGCCCTCTGCTGTCACCCAGTCCCCTGTTGTCTCCCATTCGTCTGCCTATCACCCAGTCCCCTGATCTGCGTTCACCCAGTCCTCTGCCTGCTGTCACCCAGTCCTTGGCCCTGCTGTCACCCAGCCCTCGGCCCTGCTGTCACCCAGCCCTCTGCCCTGCTGTCACCCAGCCCTCTGCCCTGCTGTCACCCAGCCCTCTGCCCTTCTGTCGCTCAGTCCTCTGCCCTGCGTTCACCCAGTCCTCTGCTGTCACCCAGTTCCCTGTTGTCGCTCAGTCCTCTGCCCTGCTGTCACCCAGCCCCCTGCAGACACCGAGCCCCCTGCTGTCACCCAGTCCTCTGCCCTGCTGTCACCCAGTCCTCTGCCCTGCTGTCACCCAGTCCTCTGCCCTGCTGTCACCCAGCCCTCTGCTGTCATTCAGTGCCCTTTTGTTGCCCAGTCCTCTGTCCTGCTGTCACCCAGCCCTCTGCTGTCGCCCATTTCTCAAAAAAAAAAGAATTTTAAATGTTGTCAACTATGCTCGCTGTGTACAACAGTTCAATGGGGGGGGGGCAACAAACATCACAGGGGGGTATAGATAGGGCCGGTGCTAGCCCTGCTGTCACCCAGTCCTCTGCCCTGCTGTCACCCAGCCCCCTGCTGTCACCCAGCCCTCTGCCCTTCTGTCGCTCAGTCCTCTGCCCTGCGTTCACCCAGTCCTCTGTTGTCACCCAGTTCCCTGTTGTCGCTCAGTCCTCTGCCCTGCTGTCACCCAGCCCCCTGCAGACACCGAGCCCCCTGCTGTCACCCAGTCCTCTGCCCTGCTGTCACCCAGCCCTGCTGTCACCCAGTCCTCTGCCCTGCTGTCACCCAGTTCTCTGCCCTGCTGTCACCCAGCCCCCTGTTGTCACCCAGCCCTCTGCCCTTCTGTCACCCAGTCCTCTGCTGTCACCCAGTTCCCTGTTGTCGCTCAGTCCTCTGCCCTGCGTTCACCCAGTCCTCTGCTGTCACCCAGTTCCCTGTTGTCGCTCAGTCCTCTGCCCTGCGTTCACCCTGTCCTCTGAACTGCTGTCACCTAGCCCTCTGCTGTCACCCAGCCCTCTGCTGTCACCCAGCCCTCTGCCCTGCTGTCACCCAGTCCCCTGTTGTCGCCCCAGTCCACTGCTTACTATCACCCAGCCCTCTGCAGACACCCAGTCCCCTGTTGTCGCTCAGTCCTCTGCCCTGCATTCACCCTGTCCTCTGAACTGCTGTCACCTAGCCCTCTGCTGTCACCCAGTCCCCTGTTGTCTCCCATTCGTCTGCCTATCACCCAGTCCCCTGATCTGCGTTCACCCAGTCCCCTGATCTGCGTTCACCCAGTCCTTGGCCCTGCTGTCACCCAGTCCTTGGCCCTGCTGTCACCCAGTCCTTGGCCCTGTTGTCACCCAGCCCTCTGCCCTGTTGTCACCCAGCCCTCTGCCCTGTTGTCACCCAGCCCTCTGCCCTGCTGTCACCCAGCCCTCTGCTGTCATTCAGTGCCCTTTTGTTGCCCAGTCCTCTGCCCTGCTGTCACCCAGCCCTCTGCTGTCGCCCATTTCTCTAAAAAAAAGAATTTTAAATGTTGTCAACTATGCTCGCTGTGTACAACAGTTCAATGGGGGGGGGGCAACAAACATCACAGGGGGGTATAGATAGGGCCGGTGCTAGACTATTTTGCGCCCATTCTATACCGTATAGAGGTATATAAATTATATTTTAGTGGTTCAGAAGTTTTTTTTTGGGGGGGGGGGGGGGCGCAAGTAGCTGGTCTCGCCTAGGGCGCAAAATAGTCTAGCACCAGCCCTGATGGCAGCACTCCATAGCAGTCTCCGGTCTTTTGGATGTCTACACAAAGAAGGCTTTTACAGGCAATTATGTCTAGAATGCATTCAATGCCCATGTAATCTTACAAGAAGATTTTTATTGCGATGATTAGCCTGGTGGCAGTTGCTTTTAGCAGTGTTCCAGAAGGTTTCGGAGCACAAAGCCATCTTTTTCCTACTTCCTCCACTAGGGGGTATCCAGGAAAAGAGCTGCTGTCATAGACGCTATCAGACCTTGTCGTTGCACACAGGAAAAACAAAGAAAGATCATCAGTATTGCACTGGGAGAGGTCACGTCTTCACACACTTAGTACATCCGTTTACCATGACCTTGTAACTAACAAACACTAAACACCACACTGGTATTTTCTTAAAGTGAACCTGTCACGTGTATACAAACCACAGGTGACAGTGCTTATACCAGTGTTTGAGAGCCTTGAAACCATGGATGTCTGTGTTCATAGATACTGCATCTCAGAACTGATTCCTTTATCTACACCAGGTAGCTTTCCTCATATGTGGAGGAATGTTAAATAAATGTGCTATGCTCTTATGTGTTTCTAAATATTTTGTGTGTGTAAATTAAAAAAATAAACAAACGAAAATAAATATAGTTGCGTTATCCCAGGCCGATCAAAATGGCCAAAGATGCTAAACCTGAAGAAGCTTGGTAGAAGATGCTGCCGCTGGAACTTGAAGACTGGGCAGAAGGTGCCACTGGGGGAACTCGAGACCTGGACAGAAGGTGCCACTGGGGGAACTCGTGGACTGGGCAGAAGGTGCCACCGAGGGGACTGGGCAGAAGGTGCCACTGGGGGAACTCGAGGAATGGGCAGAAGATGCCACAGAGGGGACTAAAAGGCTGGGCAGAGTGTGCCACTGGGGGAACTTGAGGACTGGGCAGAAGATGCCGCCGGGGGAACTCGAGGACTGGGCAAAAGGTGCCGCTGGGGGGGTAGGGGGGAACTCGAAGATGCCACTGGGAACTCGAACTAGGCAGAAGGTGTCACCAGGGGGAACTCTAGGACTGGGCAGAAGGTGCCGCCAGGGGGAAACCCGAAGATGCCACTGGGAAACTCGAGAACTGGGCAGATAGTGCCACCAGGGGAACTCAAGGACTGGACAGAAGGTGCTGCCGGGGGGGGGGGCTCGATGATGCCACCGGGGAACTCTAGGCAGAAGGTGCCACCAAGGGGGGAACCTGAAGATGCCACCGGGAAACTCAAGAACTGGGCAGAAGGTGCCACCGGAGGAACTCTAGGACTAGGCAGAAGGTGCTGCCATCGTAACTCGACTGGGCAGAAGGTGCCACCGGAGTAACTCGAGGAGCGGGGAGAAGGTGCCGCCGGAGGAACTCGAGGAGTGGGGAGAAGGTGCCACTGGGGGAACTCGAGACCTGGACAGAAGGTGCCACTGGGGGAACTCGGGGACTGGGCAGAAGGTGCCACCGGGGGAACTCGAGGAGTGGGGAGAAGGTGCCACTGGGGGAACTCGAGACCTGGACAGAAGGTGCCACCGGGGGAACTCGGGGACTGGGCAGAAGGTGCCACCGGGGGAACTCGTGGACTGGGCAGAAGGTGCTGCCGGGGGAACTCAGGGACTGGGCAGAAGGTGCCACTGGGGGAACTCGAGGAATGGGCAGAAGATGCCACAGAGGGGACTAAAAGGCTGGGCAGAGTGTGCCACTGGGGGAACTTGAGGACTGGGCAGAAGGTGCCGCTGGGGTAACTCGAGGACTGGGCAAAAGGTGCCGCTGGGGGGGTAGGGGGAACTCGAAGATGCCACTGGGAACTCGAACTAGGCAGAAGGTGCCACCAGGGGGAACTCTGGGACTGGGCAGAAGGTGCTGCCAGGGGGAAACCCGAAGATGCCACCGGGAAACTCGAGAACTGGGCAGATAGTGCCACCGGGGGAACTCAAGGACTGGACAGAAGGTGCTGCCGGGGGGGGGGGGGGGCTCGATGATGCCACCGGGGAACTCTAGGCAGAAGGTGCCACCAAGGGGGGAACCCGAAGATGCCACCGGGAAACTCAAGAACTGGGCAGAAGGTGCCACCGGAGGAACTCTAGGACTAGGCAGAAGGTGCTGCCATCGTAACTCGACTGGGCAGAAGGTGCCACCGGAGTAACTCGAGGAGCGGGAGAAGGTGCCGCCGGAGGAACTCGAGGAGTGGGGAGAAGGTGCCGCCGGGGGGGAACTCAAAGATGCCACTGGGGAACACGAGAACTGGGCAGAAGATGCGGGGGCTGGGGAGGTGGGGGAACTTGAGGACTGGGCAGAAGGTGGCACCAGGGGAACTTGAGGACTGGGCAGAAGGTGGCACCAGGGGAACTTGAGGACTGGGCAGAAGGTGCCGCTGGGAGAACTCTAGAATGCCACCAGGAAACTCGAGAACTGGGCAGAAGATGCTGCTGGGGGAACATCGCATCACTGGAGCATAGGTGAGTATAGTTCTGCTTTAATGTGTAGTGGCAATAAACCATGTCAATTTGAGTGGGGAAGGCCTGACCCCTTCTTCAGGTTTCTGTTGCTGGCCGTGTCCCTGTTGGGGAGATCTAACTTTCAATTTAAAGTCAGATCTCCCTAAAAGTGAGTTTTCTTTCCTCATGAGGTATCCTATTTAAGACTTCCTATCCTCTAACCAAGAGCAGAGTCCAGTGGATAGATTTCCTTACCTTTTAAGTGTTGAAGTCTAAAGAAACCCCTAGCCCTATGATCCTATGTAAGATTTACCAGGTAATGTCATTTAAGTCTGCAGCTTGCACGAAATACCTGGTGATCCTGACACCCACGGACTTCCTGTAATAAGGTGACAACTCTTTGTCCTGGTCTCCCAGTTGTGCTCCTGCATTATCTGTGATCTCCATATTTGTTTTGATACAAAAGATAACTAGCATTCTCAAAAGAAGGGGGTCAACACTGACAGCTTCCATCTTGCTCTCATGATAGTTTCTCTTTAATGGTTGCAGGGCTCATCTCAGATTTCGGGATCTCATCATCTAAACCCCCAAGAAATAGAAGTGGTTAAGAATTCGGTCAAGTAGCATCAAGATATAATAGTTAACGGTGGTCTTATTTTTAAAATAGAGGAGTGGACAGCTGCTCTCCCTAGAAACCCCTTTTGGTTTATCTGATTTTTGGATCCTCTAGGTCAGGGGTAGCCAACTTCATCACTCCAGCTGTGGTGAAACCAAAAATCCCATCAGACATTCCAACACTGACCATCACAGGCATGACTCCTAGAGGCAGGGGTATGATGGGATTTGTTTCTGGTGCCCAGCTTGTGACCCTAGGGACAAGTATGACCCTTTTGGCACTTACCACGCACCCCCCGAGTGTAGTCTGTTTCTGTGCCTAGTCAAGCCAGAGAAGGGAAAAATATTCCTTAGAATGACATCTAATATATAAATGGTTTGGTTTATTTCTTTAACACTGTCTTACATTTTCTGTACTGTCCGTTTTATTTATTTTCCTTAGTAAAACTCATTATTAAAGATTACAAAGAAAATATTACATGTGACGCAAGTGATTTTTAAGGGGGCCTTACAGAGAACAAATGTAGGAGCATTGATTTGTAAAGAGGTGGCAATAGCAGTAATCTCTGGCAGTCTCAAGTAATATGCTTGCAGCTGTCTCGTGAAGTATGTCCCCAACAACTTGCATAGAATATTCACAGTCTTTGACTATCTGTACAATGCTTGCAATATCTGACTATCTCCTGTATCATGTCTGCACTGCAGTATCTGACTATCTCTTGTATCACGTCTGCAGCCTTTGACCATCTCCTGTATCATGTCTGTGGTCTCTGACCATCTCCTGTATCATGTCTGTGGTCTCTGACCATTTCTTGTATCATGTCTGTGGTCTCTGACCATTTCTTGTATCATGTCTGTGGTCTCTGACCATTTCTTGTATCATGTCCACAGTCTGTGATCATCTCTTGAGTCATGCCTGCTGGTTCTGAGCATTTTGTGTCATGTCTGCAGTCTCTGACCATCTCTTGTGTCATGTCTGCAGATATGGTCAGAGATTGCAGACATGACACAAGAGACGGCCAGAGCCATCAGCCATGACACGAGAGACGGTCAGAGCCGTCAGCCATGACACGAGAGACGGTCAGAGCCGTCAGCCATGACACGAGAGACGGTCGGAGCCGTCAGCCATGACACGAGAGACGGTCGGAGCCGTCAGCCATGACACGAGAGACGGTCGGAGCCGTCAGCCATGACACGAGAGACGGTCGGAGCCGTCAGCCATGACACGAGAGACGGTCGGAGCCGTCAGCCATGACACGAGAGACGGTCGGAGCCGTCAGCCATGACACGAGAGACGGTCGGAGCCGTCAGCCATGACACGAGAGACGGTCGGAGCCGTCAGCCATGACACGAGAGACGGTCGGAGCCGTCAGCCATGACACGAGAGACGGTCGGAGCCGTCAGCCATGACACGAGAGACGGTCGGAGCCGTCAGCCATGACACGAGAGACGGTCGGAGCCGTCAGCCATGACACGAGAGACGGTCAGAGCCGTCAGCCATGACACGAGAGACGGTCAGAGCCGTCAGCCATGACACGAGAGACGGTCAGAGCCGTCAGCCATGACACGAGAGACGGTCAGAGCCGTCAGCCATGACACGAGAGACGGTCAGAGCCGTCAGCCATGACACGAGAGACGGTCAGAGCCGTCAGCCATGACACGAGAGACGGTCAGAGCCGTCAGCCATGACACGAGAGACGGTCAGAGCCGTCAGCCATGACACGAGAGACGGTCAGAGCCGTCAGCCATGACACGAGAGACGGTCAGAGCCGTCAGCCATGACACGAGAGACGGTCAGAGCCGTCAGCCATGACACGAGAGACGGTCAGAGCCGTCAGCCATGACACGAGAGACGGTCAGAGCCGTCAGCCATGACACGAGAGACGGTCAGAGCCGTCAGCCATGACACGAGAGACGGTCAGAGCCGTCAGCCATGACACGAGAGACAGCCGGAGCCGTCAGAAATGACACAAGAGAGGATCTGAGACTGCAGACATGACACGAGAGGGGATCTGAGACTGTAGACATGACCCAAAAGATGGTCAGAGACTGCAGACATGACCCAAAAGATGGTCAGAGATTGCAGTATCTGACCATCTCTTGTGTCATGTCTGCAGATATGGTCAGAGATTGCAGACTTGACACAAGAGCTGGTCAGAGCTGTCAGACATGATACAAGACAAGAGACGATCAGAGCCATCAGACATGACGCAAGAGACGATCAGAGACTGCAGACATGACGCAGAGATGGTCGGAAATTGCAGTCTCTGATCATCTCTTGTGTCATGTCTGCAAGCTCTGACAGCTTTTTGTAGCATTGCCATCACATTCCATTATGCGCAGCCCCCTGGTGATGCCAGGGACCATATTTGAAGCCCCTATATCAAGGCGGATTGGCCATCAGTGCTTTGGAGTAAGGGCCCGGAGGAAGCCTGCTGTGACAATGCTCTTTGTATGCTGTAGTGCAGACTGAACACTGGACTATTCTCTCTGGTGTTTACTATCAGCTGTCTGTCTCGTAGTGGGGTGGCCTTGGCATACAAACAGAGACGCCAGCAGCTGACACTTTTATTAATAGGATGTGTGCTGCTTCCCCCATCCAGAGCACAGCGTGCAGTGCTTTCACCAAGCCACAAGGCTGAAGCTATGGGCCAGTGCTGTGCTTCTATGAATTCCTTTTTTTGTCATGAGCGGAGACTGAAGGCCTGCCATATAAACTTATAGAAGTGACCCAAAAAGAAGAGTGCCGGTTGGGGGGGCTGAGGAGCCTTTCCAGGGCTAGTCAAGAAAGGGAGGGGTGTTTTTATTCTTATGGCTACACTCCCTGGGCAACATCGCCACCTACAGTGTGTAGTAGTGATTGCAGTTTAGCAACCTTCTTATTTAACCACTTCGCCTCTCACACCTGTTCCCCCCCCTATGGACCAGAGCAATTTTTACCATTTTGCTATGAACCTGTTTGTACAGCAATAAGTAATGACAAAGTTACGGTAACACATTTAAGGACAAACAAGGCTTTTCTTTTATTATATTGCTTTTGTAACAATTTTTTTTCCCCTCAATCCTTAGACCATAAAACATAGCAAAACTAAACAAAATTAGCTTTTTTCGTTTAAAAATAAATAGCGTTACTGCAGATAAAAAAAATGTGCATTTTATTCTGTAACTTATTCTGCTTTAATGGTAGTAATATTTTATAAATTCTGGTACAAGCATTGCAAATTCTGTGCTTTAAAAAAAATAAATGTATAAATATATGGTGGCACAGTGGTGTAGTGGGTAGCACTCTCGCCTAGCAGTAAAAAGGGTCGCTGGTTCGAATCGCAAACTCCGGGCAGGTAGTGTCGTGGTTGGATGTTCTCCCTGTGCCTGCGTTGGTGTCCTCCGGGTACTCCGGTTTCCTCCTCACTCCAAAGACATGCTGGTAGGTTAATTGGATCCTGTCTAAATTGTCCCTAGTATGTATGAATGTGAGTATTGTAAGCTCCTTGAGGGTAGGGACTGATGGGAATGTACAACGTATATGTAAAGCGCTGCGTAAATTGGTGGCGCTATATAAGTAACTGAAATAAATAATAAAATAAATAAATATGGTAAAGGTGTAAACCATATTAATGAACAAAAGTTAATGTACGGCTGATGAGAGTAAACAAAGGGTTCATAAAGGGTTAAACAGAGGAACCAAAAAAATAAAAATTTTTACTTGTTGGGTTGCTTTAACCCCTTACGGACCGCCCGCTGCAGTTTTACGGCGGCTGCCATAACCCCGGTATCCACTTCTTCAGCGTGCGGTCCGCTACATGATAAAAGTGGTCTCTGCGGCGGATTTACCGCGAGATCACTTTTATCGGTGGTGGGGGCGGGTGTCCCCTTCCGCCGCGATCCGGAGCCGCTGGCAGCGGCGGTGGCAATCGCGTCTTATCTCCTGTCAGGCATGAAGTGAGGGGGAAGATGGCCCCCCACCCGTCTCCATACAATTACTGGGCGGAAGCAACGTCAAAACGTCACTTCCACCCACAGCTCTTAAAGGGCCATTTTTTTAAATGATATTTTTAAATTACAATTTTATTTTATTTATTTTTTTATTGCATTTTAGTGTAAATATGAGATCTGAGGACTTTTTGACCCCAGATCTCATATTTAAGAGGTCCTGTCATGCTTTTTTTCTATTACAAGGGATGTTTACATTCCTTGTAATAGGAATAAAAGTGAATTTTTTTTTCCCCCAAACAGTGTAAAAATAAATAATAATAATAATAAAATTTATTTTTTAAACGCGCCCCATCCCGCCAAGCTCACACGCAGAAGTGAGCGCATACGTGAGTAGCGCCCTCATATGAAAACGGTGTTCAAACCACACATGTGAGGTATTGCCGTGATCATTAGAGCAAGAGCAATAATTTTAGCCCTAGACTTCCTCTGTAACACAAAACATGCCACCTGTAGAATTTTTTAAATGTCGTCTATGGAGATTTTTAACGGTAAAAGTTTGTCGCCATTCAACGAGCAGGCGCAATTTTGAAGCGTGACATGTTGGGCATCAATTTACTCGGCGTAACATTATCTTTCACAATATAAAAAAAATGGGCTAATTTTCCTGTTGTCTTATTTTTTCATTCAAAAAAGTGATTTTTTTCCAAAAAAAGTGCGCTTGTAAGACCGCTGCGCAATTACAAAAAAGTGTATTGCAACGCCATTTTATTCTCTAGGGCAGTGATGGCGAACCTTGGCACTCCAGATGTTTTGGAACTACATTTCCCATGATGCTCCTGTACTCTGCAGTGTAGTGGAGCATCATGGGAAATGTAGTTCCGAAACATCTGGGGTGCCAAGGTTCGCCATCACTGCCCTAGGGTATTAGATCCCCCAAACATTATAAATTGTTTTTTTCTAAGTAATTTTCGAGCAAAAAAAACTGTTTTAAACTTGTAAACACCAAAATCTCAAAACAAGGCTGGTCCTTAAGTGGTTAATGGACATCATATCTTTCATCTGCAGATTAATGAACAGAAAGAAAGACACAAATGTAACATTGTGTCTTTCTATAGTGCCTGAGCAGATCTTATTTATAAACGCTGTCAGTGGTAAATGTGGTATACACTATATACATCGTGATACGGATGGGTTTACTTCCGCTTTATTTCCCTGCAAAGGTAAAGCATAATGGGCTACTATGCATTGCATAGTAGCCCATTATGTGTCACTTACCCAGGGCTGCTGTTAGAAATCATGGGGCCCCATACAGCCTACCTGACAGGGCCCCCCCCCCTCCCGTGCCCTGCCAATCATTAGTGGTCGAGACATTCGGCACATGTATACTTTTATCCATGTATATGTGTGGCTGTGGGTAATGCCTCCAGTTATGATTGGCAGTGCACAGGGAGATGCTAACTGTTAAGTCTTGATTACTTTTGTGTTTTGGGTGGGGGGACGCAGTAAAAATATGCAGCTGAGCCACATTTTTACCATCCCCCAACCACTCCCCCTTATGCAGCAAAGGCACTACTTCTGTAGTACACCTGCAGGGTGTTTTACACAACATCCCGTCACTACTGCAGCACTATGGCAGTAGTGTCTTTGCAGCATAAAGGGGGAGTGGTTGGAAGATGGTAAAACTGTGGCTGAGCTGCACATTTTTACTGCCTCCCCCCCCAAACGTAAACAAGACCTAAGCACAGCGAGATGCTCTTATGTGATTATCATCATTATGATGATGATCACACAGTATAGATGTATGCCTCTCTGTATGTTTGTTTCTGTACCTTCCAGAAAACGTGAGCCTGCACGTGCATCGGTATCCTTATGCTGCCTGCGCTCTCAACCACTTCTCTCTCATCTCCCACCGCTCAGATACAGCCCGTCCTCTGCCCTCCTCGGTTACTAAGGGAGGAAAGGAGAATCACTCCGCCAGAGATCGGCTGTCATCAGCCGCGGCCAGCAGGAACTTTAAAAAAGTGCGGCGCTGGCTTTAGACGCCTGCACCCGAAATTGAAAAAATAGTCCCTCTCTGCTAATACCTCCTGGGCCCCTCTGCTGTACTGATGGGGCCCAGATAAAATAGAATTATGTTACAGCAATCCTAGGAACATTATCAATGCTTTCACCTGGGCAATGTGCTTTTACCAAAGCTGAAGAATAAAGTTGTCTGGGGCCCCCCTGCTGGCCGGGCCCGGTACAGTAGGGCTGGCTGTACTGCCCTATCAGCGGCCCTGCACTTACCTGAAACCGAAGCCCGCGAGGTCTCCGTTGTCCCCACTAGCAGGGAGCGCCCATCTTCACCCCTCTTCCTTCCAGGGCTCTGTGACTGGCCGGAGTCACGTGATGTCACTCCCACGAATGCGCGCGGGAGCCGCCAGTCATGACATGACCCCTATTTCTAAAGGGTGAATGCGCCAATGTCATCGCCGCTCGTCTTTTTAGTAAATATCTCCTAAACCGTGAAGGTGTAGGAGATATTTCAAGCACCTACAGGTAAGCCTTAATATGCCCCTGTTGAAGACATACTTTGTCGAAACGCGTCCGGCTCGCATCTGGCACCCCACATTGCTTTTATTCTGCTTTTTGTGATCACATGTCATAACTTCTGTCCATTTTTATGACCTTTTAAATAAAACCTAATGGTTATTTTTTGACCTGCACCATTTGGAGCTTTCTTTTTTCTTTTACTATATTTTTGTGAACCCTCTCCTACATTTGGGGCTGGAACCCCAAACGGGCCATACCTGATCCGGATAACCTGAGGAATACTCCGAGAGACGTCCTTCATGGGCTCCCATCGTTTGAAGTCTCCCCAGCACCCGGTTTGACCATCTTCAATCCATTATTTGGTTCCATGTTTGGATCCCAAGCGTTTTTGACTCAACTGTCGTAAGACTGATGAGTCCACCTGCTCTGGTAAGAGTACTCTACCTACCTTTTTAGATCACTTCAGACAATGTTGATACATCTGGTTGCACTTGATCAGTGAAACTCCTATTCCTTTTTGAGGAAGATCTACCACAATATTTACGCACTAGTTTATTCAAGTGGACTTTGTCTACCGTGTTTTACTTGTTCTCAGTATTCACGATTTTTTGTATATTAATATTTTGCCTTTTCACAATTTCATTATCAGCTGTTTTTTCATTTTTTCTGTGTTGGTTTAGCATAGCGCGGTGTTTTCCCCCCCTTTTTTCAAGCCTTAATATAGGTTTACCTGTAGGTAAAAGTGGTTGTACAACCACTTGAAATTGGTGGTTTAATCCCAAAGTGGAGGATTCTGTTGGTGATTCAACAGTTAATATACCTGTTCACTCATTTTATGTCACGTTGGCGACTCATGGACTCGCTGTTTTGTTCAATAATATATTGATTAATACTTTTAACGCAATACAATTTTTTTATGATACTTATTACCTTCCTGTCCGCATCCCCAGAAAACAGAGGCAAGATACCAGGATATAATTTCACCAGCCTTGTTGGGCCCAGGTACCAGCACGGTAGCATTTTGTAATTTTTCCTCCACCAAGGAAGTGTTAAGGATGCCCATGTTCACCATGGTCGACCGTTTTATCCACACCTCCTCCTCAACTGTCTCCCCTAGGTCCATTTCCCATGCCATTTGGTAGGAGGGATTATTTTGTATACTGCTTTTCTTGTGATCATTAACAGTCCAAGACAAGTTACTGGGTTCTGTATTCTTTGAAAGGGGTGAAACAATGGCATGATGTCTGAAGGTGGGTAGGGGGAAGAGTTTTTTTTTGAGAAAACTACAATCCATTTATGCCAGCTTCTGCAGGTAATGCACAGTATGGAACAGCCACTAAGATAAAACAACGAAAGAAATGTGAAGCGGCGACTATGAGTTGGAAGGCAATGTGTCCATTTTATATGAAAACAAGCTAAGTATATAGTCCTCTCATCTCCTACCACTAGATAGAGCCAGAGTATATATAATGTTGTATTTCTCTTATACCAATCCTGCACTTGTACTTATTAAGCTTCACAATGTTGTCTGCTAGACCGGGACATTCTCTGCCATCCTATTTAGCATTATGTTATTTATTAAAGCGGTAGTGAAGTCCTTTTTTCTTGATTTATACCCACAGGTAAGGCTTACCTGTAAGTAAAGTAAATATCTCTTTAAACGTGCACCATTCAGGAGATATTTACTTTAGCAGCACCGCCGCATGCACACTGTGCTCTCTAAGGACGGCGGGCTGTGGCCGTAACGCCCACGCGTATGCGCCGCCTGCACGCAAGCTTATCACCGCTCGCCAATTCAAACGTCCGCAGCCCATAAGAAAGACCAGAGGAGATAGAAGCAGAGGGGAATCGGGGTCAGTACACCGCTGAAAGACTTCCTTTCCAGATAAGTCTTTCATAATATGCTAGCATGCAAAGCATGCTAGCACATTATGCGATTATCTTGCAGGGAGAAGATTTTGTTTTCTTTTTTGTGGTTTATTACTGTTTAACCACTTGAATTTCCGGGAGGCCGTCATATGATGTCCTCCCATTTGCACGCTCCCTGCGTGCCCCCTACAGGGCACACATGGCGTGTGCTGTGATCAGAGTCCCCGAGACTCGGGTGATCACAGATCCGAGTAAGGGGCCAGTCCTGGCCCCTCACCACGTGATCAGCTGTCAGCCAGCTGATCATGTGCGTGAGGAGAAAAAAAAAAAGCCGATCAACGGCTTATGTGCAAGGGACATCTGTCCTGAAGAGGAAGGAGGCACATCTGCCCCAATCGGTACCCCCTGCCGGTGCCACATATCAATGCCCATGAGTGCCACCTATCAATGCCCACCAGTGTTGCCAATCATTGCCACCTATCAGTGCTCAGTGCCACCCATCAATGCCCACCAGTGCCACCTTATCGGTGCCCATCAGTGCAGCCTCATCAGCGTACATCAATGAACGAGAAAAATTACCTGTTTGCAAAATGTTATAACAAAATATAAAAAATATAATTTTTTTTTTTTTATTCGGTCTTTTTAAATTTCTTTTAACAAAAAATAAAAACCGCAAAGGTGATCAAATACCACCAAAAGAAAGCTCTATTTGTGGGAAAAAAATGATACAAATTGAATTTGGGTACAGTGTTGTATGAACGCTCAGTTGTCATTCAAAGTGCGACAGTGCTGAAAGCTGAAAATTGGTCTGGACGGGAGGGGGGTTTAAGTACCCAGTAAGCAAGTGGTTAAATCAGAAGCACCCAGGGCCATCTCCCAGTCTAGTTTCCATTTAAAGTGACACTAAACAATATCCTAATTCTTCAAAAATGATCTATACACATCAAAACTTAATAGTCCTGTAAGCTATTTTTTTTTTTTGTTTCTTACTGTGTTTTTCTGCCTCCTTGTAAGGTCCCATGAGCTCCCGAACCTCTCCTTTCCCCTCTC
Organism: Lithobates pipiens; assembly: GCF_037356315.1. Lineage (NCBI taxonomy): Eukaryota > Metazoa > Chordata > Amphibia > Anura > Ranidae > Lithobates > Lithobates pipiens. The sequence goes on along the minus strand of NW_027507789.1, from coordinate 182,424,962 downwards.
ACTTCCATTTGTTTGGCAATCATAGCGCACATTACTGTAGCGGTCATGTGCATTGCTCTGTGCACACTACAAAATCTCATAGTCCAACTCGGGAGACAATATAAGGTGGCCATGTTCCTTGCATACAGTGGGACAGGGAGAACAAACATATCGACCCTCTAACAGGAAGTCAGATCACAGCGGGCTAAAAAAAAAAAAAAAAAAAAGGTATAATGAGCTAGTATGCAGTGCATACTAGCTCATTATCAAATACTTGCCTCAGAACAAAGCCCCTGTATCGGTCCACACAGAGGGAGCTGACATCTTGCCCTCGGGTGTGCCTTCCAGGTTCGCGGCTCCGGCCACTCACAGTGCTGAAGCCGCGAACGTCTCTTCCGCACGCCCACGTAGGAGTTTTCTGACGTCAGCGGCTGCATGCATAGGGAATATCTCCTAAACCGTACAGGTTTAGGAGATATTAATTTTACCTACAGATAAGCCTTATTATAGGCTTACCTGTAGGTAAAAGTGTAAAATTTGAGTATACAACCACTTTAAGAATATAGCTGTATACCTGCATAGAGTTTATGTCCCTTTTTAATGTCAGGTGGGATCAAAAAAAAGTTCTGGTTGGATTTCTCACTTTAAATCTGTGCCTAGTTCTACTTTGCTACTAAAATCACTACAGATTGACTGACTGCCAGGGGTAGCAAATAGTCACTAAGGGGTTTATTTACTAAAGCTACAGAGGGCAAAACTAGTCGCAATTTTGCAGAGAAACCAATCAGCTTCCAGGTTGTATTGCTAAAGCTTAACCACTTGCCGACCGGGCCATAGCTGAAAAATGGCTACAGTGCTGTCCGATAACTCTGGGAGAGGGCGCACTATACCGTCCTTCCAGAATCGCGCTGCCACACATGTCCATGACCGTCGGATCTCCCAGACGCGGCATGACATGGATCAGGTTAAACGGCCAATGACAGCGGCCCATTACCCTGATTGGAAACAAATTTAGAACATTTCCGGTTTGACTCCTCCCCTCAAGCCGATTGGTACAACGTGTGAGGAGAGGAGGAAGCCGGTACAGTAGTGCTGTGGGCTGGATCTGAAGTGCCTACAGTGCTGATCTGTGTCCGCCCATCCATCCTTATTCATGCTCCATCCCTGGCTCATCCATGCCACATCAGTGCCTTACAAAAGTGTAATAGGTAGTCAAACTAGATTTGAAATGTACAGTATTTCACAAAAGTGAGTACACCCCTCACATTTTTGTAAATATTTTATTATATCTTTTCATGTGACAACACTGAAGAAATGACACTTTGCTACAATGTAAAGTAGTGAGTGTACAGCTTGTATAACCAGTGTAAATTTGCCGTCCCCTCAAAATAACTCGACACACAACCATTAATGTCTAAACCGCTAGCAACAAAAGTGAGTACACCCCTAAGTGAAAATGTCCAAATTGGGCCCAAAGTGTCGATATTTTGTGTGGCCACCATTATTTTCCAGCACTGCCTTAACCCTCTTGGGCATGGAGTTCACCAGAGCTTCACAGGTTGCCACTGGAGTTCTCTTCCTCTCCTCCATGAGGACATCACAGAGCTGGTGGATGTTACAGACCTTGCGCTCCTCCACCTTCCATTTGAAGATACCCCACAGATGCTCAATAGGGTTGAGGTCTAGAGACATGTTTGGCCAGTCCATCACCTTTACCCTCAGCTTCTTTAGCAAGGTAGTAGTCTTGGAGGTGTGTTTGGGGTCAGTATGTTGTAATACTGCACTGCGGCCCAGTCTCCGAAGGGAGGGGATCATGCTCTGCTTCAGTATGTCACAGTACATGTTGGTATTCATGGTTCCCTCAATGAACTGTAGCTCTCCAGTTTCGGCAGCACTCATGCAGCCCCAGACCATGACACTCCCATCACCATGCTTGACTGTAGGCAAGACACACTTGTCTTTGTACTCCTCACCTGGTCGCCGCCACACACACTTGACACCATCTGAACCAAATAAGTTTTATCTTGGTCTCATCCCACCACAGAACATGGTTCCAGTAATCCATGTCCTTAGTCTGCTTGTCTTCAGCAAACTGTTTTCAGGCTTCTTGTGCATCATCTTTAGAAGAGGCTTCCTTCTAGGACAACAGCCATGCAGACCAATTTCATGGAGTGTGCGGCGTATGGTCTGGGAACTGACAGGCTGACCCCCCCCTTCAACCTCTGCAGCAATGCTGGCAACAATCGTGCATGTCTATTTCCCAAAAACAACCTCTGGATATGACGCTGAGCACATGTACTTAACTTCTTTGGTCAGCCATGGCGAGGCCTGTTCTGATTGGAAACTATCCTGTTAAACCGCTGTATGGTCTTGGCCACCATGCTGCAGCTCAGTTTCAGGGTCTTGGCAATCTTCTAATAGCCTAGGCCAGTGATGGCGAACCTTGGCACTCCAGTTTTTTTGGAACTACATTTCCCATGATGCTCCGCTACACAGCAGAGTGCATGAGCATCATGGGAAATGTAGTTCCAAAACATCTGGGGTGCCAAGGTTCGCCATCACTGGCCTAGGCCATCTTTATGTATTGCAATTCTTTTCTTCTCTAACTCTTTTTTTCAGATCCTCAGAGAGTTCATTGCCATGAGGTGCCATGTTGAACTTCCAGTGACCAGTATGAGAGAGTGAGAGCGATAACACCTAAGATAAAACACCTGTTCCCCATTCACACCTGAGACATTGTAACACTTAACAAATCTCATGACACTGCGAGGGAAAATGGCTAATTGAGCCCAATTTGGACATTTACACTTAGGGGTGTATGTACTTTTGTTGCCAGTGGTTTAGACATTAATGGCTGTGTGTTATTTTGAGGGAACAGCAAATTTACACTGTTATACAAGCTGTACTCTCACTACTTTACATTGTAGCAAAGTATAATTTATTCAGTATTGTCACATGAAAAGATCTAATAAAATATTTGCAAAAATGTGAGGGGTGTACTCACTTTTGTGAGCTACTGTATGTCCCTAGAACACCTGACAACACTCCCTGCATGTTGGGCCTCTGTATGTGGCCAGGCTGTGTAAAAGGCCCACACATGTAGTATCACCATACTCATGGGGAGTAGCAGAATATATTTTAGGGGGTAGTTTTTGTTATGTACATGCTGTGTGTTAGAAATATCTTATAAATTGACAACTTTGTGTAAAAAGTTACATATTCCAAAGATTATACGTTGGATGTTTTTACTTTCCAAAATGGGGTAATTTTTGGTCTGCATTCATTGTCCTGTTGTTCCAGGACCTTCAAAAGTGTTATGCCACGTACATACATCCAGACTTTCCGGCAGACTAGGTCAAACGGGATCAGTCCGTCGGACAATCTGATAGTGTCAATTCTGACAGAGTAGAAATCGGGAAAACCGTTCGTCTGTGTGCTAGTCCGACGGACCAAATACGCTGCAAGAACAGCTATTGGCTATTGAACTTCCTTGTTTAGTCCCATTTACGTCATCACGTTCAAAACGAACGGACTTTCGAACGGACTTCGTCCTTTCGTGTGTGGCCAAGTCTGTTCATTCGGAAAGTCCGTCGGACCTCCGCCGAAAAAAGTCAGTCGGGGTAGTCAGGAAATTATATATGTACTTTATGCTTGATGGTGCTCCTTGTATGTTGGGCCTCTGTATGTGGCCAGGCTGTGTAAAAGTCGCACACATGTGGTATCACTATACTTGGGAGTAACAGAATTTATTTTAGGGAGCAATTGGAAGTTTGCATATGCTTTGTGTGAGAAATTACCTTTTGACAATTTTGTGAAAAGAAAAAAAAAAATTATCACTTCAAAAAACTCACCATGCCTCTTACTAAATACCTTGGACTGTCTACTTTCCAAAAAGGGGTAAATTGGAGGGCATTTGTACTTTCCTGGCCATACATGTTTAATTTTCCTGTACAATTTTTTTCCTCTAAGCCCTAGTACACACGATCGGAGATTCCGACGGAATGTGTCCGATCGGAGCGTTTTGTCGGATATTCCGACTGTGTGTGGTCTGCATCGGACTGTTTCCGTCGGACCAATATTTTCCGACAAAATGCTCCGAGCGGACATACTCCGATCATGTGTAGAGAATTCCGATCGGACAAAGTGCCACGCATGCTCAGATCAAATTCCTACATCAAAGCTATTGGCTACTAGCCTGAACGTAGTCCCATCATAACGAAATGACGTCATCACGTTCTGAAAGATCGGATTTTCCGACAACTTTGTCCGACCGTGTGTATGCAACAGTTTCGGACAAGATTCGTCGGACAAAATCCGACGGATTTGGTTGTCGGAATCTCCGACCGTTTGTACAAGGGCTTAGATTTACCAAAAACCATATAATATGAGGTCAAAACTAAACTTTCAATTGTATCCAATTAGGTAAATACCTTACAATGTAGTGCAAGAAAATTGAACATGCATGGCCAGCCTATGAAGCTATGGGTACAGAGTTGCATGGCTGAGTAATTGTCATTCAAAATGTGAGCACCGAAAGCTGAAAATTGGTCTGGTTAGGAAGGGGGTTTAAGTGTCCAGTGGGCAAGTGGTTAATTAAACACGCTTAGGTTAGAAGAGTAGAAGAATTGCAGACGTTAGGCAATATTTGCTTCCTTTGAAATATTTTATTGCTTAATATACATTTTTGATAAAAGTAAAAAAAAAAAAGAAGTAAACTACAAAATGTTTTATAGTCAATCCATATACATCTGACACAGTAGAGTTTTAGAAGCTGAAGTAGGTGACTACAGACAGGTGTAAAAGGTCTACTACAGTGATTCTCAACCAGGGTTCCTCCAGAGGTTGCTAGGGGTTCCTTCAGCATTGGGCCATTTCTGCCTCTCGGATAAGTTCCCACTCACACCATTGATCTTTTTAGCTATCTGTAAGGAGGTAATTCTTCCCAAGGACCATTCTTCCCACTGACCATCACACTAATGTATCATGAGTTGTAGATTTCTAATTTTCAGCAGGGGTTCCCCGAGACTGGAGAACTATTTTAAGGGTCCCTCTGTGTTAAAAAGGTTGAAAAAGGCTGGTCTAATCTAATTATATTTTATATATTTATCAGTGACTATTGTCATTGTGCACTCTTCTGATAAACGTACTTTTGGGACAGTATACTAAATTAATTCTTCCAGCATACACTATAAACCACATATGTCAAAACACAAGGTCCACAAGCCAAATCTGGCCCTCCAGGTCTTGTCATGTGGCCCTTGCCAGGGGGTTGGGGTTGCATAGTGTCCTGCACTTTGTACACAGCACACCTCTGCACTCTGCACTCTGCACGTAATGCACTCCTGAACCCTGGACTGTGTACACAGAACACCTCTGAACCCTGCTCTTTGTACGTAACGTAACTCTAAAGTCTGCACTCCTGAACCCTGCCAAAGGGGTCTGCATAACAGGTAGCCAGCTAGCACCTTCAAGAGTTTGTCAGCAATGGTAATAACTGTACTGTAAATATACTGTATTTAAAGTAAAATTTCTCCAATCTGAGATTTTACAGTGGTTGCCAGCAAAGATGTTCATACCACTTAGTCTGTACTCTAGAGGTACACAGGAGGTTTTCAGCTGAGCTTGCTAAGAATATCAATGATGGAACAAATGGCTCCCTGTAGAACAAGCTATAAAATTATAATGTAGCAGTGAGTACATGATGGCAAAATGCGCCAAGCGCATGCAGTGATATGTACATGAGAGCAATACAAAAAGTGAGATCTTAAAGTGGTTGTAAACCCTTACAACCAACTTTGACCTACAGGTAAGCCTAGATTAAGGCTTACCTGTAGGTCCAAGAAATATCTCCTAAACCTACATGGTTTAGGAGATATTTGCCGAAAGACAGGCGCCGCTGTCTACGGCGCATGCGCTGTAGACAGCGGCGTGCAGGCGCACTGAGCGCGCCGTGGTCAACGGCGATATGCCGCGAGTGGCGGCTCCCGTGCGCATGCGCGGGAGTGACGGCTTCGCCGAATGACAGCGGCGGAGCAGCGAGACCCACCGAGAAGATGGATGTGCCGGACTACAGGGGACAGCGGTGACTTTGCTGGCTCCTGTGTCAGGTAAGTGACACATAATGGACTACTATGCGATGCATAGTAGTCCATTATGCTTTGCCTTTGCAGGGAATGAAAGAGGAAGTAAACCCATCAGGGTTTACTTCCTCTTTAATGCAGGTAACGTGCATTTTACCCCATAGTGAGCTATTTGTGTCATCTGTTTTACTGGTCAATTGGTGCTGCTAGGGACTTTTATAGAACTACTGAGCTAATAAACATATCTTGTGTATCTCTAGCCTTAAAGATACACTGTCCCCAACTTTAAAGGATTAAGTTCACCTTTTTAAAAATGATAATAAATTCACATATTTTTGAAGGTAAAAAAATGTGCATTTATTTTTTTTTCTCAGGAGCCTGCAGAACATTGGACCTGTGACCAATGGATTGCGGGTTCAATGTCATGCTCCTGCACCCTCTTCCTCCAGCTTTCTTCCCCTTACCTCTGTGCGTACTTTCTCCTAGAAAGCCGGAGGAAATGCGAATGAACCAAAATCTTGCTCATCAGTGCTACCCTAGAGGTGATTCAGTTCGCATTGTGCGCTATACAAGTATTTCATTAATTGAGTACTACAAGCTGTCTGCCTCAGTGGAAGATTGGACTTGTAGTTTCTTCATTCACAGATCTCTTGTGAATGAATGGCGCAGCTGTGCAGGCAGAGCCCCTGCACAACTGCAGCAATTTTAAAATGTAACAGCTGGTGCGGTGGAAAGTACCTCCCGCCCCCTGTCACAGGAGGAAGGGGGGTGGGGGTTGACACCATAGTAACATGTTACTAAAGCTGAACTTGGCCTTTGAAAAGGTTGCAGGTAAAAGCATAGAAAATTCAAGTATTTTAAATGCTTAATCTGATGTAGCAGAAAGTGACCGTTTCCCAGCACAAAGCCTGACCACCCCCTCCTTGCCCATTACTGCCCTCTCCTCTTCTGGGAGTGTCCAATTACTCTCTGTGCTGGCTCAGCTCTTCCATCCCTCCCTCTATAATACTTTATGTAGCTGCAAGGGGAGGAGTGAAGAGGAATATTATAGCGTGCCAGCTGACTCTGCTGACATCACATCCAAGATGGCGGCACTCAGGAGCGGCTTTTGGAGATCTACACAAGGAAGAGGGTTTTGCATGCCTAAACTATGTTAAATGCACACAATCTTATGGGAAGGTTGTTGAAATGAGTGGTCTGGTGACATGGTCCTTTTGAGAAGCAGCTAATAACGTAAGCGAATTCCACAGAACGTCCCAAGAGAAAGGAACTGAAGGTGCACGGTGTAGCGAGCGTACACACCCCGTTTGCTGATCAGGTTAATTACATCAAAGAAAACCAACATTTTCATCTAGTTCTCAGGGGCTTCCTTGAAAACAGACCTCAGCAGGTTAGCTTAAGACTCGTGTGTAAGGAATATAAGTATGACGAGGTTTATGAAGCCTGACCGGTATAATAGTACCAATGAGAGGCGATTCAGTTCGCATTGTGCGCTATACAAGTATTTCATTCATTCAATGCACTTAAGACAACTCTGCCACACCTCAGTAACCTTTAAGTCCAATTATTTAAATTCCTGTACTTGACGTGTGCGTAATGAGCGTCAGGACTCTATGTTGGCCTTCAAGTGAAAACGTCGCTCCTATCAGGAGTGGTAAAAATTATAAAGGCATCTGTTTATAGATGTCAATGCCCATGGCACATTTCTGGGCGATACTGCTCTCTAAATGTCTCTGTTATAGATTGGTGTCTTTTTATTGCGTCTAGGACAGGTCCACTTAAATTCAATACAGGGAAGTTTGTGGAATACTGGCATATCCCCTAATATCCTGCTTAGAAGCCTAAGGCAGTGCAGAGAGGCAGACTGGCCGTACCCATATGGGCATTACTAGACAAATCAGTGCAAGGCTGTGGCAGGTCTTAGTTCTAATTTTTTAGAGCATTGTAAGATGTTAGGCCTGTATGTTACAAGATATTAGTACATACAGTTTGTGCAATAAGACCAATTATCAGTCTATTTACAGTGATACCAACAACTTGTGAAATCCAGACTTCTTCTATATGTACACAAAATAAAAACTGCAATATATATAACACTTAAAACGCACCAGGACACAAGTAATATGGCGTTTTCTTGGTCACTCCACCTCCCATATAGAAATGTTTGGCAGAAGCTGTAATATTTGGTGCATAGCGTTGCATTTAAAACCATTTGTTCTGAAACTGGGTATATTACCCTATAAATGTCTATTTTCTATAGATCTATAATCCAAGTCACGTGCATTGAAGATCCAAATGCTTGCACTGAGGGTTGGGGATGATGTATGGCGGACTCCAACCCTCTTCTTGCCATTGTTCGTAGTTTGAAGCCTCTGGTAGACACCAGTGTGCCTGCCAAGTTCAGACGGGTAAATCTGCAGTGGTGACTGCTATGCCACTGGTCTGCTTTTTGCTGTTCCTTCGTGCAATGTCTGTCCTCCGGTACGGCTGATTCCTCAGGTCTGGGGAGGAGACAGAAGAGTAGAAGTTCTACTAGGCAATACGTATACAGATACAGTTCTTCAGGGCAATAGCAATACATCAGATTTTTGTATATTAAAAAAAAAATCACTTGTGCCTTAAAGTTAACCACTTGCCGCCTGCGCCGTCATAAAATGACAACAGGGCGGTGCGGCTCTCGTTCTGGGTAGACATCTTAAGACAGCGCCCAGGATGGCCGCTCTTGTGCACCATGTTGCTAGGACATGGCGTGACCCCAATCCCTGTAAAGAGCTGCGGCACTTTAACCATGTGATAGGCTGTGTCCAATCACATGGGGATGCCAGTAATAGGCACTCCTCAACTCACACTGACAGAGTGTGAGGAGAGGAGAGCCGATAAGTGGCATCTCCTCACAGAGGACATCTAGGCTTGTAATCGGTGCCCCGATTACAACTGAGTGCCCACCAGTGCCAGAAGTGATTGCCCACCAGTGCAAGCAAACAGTACCTAAAAGTGCCAGCAATCAGTACACATTAGTGATGCCAGTCAGCTATCACTGCTGCCCATCAATACCCATTACTGCTGCTTATCAATGCCACCTATCAGTGCCCACCAGTGTTCATCAGTACCACCTATCAGTGCCCATAAGTGCAGCATAATCATGCCTCATCAGTGCCGCCTCATCATCGCCCATTAGTGAAGGAGAAAAATTACTTATTTACAAAATGTACTGACAGAAACTAAGAAACTTTTTTTTTTGGAAAAGATTAAAAAAAAAAAAAAAAAAAAAAAAAAAACCCCAGAAGTTATTAAATACCACCAAAAGAAAGCACTATTTGTGTGAAGAAAATGATAAAAATGTCACATGGTTATAGTGTAGCATGACCGCGCAATTGTCATTCAAAGTGTGACAGTGCTGAAAGCTGAAAAATGGCCTGGGCAGGAAGGGGGTATAAGTGCCCGGTATTGAGGTGGTTAAATGAGAAGCGTTGTTACTATCGGACTGTGACACAAACATAGGTGGTAGCTGCTTTGGTACAGTTTTCCTAAACCTAGTTCTTCATATCTAAACCAAAGCAACTACCACCTATGTTTGTGTCACCATCAGACAGTAACAAGGCTTCTCATTTAACGTTAAAGTATAAAGTGATCTTTTTACTACAACTGCTGATATTCAGCATCGTTCTGGAGCTCTGCCCATGCTCCTGGCCTGCCTTCGCGCCTATGGATAGAAGCTTTTGTTTGCTTCAGTCTCACGTTTTACATTCCCTTGCAAAATCTTTGTGGTATGTAAAACCCACTTGAAGGAGATCAGCTGCCCTTGTCGGTTAATTGTGAATGACCTTTAGAAACGTCTCAAACTGATATCATTGGCACAATCTCATGGACTCGCTTTGCTGCATATGCTGGTTGTGACGGTAGATAATAAAGGCTGTGGTCTGTGGCCTTGCACATATTGCACAGACTGGACATTATCCTGTAGCAAGCTGATAGTAATCCCTGTGCTGGGCCTGCACTGGCGCTTTCCCAACACTGCTGGTAGGATTCATGTAGAAATTTGGTGCAGAGGCTATGGAGGTGAATCTTGTGAGGATTATAATTTAAGATGTAATAAAGGTCCCCTCTATCTTAGAACTGGCATCCATACAAGTACATTCTATTGTCAAAAGTATTGGGACGCCTGCCTTTACACACTTTAATTGCATCCCAGTCTTAGTCTGTAGGGTTCAATATTGAGTGGGCCCACCCTTTACAGCTATAACAGCTTCAACTCTTCTGGGAAGACGGTCTACAAGGTTTAGGAGTGTGTCTATGGGAATGTTTGACTATTCTTCCAGAAGCGCTTTTGTGAGGTCAGGCACTGATGTGGATGAGAAAGCCTGGCTTGCCGTCTCCACTCTAATTCATCCCAAAGGTGTTTTATCGGGTTGAGGTCAGGGCTCTGTGCAGGCCAGTCAAGTTCCTCCACCCCAAACTCACTCATCCATGTCTTTATGGACCTTGCTTTGTGCACTGGTACAAAATCATTTGGTGGAGGGGGATTATGGTGTGGGGTTGTTTTTCAGGGGTTGGTCTTGGCTCCTTAGTTTCAGTGAAGGGAACTGTTAAGGCACCAGCATACCAAGATATTTTGGACAATTTCATGCTCCCAACTTTGTGGGAACAGTTTGGGGGTGGCCCTTTCCTGTTCCAACATGACTGCGCACCAGTGCAGTGCACAAAGCAAGGTCCATAAAGACATGGATGAGCGAGTTTGGGGCGGAGGAACTCAATATTGAACCCTAGTGGATGGATGTCGATCCAAAACTGTGTTTTCTTTCAATTTGAATAATGGGAAAGGCGTGGAACCTCTGTCGGGTTGTTGTGGCTTCCCAAGGCTCTGTTGGAAGATATTATCCCTTACTTACTGTTGCAGTGATAAGTTTCATCAATCTGGAAGGAAGGGATAATATCTCCAACAGCAACACAGGCACTAGAAATGCTTCCCTCTCCTCCTCAGGAGACCTCTGTTGCCATAATCATGTCTCATTTTAAGCAATTACAGCAGCACGGGATGTTGTGTACACACATTGCAGACTGTTTCTTAAAAACTAATTTTTTAAGCCTTCAATCTTGCATAAGGATCCAAGATATTTTTGTGAGTATTAGATCCCCAGCTGCAGCCCCCCTCCTCCTGCACCTACGTCACTTCTTTTTTTTACAGATGGTTGGGATTACTGGAAAGAAGGTTGCAATCCCCCCTCCACCAAATAATTTGGACCAGTGCACAAAGCAAAGTCCATAAAGAAATGGATGAGAGAGTTTTGGGTGGAGGAACTTGATTAGTCCTGACCTCAACCTGATAGAACAGCTTTGGGGTGAATTAGAGGCAGAGACTGCGAGCCAGGCCTTCTTGTCCACATCAGTGCTTGATCTCACAAATGTGCTTCTGGAAGAATGGTCAAACATTCGCATAGACACACTCCTAAACCTTGTGGACAGCCTTCCCAGAAGAGTTGAAGCTGTTATAGCTGCAAAGAGTGGACCAACTCAATATTGAACCCTACGGACTAAGACTGGGATGCCGTTAAAGTTCATGTGCGTGCAAAGGCAGGTGACCCAATACTTTTGACGATATAGTGTATTTAAATAGTTTTTGTAACAATCAGGGCCCCCCCCTCCAAAAAAAAAAAAAATGTACAGAATTTAATTAGAGACATTTTTCCACGCTGCTTCTTGAGTTTTCTTGCCTCTATGAACCCAATTAGTCATTAGGAACTTTCCAAAAGTGAAACATTTTCAAAATAAATTCTGCCGGTGTGTGGTCAGCTTTATTGACCCAATGATGAATGCCAAACCAGACAGTAAATGACGGAAAAGCTGCAGCAATGTCCCAGGCAACCAGTAAAAGCTGACTGGGGTTATAGTGCCCCCCTACTGAAAGAGAACCTGTCTCCAGCATCAAATCTCCTTCTAACACATGCAGTAATATTACAGAGTGTTTCTTTAGGTCACATCCCACCTTCTGCTGTCTGACAGTGAGGAACTTGCAGCGAGAGACAGCAGGAGAAGGAGAAGGCAGTTATAGCAACTGTACTAGGTGCTCAGCCATTGTTTACAAGAGGTTAGCCATTATACTATCAGGATGTACACTACTAAACTCCTCCGCTGTGAGAGCTGCGGTATATGCCAGTGCTCTTTCTATGCTCTAGCCCCCCTGGCATATACAGCGGCTCTTACATCAGTAGTTATTTTTGTGCATCTTGATAATCATATGACTGAGCAGCTGCAAATAAAAACAGCAGCCATAGTGTAGCCATTGCAGCCTTCTCTCCAATAATCAACACCATCTATAAAAAAAAAAAAAAAAAAGTGACGGGAAGAGGAGGGGGGGCTGCAGTTTGGGTTCTAATTCTTGCAAACATATCTTGGATCCTTATGCAAGATTGAAGGCTTAAAAAATGTATTTTTAAGAACAGTACACAACATCCCGTGCTGCTGTAATTGCTTAAAATGAGACATGATTATGGCAACAGAGGTCTCCTGAGGAGGAGAGGGAAGCATTTCTAGTGCCTGTGTTGCTGTTGGAGATATTATCCCTTCTTTTCACATTGATGAAACTTATCACTGCAACAGTAAGACCCCTTTCACACCAGGGCGTTTTGCAGGCGCTATAGCGTTAGTAATAGCGCCTGCAATCCGCCCTAAAAAAGCTGCACCATTGTCTGTAGTGTGAAAGCCCCGAGGGCTTTCACACTACAGTGGTGCGCTGGCAGGACATCAGGGAAAAGTCCTGCCAGCAGCTTCTTTGGAGCGGTGAAGGAGCGGTGCGTTTACCGCTCCTCCACCACTGCTCCCCATTGAAATCAATGGGGCAGCGCTGTAATACCTCCGGCAAAACGCCGCTATTGCGGCGTATTGCCAGCAGTTTTAACCCTTTCTCGGCCGCCAGCGAGGGGTAAAAGCGCCCTGCTAGCGGCCAAAATGCGCCACAAATCCGGCAGTAAAACGCTGCTAAAAATAGCGGCGTTTTACCGCCCATGGCGTAGGTGTGAAAGGGGTCTAAGTAAGGGATAATATCTTCCAACAGAGTCTTGGGAAGCCACAACCACCCGACAGAGGGAGGTTCCAAGCCTTTCCCACCATCCAAATTGAAAGAAAACCCAGTTTTGGTTCGACATCCACCCACTAGGGTTCAATATTGAGTTGGCCCACCTTTTGCAGCTATAACAACTTCAACTCTTCTGGGAAGGCTGTCCACAAGGTTTAGGAGTGTGTCTATGGGAATGTTTGACCGTTCTTCCAGAAGCGCATTTGTAAGGCCAGGCACTGATTTTGGACGAGAAGGCCTGGCTTGCAGTCTCCGATCGAATTCATCCCAAAGGTGTTCTATCGGGTTGAGGTCAGGACCTCAACAGAGCTTTGGGAAGCCAGAACAACCTGACAGAGGTTCCAAGCCTTTCCCACCATCCAAATTGAAAGAAAACGGTTTTGGATGGACACCCATCCACTAGGGTTGTGAACCTTCTGAACAGTGGCATTTGAATGTGTTTAAGTTTATTGGGAAGATATGATATTTGATCGCTATGTGACAACAATTTGCTCTATGGCCCAGAGATATACTTGGTTCCTTTCATGCGCTAATGTTCATCAGGCAGTTTAGGGCTCCTACAGTACAAAATGCTCTTGTTTTTTTTTAACTTGCATTTCCATTGACTCCGATGAGAATAAAATGCTTGTGGATACAAGCCCTAAATCTCTCCTTACCTGTAATGATATCCTCTATGGCCCAGTTCTCCTCGTACACCCGTGGCTCTTTTGTTTGCAGCTTCTTGTTCAGTTCAGCCATCAGGTTGACTGGCGGTTTTGATGCTTTGGCAGGTGGAGACTGCAACGTGAAAAATTGTCATTGTAAATGAGCAAAATGCATTCAATCCAATGGAAAAGGCAAAATGAAGGTAGATTTTTAGGGTGCGATAGGCTTTAAAAGGGGCCTGGTCTCCACAGCTTCTATATATGAACTAATGAGTATATGTACTTGCACTAGTGATTTGCAGTAATTTGACTGTATTAAGCAGATTTCAAGTTCATAATTCTGCCAGAAATGTCTATTTGCTGACTGCCTGCAGCTCCCGATCACTTGGCCTCCCATGTCCTGTCCAGTGTTTCTGCTGCAAGTACAATATTCTTCCAAGTGTAACACTGAAAGCTGCTGTATAGTAAACCCATTTATTTATGTACGTCTAGCAGAAACCCTGTGAGGACTTGGGGACCAAAGGTAAGCAGTCCGGAATTCTAATATGACTATATTATACTGTACATAGTTACAATGGCCCAGCTTGTACCAATATAACTATGTATAGGTGTATGAAAAAAGGTGTGGCGCTACCTCATATATAAATGATTAATGTGATCACCTCTTATAATAAATGATTCAATGGATGTTAATGGTTTATCTCCTCCAACCAATAATCATAAAAAAATGTGTGTACAGTCTTGATAAACCTAAGCCAAGTCCAATCATCGTGATAGAGAGGATGATACAAATCTACTGGAATAAGTAATACTAGAAATGATGCAAATGCTGATCCACCTCAAACCGTGCGTGAGAAGTTCGCACTCACAGCCACTCAGACTGGAGCCCCTAAGGAAAGGTTGGGCTCCCTGTAGGCAGCAGTTGAGGAGATGATGGTTCCTTAATCTTACATAACTTTTAGGCAATCATACTTGGAGAAAACATAGGAAGGATATGCTTAATATCAGGGATAAATGTAGGTGAATAAAACAATTCCCACTCACATTGACAAGTGCTATGCGTTAGTACCAACATAAACAGCTTAAAGTACCTCTACACGCGGTCCTGGCGGCCACGGCATGAGTTTCAAAGCAAGAAGATGAGGAAACCAATAAGACCACCCTGACATCATTTGCGATCTTATTGGTTTCCTCATCCCCTGGCTTTGAAACTCATGCCGTGGCCATCAGGACAGTGTGCAGAGGTACCTTAGACTGTTTATGAGGCATTGTAAGACTGACTGGCAGTTATGAAGGGATTTGTTTCACTCCAAATAGTATGCCAGGAGTGCCTACCCCTACCCTAGGTAGAGAATACATACGACTGTCAGAAGTGGGTGCTGCAACTGGGATAAGCTTGAGAATACGTAGAAACGCAATACATGTTGTGTCCACAGCTTCCTCCTATCACATGATTACAGGACCTTCCTAGATGTAAGTCTCTAGGAAAAACTCGTCCCTATGGTCTGCCTTAGGATGGAAAAATTTGAGGAGCTGTCTGCCGATTTTCGGATCGTTAGTATGGTGCTTTCGACAGCCGATTTTTGCTTTTTCAATCAGAGAAAAGCTGGATGAGCAGACTATAAAATTTTTGTCCGATGTGAACTCCATGTCCGATTTCCGTACGAAAAAAATCGTAAGAGCAAGACTGCGCGTGCTTTAGAAACAAAAGAATACATACAAAACTATTCAACACATTTAGGTCACTTCTGACGTTGTATTTTGTCGTGCGAAAATTTTCGTATTGTGAGTAACCTCTTCACTTTCGACACGAGACTAGCATGCCACAAAAAACAGATGACCGAAAATCTAAGCGTGTGTACGAGGCTGTAGGCACTCTTCATGAATATGACTGGCATAACAGCTGTAGCTTCCACTACCCCCTCCCCCCACTAAGCTTGAAATCATGACCTTTTTTCTGTAGAAAACAAGTTCAACTGTTGGGTTACTTTAAATGAATGTCGGTGCTCGTTTTCTTTAACCCCTACAAACATTTAGTGAAGGCTTTTGACGGTTTTAATGCCGTACCTCTGTTGGTTTCTCCTGTTGAGCCTTCTCAGTGTGCACCATTTCCTGCTTTTTCCATGCCTCCAGATCCTGCTCTGCTTGCTGACAATAGAGAAGAAAAGTGAATGTTGGTACACTCCTTTTTAATATAAAGGCTGTCCTACACATTATGAAAAAAGTACAGCCATGCAGATCACATGGCAATCGTTCCACCAATGGCCAAGTAACAAATTTACGCCTGGGGAGCAAACCTTGTACAATGGCTAGAGGATAAAATAACCGTGCCCCTCATTGCCACGTACAAGAGTAGGCTTGAGGATTCTTATAAATATAAAGCATAAAAAAAACAAAACAAAAAAAAACAGTAGGCTTGAGATGGGAGTGGTTTTACTTGGGGGAATAGGCAAAAGATTTGTTTGTGCCTCAAATTATTTTAAAGGCCAATAGGGCTATAACATGTTGGTAAAATTGTTGGTAACCCAAAGACAACAACCAACTGCCCCCATCATCATCTTGTTGTTTTAGTTGAATTTCTTGTAGTAAGTAACTGCACAACGTTGAGTATTCTGTTCCGTAATAGTGATGGTTTCTACAGATTTTTATTTGTTATTCAGGAAAGAACAAAATTCTTACCTTGTAGGCCTTCACAAATCGAAAAAATATTGGAAAGAATGCCGAAGGAACCATAGTCTTGCTGTTCTCCCCAAAATACCCAACAACTGTTTCATAGGCTTCCTGGAATAGACAGAAATAAGAGAAGGAAATGGCTTAATGGAGAGAAGGCTGGCATGATGAAGACCTGGATTACTGGCAATAGTGATGGACGAACTTCCGACGGGACGTTTCGCGAACGCGAAACGCGAACGGACACAAACGTTCGCGAAAACGACCGTTCGCCGCGGGCTCCATTGACTTCAATGGGAGGCGAATTTCGCAAACCTTTAGGTCGAATTTGCGGCCACGGGGTAATTATTAGGGGGTAGCACGTAGTCCCACCACCTGGACAATAGCATAATACATGTATGAGGTGAATTTGGGATCGATAACTACAAGCATTTTTTTTTTATTTGGGAAATTGTTCTGACAATTCAGGACTATGGAGCTAATGAAGGCAATGGAGGAGAGGGAAGGTCAGGGACCAGGGTAGGCAAACAAGAGGGTGCAGGAGATACAGAGCACTGACAGCAGCACCGTAATACAGAGCACTGACATCAGCACCGTGACATACAGCGCTGACAGCAGCTCCGTGACATACAGCGCTGACAGCAGCTCCGTGACATACAGCGCTGACAGCAGCTCCGTGACATACAGCGCTGACAGCAGCTCCGTGACATACAGCGCTGACAGCAGCTCCGTGACATACAGCGCTGACAGCAGCTCCGTGACATACAGCGCTGACAGCAGCTCCGTGACATACAGCGCTGACAGCAGCACCGTGACATACAGCGCTGACAGCAGCTCCGTGACATACAGCGCTGACAGCAGCTCCGTGACATACAGCGCTGACAGCAGCTCCGTGACATACAGCGCTGACAGCAGCTCCGTGACATACAGCGCTGACAGCAGCTCCGTGACATACAGCGCTGACAGCAGCTCCGTGACATACAGCGCTGACAGCAGCTCCGTGACATACAGCGCTGACAGCAGCTCCGTGACATACAGCGCTGACAGCAGCTCCGTGACATACAGCGCTGACAGCAGCTCCGTGACATACAGCGCTGACAGCAGCACCGTGACATACAGCGCTGACAGCAGCTCCGTGACATACAGCGCTGACAGCAGCTCCGTGACATACAGCGCTGACAGCAGCTCCGTGACATACAGCGCTGACAGCAGCTCCGTGACATACAGCGCTGACAGCAGCTCCGTGACATACAGCGCTGACAGCAGCTCCGTGACATACAGCGCTGACAGCAGCTCCGTGACATACAGCGCTGACAGCAGCTCCGTGACATACAGCGCTGACAGCAGCTCCGTGACATACAGCGCTGACAGCAGCTCCGTGACATACAGCGCTGACAGCAGCTCCGTGACATACAGCGCTGACAGCAGCTCCGTGACATACAGCGCTGACAGCAGCTCCGTGACATACAGCGCTGACAGCAGCTCCGTGACATACAGCGCTGACAGCAGCTCCGTGACATACAGCGCTGACAGCAGCACCGTGACATACAGCGCTGACAGCAGCTCCGTGACATACAGCGCTGACAGCAGCTCCGTGACATACAGCGCTGACAGCAGCTCCGTGACATACAGCGCTGACAGCAGCTCCGTGACATACAGCGCTGACAGCAGCTCCGTGACATACAGCGCTGACAGCAGCACCGTGACATACAGCGCTGACAGCAGCTCCGTGACATACAGCGCTGACAGCAGCTCCGTGACATACAGCGCTGACAGCAGCTCCGTGACATACAGCGCTGACAGCAGCTCCGTGACATACAGCGCTGACAGCAGCTCCGTGACATACAGCGCTGACAGCAGCTCCGTGACATACAGCGCTGACAGCAGCTCCGTGACATACAGCGCTGACAGCAGCTCCGTGACATACAGCGCTGACAGCAGCTCCGTGACATACAGCGCTGACAGCAGCTCCGTGACATACAGCGCTGACAGCAGCTCCGTGACATACAGCGCTGACAGCAGCACCGTAAGCAGCCCCAGGAGGAAGTCAGCACAGCACAGGGATGGTGTGATCCCCTCATAATAAGAACCCCCAGGAGGAAGTCAGCACAGCACAGGGATGGTGGGAGCCCCTCATAATAAGAACACCCAGGAGGAAGTCAGCACAGCACAGGGATGGTGGGAACCCCTCATAATAAGCAGCCCCAGTAGAAATATGACACCGCTCAACCTCTTCAAAGAGGAGGGTAGGGGCATATAGTACGGTGTGCTTTTTTGGGTCAGGGAAGTGAGCCAAATGAATTAAGAAGGTCTGTGTGCTTGATTCCAAAAATTGTTTATAGACATATACATGGTCTACTGATCACATGTGTTGAATTCCTCCGAGATCCATGCCTCATTCATTTTTAGAAATGTGAGGTAGTTAACACTGTGGTGAGCTAGGCGAGTACGCTTATCGGTCACAATCCCCCCTGCTGCGCTGAACGTCCTTTCGGACAGGACACTGGATGAGGGGCAAGCCAACAGTTCGATTGCAAATTGGGCAAGCTCTGGCCAGAGGTCAAGCCTGCCCACCCAGTAGTCTAGGGGTTCATCACTCCTCAGAGCGTCCACATCGGCCGTTAACCCAATGTAGTCGGACACCTGACGGTCTAGGCGTTCCCTGATGCTGGATCCGGATGACACCTGTCGATGGGTCGGCTGAAAGAATGACCTCATATCCGAAGTCACCAACACATCTTCAAACCGGCCTCTTCTTGCAGGCGCTGTTGGATTGGTACCCGCAAATCCTTCTCTGGGAGTGGGAATTGCTCCTCTGCCAGCACACGCAAAAGCAGAATGCAGCATTTCTCGAAGCAAGGCCTGGAAGTGCTGCATTCTGACAGCCCTCTGCGACGGCGGTAACATTTCCGCCATTTTGTGTTTGTACCGGGGGTCTAAGTACGTTGCCACCCAGTACTGGTCCTTGACCCTCATGCTTTTTATACGGGGGTCCCTATTAAAACACTGGAGCATGAAGGCCCCCATTTGCACTAAAGTGGAAGCGGTGTGGTGGCCTGGCTCCTGCTCATCATCCAGGATAATGTCGTCCTCTTCATTCTCCTCTCCCCATCCTCGCACAACAGGGATCCCAGAAAGGTTTAAAGCATGCTCTTCTTGCTCCTGCTCATCCGCCCCGGCACCATCCTCCTCTGACTCCTCATCAGACTCCTGTTGTTGACTTGTCTCAGATAGAGTAGCCCCCCCTGGGAATTCATCCAGCATTGCGACTTCCTCATCTTCCCGCTCCTGCTCCTCCACAGCCTGATCAATGACACGACGCAATGCACGCTCCAGAAAGAAGGCATAAGGTACCATGTCACTGATGGCGCCATGGCTGCGACTGACCAGTTTGGTGATCTCCTCAAATGGCCGCAGAAGTCTGCATGTGTCGCGCATGAGCAGCCACTGGCGCGGTGAAAAAAAACCCAGCTCCCCAGAACCGTTTCTTTCGCAGAGTTCATACAGGTAGACGTTAACTGCACGTTTCTGCTGGAGCAGCCTATCAAGCATATAGAAGGTTGAGTTCCATCGCGTCGGGCAATCGCAAATAAGACGTCTGACCGGCAGATGGTGTCGCCGCTGAATGTCAGCAAGGCGAGCCATGGCCGTGTAAGATCTTCTGAAATGGGCCGAGATTTTCCTTGCCTGCCGCAAGATGTCCTGGACCCCAGGGTATTTGACAAGGAATCGCTGCACGACCAAGTTTAAGACGTGTGCCATGCACGGCACGTGCGTGATTTTGCCCTGTTTCAATGCGCTAAGCAGATTGGCACCGTTGTCACACACCACTTTACCAACTGTCAAATTGAGCGGTGTTAGCCACTCATCTGCCTGTGAACGCAAAGCTGAAAGGAGTGCCGGGCCAGTGTGGCTCTTTGCTTCCAGGCACAACAGACGCAGCACGGCATGGCAACGTCTCACCTGGCATGTGGAATAGGTTCTGGGGAGCTTGGGCGGTGCAGTGGAAGAGACGCTAGCAGCGGAAAAGGAGGAGGCAGCTGAGGAGGAGAGGGAGGAGGATGGAGTAGGAGGAGGAGAAGAAGAGTCAGGCCTGCATGCAATCCGTGGCGGTAAAACCAAATCTACACGGGTGCCACGGGTTACATGCTTGACGGCCGTCAGAAGGTTCACCCAGTGGGCAGTAAAACTGATATACCTTCCCTGCCCGTGTTTGCTAGACCACGTGTCTGTGGTCAGATGTATCTTGGCACCGACACTGTGTGCCAGAGATACATTCACTTGCCGCTGAACATGGCCATATAGCTCTGGGATGCCCTTCTCTGAGAAATACTTCCTTCCTGGGACCTTCCATTGTGGTGTTCCAATGGCCACAAATTTGCGAAAGGCCTCCGAGTCCACCAGTTTATATGGCAGTAGTTGGCGGGCTATGAGTTCTGACAAGCCAGCCGCCAACCGTTGGGCAAGAGGGTTATCCGGCGTCATCATTTTTTTACGCTCAAACATTAGGCCCACGGAAGCCTGCCTTTTTGCAGAAAAATGTGAGCTTGGCGTGATGGAAGGTGGAGTGGAGGACAATTGTGAGGAGAGAGGAGAAGGAGAAGTAGAAGACGAGGCTGGACGGTGAGAGCCTGCAGTGTGGCTTTGTGTGTTCCGTTGCTCCCACTGGGCTCGGTGATGGCTGCTCATGTGCCTTCTTAAGGCGGTCGTCCCTAGGTGAGTATTGGGCTTACCGCGACTAACGCGTTGACTGCAAAGATTGCAGATGGCAACGCTATTGTCAGCAGCGGACACGTTAAAAAAAGCCCACACTGCGGAGCCATGTGCCGGTGTCCTGGGAGCGCCAGATGTGACCGTACATGGTCGATGACTCGCTCCTGATACATTTGCAGTCTGCTTTGTCCCTGCTGTGCAATGTAAGTCATTGCTGCTTCTCCTCCCTATCTGCTGGTCCATATCTCCCTCTGAACTCCCCTCCTCTTCCTCTCTTGTGGGCACCCACGTGACATCACTAGACACGTCATCATCAACGTCACCTTCCCCACCGCTATAAGTAGAGTAGGCAGCAACACCGGGGACCAACCTCCTCCTTGGGCTGATCTGGGTACTGGCGTCAGACTGCTGAGTAGCGCTTGTTGCTACCTCCTCTTCCTGATCCAATACCAAGAGTGGCTGCGCATCAGAAATGTCCTCTTGATATGGATCGGAAAATAATTCCAGTGACTCAAGCGGAAGGTATGTGGTGGTGGTGGTGGTGGTCGTGTTGTTGGTGGTAGTGTCTTTGGGGGTGCACATAGCAGAGAGTGAAGAAGAGGGTGCAGATCGAGAGGATGAGGAGGGTGCAGAAGAGTAAGGCTGAGCGAGCCACTCAACCAAGTCTGGTGCATCCTTTAAAGTAATTGAACGCACCTTCTGCAACTTCCCACTTTGGCTCAAGCCTGTTGCTCCTGCCCTACCCCTACCACCCCTGCGGAAGGGCCTGCCTCTTCCTCTGCATGTCATTTTTTAAATGACCCTGTGACAAAACTCTTAGTCCCTATACCGCTGAAGGACTGCTGCAGTATAGGTGAGCGGTCAGCAGTGGTGCACGTCAACCCTATCTATTGTGGACCTATAGCGGTCCTTACAGAACAGCAGACTGTACCGCACTCAAGCCTATGTACCGTAGCACCCTATACCAAGTTACCAGTCCTTATAAGAACTTTTGTGGACCAAGCAGGTTGTGTATTAGTGTTTAGCAGACTGTACGTCAGTCCCTATACCGCTGAAGGACTGCTGCAGTATAGGGCAGCGGTCAGCAGTGGTGCACGTCAACCCTATCTATTGTGGACCGATAGCGGTCCTTACAGAACAGCAGACTGTACCGCACTCAAGCCTATGTACCGTAGCACCCTATACCAAGTTACCAGTCCTTATAAGAACTTTTGTGGACCAAGCAGGTTGTGTATTAGTGTTTAGCAGACTGTACGTCAGTCCCTATACCGCTGAAGGACTGCTGCAGTATAGGGCAGCGGTCAGCAGTGGTGCACGTCAACCCTATCTATTGTGGACCGATAGCGGTCCTTACAGAACAGCAGACTGTACCGCACTCAAGCCTATGTACCGTAGCACCCTATACCAAGTTACCAGTCCTTATAAGAACTTTTGTGGAACAAGCAGGTTGTGTGTTAGTGATTAGCAGACTGTACGTCAGTCCCTATACCAATGAAGGACTGCTGCAGTATAGGGCAGCGGTCAGCAGTAGTGCACGGCAACCCTATGTATTGTGGACCGATAGCGGTCCTTACAGAACAGCAGACTGTACTGCACTCAGGCCTATGTACCGTAGCACCCTATACCAAGTTACCAGTCCTTATAAGAACTTTTGTGGACCAAGCAGGTTGTGTGTTAGTGTTTAGCAGACTGTGCGTCAGTCCCTATACCGCTGAAGGACTGCTGCAGTATAGGGCAGCGGTCAGCAGTAGTGCACGGCAACCCTATGTATTGTGGACCGATAGCGGTCCTTACAGAACAGCAGACTGTAACGCACTCAGGCCTATGTACCGTAGCACCCTATACCAAGTTACCAGTCCTTATAAGAACTTTTGTGGACCAAGCAGGTTGTGTGTTAGTGATTAGCAGACTGTACGTCAGTCCCTATACCAATGAAGGACTGCTGCAGTATAGGGCAGCGGTCAGCAGTAGTGCACGGCAACCCTATGTATTGTGGACCGATAGCGGTCCTTACAGAACAGCAGACTGTAACGCACTCAGGCCTATGTACCGTAGCACCCTATACCAAGTTACCAGTCCTTATAAAAACTTTTGTGGACCAAGCAGGTTGTGTGTTAGTGTTTAGCAGACTGTGCGTCAGTCCCTATACCGCTGAAGGACTGCTGCAGTATAGGGCAGCGGTCAGCAGTGGTGCACGTCAACCCTATCTATTGTGGACCGATAGCGGTCCTTACAGAACAGCAGACTGTACCGCACTCAAGCCTATGTACCGTAGCACCCTATACCAAGTTACCAGTCCTTATAAGAACTTTTGTGGACCAAGCAGGTTGTGTATTAGTGTTTAGCAGACTGTACGTCAGTCCCTATACCGCTGAAGGACTGCTGCAGTATAGGGCAGCGGTCAGCAGTGGTGCACGTCAACCCTATCTATTGTGGACCGATAGCGGTCCTTACAGAACAGCAGACTGTACCGCACTCAAGCCTATGTACCGTAGCACCCTATACCAAGTTACCAGTCCTTATAAGAACTTTTGTGGAACAAGCAGGTTGTGTGTTAGTGATTAGCAGACTGTACGTCAGTCCCTATACCAATGAAGGACTGCTGCAGTATAGGGCAGCGGTCAGCAGTAGTGCACGGCAACCCTATGTATTGTGGACCGATAGCGGTCCTTACAGAACAGCAGACTGTAACGCACTCAGGCCTATGTACCGTAGCACCCTATACCAAGTTACCAGTCCTTATAAGAACTTTTGTGGACCAAGCAGGTTGTGTGTTAGTGATTAGCAGACTGTACGTCAGTCCCTATACCAATGAAGGACTGCTGCAGTATAGGGCAGCGGTCAGCAGTAGTGCACGGCAACCCTATGTATTGTGGACCGATAGCGGTCCTTACAGAACAGCAGACTGTACTGCACTCAGGCCTATGTACCGTAGCACCCTATACCAAGTTACCAGTCCTTATAAAAACTTTTGTGGACCAAGCAGGTTGTGTGTTAGTGTTTAGCAGACTGTGCGTCAGTCCCTATACCGCTGAAGGACTGCTGCAGTATAGGGCAGCGGTCAGCAGTAGTGCACGGCAACCCTATGTATTGTGGACCGATAGCGGTCCTTACAGAACAGCAGACTGTAACGCACTCAGGCCTATGTACCGTAGCACCCTATACCAAGTTACCAGTCCTTATAAGAACTTTTGTGGACCAAGCAGGTTGTGTGTTAGTGATTAGCAGACTGTACGTCAGTCCCTATACCAATGAAGGACTGCTGCAGTATAGGGCAGCGGTCAGCAGTAGTGCACGGCAACCCTATGTATTGTGGACCGATAGCGGTCCTTACAGAACAGCAGACTGTACCGCACCCAAGCCTATGTACCGTAGCACCCTAGACAGACCAAGTTACCAGTCCTGATAAAGAGCTTTGTGGAACAAGTGAGTTGTGAATGATTAGCAGACTGCAGCAGAAGGGCAGCAGTCAAGTATAATATTCTTTCTATATTTGGAAGAAAGAATATTATACGTGTACAAGCCTATTACCGTACCACTGATACCAGTCCTGAAAAGAACCTTTGTGGAACTAATAGTAACAGCAAGTCTTTAAAATTATCCTCACTGCCTGACACACTGCTTCCTGCCTGTCCCTATACAAATTGGCAAAAAAGAGTAGGCTGGAACGATTAGCTGGAACAGCTCTTTTGTGGACCTGATAGTAACAGCTAATGATGATGATGATGATGATGATGAAGAAAGACTAATCTGGCTGAGCTGTCCCTAAAATAGCAGCATACAGCGCTCTGTCCCTTTATCTAAACTGACAAAAGAAACTCAGGCTGCTGACCTAACACCTATACCAGTCCTGAAAAGAACTTTTGTGTACCAAATAGCTAGCGTTTTCTCTGTCCCTACTCCACACAGGATCCTTTCCCTACAGTGACAGAAGAAAGAATGTAAAATGGCCACCGGATCGGGTGTATTTATAGGTTAGGGGGAATGTCCAAGTGTCCATGAGCTGTCATGTCTCAATTGGTTGTCCTGTAACACATGATAAACGTGTCACGAAAGGTTAAAGTTCTTGTATACATTAAACACGTAAGTCCGCCGGGGCGAACGACGGAAAAAGGCGTTCGAACCCGCGGACGGCGAAAGTCGGAAATTCGCCGCGAAACGACCGCCGGGCGAACCGTTCGGCCATCACTAACTGGCAATTCTCTATATTACATCAAAGCTGACTGAGGCTAGCATATAATGCCTACCAACCCACATTTGAGAACATAATCAAACATTGCTAAATCCACTGGACCAATTTTAGATATATCTAAAGTCAAAACTTTTTGTTTTTTTACATTTTGGATAAACCAGGGAAGTTCATACTCCTCTACTGGAAGCGGACTTGATTGTCCTCCCCTAATCCTTTGCATGGCAGCACTTAGGGATGCAGAGTACGCCCCAGTGCAGCACACACACAACCAGTAATGTAGGGGTTGCAAGGGTTAAATATTATACCTAAGCAGGTGCATTAACCGTAATTCACATCTGCTTTGTAGTAATCTGATATCCAAGCTGGACGCAGAGGAGCAATCCGCCTCTGGAATGCTTCAAAACATGTTATGAACATTCCAAAAATAATGCACTTTGGGGTCAATTGTCACTCAGGAGGGGAATTCCAACTGCTCTTCAATAATTCTACTATTACATTACAGAAGTTGTAAACCCCACTTTGTTATTTTTATCTACAGGTAAGCCTATAATAAGGCTTACCTGTAGTTAAATGAATATCGCCTAAACATGCACCGTTTAGGAGATATTTACCCTACTTATAGCCGCTGGCGCAGCTTCTTGCCGGAACCGAGGGCTCCCGCGCACATGTGCGGGAATGACGCCATCGTGGCTTCCGGCCACTCACAGTGCTGGAGCCTGCGAACACAGAAGAAAGGCCGGGGGAACCGGTCAGCCCCCTCGACGGCGACCGGGCGCTGCTGGAAGGGCTTTGTTCTAAGGGATTTCATAATGTGCTAGTATGCGATGCAAACTAGCACATTGTGCCATTGTCTTGCAGGTTTTTTTTTTTTTTTTTTCAGCGGTTTACTAGTGCTTTAATGTGAGATTCACGGTTCTTTATAAAAGAACCATTACTGCTCTGTTGGTAATGAGCCCCGCTGATGGATCTTTCAAAAATGCCATCTGCCCCATCCATCAGTGTTAATTTTGACATTAAATCTCAACTTCGTTTTAGTCGTATATTAGTCATCTGAATTGTTTAAGTTTTTAGTCACATTTTAGTTGACTAAAATCGCCATTATAGTTTAGTCGACTAAAATCAAATGGATTTAGTTAAATTTTAGTGCATTATTTAAGCATTTCTCTAGAATTTCCAAACTTATTATATACTCAAGGAGTAAAAATCTAACATTATTTAGGGTATTACAGTTTGAACAAACTACAGATACAGATTTAGCCGTTAACCACTTATGGACCTCCCGCCGTCGTTATACGTCGGTACTTTGAAGAGGGATAACATTGTTATGGCAGTAGCTGGCTACCATAACCCCGGTATCCTCTTCTTCAGTGGGCGGCCTGCTTTCAGATAAAAGTGGTCTCTGCAGCGGATTTGATGCAAGATCAATTTTAATTGACGGAAGGAGGGGGTGCCCACCTTTCGGTATCCTCTGCCGATTACTGGAGTCGCCAGCAGCGGTTGAGGCGATCAGGTCTATACTCCCGTTAGGTATGGAGACGAGTGAGGGGAAGATGGCCCCCACCTGTCTCCATACCACTGCAGGGCGAATGGGACATCAAAATGTCACTTACGCCTATAGCCATTTTTCTTTTTTTTTTTACATCTTTTTTTTTATTCTTTTATTTTTTTTATTGCATTGGATGTTTACATTCCTTGTAATAGGAAAAAAAAGTGACACAATTTTTTTTTTTTTTTAAAGAACAGTGTAAAAATAAATTAAAAGATAAAATAAATAAGAAAAAAAATCCTGCTAAAAATCATAGATCCCGCTATTACTAGTAAATACAATAAAAAGTCCCTAAATCTTTCCCCTATTTTGTAAACGCTATAACTTTTGCGCAAACCAATCAGTATACACTTATTGCGATTTTTTTTTTTTTTTTTTTTTTACCAAAAATATGTAGAAGAATATATTAGCCTAAACTGATGAATAATTTTTTTTTTTTTTTTATATTTTTTTGGGATA
The DNA here is from genome assembly GCF_037356315.1 of Lithobates pipiens. Taxonomy (NCBI): domain Eukaryota; kingdom Metazoa; phylum Chordata; class Amphibia; order Anura; family Ranidae; genus Lithobates; species Lithobates pipiens. Next base: position 182,397,607 of record NW_027507789.1, on the reverse strand, counting down.
TGCATTATAGCAGAAAGTAAAAAAATATCATATTTTTTGTGTCTAGCGCAAAAAATAAAAACCGCAGAGGTGATCAAATACCACCAAAAGAAAGCTCTATTTGTGGGGAAAAAAAGGACATCCATGTTTGGGTACATCGTCGCATGACTCCGAAATTGTCAGTTAACCACTTCAGCCCCGGACCATTTTGCTGGTCAAAGACCAGACCACTTTTTGCGATTCGGCACTGCGTCGCTTTAACTGACAATTGCGTGGTCGTGCGACGTGGCTCCCAAACAAAATTGATGTTCTTTTTTTCCCACAAATAGAGCTTTCTTTTGGTGGTATTTGATCACCCCTACGGTTTTTATTTTTTGCGCTATAAACAAAAATAGAGCGATAATTTTGAAAAAAAACACATTATTTTTTACTTTTTGTTATAATAAATATCCCCCAAAAATATTAAAAAAAACATTTTTTTCCCTCAGTTTAGGCCGATACGTATTCTTCTACATATTTTTGGTAAAAAAAAAAAAAACGCAATAAACTATTATTGATTGGTTTGCGCAAAAGTTATAGCGTTTACAAAATAGGGGATAGTTTTATGGCATTTTTATTAATATTTCTTTTTTACTAGTAATGGCGGCGATCAGCGATTTTTATTGTGTCTGCGACATTATGGCGGACACATCGGACATTTTTGACACATTTTTGGGACCATTCGCATTTATACAGCAATCACTGCTATATAAATGCAGTGATTCCTGTGTAAATGACACTGGCAGTGAAGGAGTTAACCAGTGGGTGGCAGTGTAGGTGTTAACCAGTGGGTGGCAGTGTAGGGGTTAAGTGTTCCTAGAGGTGTGTTACTAACTGTTGGGGGCTGGGCTTTAATTTAGTGAACACTGATCTCTGCTCCAATCACATGGAGCAGAGATCAGCGTCACTAGTTGCTAGGCAGAACGGGGAAATGCTGTTTACAACGGCATTTCCTCGTTCAGCCGCCCCGTGTGACAATCTCGGGTATGCCCGCAGCGATCGAGTCCGCGGGAACACAATCGGACTCACGGGGGTCCCGACCAGCACGGCGGTGGCACGCTCGTATGCCAATATGCCTGCCTGTGCCATTCTGCTGACGTACATCAGCGTGCGCTGGTCGGGAACCGGTTAAAGCAATGCAGTATCGCAAAAAATGGCCTGGTCATTAAGTGGGTAAATCCTTCTGGGGCTGAAGTGGTTAAACCCAATTTGAACAGGCGGTTTGCCATAGACTGGTTTAGAAACTCTTCATTATTATATCTTTTCATGTGACAACACTGAAGAAATGACACTTTGCTACAATGTAAAGTAGTGAGTGTACAGCTTGTGTAACAGTGTAAATTTGCTGTCCCCTCAAAATAGCTCAACACACAGCCATTAATGTCTAAACCGCTGGCAACAAAAGTGAGTACACCCCTAAGTAAATGTCAAAATTGAGCCCAAAGTGTAAATTATTATTTTTTTGCCCAATTAGCCGTTTTCCCTCCCCGGTGTCTTGTGACTTGTTAGTGTTACAAGGTCTCAGGTGTGAATGGGGAGCAGGTGTGTTAAATTTGGTGTCATTGCTCTCACTCTCTCATACTGGTCACTGGAAGTTCAACATGGCACCTCATGGCAAAGAACTCTCCGAGGATCGGAAAAAAAAGAATTGTTGCTCTACATAAAGATGGCCTAGACCAGTGATGGCGAACCTTGGCACCCCAGATGTTCTGGAACTACATTTCCCATGATGCTCATGCACTCTGCAGTGTAGTTGAGCATCATGGGAAATGTAGTTCCAAAACATCTGGGGTGCCAAGGTTCGCCATCACTGGCCTAGACTATAAGAAGATTGCCAAAACCCTGAAACTGAGCTGCAGCACGGTGGCCAAGACCAGTGTTGCCAACCGCCGGTGTTTTTACGGCCAGCCCGTAAAAACTAGACTATTTTTTCATGTTCGTGAAAATCCATGAATTAAAAATCTTGCCAGTAAAAATGGCGGTCCCGGCTCGGAACTGCGCATGTGCAGTTCCCGAAGCATGCCGAGAGTTCTCCGATCATCTGGCGCTGCTGCTAGTAGCTACTTGTCTTGTACCCTCCCCCTTCCTTGTACAGCGCACCTTATTTGATTTCTGCACAGGAGATGCTGGAAGGGAAAGGAGTGGAGTTGGCCTGCAGTTTGGAGCTGGACAGACTTCAGCCCAGCAGAGGGTAAGCTAGCTATTAGCAAAGCTGAGCAAAATACAGTTGTGTCATTGCCTTGTCTTAGTGGGTGGGCGGGCGGGAGCGGGAGGGAGGTCCGAGGCTGGGCTTGTGTACAGTAGTAGATCGTTTTTTTTTTTTTTGTGTGTCATATGAGATCTGCTTTGCTTCCTGAGATCTCCCCCAATCTCTACCTATTGCCTGCTCTGCTCACCAGACCACCTCATGTGTCTGGGGCACTACAAATCCAAGCATGCCAGGAGAGGGGAGGCAGCAGCAATATGATTTGGCTGATTTTCAGATGAAAAGTGCTGCTGTATATTGTGTTTGTACAGTGTGTCTGTATAATGTATGGTCATAATATAATTGATTATGTATTGTGCTTGATGGTCTTGAGGTGTTTATTCATATATTTTTATCTGAGTAAGTAGTGAGCACATTTTGGTCTCCTGTATCATGTCCGCAGCCTATGACCGTCTCCTGTAGCATGTCCGCAGCCTATGACCGTCTGCTGTAGCATGTCCGCAGCCAGGGGCATACTGACCATTGGGCCACTCGGGCAATGCCCGAGGGCCTGAGCCACAAGGGGGCCCCATCAGGGTTGCCAGCCTCAGTAAAACCAGGGACAGTATGTAAAAATCTGTGTTTTTTTTTTTTTTTTACATCTGTCTCTGAAATGTCCTTTACCGACATCCTTTTGGTCTACAAATCCTGAGATTATAGCTGCCCCACCTCTCCAGTACCTTCTCAGCCAATAGAAATATGTCTGTGTATACTGTGTGTACATGTATGTGTATACTGTGTGTGTGTATACTGTGTGGCCCCATAATCTCGGATTGCCCGGGGGCCCCATGAGTTGTCAGTCCACCCCTGTCTGCAGCCCATGACCGTCTGCTGTAGCATGTCTGCAGCCCATGACCGTCTGCTGTAGCATGTCTGCAGCCCATGACCGTCTGCTGTAGCATGTCTGCAGCCCATGACCGTCTGCTGTAGCATGTCTGCAGCCCATGACCGTCTGCTGTAGCATGTCTGCAGCCCATGACCGTCTGCTGTAGCATGTCTGCAGCCCATGACCGTCTGCTGTAGCATGTCTGCAGCCCATGACCGTCTGCTGTAGCATGTCTGCAGCCCATGACCGTCTGCTGTAGCATGTCTGCAGCCCATGACCGTCTGCTGTAGCATGTCTGCAGCCCATGACCGTCTGCTGTAGCATGTCTGCAGCCCATGACCGTCTGCTGTAGCATGTCTGCAGCCCATGACCGTCTGCTGTAGCATGTCTGCAGCCCATGACCGTCTGCTGTAGCATGTCTGCAGCCCATGACCGTCTGCTGTAGCATGTCTGCAGCCCATGACCGTCTGCTGTAGCATGTCTGCAGCCCATGACCGTCTGCTGTAGCATGTCTGCAGCCCATGACCGTCTGCTGTAGCATGTCTGCAGCCCATGACCGTCTGCTGTAGCATGTCTGCAGCCCATGACCGTCTGCTGTAGCATGTCTGCAGCCCATGACCGTCTGCTGTAGCATGTCTGCAGCCCATGACCGTCTGCTGTAGCATGTCTGCAGCCCATGACCGTCTGCTGTAGCATGTCTGCAGCCCATGACCGTCTGCTGTAGCATGTCTGCAGCCCATGACCGTCTGCTGTAGCATGTCTGCAGCCCATGACCGTCTGCTGTAGCATGTCTGCAGCCCATGACCGTCTGCTGTAGCATGTCTGCAGCCCATGACCGTCTGCTGTAGCATGTCCGCAGCCCATGACCGTCTGCTGTAGCATGTCCGCAGCCCATGACCGTCTGCTGTAGCATGTCCGCAGCCCATGACCGTCTGCTGTAGCATGTCCGCAGCCCATGACCGTCTGCTGTAGCATGTCCGCAGCCCATGACCGTCTGCTGTAGCATGTCCGCAGCCCATGACCGTCTGCTGTAGCATGTCCGCAGCCCATGACCGTCTGCTGTAGCATGTCCGCAGCCCATGACCGTCTGCTGTAGCATGTCCGCAGCCCATGACCGTCTGCTGTAGCATGTCCGCAGCCCATGACCGTCTGCTGTAGCATGTCCGCAGCCCATGACCGTCTGCTGTAGCATGTCCGCAGCCCATGACCGTCTGCTGTAGCATGTCCGCAGCCTATGACCGTCTGCTGTAGCATGTCCGCAGCCTATGACCGTCTGCTGTAGCATGTCCGCAGCCTATGACCGTCTGCTGTAGCATGTCCGCAGCCTATGACAGTCTGCTGTAGCATGTCCGCAGCCTATGACCGTCTGCTGTAGCATGTCCGCAGCCTATGACCGTCTGCTGTAGCATGTCCGCAGCCTATGACCGTCTGCTGTAGCATGTCTGCAGCCTATGACCGTCTCCTGTAGGATAAAACCAGAGCTGGAGCTGTCTGAGACCTGCACGGTGTACCTGAAAGAAGGTCAGTGACATCGCCACCAGGCCAGTCTGGGGGGTGGGGGGGGGGGGTGGGTCACTGATATAAAGGTTTCCCCCTTATATTAGTAACCCCCCCCCCTTACCTTAGTGTATTCACTCTACAGAAGGTGGTCTCTGTCACTAGAGTCCCCCCCCCACATCAGAGTTCCTGGTGTTCCTTTTTACATCAGAGTCTGCAGGATTCCCCCCTTACAGTGCAAGGGAGAATTCAATCTGCGGACCCTGATGTTATTGGGAACTCTGATGTAAAGGGAACACAGTGGACTCTGATATAAGGTGGTCTCTGGTCACCAGAGCCTCACCTTACATCAGAGTTCCACCTTAGATCATGATTTGCAGCGTTCCCCTTTACATAGGAGTTTTGCTTCACTGTAAAGCCTCATACACACGATCGGACTTTGTACAAACTTTCCCTTGGATTTTTGTACAAAGGGTGTCGGCCCTGAACTTGTATTGCATACACACAGCAGGACTTTTTCAGCCAACTTTCACCAAATCACGTGGTTTTTCTGCTCTTTACCGCCACCTTTGGTCAACTTCTGTATTGTTGTTTGATCTTTTGCATTGGTTCTGAGCATGCCTGTTTGTACTTTGTACAAAAGTCCTATGGTTTTCTGTACACACGGTCGGACTTTGCTCCATCTGACTTTTGTTGCCAGAAAGTTTGTCCGTTCGCACAGCTAACAAAAGTCTGATGAAAACCAAAAAAGTTTGTCCGATGGAGCGTACACACGGTCGGATGTTGCTCCAAAACAGCTAATTTGCATGTTTGTTGTCAAAAAGTCTGATCATGTGTATGAGCCTTTACAGTGAAGCAAAACTCCTATGTAAAGGGGAACGCTCCTCCTTAAGGGGGAATCCTGCACACTCTGATGTAAGGAGGAACTCTGTGCTAGCTGGGTTCTAGTAACTTGACCTTCATGTCAATGCAAAAATATATTTTTTTACTTTTGTTTAACTTAAACACATTGCTAATAGCACTAGATATCTGTTTATAGTTTAAATATTGATATTTGCACTGTTTAGCACTGAAAACTGTAAATTTAGGTACTTTTTTTTTTTTTTGCAGTGGCAGTAAAAAATTGGTGCCGTTTGTAAATTTTTCTCATTCTGCCAGTAAACTTTGCTTCGGAGGGTTGGCAACTCTGGCCAAGACCATACAGCGGTTTAACAGACGTTCCACTCAGAACATGCCCGCCATGGTCGACCAAAGAAGTTGGGTGCACGTGCTCAGCATCATATCCAGAGGTTTTCTTTGGGAAATAGACGTATGAGTGCTGCCAGCATCAAATTGGTCTGCATGGCTGTCTTCCCAGAAGGAAGCCTCTTCTACAGATGATGCACAAGAAAGCCCGCAAATGGTTTGCTGAAGACAAGCAGACTAAGGACATGGATTATTGGAACCATGTCCTGTGGTGTGATGAGACCATCTGAACCAAATAAGTTTATCTTGATGTCAAGCGTGTGTGGCGGCAATCAGGTGAGGAATACAAAGACAAGTGTGTCTTGCCTACAGTAAAGCATGGTGGTGGGAGGGTCATGGTCTGGGGCTGCATGAGTGCTGCCGGCACTGGGGAGCTACAGTTCATTGAGGGAACCATGAATGCCAACATGTACTGTGACATACTGAAGCAGAGCATGATCCCCTCCCTTCAGAGACTGGGCCACAGGGCAGTATTCCAACATAACGACCCCAAACACACCTCCACTGCCTTGCTAAAGAAGCTGAGGTAAAGGTGATGGACTGGCCAAGCATATCTCCAGACATAAACCCTACTGAGCATCTGTGGGGCATCCTCAAACAGAAAGTGGAGGAGCGCAAGGTATCCAACATCCACCAGCTCTGTGATGTCGTCATGGAGGAGTGGAAGAGGACTCCAGTGGCAAACTTTCTGGTGAACTCCATGCCCAAGAGGGTTAAGGCAGTGGTCAAATAATGGTGACCACACAAAATATTGACCCTTTCGGCCCAATTTGGACATTTTCACTAAGGGGTGTACTCATTTTTGTTTCCAGCGTTTTAGACATTAATGGCTGTGTGTTGAGTTATTTTGAGGGGACAGCAAATTTACACTGTTATACAAGCTGTACACTCACTACTTTACATTGTAGCAAAGTGTCATTTCTTCAGTGTTGTCACATGAAAAGATATAATAAAATATTTTCAAAAATGTGTTGGTATATACACTGGCTTCCATGTAACATACCCACATGGCTTGCTTTGTACCGATGTCTTCTTACCTGTGCTGTCTTGGCATCAGCAGAAAGCTGTGACATCTTGTCCATACTGGATTTCAGAAAGTCCTTCAGGGTGCGGCAATCATCTTGCTTTGTAAATTCTTTCTGAGTTTGTTCCATCCCAGTGTGCAGAGCACGGACATCGGACAACAAAGCATCCAGGGACACTGAACAAAGAGTAAGACGTTACAATTAAATGGATATTTAAAGCCAAACTCAAGCCAAAATGTTTGGGGGAGGAAAAGAAAACGTCAGGGGCTGTGATTGCCATCTATGCCCCCCCCCCGTTGGAGAGATTTTACAGCTGAAGTTTTTAGGTATGGATATTTTTTGAATATTTCCATTGTTCCAGCTTGGGCCAATGTAAGCATGTATGTCCCATCCCTGGTCGAGCCCCATGGGATCTAGAAACCACTGTAGTGGACATTGCTCCTATAGTGATTACCGTTAGCTTCTGGGTCCCATGCTGGGTGGCTGCCCTGTTTAGTCAGCACAGGTCGTCACTCGCTCAGCATGGGCGCCATTCAGAATACACACTGAAACTTCAACCTCACTTCCTATTCTGATGACAGGCTGCGAAGTTGTAAAAACAACAGACTCACCCTCCCTAATAGAAGTCAAACAACAAAATCCCTTTTATTTTAGTAAGCTGGAGAAGGATTCAATCATCTGCCTGGTTTTTATAGCTCTTTGTTCCAGAGACATCCGCTCTTGTCTTAGTGTCCTTGAGACAGGAAGTGAGGTAAAATCTCCCCAACGAGGAGTTGGCAATAAAAACTTGTTCTGACTCTTCAAAAAACTAAAAAAAAAGTTACCAAAGAAGAAATTATTCAATGATGAGAAAAACTGTCACGTAACTAAAGCTATTTGTTTTTCTTAAAGCACACTGGTCCTTTAATGAAGATCAAATATACTAGAGGGAATTTTGGGATTTAGGCTGGCCAGATTTATTTTCTTAAATTTCCTTTTGATTTACCTTTAACTATGTAGTGCAAGGGCCTGCGTGATTACATACAAAGTGAAAATTTTTCGGTTTGACCTCATTATATGGTTTTGTTCATGATAATTATATTAATATAATGTGTAGCCAGCGGGCTGAATAGAAAAAACGGACAGCTTAGGTCTGAGCCGCTGTACTAACTTTTCAATGTTAGTGCAGCGATCACCCCTGCTGTTCCATTGTATTCTGACAGGGGGACCCCCGCCAGAACACTCCAGTCAGCGTTTTCAGCCACTGGATGAGAGTGCTGATCAGAAGCCAACCGCCAGACCTTTTTTGGTCATGCCCCTTCAACAGAAGTTGGTAGTTCAAATCAAATCAGCTGCAGTACACACGGGTCGAATGTCGGGCCAGTTTCTTTTCTTTTTTTTTTCATACATGTATATAACATACAAACACAGAAACCAGGTGATCGTGGACATCCACCAGTTATCATGTATCCAAACATATAGGATAACATACATCGCAAATCACCTTGATGGTGCTCAAGAAAGTATTAAGTAGAAAATAATCTAAAAAGAAAAAAAAAAAAGGAATAAAAACAAAACAAATTTTAAAGTGCTCTGTGATCTGGCCTGGAACAGGGACCAGGGGTCAGCAATATCTTGGGTAACAATGTTGGTCAAAGGCTGACCCAGCAGGAAAGGGGGGGCCATACTGTCCATTGTAATGGTCAGGATGATAAGCAGTGGGCCATAAGATGGGAATACCGCACAGGGGTTTGCCCTGGTGTCCACGATACGGTCCATCAGATGGCATCGACCAGCAAGATGACATTTTAAGATTGTCCTCTATGAACTTAATATAGTATCCCTGGCACTTAAAGTGGTTGTATACCCAAATTTTTACCTACAGGAAAGCCTATAATAAGGCTTACCTGTAGGTAAAAAAATTATCTCCTAAACCTGTACGGTTTAGGAGATATTCCCCTCGGTATGCGCCGCTGACTGCAGCGGCGCATGCGCACAAGGGGGTTCTCGCCGTGAAAATCCGGCAGCGGCCGACCGTCCGTACTGAAATCTCCCACGCTCATGCGCGGGAGTGACGATATCGCGGCTCCGGCCACTCACAGCGCCGGAGCCGCGATACCCGGAAGAAACGCAGAGGGAGCATGTCAGCTCCCTCGGCGTGGATCGGGCCAGATGTCGGGGCCTCGTTCTAAGGTAAGTATTTCATAATGAGCTAGTATGCGGTGCATACTAGCTCATTATGCCTTTTGCTTTGCAGGTTTAAAAAAAAATAATAATAAATGTGCGGGTTTACTACCGCTTTAATAATGTATCTGACAGCTGGTTTCTATTGATGACTGCCGATGCCGCCTGACATTTGGCCAGTGTGTACTAGGTTTAAGAGTGTACATGTTTCCTTTTGTTAATTTAGATATGGAAGAGAAAGGAACAATAGGAATCGTCTAAATTTCAGCTGAATCTATCCCACATGACTGTTCCAAAGGCTAAAGAGAGACCTATAGGCTGCTACTGCCCAACTATTGCTGCTTTAGACTTCTTCGGAAAATGCCATTTGTCTAGATCACTGATAGCGAACATTGGCACCCCAGATGTTTTGGAACTACATTCCCCATGATGCTCAACTACACTGCAGAGTGCAGGAGCATCATGGGAAATGTAGTTCCAAAACATGCCAAGGTTCGCCATCACTGCTCTAGATGTTGTGCTGCTCAAACATCATCAGTAGTTGGAGAGTTACTAACCTGGAATTAGTACACAGATAAGTACTCCTGACTTTTCATGAACTTTTAATTTACTACTAATCTGTGTTCTTGTTCCAAGCACTTTTTAGACAAAGGTAAGAAATGGCAGCCCCTTTGACCAGTTTACTTTAAATAGGACTCTTCCAAAATCAAGATGAATCTTTAATGTTGGACGGAGATTGAACGAGGTTTTCTTTACAGAATTTATTTTACACAACTGTACTGATGCAGATAGTGATGCGTGTTCTATTTTTGTATGTAATCCTTGCTTTTCTGTTTTAGAAAGTCTCCTAGCCAGCGACATTCCTTGACCTGCGCTTTTTTTTTATCCCCGTAATGCAGAGCTTTCCATACAGACTTATCTTCTCTACTGCTTGGAGATCTGCCCAACCATAAAAGAGATTGTTGTACACAAGGCCAGAAGCAGCCTCTCCAACAGGAGGTCAGTGTGTTTGCAATCCGGTGACGCAGATGCAGCACGTTCCTCCGTTTACAGCAGGCCAGAGACTTGGCAGGAAAGTCCAAAAACGCATGCATAATCCGAGCAAGGAATTGGCAGAGTGCCCTCTTAAACCCATCTCTAGCTGTACAAATATACCTTTCTGTGCTGGGGGCACCACCAACCAGGTCAGGAAGGAAGAAGGCATTCTCTTAATCTCTTTCAGTTTGTAGTGGTTTTTTGTTTGTTTTGTTTTTTATTGCAGTCTGTGTGCCCATTGAAGAGATTTCATGTCACGTTCTGTTCTGTGCAATGCTTATCACCGGTACAAGATGTGAGAGGAAATCTCCACAATGTAAACACAGCAATAAAGACGTGACAGTAACACGTCCTAACAATTTTTTGTATTGCTGTTGCTGTTATTGGGAGATTTCTCAATGGGCACACAGACAAAATAAAAGTTGGAGGTGGATGAAGACATTTCCCCTCACATTGTCTTGGTTGATGGTAGGGCTGGAACAAAAGAGGTGGGCAGGAGGGGCGGCTGCCTTGGGCACTGTGGTATCCCATAAGAAGATGGGGATTTGGGAGACAATAATTGTTCTAGGAAGGGAGATTTGGGGCTGTGTGCTAGGAGTGGTGATTTAGGGGGATTTGTGATGGGGGAAGAGGGCTTTTGGGATGTTCTAGCAGTGAAATGGTAAGGGGGGGTTGTGCTAGTAGGGGATTTTAAATTTTTTTGGGGGGGCGCGGGGGTTTGCCGACACATAATGTTCATACGATTTGGGGGGAGCAGTTTGACATGTTCGTCCTGGACTCTAGAAGACCTTGTCCCAGCACTGATTGATGGTGTCCAGACCACACACTGCATTAAAACGTTCTTAGCAGCACAGATAAGGGTTAGAATTCTCAATTTTGTATTTAGCTGGTTGTAATCCTGTGGCAAAAATCGCCCTTCATTTCCCGTTCCAGTCACTGGTGCCATAAGGAGAGGACAAAGGGAAATTTCACTCAGGAGGTTATAAGCCTTCCCCACTCTTTCCAAAATCCTTAAAAGAAAATACATTTCGGGTGAATGTTCAATTCACATTTAGAAAGATTCATTATGACAGTGTCTTGGGTACCTGTGCCAGCCTTTTCCAGGAAGTGCAATTCGGAGTGGAACCCTACCAGGTGAGCGTACTTCTCACTGATCACTCGGACCAGATAATGGAGCAAGGTCTGCTTTCTGTCTGTAGACTTTGTCTCTAGGAGCTGCAAAAAGACAAAAGTAAGTTCTCTTATTCTAGAAATAAAAGTAAACACATGTATGTATGAAGGCTTGTGTTTTCTTCTTAAGCGGATGACATGCTGCTACACCCATTTAGTGTTCCCCAGTAACAGATGGAAGTTTGCACAATACATAAGATCCTACGTGATTATTTGTCATACAGAATGTACAAGTATTAACGTCAAAGTGTGTAAATATTTGAGAGTCCATTCCCTTGTCAAAGGTTGACTTTTAAGGGCAAGGGTTAACATAATAAGAAGGCTGCCATCACATAATTGATTTTTAAAGGTTTATGGCAGGGGTCTTCAAACTTTTTAAACAAAGGGCCAGTTTACTGTCCTTCAGACTTGGGGGGTGCGGAATGTGGTCATTCGTGGGGACCCCACGAATAAGTCTTTTTACGACGAAACCTACGTCGGGTGGCAGACATGCTGACGTCATCACGATACAGCGTAGATTGCACGGGCGATTGCATGCTGGCCGGCATTTTTTATGGACGTTTTAACTGCTTTCTATGTAAGTGTATTTCTTTACTTTTATTAAATTTGTTATACGGAATTATGCTATGGGGAGTCTTCTTTCCATTTCCCTGGCATCCCGAGTACTGCCTTTCTGCTTCAGGTGCTACTGTTGATGGTCCCGGCCTGTTTCATTCAATAAGGGAGCCTACTGTGATCATGGTCTGAGGAGATGCTGTGGTGATTGGCTATGGGCATGAAATCGCTTGCCTTTTGGTAAGCGCATATTTTGTGTGGTGGTGGTCACGATCCTTGGTGTGTTTTGGTTGCACAGAAGATTGAACACTTTGTATTTTTTTTTTTTTTACATTATTATTACACTCATTATCACTAATATATATTTTTTACATTTTATTTTTATTGCTACTATTAATCTAATATTTTTACATGAATTCTTATGAAATGTAGGTATTAAGTTTTCACTGGACTATTTTTCATTTATTGGACTGTTATCACTTCACTGCGATTTTTCGAATTTCATTATTAACACTTGTTATTTATAATTATTTTTATAAATTATGGTATGTTTGATTTATTAGAGGGGTAGAACAACTTTTTTTACTACTATTGCAATCAATTAATCACTCATAGGTGTTTATATTTCATTTTATTTACAGTATTTATGTATGTGCGTGGCTTTTTTCTTTTGTTATCTTATTGTGTTTACGTGTATCTTGTAAAACGGAGCTGCAGCGGTTTTTGGCTGTACTAGTGTAGATTTAGGTTTAGCGCGGTATTTATTTTTCTTTTTGCGCAGTTTGGAGACCACTGCTCTAGGGCCACCATCCTGATCCTGCCTTTTTATGCACCAATTCACTGACCTCCAACAATCAGGCAGCTAGTGAAACCTGTCGCCTTGTTCTAGGTTAATGTCTCACTAATAGTTGGGCAGGGATCAAGAACACTGTAGAACCTGCACTTTTTACAGGCCAAGTCACTCTCCCTTATTCTCACAGGTTATCTTTAAGGAGCCATACATTTGGTGATACTTCAAGAATTGCTGCTGGTGACTGAGCAACATTTATGTTTGAGAAAGCATTGACACAAAAAATTGCAAAACCCACCATTTTATTCACCAAGGCCTCTGCTTAAAAATAAAAAATTGGGGGGTTCCAAGTAATTTTCTAACAAAAAAATGCTTATATGTTTACATATATGTGAGAAGTGTCAGCATAGGCCTTATCTTAAGGTGGTTAATAATTTCTGCTGGTGACTGAGCAGCAGAGATGTAACCAAGTTGCAAGACATCAGTTATCCACAAGTGCTGTTATTGCTAATAAAATGCAGCTTTTGGGAATTTTTTGTAGTTTTTGTCTTTTTATTTATGTTCTGCAGCATGGCAAGTGGGCTTATTGGTGTGCTTATTTCTCAAAACATATAAGGGGTTATTTACTAAAGGCAAATCCACTTTGCACTACAAGTTCACTGAAAGTGCAGTTGCTCTAAATCGAAGGGGTAGAATTGAAATGAGTGGAAGCTCTGCTGATTTCCTCATTGAATCAAGTGTAAGCTAAAATGCTGTTTTTTTATTTTCCTTGCATGTCCCCCACGGATCTACAGCAACTTTGCACTACAAGTGCACTGAAAGTGACCTTGGAAGTAAAGTGGATTTGCCTTTAGTAAATAACCCCCATAGTGTGTGTGTGTGTATATCTCTATCAGTAATTCGTACAATTGTCAGTATACAGCACATTTAAACAAGCAGCACAAAGGGGTTCAGCTTCATCAATGTATGGAAAAGGGCCAAGCGAGGTGCTCGTAAATATGACCAACATTGCAGAGGAAGGGCTTTGCCCAATCCAAGACTGGGAAGCCAGGGCCTGCTTTAAAAAAAATAAAAAAAAAGTGTGAAAGGAATGGCTTTGTGTTCACAAAGCAGTGCATCAGCTTCTCCCTCTCATATTAAAGTGATTGCAAAGTATGGAGGTACATTTGACCCTCCACCTGCCTTTTTCAATACAGTACTTGGTGTTGGAGCAGTCAAATCCCCAAGCCTAAGAGCCGGTTCACACAGCGGGCGATGCGAGGCGACACGACTCGCCTCGCCTCGCTCTCGCAAGTCGCCCCCGTTCTGTACAATGGAACCGTTCTGAGAGGAGCGACTCGAGTCGCTCCGACTCAGAAAAAAGGTTCCTGTACTACTTTTGGGCGACCTCGGGGCGACTTGCATTGACTTCTATAGAGAAGTCATCTGCAAGTTGCCGCTGAGGTCGCGGCGAGGCAAGTCGGAGTCGCCTCGCCTCGCCTGCAGTGTGAACCGGCCCTAAGTGATGTCTTTATGAAGGTGTACATAAATCGGTATCCAGCTGAAAAAAAGAATTCCTAAGCTTTCTGGGACCGATAGCAGTTGAGACAAGCAAAGAGATATAAAAGGGTGCTTACTCTGCATGCCTTCTATGAAGCCTGTTACTTTACCTACTGTGAGCTAAGTGCAAGTTCACATAAAGACAAAGGTAAAATGCCTACTCTTGTGATGGACATCTCTCCACCCTACAGCAGAGCCAAGCAGATGCCCCCCAATGTATGGTTCAGCTCTGTGGCCTCCTTTATTATCTGACTTCTCAATGGACAATGAATGAAGATGTAACTGTCCAATGAAAAGCAGATGACATTAGTTTGTGCAGAAAAAGAAAGTAGTCATATAGTTTATTCAGTGTGAAAATTACAAATTTTTGGAAAAGTAACATTTTTTTTATATATATAATTTTGGAATTGTATTTAGCTGAGGCTTCACTTTAACAACACAAGTTTGGAAAAGAGGCAGTGGAAATTGGAAGCCAACGTCAATACTGTATTTAGGCCTTGTGATAATTGAGGTCTTCTTCACCCTTGTGTCTTTAAAATGACCTGTTTCTTGCCCATGCAGGACAAAGGCTCATTAAGATCTACCCCCTATCTTCCTAGCAGCATGTATTTACCTTCTTCGGTCTAGAGTTATTAGGACAGTTGAAAGAAAGGCCCTGTGTAAACTCTAAGTCTACACAACTCTATGGACTCCATACCTGGCCCCATGTGAATGTAATGAGCCTATAAGGCACCTAGCCTGGTAGTGGAGGAGGATGTGGTACTTTCTCTCCTATACCTGTGAAAGCCAAGTATTTCTGTTTAAGTGCCTGAAGAGAGCAGCATAGTAATGAGTATATGTGGGTATCACAGTGGCGTAGTGCCTTGCACTAGGGTCTTCAGTTTAGATCTCAACTAAGGCACTGCCTTCATGGAGTTTGCATGTTTTCTCCCTGTGCTTGGATGGGTTTCCTTGGGGTACTTTGATTTCCTTCCACACCTCATGTAGACATGCTGGTGGGTAAATTGGCTCCAAATTGATCCTAGTATGTTTATGTATGCATCTGAGATAGCAACCTTAAATTGTAAGCTCCGTGAGGGCAGGAACCTGAATGAATGTATGGTATGTGAGGTGCTGTGTGAATTGTTGGAGCTATATAAATACATGTAAAAAATAAATAACGCTGTTGAGAAGGGCAATTAGATGACCCTTGTCTTTTTCCCTACATGAGCCAAGAACAGTGTTACTTTAAAAGAACAAATCAATCTATACAATTTGTAGCTACTTTATTGGACCCCCCACATCATGTCCTGTACCTGTTAAGCTTTAGGTCTGTGTGTGTGTGTGTGTGTGTGTGTGTGTGTGTGTGTGTGTGTGTGTGTGTGTGTGTGTTACCCTCAATTTTATTTTCCTTTTCCTGCATGAGAGAGAATTGATCTTCTGCACTCACCATATCCAGTGACTGAAGACGAAATCCATACGCTGCACCTCTCTTACTGCTGTTCATGTAATTTCCGAATGCCAGAATCAACTGCAATGGGAGGGAGAGAGGAATAAAAAACCTGATTATATGGAGATACAATGAAGAAACTTGGAGGATACAGAATAGCACTACTATAAGAGAATAGAGACCCACAGCTGTATAGCCTACATCGGGATAGAGTCACAGCACAATGGGTCCAACAGAAAACTATTCAGGAGAGAATGGACATCTTTATCAAAGCAGCCAAAGCCTTGGTTTGTGTGGTTTCATAGCTACAAAAAAATTTCTTTGGATCAGTGGTCTCCAAACGGCAGCCCAGAGGCAGATGCAACATTTGTTTGACTTTATATGGCCCTTGGGGACACCATTTCTCCCATTTATACGAGGCACTAATCCTCCCACTGAAACCAACAGTGGGGCATAATTTCTACTATTGACACCAGCAATGGGGCATGTTTCCTCCCACTGACAACGATGGGGATGATTCCTCCCATTAATACCAATCATTGGGGCACTATTCCTCCTCCTATTGACCACATGTGCTATGTAATTTTTTTTCTCCAACTGACCACTAAGCCCTAGGCATAGCTTACTCCCACTGGCCATAGTCCAGGCCTCATAAAGCCTGAAGGAGAAAATGGCCCCTCCTCTTAGGTAATCTGACCATTGAAAAGTCATGATACCAGTGGGCTCATGCAAGCATCTGAATGGTCGGTCTTAAGTTATTCTACAATATATGACCAAATGTTTGGGTACATGTGACCATCACACAACTTAATATATTGACACTAGACTTGTGCACAATGGAAAATTGTTTAGTTTCGGTTCGTTGTCATTTGTAAAATATCGAATTTTGTTCTGTTATATTTGTTATGTTACGTTATTACGTTTTCGGATAATTTGTTATTTCTGTAGTGTCGATATTAGTTATACTGAATCTCGAATCATGTCAAATTCATCCATTATATGCGCTATAATTTAGTTAGCATTTGTTGAAATTATATATATATATATATATATATATATATATATATATATATATATATATATATGTGTGTGTGTTTGTGATAATGATTCGTAGTTTGGAAAGTTGTTTTGTTTATGAAATCTTTTAACACACACAATGACAATATCTCTTCTCCTCGGCTCAAATACAATACAACATCCTTCTCACTCAGTTCTCAGGAATGCACTTTGCATGTAATCCAACCTCCAGCACAAAATTAATCAGCTGATTGGACTGTAAGATTTACTTTAAATTGACCTTTTGTTTCATTAGATCTTTAACAAATGACTGAATCGTGTCAAATTCATTCATATCCACTATAATTTCTTTTGTATTCTTTATTTATGTATGTATATTGATTCGTGATAACGATTCGTAGTTTGGAAAGTCGTTTGTTTATTGAATCTATTAACACACACAATGACAATATCTCTTCTCCTCTGCTCAAATACAATACAAAACCTTCTCACTCAGTCCCCACTAATGCACATTGCCAGCAATCCATCCTCCAACACAAAATTAATCAGCTGATTGAACTATAAGATTTACTTTGAGTTGACCTTTTGTTTCATTAGATCTTTAATGAATTACTGAATCATGTCAAATTAATTTGTTAAATCCGCTATAATTTCTTTAGTATTCGTTGAAATTCATTATTTTTTTATTCAAATGCATCCGAATGATGCAAAATTTTGGCCGAATTTCGATTCGTTCTGAAACTAATTGCACAAGCCTAATTGAAACCCATCCAAATTATTGTGTTCAAGTGTTTTCAGTGGAGGGTATGGTTATTGCTACATCATACAAAGACATTTTCAACAATCGCACACTTTCAACCTTGGGGCAACAGTGTGGGGGGGAGGCCGTTTTCCATTGTAACATGCCTGTACCCCTGTGTAAAAAAAGACAGCTCCTTAAAAATATGGTTTAATGAGTTTAGTGTGGAGGAACTTGAGTTCCCTGCACAGAGCCCTGACCTCAACTTGACTGAACGTGTTTGGGATGAATTGGAGCACTATTGCGAGTCAGGACTTTTTGTCGAACATCAGTATCTGGCCTTACAGATGCACTTTTGGATGAATAGAGAAGTTTTCACAGACGAAGCCTTGCAAGAAAAGTCAAAATTTTTACAGCTGCAAAGGAAGGGGGCAACTCTATAATAATACCAGTGGTTTTGAAAGGGGATGTCCAACAAGCTCATATAGGCGTCATGGTAAGGTGTCTACAAACCTTTGGCCATATAGTGTAATAGTCTTAGATAGAAACGCTTTTAAAACCCTTTATTTAATTTTAGCTTCATTCTGACTCTCCAGCTTGGGACAAAGGAGTCAGACTTCAGGAAACGTCAATTGCTGCCCTATCCAGTTCCTGACCTCAGTCACTGTCCTACCAGAGTATACCAACTGTAACACATACCATATCCAAACACAAGATAACAAAGGAGGCTCAATTAAGAGTCTATATCATTTTAGGGTCATAATGTCTCACCTCCAGGATTCCTTTCAGCTTCTCGGAGGATTTGATTGACATCGATGCAGCAATAAGAGCATTAAGTTGCTAGAAAAAAAAAAAAAACAGTAAATTATAAACATGCCTGAGCAGAAATCTTGCCTTATTTTTGCTGATATGCTTATATCTTTGGGTTTTCACCAACTATGTGTCTATGTGCTCCGCAAGCCATATGAGCAGAGTTCCCTTCCTATACATTTTGCAGTTTTTCATTATGATGGGTAGCAATGCATCACCTATGTGTTTAGCACATACCTGGGCTGTGCGTAAATCCTGATTTGATGAATCTAAGCATTTGACAAATTTGCAGTAACAAACATTTTAGGCAACAAATTTGAGTGACTTGTAATCGGTTTGATCTTACCAATGAAAAGAATGTTGTCACTCAAAAAAAAAAAAAAAAAAAAATGGTGACAGGCATGAATTGCAGACATTCGGACACATGTACCTGTTCTCCAAATCCAAGGACAATTTGAGCAGGCAAAATGTTGGTTCTTCCTGGTAAAGTCAAAGTTTGCCCACCCCCCGGACATTCTTCTTGGCTAGTGAGGCAGCCAGTCACTGCAATAAATGAACTGGCAAGCTTTGACACTACAAGGAAGTGTCAGGTCTTTACCCGATTAGAAATGCCAGCACGTGACAGTAGCCCGATAGTACCTTCACTTTATACTGGTCCGTTTAAGAGACAGCGACTTCTCATTTCTCCATGTTTTATTAAAGTATACTTTAAACTTTATACTTTAAGTATATATAAAGCCAATTTTTCTTTTTTGTTTCATTTTGGATAGAGTAGGGAGGATTAGGGTTTTTTCACACCATACTGCACATATAAATGCCCAAAGGATGTATGCATTTTTTATATGTGTTGCCTTGCATATATATATGTATTAAATGAGTGCTGCAGTGTGAATGAGACACAGAAAACCATTGTTGCAGTGACCTGCATTTATCTAGTGCAGAAAAACGCAGCTCAATGGACAATGAGCCCTGCTGTGTTTTTTTGGTATCTGGGTCTCATTAAGGAGATTACCCTTCACTTCCTGTTCTGTAGACTCAACAGGAAGTAAGAAATTATCTTTCCAATGTGACGTAAATCCTTTCCGTCAATTGTCAGAGGAATAAATGTTACTATTGGAGGAATTCCCTTCTATTCTTGTTCTAATGGCAATAAAAAAAAATTGGGTTTATCCCTCACTTCTATTCACAGTAACACTGCTCATCAGGACAATTAGAGAGCGCAAGGGGCCGATTCACTAAAGGCAAATAGACTGTGCACTTTTGCAAGTGAAGTTGCTCCAGAGCTTAGTAAATAAGGAAGAGCGCTGCTGACTTCCATCATCCAATCACGTGTAAGCAAAAATGCTGTTTTTTTTTCATACCTTGCATGTGATTGGGTGTTCTTTGTAAAGTGAAGCTTTACCTTATTTACTAAACTCTGGAGCAACTGCACTTGCAAAAGTGCACAGTCCACTTGCCTTTAATAAATCAACCCCTAAATCTAGCTAATGAGGACACAGAGAGTTAGAACCACTATCGGGTTTTTATTACTACCACTCCAACCAAATGTAAAAACAGTTGTCCTTAGTTGTACTTTAAAGACTCTGCATATACAGAAAACCACCTGATGATCTGCCAGAAATGCATTCTTAAATACTGTTGTGGGCTTACAACACACAGCATTATTGTGGATTGATTAGAAAAAGGCACTGGGACAGGGCCGACACTAAACTACTCAACCACTCCCACTCTCAGATCTCTACAATATTCTGTAGTCCAAGGTAACAACCAGGCTCTTCAAGATAACACAGGAAGTGTGCAGAGGACACAGAACAGCATCTCTCTATCTATATATATCTATATATCTATATATCTATATATCTATCTATCTATCTATCTATCTATCTATATCTATATCTATATCTATATCTATAATTATACACACACACACACACACACCACAGTTTATTGCTTCCAAATAATATATATATTGCTTCCAATGGAATATTTACCAAGCCAAAAGGGAGCAAATAAGTAAATTGCTGGAGTTTACGTGCAGATTAAAGCTGGCATATATTATACAATTTTGTTATTCAATTTCATTTAGATTTACCTTCAACTATGTAGTACAAGGGCCTGCCTGATTGTAAATCTAAAAGGAGCATTGTACAAGAAAATTGTATAATTTATGGTCAGCCTAAGTGGAAGATCTCAAGCTCCTAACACTTTCATAAACCGGTAAAGATGACTTCAGGGCAGGTATGTCAAACTGAAATGAAACAGTGGGCCATTCTGAGTAGAGCTTCAAGAGGCCACATTATATCCAATAAGCGCCACATCTACTTAATTCCAAAAACAATGGCAGCGCTTTGGTATTTAAAAGTATAGTAACAATTGCCGCTTATATAACATTTTATCTTAGAGAAAGTTGCCATAGAAATTCCCTGAAGTATCCATCTGGAAAAGAGCTGGGACCTTATTCACAAAGGAGGAGTGAGAGGGCACATGTGGCCCAAAACCTACTAGTTTGACAAGCTTTAAGGAGAAATTTCTGCCTAAACCAAAGAGCAGAATCGTCATCGTATATTTCATATGCATTAACAAATTGCGCTTACAGGCGTAAGACGAGCCACAGTGTCGGCAAAGCTGGAAATGAAGATCATGGTGTTCACTCGCTCAGCCAGTCTTGGGATAGAACAGAGGTGGACCATAAATCTGTCCTCTGCCCCCAGCTGGTCCAGAGGCTTCTCATCTTTCAGATAGCGGGAGATTTGCTGCCGCTCCCAGTCTGTCGGAAGAAACCTTCCCAGTAGCTCAAGGAAATCCACATTAAGGGCCTGCATATCATACCTGTAATACAAGAGCATAACAAACAAGAGCTTTGACATGAGATGCCGTTTTGATGTATCACCCCAAAGGTTTCAAGTGTAACCAATAATTACACTGGCCTGTGTTTTTAAGATTTAGATTCAAGGTCATTAGGAAATATTTTCTCTTACATACATTAACAGACACAGCTCTGATGAATCTTGACCAAAGGGTTATATCTCCACCTACAGGGGTAAGACACTAGGCAGAAAATAACTTATAAGCAGTCCCTATAAGCAGTCCTTTCTGGCATAAGACCCTCTCTCCGCTATAGGCAATTTGTTCAGGAGTAAGGATCCGGTTCCCTACTGGGTCCCACAGTTATATTGAGGTTTCCAGTTGCCTTTGGATTAGACCACCCCTCATTGAGGTACTGCTTTGAGACATCCATATGGTCAAGATTCAGCAGAGCTGTGTCTGTCAATGAACGCAAGACAAAACACTTTTTTTTTTTTTTGTTACTCACCGAAAATCCCTTTCTCTGAGTTCATTGATGGACACAGCACCCACCCGTCTATTGGAATTTACACTTCTAACACTGCTTTGTTATAAACTAGATTGCCTATAGCACAGTTTATAGAGTTTGATGCCAGAAGGGACTGCCCATAGGCAGTGCCAATTTATTTTCTGCCTTGTGTCCTACTCCTGTAGGTGGTGATATAACCCTATGGTAAAGATTCAGAAGGGTTGTGTCCGTCAACTCATAGAAAGGGATTTTAAGGTAACAAAAAATCCTGTGTTTCTTGTTCTGACTGTAAAATCATTTTCTCCAGTAGTGAATTTGTAGACTATACTCATGCGCTGAAAAATGAATTCCTGTGTTCTCCAATTAGTGTCCTCTTTTAGACTGTGTAGATAAGGGCAATTACTGTCTAGGGAACACTTGGTTGCTTACCCCTTAATGGCAGTAGTGATGGCTTCAGGGGTTAGGCCTCCTTTTCTGAGGGTAATTGCAAGATTCTTGGCCCGATTTACATCAATAAGGGAAATCTTGCTTTGTTGGTTCTGTGCTGCTTTCACTTTTTTTGAGAAGGTACTCGCACTTGGACCCTGAGCCTTTGTTTTAAACTGGTTCTCAAATTCACTCATGTCAAGTTCCTAAAGGTAGAACAGAAACAAAACACTACAGTAGATGGCTTAACTAATTACAGAGTCTAATGTTATATCAAACCATAGGTCATCTCTTTTCCTACCTGAAGAACCTTCTCGTCATCTAGTTGCGTGAAGACAGTCCCTGTGATTTGTGTGGGTTTCAAGGCCACCCAGTTGAAGACTTGCATCCGGTTTTTAGTCTGCACTGGTTTCTTAATACTCACACCTACATGAGGATAGCAATGCATGATTTATTTTTTTCTAATGCCACAGATAGTCCTAAGAATAAGCAAACCTAAAGTTTATTTCAGGGCAAAAGTCAACTAAACCTATCTGTGCAATATTTGGCATTCTTTGATAAATTGGGTTTTCACAACAGCTCTCTGTATGAAGGCATTTAACATTAAGAACGGAAAACTTACATTGACGTTATGCTTGAATACAAGAGTTGAAAAAGTCTAAATCCATGAATTGTCATAAAATTCATTTATATTAGCAGGGACTTTGGGATTTGAAGAGTCGTGTTATGGAACAATCCATAAAATACAACAAACCATCTGTGCACTTAAAGTAGATGTAAACCCGATTCATGAAATTTGAGCTGGGCACATATATCTGCAGTGTTTTCTTATCTCTCTTCAAAACACTAAGTCCCGTTGCTTTCTCCTGCTCCATTCTTCTGTTATCAGCATGATAATGTCTGACAAGTTCTCCGACACATGTGATAAAACCAGTCCTGAAATTTGTGTCAGGGTGGGTGCTATAAATAGAGTATCAGAAAGCTGCTCTACTCACAGGACAACTCTGAAAGTCTCTGCCTATGTGGAGGGGGGTGTGTGCCTTTCCTCCAATCAGCTGTCTCCCAGTGTAATCCAACACTACACTGCTACTGCTGAATGAGGAAGTGAAAATTCTACTACAATGTGCACTTTCAAAACCGTATATAAAGCTGAAGACGGCAGATATACATGTAAAACTTATGTAGGGAGATCTTTTTCATCTCTGTGTATCATCTGCGGCTGTTAATGTCACTAGGTATATGTGAGGGTTTACATCCACTTTAAAAGTAAAAAAATAAGGATTGCTTGAGGATGTTAGAGAATCTCTAGGTGGACATACGGGGAAAGTTGACCCGGTAGTTTAAGCCCAGTCTGCCCAAAAATTGTTGCAACATTAACCATGCAGGTCTTAGGCTAATTTGACACTGATGCGTTTTTCAGACGCTAAAGGGCTATAAATAGCGCCTGAAAAATGCCACCCCAGTGTGAGAGCCCGAGTGCTTTCACGCTGGATCGGTGTGCATGCAGGACGGGAAAAAAAAAGTCCTGCAAGCAGCATCTTTGGGGTGTAGCAGGAGCGGTGAATACACTGCTCCTAAAATGCTCCTGCCATTGAAATCAATGGCCAGTGCTGCCGAAGCACCTGTAAGGCGCTTTGAACCCTTTTTCGGCTGCTAGCGGGTGTTTAAAGCGCCCCGCTAGTGGCCGAAAAGCATTGCTAAAACGACAGTAAAGTGCTGCTAAAAATAAAATATAATTGGTATAGAAGAGTTGATGGGTTACTTTTTTCTGGGTCTGATCTACCCACTAATTTTTAAGAGGGGTTGATAAATGAAAATAGCTTCTATAAATATTTTTTTTCATCCCAGTTGTAGAAATTTCTCACCAATGCCTATCCCCATTTTGGACACAGGCAGCACTAAAAACAAAATGTTTTTGGTGTAACCTGGCTTTCATTTGTATGCAGACACACTTTGTGGTTGGCAGATCTGGAGATTGCACAGGCTAGACTTGGCTCAAACATATTGCTAAAGAATATCCTCATTAGTACCTGTATGTAAGCCACCTGGTACAGAAGGAGGTGGTGCAGCAAGGCCTCCAGAAGGTGGTGGAGGAGGCGGGGGGCCACCGCAAACAGAAGGTGGTGGTGGAGGAACAGGAGGACCACCAGGTCCAGGTGGTGGTGGTGGTGGAGGAGGAGCAGGAGGACCGCCAAGTCCAGGTGGTGGTGGAGGAGGAGGAGCAGGAGGACCACCGGGGGGTGGTGGAGGAACAGGAGAGCCATTCATCAAACCAGGAGGGGGTGGAGGAGGCGGTGGAGGAGGAACACTTGAATTATCAAGAACTGGTGTTACTTTTTGAGACTCGCTGATATCAGAAGGTGGTAGAGGTTGTTGGCATTCTGTATTGTCATCCTTCTTTGTTGCTGGTAGTGGAGGAGGTGGTGGAATGGTAGGGTCAGACATGGTCTCTGAAGGGGTGGTGGTGACAATGCTATAATCCAACCTTGGAGCTGGTGGAACAGTGCGGATCTCTGACTCCAGAGCCAACAGTAAAGGAGAGGTGGAAGTATCCAAAGATTCTTCTGTCTTGTAAGAAACAGTATCTGAAAACAGAGGACAAGATGTTAACTCCTTCTCTCCATCGCTTAGCCTAATCCTTCTGTATTGAAATGTATTGTAAGTGTACTGCTTCCCTTTTTATTGTAAAGCGCTACACAAACTGTTGTTGCTCTATAAATCCTGTATAGTAGGATTTGTGCAAGTCGTCTCCTTTGAGAAGGTAATGACTTGTAACGACTGTACTATTATTTATTACAGGTAATTATATAGCTTTGTCAATTTACACAGCGCTTTACACATATATTGTACATTCACATCAGTCCCTGTCCTCAAGGAGCTTACAATCTAAGGTCCCTAACTCACATTCTTACATACACATACTAGGGCCAATTTAGACAGTAGCCAATTAACCTACCAGCATGTCTTAGGAGTGTTGGAGAAACCAACGCAGGCACAGGGAGAACATACAGACACCAGGCAGGCAGTGTCGCGATTGGGACTCAAACCAATGGCACTAGTGCTGCTAGATGGAAGTGCTAACCACTTGGCCTCTGTGCTAGCCCCACAAACAATATTTCTTTCAATAATTGAAGAGAACTTAGAGAGGGGTTGTATCGGTTTTCTTACATTATAGTCGCAACTAAAATATGAACCCCCGATGTGGCCTGAAGGGTTTGTTTAAACCACACGGAGAGGGCATTGGCTATGTATAGAGGCTGCCAAATGGAGCCCAAAGCAAGTGGATAGAAAATATCATATGACTCAGCAGTAGGGATGAGCCAAACACCCCCGGTTCGATTCGCACCAGAACAGGCAAAAAATTTGTGCGAACACCATTAAAGTCTATGGAATACGAACATGAAAAATGCCAATTTTAAAGGCTTATATGCAAGTTATTGACATAAAAAGCGTATTGGGGACCAGAGTACTGCCCCAGAGGACATGTATCAATGCAAAAAAAAAAAAACCTTTAAAAAAACGACCGTTTTTTCAGGAGCAGTGTTAATTAATAATGCTTAAGGTGAAACAATAAAAATGAAATATTCCTTTAAATTTCGTGCCTGGGGGTCCCATTGGTCTGCCTGTAAAGTAGCGCATCTTTCCCACATTTATAACAGTACCGCAGAAAAATGGCATTTCTAAAGGAAAAAATGTCATTTAAAATTGCTTGCGAATGTAATGTATTGTTGGATACATGTATAAAGACACCCTGGCCTTGGCCAATTATGGCTCTCTCAGCAGAGCGCAATGTGTTTGGCCAAAGCATGCAGGTCAGGTGCATGATTTGGCCAATAAGACGCCAATGCACTGCGAGCTTTAATTTGCTGCTTATGCCCCATAATGTTCGGTATTCGCCGAATGGGCGAACATTGGGCTCATCCCTACTCAGCAGTCATTGAGCGCCTCCTAAACATCCCACAACACCAACCATGTCAACAATCTCAACAATCTCCCTTCAAAAAGCTGCCATAAATAAAATAGGTAAGTCTTAACCGTATATAAGGCATGGCTTAATTTCACCGTGCCAGCAGAACCTAAACAATTTAAATGCATTCATCTTTATTATGATCATTTTAATGGAAGAGTGAAAATAGGTCTTGCTAGGTCTACCCTACCTACTCTTTTTGCTTACTCTACATGTTCTCCAAAACTACAGCTGCATGTCAAGGAAGCTCTAGTGTTACTTGTGCATTTTATGTGTATATAAACCTATATAACAATGTGTAAAATATAGAGCTCTATACAGTAGGTATAGAAAAGAATCATCCCCTTTAAAATTATCACATTTTGTTGCTTGGCAGCCTGAAATGAAGACAGACACAGTTTTTGTTTTATCCATCTGTATTTACTAGTGCAACTTATAACGTCTAAGTGAAAGATATAGCCCCAACATGTCAGAAAAAAAACTAAAAAAATCTTTTACTTGGATGTTATAAGTTACACTAGTAAATGAGCAGCTGGATAAAACAAAAACCGTGTCTTCATTTCAGACTGCAAAGCAACAAAATATGATTATTTTAAAGGGGATGATTCTTTTCTATACCCATTGTAGGTGAAGTTAAAATTACAACACACACACACAGTGTTTTGGTTATAGAGAAATAGTTTGAAGGCAAACAGCTACTGTTGTACTTGCGTTTTTAGAAAACCCACAATGACTGTGAAACCACTGTCAAGGATGCACTGTGCCTACTTCTTAAGTTTTTGTGAGAAATAGAGGGGCACCTTTTAGCAAAAAAAAGATGTAGGCAAATAACACACTCCTGCCACGTTACACGATGCAGACCAGGAGGAATTAAATAGAGAGACCCATAAATATTTTTTTTCCAGCGGTACTTTTTTCTTTTTTTGTCAGCTTTTAAAAAAACGTGCAATTGACACTGATAGTACAACAGTACAGTGCCTTGCGAAAGTATTTGGCCCCCTTGAACTTTTCAACCTTTTGCCACATTTCAGGCTTCAAACATAAAGATATAAAATTTTAATTTTTTGTGAAGAATCACCAACAAGTGGGACACAATTGTGAAGTGGAACGAAATCTATTGGATAATTTAAACTTTTTTTAGCAAATAAATAACTGAAAAGTGGTGCGTGCAAAATTATTCGGCCCCTTTACTTTCAGTGCAGCAAACTCACTCCAGAAGTTCAGCGAGGATCTCTGAATGATCCAATGTTGTCCTAAATGACTGATGGTGATAAATAGAATCCACCTGTGTGTAATCAAGTCTCTGTATAAATGCACCTGCTCTGTGATGGTCTCAGGGTTCTGTTGAAAGCGCAGAGAGCATCATGAAGACCAAGGAACACACCAGGCAGGTCCGTAATACTGTTGTGGAGAAGTTTAAAGCTGGATTTGGATACTAAAAGATTTCTCAAGCTTTAAACATCCCAAGGAGCACTGTGCAAGCGATCATTTTGAAATGGAAGGAGTATCAGACCACTGCAAATCTACGAAGACCTGGCTGTCCCTCTAAACTTTCAGCTCAGACAAGGAGAAGACTGATCAGAGATGCAGCCATGAGGCCCATGATCACTCTGGATGAACTGCAGAGAATTACAGCTGAGGTGGGAGAGTCTGTCCATAGGACAACAATCAGTCGTACACTGCACAAATCTGGCCTTTATGGAAGAGTGGCAAGAAGAAAGCCATTTATCAAAGATATCCATAAAAAGTCTCGTCTAAAGTTTGCCACAAGCCACCTGGGAGACACACCAAACATGTGGAAGAAGGTGCTCTGGTCAGATGAAACCAAAATCAAACTTTTTTCCCACAATGCAAAACGATATGTTTGGCGTAAAAGCAACACAGCTCATCACCGTCAACACACCATCCCCACTGTCAAACATGGTGGTGGCAGCATCATGGTTTGGGCCTGCTTTTCTTCAACAGGGACAGGGAAGATGGTTAAAATTGAGGGGAAGATGGATGCAGCCAAATACAGGACCATTCTGGATGAAAACATGTTGGAGTCTGCATGTTGGAATCAGACAGGAATTTATTATTATACATTTACACAGCTGTTTGTACAGCCGAACCCAGCCATATGGTTGCCAGGCAGTTTCACACGTTTAAAAACAAGGAATGTGACACAACTTGAATAGCAGAATGAGTTTCTATTCAGCCCACCTGGAATGTACGGAACTTCAAAGAGGATATGGCGCCGGCTTGTCTGCAAGAACAGAGGGACAGTTGGTGGGGCGTCCGAGATCAGGCCACGAGATAGCAATCCAGTCGGAGCAGTTGCAATTATGGGCAAACACTGCCCCCAGAGGCCAAGTATGGCAGGACTGGTAGCCTGGGGGAGGAGACGCCCCAGAGACGCTGATTGGTCTATGAGGAAGAGTAGGATGGGCTATGGGGTGTGGTATGGCTGAAGTATGTTTGACAAAAAGGGTTGTGACCTGAGCTCTGTCCCTCTGTATTCCATCAGGAGATCCAGTCATGAGGTGTGGCTGCGAAGGTCGGATAAGTATGGCTTAGATTGCACTGTGATTGTATGCGATGTATATTATTGTAACTTTATTGATACTTGATGCACATTTTCCTTATTTCCTTGGGAAATAAATGAGATTTAATTGACCTTAAACGTGTATTGATTTCATAGCCAAGGGTGATAGCATTGTGATAGTAACAATAACATGTGCTTGGCATATTGATTGATAGCTAAACTATAGGGACTAAACAAAGGAATACATAACTGATAATAATAAGAATAGAGTGAATTGATCAGTTACTTCATTTGGCACCCCAGATAACATGTGGCAATCCTAAAAGCTGCATAGAACTTACAGGACAGAAGTGCTCGGATACAAGGCAGCTGATAATGCCACATTAAGTGTGGTAAATCTGTACTATGGATAGGCAAAATTGAATGGTTTTGAATGATATCAGGTAAAAGTGGTAACGAATTAAGAATAGAGAATGCTAGAAGAGCGATTTGTTTTTGTTTTGTGTGAGTTGTAAGAGATAATGATAATTGAGTTTGATTTAGTACTCAATGCAGTGTTGGTACGTTAGTACAAATAGAAGTGTGTATTGTGTGGATTGTATGGTTGTGAAATGGAACTTGTGTATACATATGTTAAAAAGTATGCCTCTGCCAGTTACCATTCATGTGCAGATGAAACTCTTGAAAGCCAGTATAAGATTCTATTATCTCAGTGTCAGCAACATAATAGCAAAGTATCGGGCAAACAGCTAAAAAAAGTTAAGAAAGAAAAGTTGGCTAATGAAATTGCAGTTTTGCTCAGAATTAAAGTTATATCTGAGCAAATGGGGGGGAAGTGGGAAGTAGAGAGGAGGCATCTGAGTGAGGACATCAGGGAAAACCTTCTAAAGATTGCAACAGCCTCCAGTGATGAGATGGATGAATTGCAGGCAAAAGCAAAAGATTTGTCAGAGAGAAACGGTGAACTACAAGAACAGATCCACAGTTACAGGATGGACTGTAATATGAAGAGAAAAGTTGTAGAGTCATTGCGAATGAAATTGTCAGAGATGGAAGAGTTGGTTATGTCTTTAGAAAGAGAATTAGCAAATGTACGCTCCCAGCTTCTTACTACAGAGGAAGTTATGGTATCGCTCAATGAGCACAAAGGAACATGCCAATTGGCCGATATCTGCACGATCAATGAGGAGAAGGGCCGTGATGAAACACAGTCTGCTATGGCACCTATAGCTTCAAGGCAGAATGAGAGTTTGATTACAATCCAAGAGAGACTTACTTTGTGCCAGATGTTGGGTGAATTTAATGCCCTGGAATCACCAATGAGTCTGTCCAATAAATTTGAAGCTCTAGTAGTTAAATTCCATTTGAGTAATGAGGATGCATGCTCTCTTCTGAAAGCATGGCTACCAGGACCTTTGGTAGGCCAGTTATCGGCACAAGTTAATGATAACGTAGCAGATGCAGAGGTGCGGAGGAAAGAGTTGCAGCGTATTGTGGACAGTCGTGATAATGGTATGAGTGATTTGCAACGAATGAAATTTAGGAGAGGAGATGACCCAATTTTGTTCTGCAGTGAGTATCTTGCATTGTATATGAAAGTGTTCAACTGTCCTGACTTATTGGAGGACGATGCAAGTTTCATATACTCAATGGCCAATAAGTGTTATGTAAGCTATCCCACTAGAATGGCTCTGAGGAATGCTAGATCCTACCAAAATTTTGTCAATATTCTCAGAGACTTCTGTCAAGAGTCCAGGGAAAGGGAGTATGGGTCAAAGGCAGATGTGTCCGTAATAAGCAGAGGTACAGGAAGGCAGAGAAAGTTCAGACATAGTAAATGGAAAAGACCTAGATTTCATAAAGTCCTTAAAATTGCTAGCATTGAACAGGAAACCCCAGAAATACAAGTACCTACAATGAAAACCCCCACCCAGGGCAGGGACAGTGTAACTCAAAGGCCTGATATGAAAGATAGCAGCCAGGGCAGATTACACAGTTCTGAAGGAAAGATAAGGAATGACAGTTCACACCCTAAGCACAGCCAGCAACAAGACTGGATGAACATTCCAATATTTGCGCCCTGGGCTAATCTACCATTTTGGCTTGTATGTAATTGGACACAAATGGCATTGCCATTTTTCTTGGGTAATATGGCAAAGATTTCCAATACCACTGCGTAGTATAGAAAGGTATGGCAACTATATTGCATTAATGGGAAAGGCTTTGGGGACTTAAAAAGTCAATTGTCATGATAATTGTGTGTAATCACTGTCTTTGTATTTTTTTTCCACAGACCATGAAAGAAGTTAAATGGCTTTAGATACTGACATTTGCATTTGTTTGCAGGTCTGTCAAAGTGAGAACAACAGTGGTAAAATATATGAACATGGGTTAGGTTATTGTAAATGCATAATCGATTATCACATGGTACCATGAGCTCATTAGTTAGTAATTGTTTGCAAACAATGAAAAATAATAGTACTAAAAAGAGTTACAAATGAAGCTAAAATGTTGTGATGATACATATGCTTTGTTTTGTTTTTGTTTTCCCCATTAACTAATTGTATTTCAGATTGGAATAAGCACTCTTTGCAGGAGAAAAATCCATGGATGTTGTCAACTAAAAGTTGAGTGTTTGTCATTGTTGTATGATGGTTGTCTTGTCGTATGATGGTTGTCTTGTCATGTTGTTTGTGTGATCATGGCCAGATTTTTTTAAGTTTTTTACATTTTTTTTTAATTTTATTTTTTTTTGATTTTATTTTTATTTATTTTTTTATTTATTTTTTTCTTCTAAATTTTTTTTTGTTGATATTGGTTTAGTCCTCTATGTTAGTTATATTTTTATTCAGGTGGAAAAGTAGTAGGTCTAATCCACCTGAAAGGGGGGGAATTGACAATGCCCTCAGTTAGAACCAGTCACCTGAAAAGGGGTAGTGCATACATCGTAAAGATACAGATAGATGCATTGTTTTTTTAGTTTGTAAAATTTGAAGTTTTTGAGAAGCAACACTGACGTTCAGTTTTAAACGTTTTTTGATCATACCATGGGGATCCATTTTACAGTGGGTGTAGCCTAAAGAGGTCATGGTTGTTTGGATAGTTTGGTCAGAGTTGCAGAAGCCAGGAATACTGAGGTCCTGGGCTCCAAGGAGGGAACTATAAGTAAACATGATAAGCGAGCAGATATTGTGGATAAGAAGTTGATACTGCTCTTGTTTTTCACTTCCAGAATCCAAGTGGAGCGAGAATTGGAGAGGCTTCTGGAAGATGGATGACAGATGATCATCTGGTTGGCAGTTTGTCTGTGCCACACCATACCACAAATTTGTTCTGATAAACATCAGGAGAGGAAAAAAGGAAAAACTTGAAAGATTCAGATTATACTTGTTTTTTTTTTGGTATGGACAATTTGGTGCTAATGCGGAATCTGAAAGACTGTGCCTAGCAAGAGAACTTGTGAAATATTTTTGCTGAAGTCTCTCCTGATGAATGCAAACATGTTATTTATACATGTGCAATGGGTTGGAGGTTGGGGAAGAGTTATGACACATCCAATCCGTCAAAACATGAAAATGTAAAATATGTGGTTTTTTGTTGGAAGGAGGAATTGAAAGAAGAAAGGTTTTAATGTATTACATGTATTGGTGTAACGGAGTTAATATGGTGCAGGTACCCAGGAGGCATACTGGCGCTTATGCATAATAAGGTAGCTGTGGATCAGACTAAAGGGTGCCAGGTGACACATCAATGGGGTGAAAACATCCTCGTAGGGGTGGTGTCTCAATCCAAGCGATCCTAGAGAGAAGCTTTCGGTTACTGGACATGTGGGACACCAGAACTAGACATGGGGAAGATAGGCCCGGTTGGTGTCTCACCTGAGAGGTTGAAACCCTGCACAGATAATGCCAGTGAATACACACAGGAGCATGCTCCGTTAAAATAAAGGGAACAAACGCTGGCTACCAGGGTACAGTAGGACTTCACCACATGGTGCTGCAACATCTCATGGTGGTTGACAAAAACCTATCACCCTATATGTGCTGAGTATACACTGAATCAGGTGCGGTTATTGTACCAGTGACTTACTCCCAGAGATGAGAATGAAGTCCATGCAGGATGCTTATTTCTGAGGAGTAACCCGAAAGAGGAGGGATGTATTCAGCACTATATTGGGGGGGAACAATAGCTGGGATGGGTGTTGTTAATGGAGGGGACATCAGCCTCCTGAGGAACAAACTCACAGCCATAGCTTCAGAGAAGGAGCGTGACTTTGTTACCCCGGGAGATTGGTGGTATCCTTGATAACATTCAATGAAATCACAGAAACACTCAGGTTAGAGTGGCTCCGGATTTTGTCAACCATGTTGAGAGGTTGGTAGGGAAGACAGAAAACTGTCATTGGCTCTGGCGCGCACTCTGTGGCAGGTGGAAATATCAGCCAACATCAAGCTGATTATACCGTCTCTGTATGAGGGGCAGTGGCCTGATGAGTTAGCGTCACCGCTCAGTAAGATTTTGCCAAAACACGTTGCTTACACTAATCCAAAATAGTGGTCGAATGCCTGTATGGGTGGTACTAAGTTGGATTGTGAAAGGAGTTATGCTGTATGTTCTCATATACAGAAGTGCAGACTTGGTCTGTATATTTGGTGGCAGCAATGGGCTTACTGACTGGGGACTCTATCTTGTTGCATTTGAGGCTATATCACACATGTGATCAGAGAAGATGAACGCTGGAGGCAGGTTGATATTTCCCTTTGTCGGAAGCATGACCATGATGTCCTTGGTAGGCCAGGTCAATACATGGGGATGAACGAATAATGTTGGGAAGTTATTTCTCTCTGTATTCTGGATGGAGAGGTCATTGCTGGGAAGAAGGCACCCAGGTATTATTTAGGACATAGGCGAGTTTTTGTTTCTTTGTCCTAAAGAATACCGGTGTAGTGTTAGTCATGGGACTCGAGGGTTCCTTGAACCTAACCGTAGGTAGAGGTGCATGGTACACACTGGGCGTGATCTCTGAAATCCAGGTACAGGGGTGGAATTGTGTGGGTTTGGTAATTGTTGTAAACTTATATGTGTAGTTAAGCGATATTTATCTAGAAGGGTCTCCCAGTTGTCTATGCAAGTTGAGGGATGATTTGACGGTGAGCGCTCTGTGTACAAATTGGAGACGTTGCTGCCAAGTCAGAGCCCTGCAACACCGCTGCGAGCAAGCCTGCCTAATCCCGACCCGTATTTATAGGAGGTTGGGAGCGGGGTGCGTAATACATATATAAGGATATATTATGGTAATAAGTTGATTTATGTTTGTGGTAGAGTATGACCTATGGGTATTGTAGGCTAGTAATATGGGCAAGAAAGGCCCTCCTCAAGACTCTGGGTCTGAAAGCTGGGTGATATGTTGCTCTGAATGGGTGCTGGTGAATGGTGAATGAATGGGCACCCCTTGCCTGTACTGCCATCCTGAAGATACCCAAGATGCAGAATGGTGACATGGAAGCTGGCGCTGAAGAATGGTGGAGATGTGTCACTCAGTGGCAAAGCGGCACGTGTTGGGAAACATCACGTGGTAAAACAATTATGGACTGCTCCATAGGACCTGTTTCTGCACACGTTGAAAACACAACGTGGTAAGACACTTGTGTACTGTTCCATAAGAGATGTCTCTGGAGCGCTCGTTGGAAACAACCACGCGTTACACAAGCTAAGGACTGTGCCACAGGTACTGGTTCGGAAGCACATGTTGGGGAACCACACACGTTAAGACAGTTATGGACTGTTCAAAAGGAGCCGTGTCTGAAGAAGGGTGGTATGCGCCGTGTTTAGGCGCAAAGCGGCATATGTTGGAATCAGACAGGAATTTATTATTATACATTTACACAGCTGTTTGTACAGCCGAACCCAGCCATATGGTTGCCAGGCAGTTTCACACGTTTAAAAACAAGGAATGTGACACAACTTGAATAGCAGAATGAGTTTCTATTCAGCCCACCTGGAATGTACGGAACTTCAAAGAGGATATGGCGCCGGCTTGTCTGCAAGAACAGAGGGACAGTTGGTGGGGCGTCCGAGATCAGGCCACGAGATAGCAATCCAGTCGGAGCAGTTGCAATTATGGGCAAACACTGCCCCCAGAGGCCAAGTATGGCAGGACTGGTAGCCTGGGGGAGGAGACGCCCCAGAGACGCTGATTGGTCTATGAGGAAGAGTAGGATGGGCTATGGGGTGTGGTATGGCTGAAGTATGTTTGACAAAAAGGGTTGTGACCTGAGCTCTGTCCCTCTGTATTCCATCAGGAGATCCAGTCATGAGGTGTGGCTGCGAAGGTCGGATAAGTATGGCTTAGATTGCACTGTGATTGTATGCGATGTATATTATTGTAACTTTATTGATACTTGATGCACATTTTCCTTATTTCCTTGGGAAATAAATGAGATTTAATTGACCTTAAACGTGTATTGATTTCATAGCCAAGGGTGATAGCATTGTGATAGTAACAATAACATGTGCTTGGCATATTGATTGATAGCTAAACTATAGGGACTAAACAAAGGAATACATAACTGATAATAATAAGAATAGAGTGAATTGATCAGTTACTTCACTGCAAAAGACCTGAAATTGGGAAGGAGATTTATCTTCCAACAAGACAATGATCCCAAACATACAGAAAAATCTACAAAGGAATGGTTCACAAATAAACGTATCCAGGTGTTAAAATGGCCAAGTCAAAGTCCAGACCTGAATCCAATCGAGAATCTGTGGAAAGAGCTGAAAACTGCTGTTCACAAACGCTCTCCATCCAACCTCACTGAGCTTGAGCTGTTTTTCAAGGAAGAATGGGCAAGAATTTCAGTCTCTCGATGTGCAAAACTGATAGAGACATACCCCAAGCGACTTGCAGCTGTAATCGCAGCAAAAGGTGGCTCTACAAAGTATTAACGCAAGGGGGCCGAATAATTTTGCACGCCCCACTTTTCATTTTTTTATTAGTTAAAAAAGTTTCAAAAATCCAATAGATTTCGTTCCACTTCACAATTGTGTCCCACTTGTTGGTGATTCTTCACAAAAAATAAACATGTTATATGTTTATGTTTGAAGCCTGAAATGTGCAAAAAGGTTCAAGGGGGCCGAATACTTTCGCAAGGCACTGTACTTTTTGATAGAGGTCTATATATCCCACTACAGGTAAAACTGAGGAAGAGCAGTGAGATTTTCTTTTAAAAAGGGCCATTACCTGTAAATGAGGGACAGATGGGAGCAAGGCACCCTGTATGCAATGTTCCTTTGTAA
The DNA here is from genome assembly GCF_037356315.1 of Lithobates pipiens. Taxonomy (NCBI): domain Eukaryota; kingdom Metazoa; phylum Chordata; class Amphibia; order Anura; family Ranidae; genus Lithobates; species Lithobates pipiens. The sequence continues at coordinate 182,361,975 of NW_027507789.1, read as the reverse complement.
AATAAAGATTTTTTTTATAAATAGTCATTACAAAACAGTTTAAAAACGGATAAATTCCAAAGGAACCAAATAAAATGCATACAGAATTTTAATAACCATTTAAAGATGTAAAAAAAAAAAAATCCGTTACCTGTAGATGTGACTGGAGGAGATATTATAGTCAGCCTGATGGCCGATGGTGAGGCTGGAGGATGGGTCGTGCTAGCAGAGGACCCAATGTTCTCATTGCTAGAGTAGGAATCCTCTGTACATGTGTCCCCTGCAGGCTCAACCCACAGTACTCCTTGGTCGCTGGATTTCAAACGTCTTACAGCCAGGTGTGTATCCACTGGAACATATGAGGCTTGCTTCTCCTGAAGGATATCAGAGGAAGAACTGATTGTCAAGCAGTCAAATGGTTGATTAAATACCCTACTGCAACCAACTTTTGTCCACACAATTGTTTAATGTAAAGGCTTTGTATAGGCATGACCTAAATCTACCCCTAACCTTCCAACCCCCCCCCCCCCCCCCCCGTTGGGAGGTGAAATCAACATGTTTCCCTACTGAGTTCCTTCTAATGTAAATCAGGCCCCCCCAGAACGACTTTTTCCTTTACACAGTATAGGGGTTTGGCAACCCCAGAAGATACACTTACTTTTAAAGCATTCAACTCTTTGCGAGTCTGGTCCAACTGCAACTCTAGCTCAGCCACTCTTCTCATATATTCGTTTTCTGTTTGCTGTAGCTTCTCTGTGAGCTAAACACCATAAAGATCAATCAGTACATTATAGGATTCCATAGTTCTCCTTTATCATAAAAATTCTTATGCCCGTGTATTAGAAACTTACAAGAGCCATATGGGCTTGTAGGTCATCAACATGCTCCAGCATCTCATGTTTGTTCTCAGTGTCCTCTAGAAGATTATTCACGTCAAAGATATTATCAAGATAGGCTTGAATTTGTACTTGGAGTCTTTCGCTTTCCGTCTTCTTCAACTCCTGGCAAATAAGGAAATTATTAATTTACTGTGCTGGCTTAAAATATGTGGTCTAAAGTGCAGCCCACCACATTTATAGACCTCTTCATTTTGAGTTAAGTGAGAAACCTTCAAAACGCCAAGTCTTCATCTCTAAGCCCTTGTACACACGGTCGGAGAATCTGTCGGAATGAGTCTTATCGGACCGTGTCATCAGATAATCCGACTGTGTGTGGTATGCATCGGACTGATTCCGTCCGAATCTCCGTCCGACCCAATTTTCCAACATGTTGGAAATATTTCCCGACGAACTGGGCCGGACGGACCTAATCCGATCATGTGTAGAGCATTTTGATCGGACCAAGTGCCACGCATGCTCAGATCGAATTCCTAGATCAAAGCTATTGGCTACTAGCCTGAATGTAGTCCCATCATAACTAAATTGCGTCATCACGTTCTGAAAGATCAGATTTTTCGCCAACTTGGCCCGACCGTGTGTGTATGCAACAGTTTCGGACACAATCCGTCGGACTAAATCCGACGGGCAAAATCCGACGGATTTGGTTGCCAAAATCTCCGACCGTGTGTACGTGGGCTAAGAGAGTCATATACAGCAGCTCTACCTCTTATGCCGCGTACAAACGATCAGACTATCCGGCGGACTTAGTCTGGCGGACAAACTGGCAGAAAGTTCGCCGGACTTTCCGAACGAGCGGACCTGCCCACACACGACCGGACTTTTCCGGCGGACTAGGTCCGTATTTTTCAAATGAACGGACTTGCCCACACACGGAGGAAATTCCGTTCATTTTGAAAGCAGCTCCAGGTAGCCGGGACTAGCGAAGGAAGTCAATGTCGCCGCCTTCAGTGGAGAGATTGACACGTCGCTGGCCCGTCACCTGGTATGGATTTAAAGGGGGGAGCCCTACGCCGAAAAAACAGCGTGGGGGGTCCCCCCCAAGGTCCATATAAGACCCTTGTCCGAGCAACGAGCCTGGCCGGTCAGGAAAGGGGGTGGGGACGAGCAAGCCCCCCCACCCCAAAGCACCTTGTCCCCATGTTGATGAAGACAAGGGCCTCTTCCTGACAACCCTGGCCATTGGTTGTCGGGGTCTGCAGTGGGGGGCTTATCGGAATCCGGGAGCCCCCTTTAGCAGATACTAGCCCCCCAACCTATGTGAATAAGTATGGGGTACAATGTACCCCTACCCATTCACCTGTGAAAAAAATGTAAATAAAACACAACACACAAGGGTTTAAAAATTTATTGCACAGCTCCGGGGGTCTTCTTCCGTCTTGGGAGGTCTTCTCGCTGGACTCCTCCGCTATCTTCTGCTAGCTCTTTTACTTGCGGAGGAGCCTGGCTTTCTTCTTCGTCGCCGCCCGGGGGGTCTTCTTCTGACTTCGGGGGTCTTGTCCCCCTCTTCGGTTCTTCTTGCCGGGCCTCCGCTTTCTTCCTTTAGCTCTTTTACTAGCGGTGGCCCGGTCTTCTGTCACTGCCTCTTCTTCCGACTTTGGGGGTCTTGTCCCCCTCTTTGGTTCTTCATACCGGGCCTCTGCTCCCTCTTCCAGCTCTTTTATCCCCTTTCCCCAAAGCACCCCCCATGTTGAGGGCACGCAGCCTGGTACGGTGGCTCGCTTGTCTCCACCCCTTTTCCTGACCGGCCCGGCTGCGTGCTCAGATAAAGGTCTAATATGGACCTGGGGGGGGGGGACCCCCACGCCGTTTTTTCGGCATAGGGCTTCCCCTTTAAGTCCATACCAGTGGGTATGCAACGTGTGAATCTTGCCGCCTAAGGCGGCGACATTGACTTCCTTCGCTAGTTCCGGGTACCTGGAGCCACGTTCAAAATGAACTGACTTTTCTCCGTGTGAGGGAAAGTACGTTCATTTCAAAAGTCCGGCAGACTAGCACACACACGGTCGGATTGTCCGCCGGACAATTTTTGAGTCAAAACTACTTTCTAAGTCCGCCGGACTTTTGGGGAAAAAAAAGGTCAGCCGAAGCCCACACACGGGCGGATTGTCCAGTGGACTCTGGTCCGCCAGATAGTCCGATCGTGTGTACACGGCATTACTCTCCTCTAACATAGCATTATATACTACATAGAAGAAAAGTATACGCTATACCTCCACCGCCATTTCTTTGGCCCCCAACAGAAATATGCCCTACCACAATAGTGTTTTTTTTTTTTCTGCTAGGTTGGATAAGGTGTAAGCGCCACAATGTATGGGATACAACAAGGACTAATTTCTTATCTTGCTTCATAACAGGTTAAAAAATTGATTTGAAAGGGGAAACAGGTAGCAAATAAGTCTCTTTCAAGAAGCAACTTAAGAAAGTAAAAGCACACTTACCTCAAGATACTCTTCCAGTCCCAAGAGGGAGAATTCATACTGTAGAAAAACCCGGAAATTCATGTTTTTCACAGAGTGGACCACTATGTTAATGAACTGCATGCAAGCCACCTGCAAATACAAAAAAAACATAATATTATTTAGTAACACTGAAAGGAAGACGCAGCCAATAAGTTTTTCATGTTGCCTTTTCCAACTTGTCCTAAAAACATGTACTGATATAATCACGCTATGATAGACCCAACCGGGACAGGGGCTCTAGGAGGGGACTGCAAGGTAGCCTCTTGCCTACTAACCAGTGGCGGCCTGTCCATACGGGGCACAGGGGAGCCACCCCCCCAATCCATGTGCCTGGCCCCTAATCTACGTGCAGGGCATAGAACAAATGGATTTCAATGGGGCTTTTTTTTTTTTTTTAATACGGTTTAAAAAAAGGGTGGCCTTAGGGAGCTGAGCACTGTGTCCTGAGCCCACCCAGTTGTGTGACAATAGCAAATTCATATTCGCTATGGTCTCCCTGATTTTCCTTTCAGCCAATCAGGAAGCGGGTCCTGAGACCAGATTGGCCAAGGAGTCTTAGGACTCCCGGTCAATCTGGTCTCAGTACCCACTTATTGTTTGGCCAGGAGAAGAAGCAACGGCCCCTGAGTGAGGAGTGACTGGAGGGAGGAGCAGCATTCCTACCCCGAATCCTCCTCATCTGCTCCCTAAGGTAAGGAGGCCTCTGATTGCCGCCTTCACCGTCTTTCTCCCATGGGGGGGGCGGGGGTGCCACCTTCCCATCTGCCTTCCCCCCAAAATATTGAGCACCGGCCATCACTGCTAACGACTTGGGTCCTGGCATCTGAGGAAGCTATGAGCAGTCAGGAAGATGTCCTCTTATATAATGCAAAAACATTCCAAAAGGCTTATAGTAGGGTTATAGTCAAGGATCTACAGGTGTGCGCAAAAGTTTGCATACCCTAGAAGAAATCCTGAAATGGCATTGATATTAAAAATATAATTGATCATGCCAAAAAACTTTTTTTTTTATTTTAACCAGTTGCCGACCCACCTCACATAAGAGTGCAGTGGCAGAGTGGCTGTCCTGTATCAGATCACATACCTAGTATGTGACCTGGCACTTACGAGTAGGGGCGTTCGCCATGGCTGTGCTGTGATTAGACACAGCTTAAAGCTGATCAGCGGGTGCCGGGCAAATGGATGTCCACTGGCACTTGCTGATCGGCGAGGAGAGTCACAGAACAGAACTCTGTATGTAAACCATGCAGAAATCTGTTCTGTCAGCAGGGATGTGGTGGATTTTGTTTCCCTGCAAAGCAGGAAATAAAATCCACCACTTCCCATAGTAAAAACAGTGCATAGTAAACACCAAAACACTGGCTAGGTACACATTTAACCCTTTGATCGCCCTTGATATTTAACCCCTTCCCAGCCAGTGTCATTAGTACAGTGACAGTGCATATTTTTAGCACTGATCACTGTATTAGTGTCACTGGTTCCCACAAAGTGTCAGTGTCAGATTGTCCACTGCAATATTGCAGGCCCGCTATAAGTCGCTGATCGCTGCCTCACATTTACTAGTATTAAAAAAAAAAATCCTAAATATATACCATCATTTGTAAACCATAGTTTTCACAAACCAATCAATATACGCCCTTTGGGATTTTTTTTACCAAAAATATGTAGCAGAATACATATTGGCCTAAATTTATGAAGAAATTCGATTTTTTATTTTTTTTGTATTGGATTTGTGTTATAGCAGAAAAGTAAAAAAATATATATATATTTTTTTTTTATTTTTTCAAAATTGACTGTCTTTTTTTGTTTATAGCGGAAAAAGGTTATTTTCCCACATCTGTGGCTTTTTAAATTGCAATTAGTGTCTTTGTATAAATTGCAATTAGTGTCTGTGTATAAATTGCCATTAGTGTCTGTGTATAAATTGCCATTAGTGTCTGTGTATAAATTGCCATTAGTGTCTTTGTATAAATTGCCATTGGTGTCTGTGTATAAATTGTCAATGAGTTTGTTTGAGCTCTCATGTGGACTAAGCAGGCTACATACTGAGGCACGGGCAGCAGAAAAGAACTGTCAAAAGACCTGTGTAACAAAGTAATGGAACTTAAAGCGGGAGTCCACCGGGACTCCGCGTTTTTTTTTTTTTTTTTTTAAAAGCCAGCAGCTACAAATACTGCAGCTGCTGACTTTTAAATAGTGACACTTACCTGTCCAGCGCGCCCGCGATGTCGGCACCCGAAGCCGATCGCTCGCTCGGCTGCCGGGTCCCGCCGCCATCTTGGGTATGGGAATCAGGAAATGGAGCCTTTCGGCTTCATTTCCCGGTTCCCTACTGCGCATGCGCGAGCCGCGCGGCGCAATCCGGACGGTCCCCGCTGCCTCTGGGAGCTGTGTGTTTCCCAGCAGGCAGCGGGGCACTTGCTGAAGGGGGCGGGGCATTGCGGAACGGGGGCGTAACCTACGCTCGTTCCGCAGACAGCTAGCCCGGAAGTGGGTGCAGTTACCTGGATTATCCAGGTAACTGCACCCCCCTCCCCCCTGAAAGGTGCCGATTGTGGCGCCGGAGGGGGGGAGGGATCAGATGAGCGGAGGTCCATTTTAGGGTGGACCTCCGCTTTAAGATGGAAACGGGTATAAATAGATATCCAAAGCCTTGAATATGCCAGTCAGAACTGTTCAATCACTTATAAAGAAGTGAAAAATTCTGAGATCTCTTGATACCAAGCCAAGGTCAGGCAGACAAAAAAAAAAAAAAAAAAAAAAAAAAAAAAAAGGATTGCATCCAGAGGAATTGATGGATACAAAGAAACACCTACAAGTAACCTTAGGAGAAATATACAGGCTGCTCTGGAAAAAGACGGTGTGGTTGTTTTAAGGAGAACAATACAGCGATACTTGAACAAAAATGATCTGCATGAACAAGTTGCTGGAAAGAAGCCTTTACTGCGCCGAAGTCACAAAAAAGCTTGATTACAATATGCCTGACAACACCTCATCTTGCCTCACAGCTGCTGACATGTATTCTGGAGCAACGAGACCAAGATAGAGCTTTAAGATCACAAGCATAACTGCAATGTTTGGAGAGAGATCAACAAGGCCTATAGCAGCAAGAATACCATACCCACTGTGAAACATGGTGGTAGCTCACTGGTGTTTTGGGGGTGTGAGCTTTAAAGGCATAGGGAATTTTGTGAAAATTGATGGCAAGATGCATGCAGCATGTTATCAGAAAATACTGGCAGACAATTTGCATTCTTCTGCACGAAAGCTGCAGGTGAGATGTTCTTGGACTTTCCAGCATGACAATGGCCCTAAACACAAGGCCAGATTCACCTTCCATTGGTTACAGCAGAAAAAGGTGAAGGTTCTGGAGTGGCCATCACAGTCTCCTGACCTTAATATCATTGAGACACTCTGGAGAGATCTCAAACATGTGGTTTATGCAAGACGACCAAAGACTTTGCATGACCTGGAGGCAGTTTGCCAAAATTAATGGGCAGCTATACCACCTGCAAGAATTCAGGGCCTCATAGACGACTATTACAAAAGACTGGCACTATTATTAATGTTAAAGGGGCCAATACACAGTATTAAGTACTAATTGTGTGCAGACATTTGAACAGGGGTCATTTCATTTGTTTACTTGTTGCCACGTTTTGTTTTTTAATTGTGCCATTCTGTTATGACCTACAGTTGAAAATGAATCACAAGGAATTACTTTTGCCTGCTTAGGCCTCATGCACACGAGACGCAGATGAAACCTCTGTTAAAAAAAAGCTGAAACGCGCGTTTAGAAACGCGCGTTTTGCCGCGTTTGCATGTCGCGTTTAGACGCGTTTAGACGCGTTTGCGTTTAGACGCGTTTATAAAGATAACATCATGTAGACCCTCCCCAAGCTCTCAAAGCATTTTTTTTAACTATTTCTGCTATTTTGATCAGAGTGAGCAGCAGCAGCATAGAGAGCAGTTGTACACTTGCATTTGCCGTGTCACTTGCCACGGCACCTGCCACAAGTTGTGGATTGTCCACTTGCCACGTCACTTGCCACAAGTTGGGGATTGTCCACTTGCCACATCACCTGCCACGTCACCTGCCACAAATTGTGGATTGTCCACTTGCCACGTCACTTGCCACATCACCTGCCACGTCACTTGCCACGAGATGTGGATTGTCCACTTTCCACGTCATCTGCCATGCCACCTGCCACAAGCTGTGGATTGTCCACTTGCCACGTCACCAGCCACATCACCTGCCACAAGTTGTGGATTGTCTACTTGCCGCATCATTTGCCACATCACCTGCCACGTCACTTGCCACGTCACCTGCCACAAGTTGTGGATTGTTCACTTGCCACGTCACCTGCCACGTCACCTGCCACAAGTTGTGGATTGTCCACTCGCCACGTCACTTGCCACAAGCTGTGAATTGTCCACTTGCCACGTCACCTGCCACATCACTTGCCACGTCACCTGCCACAAGTTTTGGATTGTCCACTTGCCACGTCACTTGCCACGTCAGCTGCCACGTCACTTGCCACGAGATGTGGATTGTCCACTTTCCACGTCATCTGCCATGCCACCTGCCACAAGCTGTGGATTGTCCACTTGACACGTCACCAGCCACATCACCTGCCACAAGTTGTGGATTGTCCACTTGCCACGTGACTTGCCACATCACCTGCCACGTCACTTGCCACATCACCTGCCACAAGTTGTGGATTGTCTACTTGCCGCGTCACTTGCCACTTCACCTGCCACGTCACTTGCCACGTCACCTGCCACAAGTTGTGGATTGTCCACTTGCCACGTCACTTGCCACAAGCTGTGGATTGTCCACTTGCCACATCACTTGCCACGTCACCTGCCACGTCACTTGCCACGTCACCTGCCACAAGTTTTGGATTGTCCACTTGCCACGTCAGCTGCCACGTCACTTGCCACATCACCTGCCACGTCACCTGCCACAAGTTGTGGATTGTCCACTTGCCACGTCACTTGCCACATCACCTGCCACGTCACTTGCCACGAGATGTGGATTGTCCACTTGCCATGTCACTTGCCACGTCACCTGCCACGTCACTTGCCACGTCAGCTGCCACGTCACTTGCCACAAGATGTGGATTGTCCACTTGTCACATCACCTGCCACATCACTTGCCACATCACCTGCCACAAGTTGTGGATTGTCCACTTGCCACGTCACTTGCCACATCACCTGCCACGTCACTTGCCACAAGATGTGGATTGTCCACTTTCCACGTCACCTGCCATGCCATCTGCCACAAGTTGTGGATTGTCCACTTACCACGTCACCAGCCACATCACCTGCCACAAGTTGTGGATTGTCCACTTGCCACACCACTTTCCACGTCACCTGCCACGTCACCTGCCACAAGATGTGGATTGTCCACTTGCCACGTCACCAGCCACATCACCTGCCACAAGTTGTGGATTGTCCACTTGCCACGTCCCTTGCCACGTCCCCTGCCACGTCACCTGCCACAAGTGGATTGTCCACTTGCCACATCACTTGCCACATCACCTGCCACAAGTTGTGGATTGTCCACTTGCCACGTCACCTGACACAAGTTGTGGATTGTCCACTCGCCACGTCACTTGCCACATCCCCTGCCACAAGTGGATTGTCCACTTGCCACATCACTTGCCCCATCACCTGCCACAAGTTGTGGATTGTCCACTTGCCACGTCACCTGACACAAGTTGTGGATTGTCCACTCGCCACGTCACTTGCCACATCACCTGCCACAAGTGGATTGTCCACTTGCCACGTCACTTGCCACGTCACCTGCCACAAGTTATGGATTGTCCACTTGCCACGTCACATGCCAGTCACCTGCCACAAGTTGTTGATTTTCCACTTGCCACGTCACCTGCCAAGTCACTTGCCGCGTCACCTGCCAGGTCACTTGCCACGTCACCTGCCACAAGTTGTCTATTGTCCACTTGCCACGTCACATGCCAGTCACCTGCCACAAGTTGTTGATTTTCCACTTGCCACGTCACCTGCCAAGTCACTTGCCGCGTCACCTGCCAGGTCACTTGCCACGTCACCTGCCACAAGTTGTCTATTGTCCACTTTCCACGTCACTTGCCACTTCACCTGCCACGTCACTTGCCACAAGTTGTGGATTGTCCACTTGCCACATCACTTGCCACCTGCCATGTCACTTGCCACAAGTTGTGGATTGTCCACTTGCCACGTCACTTGCCACAAGTTGTGGATTGTCCACTTGCAATTGCAATTGTTTAAAATATTTTTCTAATGGTTTTTCATCATTTGCAATCATTTTTGAGATTTTTAATGTAAAAAAAAAGGTCACCTTTAAAAACGCATATAAACGCAAACGCGGCTAAACGCGGTAGCGGCGTTTTGCCGCGTTTTACCGCGTTTTGCGTCTGAAGCGCAGAAATTTTTGTTTCTGAACGCATTTTTTTGCTTCTGGAAAAACGAGATTAAACGCAACTGCATATAAACGGAAAAAAACGAGACTGTGTGCATGGACACATAGGATAACATTGAATGAGTTCAGGTGCAGTTGAAAAAACTGTCCAACTGCATCTGAACGCGCGTTTAACTGCGTCTCGTGTGCATGAGGCTTTAGTCATTCTTTCTTTAAAAATGGTAAATACTGTATATTACCAATTCTCCAAGGGTATGAAAACTTTTGAGCACAACTGTGTGAAGACAACCCAAGTTCTCCCACACCCAAAACTCCTTAAGCCATACCTTTATGTACATACAGCAACAGATGAAACATTCAAGGTCATTACCTAGTCCCCCACTTTTCTCTTTTTGCATCTAGTATTTATAGATCGCACCTCAATGTCAATGTTGTACACTCACCATAAAATCAATGTTGTACACTCACCATAAAGTCAATGTTGGAATCCTCAGTTCGGAAGTATTCCATTAACTTTTCAAATCTTGCACCTTCTCCGCATACCTGTGCAAACACGGCAGTATTAAAAAATTATTACATGCCATAACATATTTTTATACAGTGTTTATACTAAGTATATCTAAAGCTGGTTTTGTATAGAGTAAGAAATGGAAAAGCCGCTGTGTTTTTTGTTGTATTCCACTCAGGGGGTTTCCTTTAATTTACAGCCCATGAGACACAACAGGAGGTGAGACATCCACTCTCTATCCAGCCCTAAAAATGTAATTCAAGCTAGGTTTCAGTGTGGTGGCTGGTTGGGATCTCATCTTCTAGAACAGGGGTCTCCAAACTGTCTAAACAAAGGGCCAGTTTACTGTCCTTCAGATTTAACAGGGGCCAGATTGTGGGCATTGGGAGTAGAAAAGGTCCCGACATCAGTGGGAATGAACAATGCCCCATCATTGGTGTCATTGGGAGGAATTGTGCCCCATCTTTGGTGTTATTGTGAAGAATTCAGCCACTTCATTGGTGTCAGTGGGGGGGGGGGGGGGATTATGCCCCATTGTTGGTATTAGTGGATAAAAATGGTGTCCCAGGGGCCAAATAAAAGCAAGCAATGGGCTGAATCTGGCCCCAGGCTGCAGTTTAGAGACCACTGTTCTGGATCATCGGCCAAAACTACTGTGTTTTAACTTATGAGTAAAGTGCTTTCTATGTCCCATGATGGGGCAAACCCCATATTTTTCTTGTGTCACCAGCACAGTAGTCAGTAGAATTACTCCAAAGGAGGCATGGCAGTAGGAGCTCTTTTAGAGTTGGGAAGGGTTACAACCTCTACAAAGTTTTGTTGCTCTCTGTCCCCAACGGTGAGAATTATTTCCTAGTTATGCATCCACAAAACCACAATTACTCTGTGGTTAAAAAAGTGCAAATGAGTGTCCCAAGCATCCCTTGACATATATTCATTTGATATTGTTTTATTAGAGAGGAAACATAGAACATGGAAAACGTTAGTTAGCATTTACCACTTTCCTTTATTTCTACCATCAAGAATACATACACATCCTTACCTCCTGGAAATAATTGAAAGCGGAGAGAATCAGTTCATGTCCTCCCCTGACCAAACACACGGCTGCCAGAAGCTCTAGGACCAGGGCCTTTGTACTAGAGGAAAGGGCAAATTTATTTTAGAATGTTGAAGGAGCAAGGTGACAAACAAGTATGAATGCTGCTTGTGCAATTGTCCTATTAGTGTGGAATGGTTGCAAGTAACAAGTCTGTTTCTCAACTACACACCAGTCAAATGCAATAGGTAACAGCTGTAAGAAACTGAACTGGGGAATTGGTGTTAAGTTGTTCTGAACAAGTTGAGCCTGTCAAACCTTGACACGAGGGGTGCACATGCACATAGTAGCCAAAGGTGGCAGTAAAGAGCTCGATATCTGAGCTCAATGACAGATCAGAAGCTGCAAGATTTTTTCTATACTGGATAACACGGCTCCCCTTCATCCGTCCTGCCTTTTCCTGGCACTGGGGCCCCTTACAGTCGTATCGGCTGTACCCCCCTGATGGTGGCCCTGAATGTTGCCTTTCAAACTGTGGTAACAGAGGAAAGGGAAGGTTGGAGACACATGGTGCTAGAAAAGGGCTTACGTATTTACTAAATTGATGGTGTGCTGTGAAATAAACTTGTCAGAAAAGATGTATGTGAGCTGCCATTTCGGACTTCCTCCTAAACATCATGGTTTTTCTGTTTGCTATGCTGGCCTACTGGCTTCAGTACTTGGATTTACTGACCAGAAACATAAATGCAGATCAGGTACGTCTGGGAAAAGTTTATCTGTATGGTTGTTCTGGATTGGCGTCTCAGATGTAGCCTCCTCCTAGCATAGGATGCTAAGCAAATTTCATTTTTGGCTCCTGTTGTAGTTAAGGGAACAGTGATTGTTTGGATCGGTCTATTCAGGGTTTCACAGGCTGGGGGTTTGATTGCTTCTCCCTACCTTTGGAAGAAGCTTCTAGGAAATAGGGAGGGAGATCCAAATCAACAGTCTGAATATTTATCAATTCCTAGTTAGTCCCTGGGGAGGAGTGTCCGGAAGGTTATTGGGGAGGTTATAAATAGCCTGAAGCCCTGGAGAGATTGTTTTCGCTCTTCAGAAGAGTTCCAAAGCCACAAGAGACTGCCCATGCATCCCGTGGACGGTGTAGCTGTTCTTGAGGCTTCAGCTGCGTCAGGGATGAGGGCCTGGAGAAGTCGGCTATAGGACTTCACCACAAGACATCTGGTCTGGGGGAGGATTGTTGCCCTCACTGGACATTGTCCACAGCAAGCTGGCAGCTGCCTTGGGGACTTGTGAGTAAAGACCCCAAATTGATTCTTGGTGACTGCTTTGGGAATAGAAATGCCAGAGGTAGCTTGGACTGAGACAGCTCTCATAGGGTTTTTAGAGTACTGGCCATTCTCTTGTCCACAGCAGAATCCTGGAGTGTGAGTATAGAGTTGTTGGACAGACAGAAAATACAGGAAAAAATCACACCTTTTAATGTATTGGTAAAAATGGTACAGATCAGTAAACTTAGTCAAATCATAAGCCAGGGATTGGAAGCCAATGCGGGAAGTCAGACAGGCCAGTAATCAGGAAACCAGAGATCAGCGTAGTCAGAAGAACAGGATCAGAAACCAGACGGGACATTAGTCAGGCAAAGTCTTTCACAGGAACACAGCAGAGAATCTCCAGATATGTTGACCAAGGCGAAGGTATGAAATGAATGAACAAGGCAGTTTAAATAGCCAGAAGGGGCTGGCTGTAGGTAGGACTGATGAGCAGATAATGATAATCAGGTGAGACACTGAGGAATCAATGAGTGCTGACAATCCAAAGACATGCAGGTAGGTTAATTGGCTTCTGTCCAAAATTGGCCCTAGTATATGAATGGGGACCTTGGATTGTGGGCTCCTTGAGGGTAGGGACCAATGTGAGCGTGCAATGTACAGGGATAGGGACAGTTGTAGACACTCACTCAGGTTGAACTGGATGGACTGGTGTCTTTATTCAACCTAACTATGAAACTATGAGACAATTATCCGACAGCTGAGCAGCCTGAACACAGAGAAGAGAGCTGCTGAGAGCCCAGCCCTGACGAGGGGAAAAGTGTCCCTCCATTACAGTGCAGCTGCCTAGAAACCACATTGATGCAAGGTAACCAGATGCTACAGAGAATTGCCTTATGGTCTACAACTGTAAAGCCTTAGACTGTTGGATACCCTCAGTTACCTCCAGACAGAGCAAATTGTCCTTTCATTGCAAATGCTGATCGTTCTTTGGAGTATCCCATGCCCTCACACCTCTTCACTTTAAGGTTCTGCAAGCAATACATTTCAAAAAGACATCCCCTAGACCAGCCTTTTTCAACGCTTTCAACACAGAGGAACCCTTGAAATAGTTCTCCAGTCTCGAGGAACCCTTGCTAAAAAATTAGAGCTCTACAACTCGTGATACATTAGTGTGATGGTCAGTGAGAAGAATGCTCCTTACACTTGTGGGCTTTGGGAAGAATTACCTCCTTACAGATAGCTAAAAAGATCAATGGTGTCAGTGGGAACTTATCTGAGAGGCAGAAATTGCCCAATGCTGAAGGAACCCCTAGCAACCTCTGGAGGAACCCTGGTTGAGAATCACTGCACTAGACAGTTATTGAACCTGGAGTGCATAGGCTGGTGCTTATGGTGGTGGGCAGCCTATGTACGATTTGGTAAGGACAAACAAAATATTGAAGAGGCTCCACATGACAGCCCGGTACCTGTAATTTAGTAGAGGTAAGTAATGTCAGCTCATGATGGGCTTCCTTTAATTATTATACAAGTTGGCAATTGGAATAAAATGAAAAAGGAAAAGAAAGATAGATAATATCCTGAAAAAATAAGCAATGTCAGATGATATCACATCAGTTTCAATCACAGGCCCTACTCACCGGGGGTTCTTGTTGGTGAGGCTGAGGGTAATCTGATTGACACAGGAAGGGTGGGACATCACCATACTGAATCCAGACTTTAAGGAAAGAAGACACCATAATTGAATACAATATACAGTACATCAATACAGATATGAGTCTATTACCAACAATTAGATATAGTCAAATCTTAGACTAATGACCATCTGCCACCCAATTGGAGGTCTTCCAGGGCTGTCCTTGAGTTTCTTTTGGTTGATTTCCACACTGGGTTCTGTATATCCCCCAGGGATTCCAGCAGCCAAATATTGTAAAAAAAAAAAAAAAAGTTTGTGTGTGGCCTCAGCAATCAAAATTTTTCAACTTTCACTCTCCCAGTTACTGTACATCCTCAGGAATGCAAGCGACAACTGGATTTTATTTCATTGCACTCCTTATCACAGGTATTAATGAATTAAAAGGTCCATGCTTTTTCTTCTGGTCAATGTTCTACTTAAAGCAGGAGTCCGCCGGGACTTTTTTTTTTTTTTTTTTTAAAGCCAGCAGCTACAAATACTGCAGCTGCTGACTTTTAAAATAGTGACACTTACCTGTCCAGCGCGCCCGCGATGTCGGCACCCGAAGCCGATCTTTAGATCGTCTGTCGTGTGCTGCCGCCGCCATCTTGGGTATGGGAATCAGGAAATGGAGCCTTTCGGCTTCATTTCCCGGTTCCCTACTGCGCATGCGCGAATCGCGCTGCGCAATAAGGACGGTCCCCGCTGCCTCTGGGATCTGTGTGTTTCCCAGCAGGCAGCGGGGCACTTGCGGAAAGGGGCGTAATCTACGCCCCTTTCCGCAGAGAGCTATCCCGGAAGTGGGTGCAGAATACCTGTACTGTACAGGTATCTGCACCCCCCTCCCCCCTGAAAGGTGCCAATTGTGGCGCCGGAGGGGGGGAGGGTTCCGATGAGCGGAGGTCCACTTTAGGGTGGACCTCCGCTTTAAGGACTATCCTCGTTTTGAGATTTTGGTGTTTACAAGCTTAAAACTGTTTTTTTTTCTAGAAAATTACTTAGAACCCCCAAACATTATATATTGTTTTTTTCTAACACTCTAGAAAATAAAATGGCAGTCATTGCATTACTTTTTTTCACACCATATTTGCGCAGCAGTCTTACAAGCGCACTTTTTTTGGAAAACATTTACTTTTTTTTGAATAAAAAAATAAGACAACAGTAAAGTTAGCCCATTTTTTTTTATATTGTGAAAGATAATGTTATGCCAAGTAAAGCGATACCCAACATGTCATGCTTTAAAATTGTGCCCAGTCATGGAATGGCGTCAGACTTTCACCCTTAAAAATCTCCATAGGCGACGTTTAAAAAATTCTACAGGTTGCATGTTTTGACTTGCAGAGGAGGTCTAGGGCTATGATTATTGCTCTCGCTCTAACAATTGCGGCGATACCTCACATGTGTGGTTTGACCACTGTTTTCATATGCAGCCGTTGTACCTGGTACTTTTTTGATATTTCTATTTAATTTAATCCTTTTTGGAAATAAAAAAAAATTTGTGCAGCAATCCGCATCATTGTTTCTACATATCTGTCCGTGGGAAGGACTAGATTCCTTGCACTTCAAGGATTGTTCAGTGCATCTTACCTCTGCAATTGCGATATGTATATTTATATATATATATATATATATATATATATATATATATATATATATATATATATATATATATATATATATATATATATATCTATATCATGCTGCAGATCTATACTGATATGGACTGGGTAAAGTGTTAGGAATGAAAGGATGCCACATTGTTTGAAGGAAATGAAAATGATCAACCTACAGAGGGCTGAATTCAAAGACACCCTGAAAATCAAAGTGGAAAAATGGTGCAGCAGGCTAGACCATTTTGCTGAAATTTCATTGCAGCATCTCAAAATGGTACTCAGTAGTTTGTGTGGCCACCACGTGCTTGTATGCATGCCTGACAACGTCGGAGCATGCTCCTAATGAGACGACAGATGGTGTCCCGGGACATTTCCTCCCAGATCTGGGCCAGGGCATCACTAAGCTCCTAAACAGATTTAGGTGCAACCTGGTGCAGTGGGATGGACCGATACTTAATGTCCTAGAGGTGTTCTATTGGATTTAGGTAAGGCAATGGGGCCATTTAAAGCGGGAGTTCTGCTGTTTTTTGTTTTTAAAAGTCAGCAGCTACAAATACTGCAGCTGCTGACTTTTAAAATATGGACACTTACCCGCTCAGCGCGCGCCGCCATCTTCGGTATGAGAATCAGGAAGTGAAGCATTGCAGGCTTCACTTGTCGGTTCCCTACTGCACATGCGCGAGTCGCGCTGCGCAATAAGGATGGTCTCCGCTGTCTCTGGGATCCTTGTGTTTCCCCAGCAGACATCGGGGGACCTGCAGGAAGTGGCGTAAATACGCGCAGAATCTGCGGCTATCTATGCCGCAAGTGGGTGCAAATACCTGTACTATACAGGTATCTGCACCCCCCTCCCCCCTGAAAGGTGCCAATTGTGGCACCGGAGGGGGGGAGGGTTCCAATGAGCGGAAGTTCCACTTTAGGGTGGAGCTCCGCTTTAATATCATCAATTCCTTCATCCTCCAGGAACTGACCGCATAGTCTTGCCACATGAGGCTGGGCATCGTCGTGCACCAGGAGGAACCCAGGGTCCACTGCACCAGCATAGGGTCTGACAATGGGTCCAAGGATTTTATCTGGATACCTAAAGGCAGTCAGGGTGCCACTGTCTAGCCTGTAGAGGTCTGTGTGTCCCTCCATGGATATGCCTCCCCAGACCATCACTGACCCACCACCAAACGAATCATGCTGAACGATGCTATAGGTAGCATAACATTCTCCACAGCTTCTTCAGACCCTTTCATGTTTGTCACATGTGCTCAGGGTGAACCCACTCTCATCTTTAAAAGCACAGGGCGCCTGTGGCAGACCTGCCAATTCTGGTGTTCAATGGCAAATGCCAATCAAGGTCCACGGCGCCGGGCAATGAGCACAGGGCCCACTAGAGGACATTGGGCACTCAGACCACCCTCATGAAGTTTGTTTCTGATTGTTTGGTCAGAGACAATCACACCAGTGGACTACTAGAGGTCATTTTGTAGGGCTCTGGCAGTGCTCATCCTGTTCCTCCTTTCATAAAGGAGCAGGAACTTGTCCTGCTGATGGGTCTCCTAGAGTAACTGCCTGTCTCCTGGAATCTCCCTAATGCCATTGTGGAGGAGTGGGACTGCCTGTGCATCCTCTAGATCAGTGGTCATCAACCCTGTCCTCAGGGCCCACTAACAGGCCAGGTTTGCAAGATAACTGAAATACATCACAGGTGATATCATTTTCTGCTCAGCGATTGCAGTATTCGAGTCTGCATCTGTGTTGCTATGGCCATTTGTATAGTGACTTTATTGCACTAATATAGAGTTAGATTTAGTAACAGCATATGTTTACAGAGGCCCTTCCCCCTCCATTGATATGTAAATAAAGCAGATGGATAACTTTGGAGACGCTTTTGTGAGTTGGACTCTGAGCAAGGAACTATGAAGGACATCTTGACCTCTAAGTTGAGTAACTGTTTAGTTTACTTAATGTGTACATATTATACATGCTAATATTTGTAGGCATATTTTGTAAGCTATAAGTTGTGTTGTTTTGTACATCCTACAGTTTTGTATGTGCAGATTTTTCCCTGTTTAGTAAAGCATTGATACACTTCAGAACTAAGTCCAAGCTTCCTTGGTTTTACTATGAGAACTTAAAGAGGAAGTAAACCCTGATGAGTTTACTTCCTCTTTCATTCCCTGCAAAGGCAAAGCATAATGGACTACTATGCATCGCATAGTAGCCCATTATGTGTCACTTACCTGACACAGGAGCCAGCGAAGTCACCGCTGTCCCCTGTAGTCCGGCGCATCCATCTTCTCGGTGGGGTCTTGCAGCCCCGCCGCTGTCATTCGGCGAAGCCGTGATGACGTCACTCCCACGCATGCGCATGGGAGCCGACACTCGCGGCATCTTCGTCATTGACGATGCCACGCTCAGTGCACCTGCACGCTGTAGACAGCGGTGCCTGTCTTCGGGCAAATATCTCCTAAACCGTATAGGTTGACAGGGTTGATGATCACTGCTCTAGATGGTCCAAGTTTCGCCTCATGCTACCAGTAGTGACACTGATCCTAGCCAAATGCAAAACTAGTGAAAAACAGTCAGAAGAGATGAGTAGGGAAAAATAATGTCAGTGGCCTCCATCTGTAATACCATTCCTGTTTTGGAGGTCATCTCATTGTTGCCCATCTAGTGCACCTGTAAATTTCTTAACACCAAAGCAGCTGAAATTGATTAACAACCTCCTCTGCTACTTAAAGTGGTGTTGCCACCAAAAAATAAAAAAGTTATTAAAAATCTTTAAAAAAAAGAAAAAATTAAAAAAATTTTTTTTCCAATTATTTATTTCTCACCTCTAAATACCTGTTGCTAGGGGGTCCCTCGTAGTCTGCCTTCTTCCTTTCCTCGGCTGGTGACGTCACTTCCCCTCACGCCGCACAGTCATCTGGGACCTGTTACGTGTCCCAGATGACTGTACGGCGTATCACCGCGCCCTGCGCAGTGGGTGCCCGGCTGTGAAGCCACAGCCGGGTGCCCACAGTACAAATGACGGCGCCGCGAGCGGAGCGGGGAACGAGTGGGGGGCTTCGTTCCCCCGCATCGCTGAGCCCTGGGACAGGTAAGTGTCCGATTATTAAAAGTCAGCAGCTGCAGTATTTGTATAGCTGCTGACTTTTATTTTATTTTTTTTAGGGGCACCCCACTTTAACTGGCCAGATCAATAACCCATGCGTTTAATTGACTTGATGCTATACTCTAATTAAAAAGTGTTCCTTTCATTTTTTTTGAGCAGTCTATATAAAAACTCCCAAACCCACCTCACTTCACTTTTCAAAAGACGATAGATTCAGATATTTGTCCCAAGGTTGTGCTTACATGCGTCTGACTGATGGATCAAATTTCTGGGAAACCTCAAATCCTCCCTGTAATTTTGTTCCTCGTATGTCAAAAAATTATAACTTCATTACATTGTTCTAGTGTATGTAAAAGGAAAATGCTATTTCTTTGTTACACCATGGCTGATGGAGAGGCCTGAACTTTTCTATTCTATTCTTCTCAGCTAGCCAACGGCAATGCAATCACTTAAAGTGGTTGTAAACCCTCCCCCACAACTTTGTTCCATGTAAATCAGCATAAAAAACCCTAATGAACACTGCTTGTAGATATCTCCTTACTTGCTTAGTATTGTTGTAATCCTTTTTGTTCTGTAGAATGAAGTCACTGATCATGCCCAGATCTCCCCTGATTTACGGCACACTCTCTATGTGCTTATCTATCTGTTGTTATCAGGACTTCCTACGGCACACCACTGAACTCCCAGGAGACTTCAGAATCATTCAGAGCTTCCTCCTACACACCATGTGACCTCACATACAGTCTAAACTTGGCCATTACTGCAGTCTTATCAGCTGAAGCCGATAAGTCTGACAAAGGCAAACATTAGACATCGGCACAAGTAAATACTATGAAATAAACAAGTAAGCTAAGAACAGGGAAAGCAGGGTTGCCATAGAAACGTTGGATTAAAAAATGGAGGCTTGGTTAACAGTACAGGAAGTGCTCAATTTAAGGGCGGAAATACACTCCACTGTGGACTCAGAAAACAATACTTAAGATGGCGCTGCCTAACCCCTGGAAACAAGATTTTTAAAGTTTCTTTAAACAGTAAGTAATATGCGATTTGGGCTGGATTACAGTGGCTATAGTCTGATAATTACTTATTATAATGGACTAAATGAAAAGAAGCATCAGAGTGAGATAGTTTACTTCCTCTTTAAAGCTTTCCTGGTACAAACCTGGTAGTTCATGATTGCCCGTAAGCACATGATACACACGTGTACATCATCCTTCATGTTAGCGTGCCGAGAGTTCCTCATTGTAGCACGGTTGTAAAAGTTGTATCTGTTAGGGAACACATTAAATTAGCTAGTTAGGGATTTCTTGACACCAATCAGACAACATGGCCAGCAGTACAAAGGCATTAAAGAGTCAAAACTTATGGCTGCCATACATGGCTTGTATTTTGGCTGATAATTTTGGGAGCATAAAACTCGAGTCATCGGGTGCGCCCTTGTCGACATCACCCCATTTGACAAAAGTAGATTGTTCAATCAAGAATTTCAGCCAATCGACTGCAAGCACCGTTCGGATATTCTGACAGCTGGACCCGGCTGTCGCAATACAATAGTCAGTAGAGGAGATGCTTCCAGCCACACTGTTTAGTATAAATCGAGGAATCTGTTGGATTTCTTTTGTTTACCCTGCACAAAGAAATCTCTTTAATAAACATGTGAAAGGAGCACTAATGTACAGTGATCCACTGATCACTAGAGATCCAGTCAGATCTGTAGCCATACATGTGAAGATTTCTCTCCTTCAGTCCCATAAATGCATTCCCCTATCTACACTAAACAGTGTGAATGGAGGAAATCTCGCCTGCCAGATACTGTATTTTCACAGCCGTTGCTACCACACCTGTCAGAATACCCGAACAGCGACTGTATCTGATAAGGATGCAGCCACTATTTGGCCAACAGTTTTCCGTCCTGCTCCTTCAATTTTCAGATTGAAGTTTGTCAACATTTTGGCTGATATCAACATGAAATTACCGAAATTCAAACCATGCATGGCCAGTTTAGAAAGAAGAATGCATTTTTAAAAAACCTTCAGCACGGGCAGCTGTTTTTTTTCCATCCTGGCAGGTTCACTCAGAGCAAAAAACTACCAAGGTCATTGTAATATCATGCTACTAATCGATTTTTATCCCTGTTTGCAATGGACTAATTTCAGTTATGTTGTAGAGAAGGTGATTCCCAACAAGAGGTTCTGTTCCTCAATAGTAAGTCTATAATCAAATAAAAATGAAAAGCATGATGCAAAACAAATACAAACCAGAACAAAATACAACACATTGGGGGTTATTTACGAAAAGGCAAGTCCATTTAGCACTACAAGTGCACTTTCAAGTGCAGTCGCTGTAGATCTGAGGAGCACATGCAAGGAAAATAAAAAACAGTATTTTAGCTTGCACATGATTGGATGATAAAATCAGCAGAGCTTCCCCTCATTTCAGATCTTCCCCTCAGATCTACAACGACTGCACTTCCAAGTGCACTTTCAGTGCAAAGTGGACTCGCCTTTCGTAAATAATCCCCATTGTGTAGTTATAGCTGTGGAAAGGTTATCCTAGCAGACAAAGGTTTGTAAGAAGCTATATGAGCTGGTATTGAGTCTGTGGCTATGTAGGGATGACCTACTGGTGCTCAAGAAGGGAAGGAATACCCTGAAATCAAGTGACGGTCCCGTGTATCGTCACATATGGCTTACTTGGTGGTCAGGTTGCGGGCACGTGAAGGAATGGTTGCAGGAGAAGATGTGCTGCTTTTGTTAATATCCTCCATTGACCTCTGCAAAGATTTTGATTTCTCAGGGGTTCCATTGTCTGAACTCTCCACATCTAACCTGGAATGAAGAGAGAATTTAGAGACCGTCAAACTGAGACAAGAGTAAGACAAGAGTAGACATGAAATGCACGAGACATCAATTATACAGTATACAGAGATATCAAAACAATCGGAAACATGGAAATGGCTGGGCAAGACTTATATCTAGACAGCCATGACATCTGCATCTACTGTAACTGCACACAGAGTATATGTAATCAGGGCTTTTTTTTCCAGCTAGAACTTGGTGGAACTCAGTTCCACTAGCTCTGGCTCAGGCCCTCTGCTCCCTGCTCATCACTATCACTTGTAAACACAGAAGTCTGGCTTCTGTGTTTACAAGTGGCAGCTTATTTTCCAATGGCTCCCTCAGATATGATATCCTGAGTGGCTTTCACTGAGTGCAGGATGGGGGCAAGGGAGATGCAGGTGCCTGGGATACAGTACAGATGCCAATACGCCCTGGATGATCTCCCCGCAAGCGTCAGAGGCGAAGCCAACTACAGTACATGGGGAAGTACTAGAGCTGACTGGGTGCTTCAGCTTAATACAGCAACAAAAGTAAACATGTGGAAGACAGTGGAGCTTTTAAGGAGTTTGGGAGAAGATGGGGGCAGTGGAGAGGTCAGAGCTGAAGAGGGGTGAAAGTGAGATGTGGATGAGGAATACAGAAATAAGAGGCTGTGGAAGAAGACTGTGTAGTGCACCCCTGAACTCTGCACTCTGTACATAGCGCACCCCTGAACTCTGCAGGCTGTATGTAACCCCCTTTCCCAAACTAGTAACACGTAATTCACTCCTGGCATTTATTGCCCCTTTAAGACCCTCCCACTGTAAGTGAAATTTGACCACACCTACTATTTGATGCGGTTTGAAGAGTGCGTGTGGGGAGGGGGGTTTTGGGGGGTCATGATTGAGTTGCTGTACCTATTTTCTGAGAAAAAAAAAGTCTTGTATGTAATTGTTTAGATGACTTACGGGAAGGAGCACTGAGCATAGGACAAATACTCCACTAGAGCTTCAAGGCCACCAACCTCTGGACTCAGGAACTCTTCCACCCACCTGTGAATAGAACAAAGGAGCTTTACACCATCTTGGACAAGAAACACAAGACCAACTGAAAATATTCACACTTGTTTTATCAGAAAAAATACTTCAAAAACATGAATTTGGCTCAGCTTTAATACTTCACACAGGCACAAAACTGGAGAATTCTTTAGGGCTTGGTCACACCTGCCGTGTTGGGCTTAAAAAAAAAAAGAAAAAAAAGTACACGTTGCATTTTTTGCACAGCTCATTAGCAATGCAACTAGCTGCAGAGAACAGAAATAGCACAGTCTACCCCCATCTTAGACCGACCTTTCCATTTCCCTGGCCAGTGTTTCACCCCCATCCCTCCCCAGTATAATTTACCCTTGCTATAGGGAATGTTTACCCCTGGTTTTATACCCTAGGTTTATTCCCTTTAGCCCCTTCCTTCGGTTATTGATTTAATTGCTTATAAACTGATGGAAAACTTGGATTTCAGGAATATGACTTTGCCAGAGAACAGATAAACCCGCTGCGGTATTACATTTCATCTATAGGTGAAAGGTATACCCACCTCCTTGGTTTTCTAGTACAACAATAATCAGCGAGATTGTGTATCATGTATTCCAGCTGTTAATATGGAATGTTCACTGTGTATCATTATGTGTGGCTTTTTACACGTATGTAACCTTGTTGACATTGATGGAGAATTAAAAAAATAAAAATAAAAAACGTTAAACAAAATTCACTGCAATCCATGTTATTGCTGCATTGCAGTATGGTCTAGTGCAGGGGTCACCAAACTGCGGCCCGGGAGCGAGATATGGACCTTTGCTTGCCCTTGCGGCACTGTTCCTTCCACTGATACCAACAATGGGGTACTATTCCTCCCACTCACCAACAATGGGGCGCTATTTCTCCCACTTGCATAAGAGATGGGGAGACTATTCCTCCTCCGACACCAATGATGTATTTTTTTTTTTACTCCCACTGGCCACCAATCCTTTGGTATGGTCTACTCCTACTGGCCACAGTCCGACCCCCCCCTAAAATTTGAAGAGCAGTAAACTGGCCCTTTGTTTCAACATTTTGGAGACCCCTAGTTTAGTGCATGGCAGTGCAAAAAAAAAAACAAAAAAAAAAAAACACACATGCCAACACATAGCACATGTAATGTTTGCACAAATGCACGCACTATGATGTAAACAAGCTCTCAAGCCAATGAAAAGATCTCTAGGCTAGAAAAAAAATGAAACACTAAGCAGTCCTAGACAACAGTCTGAGCTTAGCTGAGTGAAAGCTGGTGATTTATTTTAAATAAATGTCATCCAAAAGTAGTCTAGAAAAAATTATTGCAAACTTTCTAAACTTCTTCCTCATTTTTCTCTCACTTTTAGTATCCTGTAAACTGTATGTATAGCAGAAGCATCATTTAAAAGAATTAGAACTGGGATATTATCGCACTTCAAGTTTCAAGTCATAATTTTAAACTGACCATACACAGATCGATTCCCGCTGACATTTTGTTGATGCTGAGACATGGGGAGCACATATGAGGAGGAGAACTATATTGATCTGGATGCTGACCAGTGCTGGAATACAGCAGTGGTCTCCATAGGGCTCATTACACTAAGACCCCTTTCACACTGAAGGCTCTTTTCAGGCATTTTAGTGCTAAAAATAGTGCCTGACCGCTACCGCTCGGTGGAACATGTTCTAAAAGACAGAATTCTGACATCTCATATCGCACCCTGCAGCCCCAAGGAGAGACGTTTTTTGTTTTTAGCTATTGGCTTGCGGCACTCGGTGCACATCCAAGCTTTAAGTCCTTCATGCCCAAGTAAAACACATCTTAATGCCTAAGCATAATTTTGCATGTGTTCATAAAACCGTAAAGATCATCAAAACTACTTTGTACAGGTGAATTGTACCTTTTTATTTATTTATTTATTTTTTCAGGACAAATTGGCCTTTCATTTGGTGGTAAATGGTAATGGATATCTCCTGATTTTTATTTTTTTTTATTATCAAAGGAACGTTGCCTCAAAATGGTGAAATAAAGTATTTTTTTTTTTATTTTTTTTTTATTAAGCTGTATATTTCTTGTTACTACTATAACCTACCACCAAAAAACAGCCCAAAAAAAAATCTCCTGCTCCTGAGGATCGCAGCGATACCACCTACGTGTACGTTTGTACCCATAGTACAGCCAAGAAACAATAGTGCGTATTTTGCTTTTTTTTTGTCCTACCTTAAAGCGGGATTTCACTGTGGAAAAAAAATTAAAAGCCAGCAGCTACAAATACTGCAGCTGCTGACTTTTAATAAATGGACACTCACCTGTCTCGGGGTCCAGCGATGCCGGCAGCCGAGGCCGATCGATCGCTCGGCTCTCGGCTGCTGCCGCCACCATTCTAGGTGAGGGAATCAAACGCTGCGGCTTCACTTCCCGGTTCCCTACTGCGCATGCGCGAGTTGCGCAGTGCAATAGGAATTGTCCGCGCTGTCACTGGGACCCGTGTGTGTCCCAGCAGACAGCGCGCAGGGACAGGAAGAGGCATAGACTCCCGTGGGAGTCTATGCCCGGAAGTGGGTGTAAATACCTGTCTTTGACAGGTATCTGCACCCCGCTCCCCCCTGAAAGGTGCCAATTGTGACACCGGAGGGGGGGAGGGTTCCGATCAGCGGAAGTTCCACTTTAGGGTGGAACCCCGCTTTAAACACACTGACACCAATTTAAAAAAAAATCCTGCCCAAAATATACTAACCTTGACACTGAGTATTTGTTCTCATATTTTTTAAATAATTTTTGTATTTATTTTTTTACACACACTTTGACTCTTCTCTGTAAGGAGAGACAAAGATACATTGTATCTTTCCTCTTCATTCACTGAAAGAAACACAGGGGTAGGCTTCACAGTGACTGATCACTGTGGTAGCCAAACAGGTGACCCAGAATCGTGAGTTTCAGGTCCTGATCATTATTACACCACCAGGGGGCTCTCGATGAGACCCCAGTCGTGGTGCTGGGAGTGCGCTGTGCTCCCAACACAAAAACAAAAAAGGGGCAACAAAAAGCCCAGTGCATTGGGGCTGAATATTTGTGTTATATCACGGTCAAGGGCTTAATGTACATACTATTACCTGTGTCCACCTAATTAAGCGGATTTCAAAATGCGTCGAACCATAATACCCCTACTCCGTGCATTGGAGAGGTCTTATGGAGGAGCAGCTACTATAGCAAAGCGCCCATATGTAACAAGATTATGTCCTGCATCATTTAAGCTATTGTTAAAGTGATACTAAGGCTAAAAATGTTTTTTACATGAATGCATTCCTTGCATTAAGATAAAAAAATGTTTTAGATCTTTCTGCCCCCCCCCACTCCCCCTCCTTCCCTGTGTGAAGGGGAAGAGAGGGAACAAGAAATCCAGCGTTGTGCATGGCTGCATCTCTTCTCCCTGCTCTTCCCCTTCACACGGGGACTCGAGCAGCAGCAGGCGCCAATGGCTCCTGCTGTCGTCAATCAAATGCAGTGTGGAGGAAGTGGGGGGGGGGGGGGGACAGGGCTAAGTCCCGCTGTGTGTGTCTATGGAGTGTGGCTCTATAGTGACACAGCTCAGGAGCGAGCATGCATCATGTTTGCTATGGGGACACACAAAAATTGGAGGAGCAAAGATCACCAGCGAAGGACCTGAGAAGAGGAGGATCGGAGCTACTCTGTGCAATACCATTACACAGAGCAGGCGAGTATAACATGTTATGTTAATTAAAAAATGAACCTTCAGTAACACTTTAAAATACACAGTAAAATGTCTGTAAAGCAAAAGGAGTTCATATATAGCGTATTTGTCACAAGCATCTACACGTACGTAAAAAAGCATGTATGTAAAGTATGATTTTATCTTTTATTTATTGAATAAAAAGTATGTTTTTAATCTGCTCAATGTTGTTTTTTGGTACCAATAAAGTCCCATTTATTTGGCTATTTGTGATTCCTGCTGAATCAGCTGAAATCTGTTCCATCAGTGGCCCTGTTGGCACCACCTGGCTGGACAAAAGACAATTTTTTCAATTGACTGTCATCCAAGGAGCTGGGTGGAAAATTCTTGACCAAACAGTGCCTGCATCCAATCACCTTGTGTGCTGGCTGTCCGAAAACAATAGCCGGCAATGCAGATTCATCCATCCACATCGCTTAGGAAAATTTCAGTCATTTCTCTCATTCATGCATATGGCCAGCTTTAGTGTGAAGCGGACGTGTCTAAACCCATGCAATACAAACAAAGGATTCAGTGGAAGGGCCGAAGTTTTCTATAATGTTAGAATACAACACTTACCCAATGTGATTGGTCCGTAAGGAGATCTCTAGTTCTCTTAGAACCTGTGTGGATTCTTGAACTCTTCTCTTGAACTAAAATGAAGACATTCACATAGGTTAGGTCATAGATCTTCCTTTCTCCTTTGGGGCTCATTTCCAGGGGAGGTTGGGGGTGGTAAATCTCCAAAGTTGAGACATGCCGTAACATCCCCAACCACTACTCCCTTAAGCTGCAGAGGCAATGGCCGGGGGTGCACGCATGTCATGACCTTGAAGCACAGTGGGCATCACAATCCCTGACGCTTTTGAAATGCTTGACACCCACCAAACACAATCCATTAAAGCGAATAGGGCTGCACTACAAGTGCCCTGCAACCATGTGCAATGGGTTAAAGGGTCAAGGGGTGGTGGTGAGAAGGCGCAGATCGCTCGAGAAAGTAGAGCACGTGTGAACGAGCCCTTAAATATATTACAGGGTCACTTTGACCAGAACTGGCATTTTAAAGTTTGATAGTAGATGCTGGAGGGCTAAACCAGATTAATTTCTTATATCTCTAAGGCCTTGTTCACACGGCTTCAGCTTGTAATAGAGCTGTGTGAACAACAAGCTTTTGCAACCTTCAACTCCAGTTTGAGGATAGTAAACATAGATCTAAGTGGCTGTCACTTTAAACAAGCTATCAGCAGGCTTTTCCCTAGTTTCAAATGGTGATGAAACAATTCTTCTATTGGTGCTCCTAAATATATACAATATATTTATGGGCATTTTGTAAAGGTTTACTGAACTTTGTTCTAGGAGCTGCCCTTATTTCCTTCAACAGGATCCATGTAAATCCATTTACCTCCTAAGGACTTTTAAGTATGGATCCAGCTCCACTATTCATACCCCTGGATTCTTTTCCAGACTGGTTGTAGTCCACCTAGTGTCTCGCTTGAAGATTACATAATTGTTGAAAGGTACACTATATTGTAAAAAATATTGGGGCGCCTGCCTTTACGGGCTCACAAACATCCCAGTCTACGTCCGTAGGGTTCAATATTGAGTTGGCCCAGCCTTTACAGCTATAACAGCTTCAACTCTTTTGGGAAGGCTGTCCACAAGGTTTAGGAGTGTGTCTATGGGAATGTTTGACCATTCTTCCAGAAGAGCATTTGTGAGGTCAGCCAAACTCGCTCATCCATGTCTTTATGGACCTTGCTTTATGCACTGGTGCGCAGTCATGTTGGATTAGATAGGGGCCATCCCCAAACTGTTCTCAGAAAGTTGGGAGCATGAAATTGTCCAAAATTTCTTGGTACGCCAACACCTTAAGGGTTCCCTTCACTGGAACTAAGGGGCCAAGCCCAACCCCTGATAAACAACCCCACACCATAATTCCCCCTCCACCAAATGATTTGGACCAGAGAACAAAGCAAGGTCCATAAAGACATGGATTAGCGAGTTTGGGGTGGAGGAACTTGACTGGCCTTCACAGAGTCCTGAGCTCAACCTGATAGAACACCTTTGGGATGAATTAGAGCGGAGACGGTGAGCCAGGCCTTCCAACATCAGCGCCTGACCCCACAAATGCGCTTCTGGAAGAATGGTCAAGCATTCCCATAGACATGCTGCTAAACCTTGTGAACCGCCTTCCCAGAAGAGTTGAAGCTATTATAGCTGCAAAGGGTGGGCCAACTCAATATTGAATGCTACAGCCTTAAGCCCCCATACACACTATCAGATTTTCTGATGATTTTTGTCCTAAAATTTATCAAAACCATATAATATGAGGTCAAACCTTAGGAGTTTCAAATTGTATGTAATCAGGCAGGCCCTTCCACTACATGGTTTTGGTAAATCTGAATACAAAAATCAGCAGAAAATCTGATAGTGTGTATGGGGCTTAAAGTTCATGTGCGTGTAAAAACTTGACAATATAATGTATGTAAATCTATGTACCTCCTAAAGACTTTTAAGTATAATATGGGATCCAGCTCCACTATCCATACCCGAGGATTCTTTTTGTTGTCGTCCACCTTAGTGTCTAGCTCGAAGATTACATAAAATTGTTGAAAGGTATATTCTGTATGGTTACAGTTTCATTTTTACTAAGCAAAGAGAAGGGAAATTCAGATACTCAAAAAATATTAGCTAGATGTGCTGTTTGACAACAGAATGGTGCACTCACTATTGTCCCAGTTGTCTCTTTAAACCTATATAAGGGGTCATTATGACAAATACAGTGCAGGTCTATGCTCAGAACTCATCTTTTCACTTTCCTGAACATCATTTGCACATGACTGCAGAGATTGCTTTAGACATCCTTCTGTCGTAGCTTACCTTCCGGCTGATTCCACCCGTGTCCACATAGCTTCTCAGTTTATGGATGTAGGTGGCTGGTGGGTTCTTCACCTGGAACCTTTCCTGATAAAACAGATCTGTGTTAAGGCATGCACAGGTGGTAACCAGGGCTGTCTTAATAGCATCATGGGCCCCTGGGCAAAGCAATGCACTTGGGCACAGCCTGCCCCAATTTACACACCACTCTCAAGAATAAAGTATAAATAGTTGATAGAATTTAAACATACAATTATTAGTACTTTCAATAAAATTGATTTTAAACAATAAGAAAACCTGCCATAAATCAAACACGAATCAACAAAAGGGCACAGTAAAAGGGGGAGGCAGAAAGGCAAAGTACAAGGGGGGGATCAGGAGGGCAAGATACTGGGATCAGGAGGACATAGTACATCCTTGGAAAAGCCTAGTAAAAAGTGTGACCATCCCAGCAAATCCAGGACAGTTGGCAAGTATGAGGTAATGCAAGATTATCATGGGGCCTCCATGCCCCGGGAAAGTGCCCAAGGGTGCCCATACATTAAGACAGCCCTGGGGGTAACACGAAAAGCTGAACCATACATTTATACACTTGCTGCAGATCTTATGAAGACAACATAGTGGAGCATAATGTCTACACAGAAGTCCCACTTACCTGATCACACACCAGCTCCCATTTCTTGTCTTGGTCATACTGCCGGAGAACGCTGATCTTATCTGGAGGGAGATTCATCGCTTCCTGAAAACAGACAACAGTGTCATGGACAGAACCTTTACATAAAACCTCTTCAGCTACATGCATCCATGAGATTGGATGGCACACATTTTCCAATCTCCACCGCAGAACTACTGTTACATTGCCATGCTTGTATCTTCCTTGAGTCCATGATAAGGTTTTAGGCCTTATATCACAGGTTCAGTTGATAAAATCCACAATACAGGGGGTGCCAAATGTGTATCGGCCATTGCCAGGACCAAGCATCCATAGGTATATCTAGAAAGTGTACACTAGAACACCATGGATCTACAATCACCATCCAAGGGCTTTTATTGCAGCGAGATCACATCACAGAGACAAGTGCAACGTTTCGGAGCCATGCAGGACCCCTTTGTCAGGGATATGAAGAGGTAGAACTACATACCTCCCAACTTTTTGAGATGGGAATGAGGGACACCTATCAGCAAAAGTATGCAGGCATAGGACACACCCCCTGCCACGCCCCTCTAAAGGAGAATTGTACAAAAAAACAAGATGTGTTTTTTTTTTTACCACTGCTATTCCTTTATATTGGCTTTTGAAATTTACAAATGCAGCAATTTAGAAATCAGATGAAAGGTTTAGCACTGGAAAACACTTTTTGATAGATAAAAAGTGCATTTTATATACATCTCTATAGATCAGACCAAAATGAGGGACAAATGAGGAGGAAAGAGGGACAGAGGGACATTGCTCTAAATCAGGGACAGCCCCTCCAAATCAGGGACAGTTGGGAGCTATGCATCTAGGGTTATGCTACTCATTGATATGTGCCCTCTAGCCAGTTTCAGATGTCTGTAGGTTGCCTCTAATGCCATGGAGGGGGCAATCAAATAGGGTGTGTCTGACTAATAGTTGAAAATCCTTTTGTTAACCCGTAAACATGTTCATATTTAAAGCCAAACTCTTGCAAACCTTTACATAAAAAAAGAAAAAGAAAAAAATAGAGATCAAGGGTGAATCACTCCGCCCGTGTCTAAGTCCAACAAATGGAGATGCATCAGCAGTGGACCCCCAATAATCCACCAATAATGTATCAAAGAAAATGGGGTACCATCTCCAGTATGCAAATTCCTTTTACTTCAACATATCTTCACAAGGTTACAGAAATACAGTGGGGAACATTATTATTTGCTCCCTTCCAGATTTTGAAAGTTTGCCCACGTACAAAGAAATGAAGGGTCTAGAATTGTTATCATAAGTGTATTTTAAATGCTGGAGACAAAATATTAACCAAAAAAGCACACAATACAAATGTTATAAACTGAGCTGCAGTTTAGTGAGTAAAATTTGTATTTGATCCCATACCAACCAACAACAGTAAGTGCTTATGTGGTACGCAAAAGTTATAGTGACTACAAATAGGGAATACTAGTAATAGCGGCGATCTGCGATTTTTATCAGAACTGCAATATTGCAGCAGACAAATTTAACACTTTTGACACATTTTTGGGACCATTGACAATTATACAGCTATAAAAATGCACTGATTACTGTGTAAAATGTCACTGACAGGGAAGGGGTTAACTGTGTTCCCTCAGTGTGTTCTAACTGTAGGGGGATGGGACTGTCTAGGAGGAGAGAGAGAGAGAGAGAGATATCGTTGTTCCTACTTAGTATGAACACATGATCTGTCTCCTCTCCCCTGAGAGTTCTCGCTCTGTCACGAGAGATCGCAGGTTCCTGGCGGTCATCGCGCCCGAAGGGCACTCGAATCAGCTCCGGTCACACGAGGCATGCACCCCTTAGTGGCCAAAAGGCGAAGCAATGTAAGGTAACGTCATTTCACACAGCCGTGCCATTCTGCCGCAGTGAAACTGCGGCGGCTGGTCTGCAACCAGTTCATTTTTGCAGAGGTGGGCGGACCTTCGCTTTAAGCAGTTCTGCAAAAAAGAGTGGTCAAATATTGTAAAGTCTAGATGTGGAATGTTAGTAGACACACATCCCAACAGACTAAAGGCTGTAATTAAAGCAAAAAGGTGGTTCTTAAGGGGGTGATCCTTTTTCCAACTCAGGAATTTTTTTTTTTTTCTGATATGTTGGTGTTATATCTTTCACTTGGATGTTATAAGTAAATACAGCTGGATAAAACAAAAACAGTGTGTCATCATTTCAGGCTGCAAAGCAACAAAAATGTGCTTATTTTAAAAGGGGGCGATTCTTTTCTATAACCACTTATCTCTCTCTTATATTTATATATATATATATATATATATATATATATATATATATATATATATACACACACACACACACACACACACACACACATACATATATATATATATATATATATATATATATATATATATATATATATATATATATATATATATATATATATACACACACACATATATATATATATATATACACACACATATATACATACACACACACATACACACATACATACATACACATACATATATACACACACACACTTTATCTACCAAAGGTTTTGGATTTCTTTCCATCCAGTCCTAAAATGTATACAGCTGGGCCACACAGCCCTGTCTGGAAGGGCAGGAGACCCGATTTTCCTCTTGTGCAGTTATGTAACACTTGATATCTTGTCCGTTCCCCACCCTGTAACTGGACAGTGAAAGGAGAAGCAGTACAATGCTGAGCTCATCTCTCTGCCACTCTTCTCTTTCCTACTATTATCATGTTCCTGGTTAGCATAAGCACTGCAGTACAACTAATTGGCTCTTTGTACTGCTCCTCCCAATTCCAGTCTAAGCTCTGCTGTACAGGGACTGCAAGAGGCTGAGCCATACAAGATCTCTCTCCTTCGGCCTCGCACAGAGAAATGTATACTCTATTCCAGCCACGGTAAAAGCATGGATGGAGGATTCTCCCTGCCAAGTATTGTGCTTTAATAGCTGCTCCTCCAGCGGCTGCCAGAATAACCAAACAGTGACTGCCTCTGATTTGGACAAGAATATTCTGCTTGGCTCTTTTGATTTACATGTCAAAGTTTGCCAAGCCAGATGGTGCCAACATGGCCACCCACATCTCAAATTCCGACCAATTCCTGCTAAAATCTGTTGAAATTTGAGCCATGTATGGCCAGCATAAGCCAAATGCAGGTAAGGTAATACCTAGGATTGCGAGTAACACGTTTTAGGAGCATTTCGCAATACAAGCTATTTTTCAAAAATCCTGACTCTGTTTGCGAGCATTGTCTGGCAAGATGAACAGGATTGATTCGAACCAATTTGGTGTGCAGCACCACATTTGGCCAGAGGGGGTGCTGGTGACACTAGGAGCTGCTCAGATGCACTTGGAGCCGCTCAGAGACACTCTGAAACACTCCGTTCCCGAGCTTCTCTGAGCCTCTCCGAGCATCTCAGATGCTCAGAGAGGCTCAGAGACATTCAGAGTGCACCAGAACGGTCTCGGAGTGTCTCCGGCGCCCCCCACCTCTGGCCACATGTGGTACTGCATACAACAGCAGTCACTGTGGAACAAATTATCTGAGTTTCCATCGACTCCTATGGAGAAACTCGCTTTCATATGCAAGTGCTTTGGATTATAAGCATTCTTCTGGAACAAATTATGCTCATAATCCAAGGTCCCACTGTACTCACACTCAGGGCCGGGACAAGGGGTGGGCATAAGGGGTGGCTTCCATGGGCACCGTGGTATCATTTGAGGTGGGGGGGGGGGGGAACACTGCAAGGAGTTTGGAGGTGGGGATTTGGGTGGGTTGTGCTAGAAGAGGTGATATGGCAGTAGGGGGGGGGGGGGGGGGATTTGTGCTGGGAAATTAATTTTCTCTCTGGGGGGGGGGGAGGGTTGTGCTAGTAGGGATGATTTGGGGGGGGGGAGGATTTGGAAGAGTTGGGGGAAGAGTATTTGTGCTTGTAGGGGAAACATAAGGGGTAGAAGATCTGTGCTAGGGGAAGTGATTTTTTCCCTTTTTTTTGAAGGGGGGGGGAATTTAGGCTTGATTCACACCAACGCGTTTTTTGATGCATTTTGCGGAAATGTTCTTACCGCGATTTTGCCGTGATTTGCATTTTGCGTATTTTTTTTCATTTTTTTCACTGTATATATCTGGTTGATAAGCAACCACAGTGAAAAAAAAAAAAAAAAAAAACCCGCAAAACGCGGCAAAATCGCGGTAAAAACGCGTGTCCAAAAACGCGACAAGCACCGCAAAAAGCACTGCAAAAACACTCAAAAGCAACATGCATAGATGTGAATCGAGCCTTAGAGAGAGGGAGGATTTGTGCTTGGTGGGGTGGGGGGGCGAGGGCATCAAAGGATTTGTGCTGGCAGAGGGGATTTCAGCAGATTTAGTATTTGGAGGGGTAATATATGCTTAGGGGGTAAGCATGCAGATTAATGGGCAATTTTTTTTTTGGGGGGGGGGGGGATTCTGCTTACACACAATGCTCATACTTTTTTTTGGGGGGGGGGGGGGGGGTGCAGTTTGGCATATTTGCCCTGGGCTCTAGATGATCTTGCCCCGGCACTACTTGCATATAAAATAATACATTTAGGAAGCTTGGTCCATTTGAATGTTGGCAGGGATTCTTTTCTCCTCTTAATTACTGATGTACCTAAAATGTCTCATAAAAATCTTTGAACAATAATACATTTAAGGAGAAATAACCAAAAAAAAAAAAGTTCATTAAACCCACAAGGGCTTTTTTTTTTACCAATACTATTCCTTTATATTGGCTGTTCAAATTTACAAATGCGGCAATTTAGAATTTGGATGAAAGGTTTAGCACTGGGAAACACTTTTTGAAAAATAAAAAGTGCATTTTATATACAATTATAAAGATCAGCCCAAAATGAGGGACAAATGAGGAGGAAAGAGGGACAGAGGGACATTGCTCCAAATCAGAGACAGTTGGGAGCTATGTTTACATAGGGACACATTACTAAAATTGCAAATGTATGGCCAAAGTTACCATTTTATACTGGCTGTGTTGATTGCCAGCCAATCATAAAACAGCGAGCCCTGAACCTGTTTCGAGAGATAACCAAGGTGCAGTCGGGAAAAGTTTGCAGCTTGGCAAAGCTTCTCTTCGGCATGATCTCTCTATAAAGCTCTATGTTAGTTATTTGGTATGAACATTAGTAGCTCTCCTGCAGGTGTCAGTTGCTTCTTCCCCTCCCTGTGGGTTTCCGTTCCAAGTCTCATCTTCCTGTAGCTGTTAGTAAGCGAGACTGGGGGGAGGGGAACGCCTAGGCAGGGAGATGCAGAGAGGTGACCAGATTGGGAAGCCTCATCTCTCGAATGGTTTTGCGACTTCTCTATTCAAAAGGGTCAGAAACCCCCAAAATATTTTTTTGGGGTTTATATTAATAGCAATAATTTTTTGTATATCTCTACAGAGCAGGAGACCATATGAAGAACATTCGTCATTCGTTATGATCAACATTTCCGTGAGTCACAGGCCACTACGCCCAAGGTGGTGGTCAAGGGTGGCACACAGCATAGCTCCCAACTTACCCCCGATTCCGAGGGACTGTCCCTGATTTGGAGCAATGTCCCTCTGCCCCTCATTTGTCCCTCATTTTGGTCTGATCTATATACTTGTATATAAAATGAACTTTTTATCTATCAAAAAGTGTTTTCCAGCGCTAAACCTCTCATCTGATTTCTAAATTGCTGCATTTCTAAATTCTAAAAGCCAATATAAAGGAATAGTAGTGGTAAAAAAATACCCTTGTGGGTTTAACCAATCTTATTTTTTTGTACAACTCTCCTTTAAGGGGCGTGGCAAGGGGTGTGTCCTATGCCTGCATACTTTTGCCGATAGGTGTCCCTCATTCCCATATCAAAAAGTTGGGAGGTATGCACACAGCCCTCCAAGTCAGCCATATAAAGGTGTAGGCAAATCCTGGACACTGGCTGAAGTTTTTGAAAAGAAGTGCTAAAAATTAAAAGGTTCTTTATTTTCATAACTCCCAAACTTTGCTCCTGGCTTCCCTTTACCCGTAAGCTCCCAAGTGTCCCTGATTTCAAGGGACTGTCCCCAATTTGGAACAAAGTCCCTCTTTCCTCCTCATTTGCCCCTCCTTTTGGTCTGAGCTATATAGTTGTATATAAAATGCACTTTTTATATTTCAAAAAGTGTTTCCCAGTGTTAAACATTTTATCCAATTTCTAAATTGCTGCATTTGTACATTTCAAAAACCAATATAAATATATAAAGCCAGTATAAAGGAATAATAGTGGTTAAAAAATAAATAAATAAAAGCACTTGTGGCTTTAACGAATAGCTTTTTTTTTGTAGAATTTTTCTCTAAGGGGGCGTGGCAAGGGGTGTGTCCCAACGCTGTATCCTGGCCTAGGCAGACAAGGCCCAGGCCTAGGGCAGCACTTTGCAGGGGGGCAGCATGGAAAGAGTCCCCGCCCACACTTTGCGGTTAGTGAAGCGCCATTCTTATGGGGTGGACTGGGCTGAGAGGCAAATTAGTCTAGCGCCCCCATAAAGCGTTCATGCTGCTTCCGGTATGCGCGCGGCCGGCATTCTGCAACTGGGGGGGGGGGGGGGGGCGCCACTTCTAATTTTGACTATACTATCATCCTGGACCACAAACCTTCCTCACTGTGCTATACGTTTTCAGCTGCACTATTGGCATGGTTATATCTTCTTAGTCCTCTCCATAAAATTATCAGAAATTTGTGCTTAAAGTAGAACTATAGGCAACTTTTTTTTTTTCATTTTGGAAAGAGTAAGGTAGGGTTATAGCCCCTGTCCGTTTGTTTTTTTTACCATCCCTGTCCCATTGCAGAGATTTCCCTTCACTTCCTGCCCCATAGCCAAACAGGAAGTAAGTGAGAGGAAATCTATGCAAATTAAGGGAATCTATTGTGAAAAAAATGCTCTTCAGCCCTGGTACACATTGGAACCATTTGGCATGCGATTTAACGTGTCAAATCGCATGCCAAATCTGCAGCAATGCCACTGTCTGAATGGGTGCGACGTCGCATTTGCGGCACCGCACCGATTCCCAAAAGTAGTTTCTGTGCTGCTTTTTGGCGACTTCGGGGTGCGATTTTCATTGACATCTGTGCAGCAACCCGCACAGAAGTCTCTGAAATCACCCCCGAAGTCGGGAACAGGGCTGGACTGGGACAAAAATTTGGCCCTGGACTTCATCCATACCAGCCCACTTTAATTTTGAAAACAAGCACAAAAACAGTATATAAAACTATACATAATTGTGCAAAAAAAACATAAGTAGCAAAACATAAGGAGTCCTCACTAACCCCTTTTTAATTATTTCACTTATTCTCCTCTGTATTTTTCTCATCTTTCTCACATCACTGCGTGATGTTGAGGGCAAGCTGTGCATCCATTACTTTGTCACTGAAACTGGCCCACTGAGCCATCGGCCCACCGGGAAACTCCCTGTAGTCTCAATGGCCAGTACATGCCTGGTCGGGAATGACATGTGGGAATTTCAACTGAACTCGCACAATTTTATTCCCGCTCTCAGTGTGAACCTAGGCTCACTGATGTGAATATGCTAAACTGAGGCCCGGCTGCGATTGGTATCTCCAGTCTACATATCAACATTGTCACCGATTTCCTGAATGAATGTCATTTATATGGTCCTGTTTGCTGGTTTTCACTTCCTCATGTATGATCTCATCGTGTCTGACCATCACACTGCAGGAAGAAAGTGTTGCCCAATGTGCCAGTTTCCCCACCATGGACATTACTTCATTCAATCCGGTGACCAGCATATATCATATATACAGTATCTCAAAAACGTGAGTACACCCCTCACATTTTTGTAAATATTTTTCAAAAATCTTTTCATGTGACAACACTGAAGAAATGACACTTT